>NC_137162.1:72122832-72722832 GCF_951394435.1 Stenella coeruleoalba
CCTGCAAAGTGGGTCACTGTGTTTTCTGTCTGGAAAAGGAGGACCCTGAAGCTGGTGCCCTGCCTGGCCCTCTGAGGAAAGGTGAAAGCTGACACTCCGGTCCCTTCTCAGGACTACGGACTAAGACAGTTTTCTGCTTTGGTGACATACATTCAATTCTCCTGAACATGTGCATCAGGCTTCTAAATAAGGGAGGCATCACAGGGAAGTGGAAGGAGGCAGATGCCGGCTTGGTATTGAGCCCTGGCTCAACAAGCTTTGAGACTTAAGCAAGTATTCAACCTCTTTGAGTCTCAGTTTCCTTGTTTGTGAGATGAGCGTTATAACCTGTTTGACAGGGTGGTGGGTTTTACTCATAACGTATCTAAGTGGCCAAGTATGGTAATATTATTAATGAAATACCTCATTTGAATTTTTCCTGAATCTTCTTAACCTGGAGCCTCCAATGTGGTCTTTGATGGGAAACTTTAAATTGCAGAGACGATAATTGGCTTTTACTGCTTTTAATAACTTCATCCTTAGGATGGTATCAGCAGTGGGAATGCTGAGGATGGGGGCATTGGAGGATGGCATATGGTTAGTTCAGGACATTAGGCTACGGCTAAGATCAATGATGACAGGGAACGTCATCAAAACAATTTCAAAGCATAAACTATTATTTTAATAAACTTATCTGCTCTACTATAATCAGCATTCTAAAATTTTTCTGGGACTTGCCTGATGGTCCAGTGGTTAAGACTCCGCACTTCCAGTGCAGGGGGTACAGGTTTGATCCCTGGCCGGGGTCCTAAGAGCCTGCATGCCGCGAGGTGCAGCCCAAAATCAGTAAATAAAAAGAAACTTTTTCTTTTGCTTATGTGCTTCTGTGGTTCCAAAGGACTGCTTTCCCCCCTTGCTAGCTTCGATTCTGTGTCTGGATGGGACAGAAAGGAGGGTTGTCTCAGAGAATAGCTGCTTCCCAAAGTGTTTCCTTGTACACTCAGGAAGCAGGATGAGGTTTTTGTTTTCCACCGCAAGCTGTCATTCTGCAAATGTTTATTTAATTCCCACTGTGTGAACACACAGTGCTAGATTAGCAAAGGGTCAGTAAACTCTAAATATGGTAGGAGAAAGAAGTCATTTCATGAGTAACTCTGTTACAAGTCAGAATGGGCTTGTTCCGTGGTACATGACAAGTACAGACAGGATCTGGCTGGCATTCCACAGGGCCATCACGTCCAATACTTATCCACCGAAAGTGGGCATTATTGGTCAGACTTCCCCTTGGAGAGCTGTACATTCTTAGAAAACGATTCAGTGTTTTTCAGGGCTCCTCGTTGGGTTCACCTTCTAAGTAACAAGCTTCTGAGGCACAGAAAAACGCACCATAAAGTCGCATCACATCCTCCCCGCCTCCAGTTTTTTTTTTAATTGAGCACCTGTTTTGTTCCAAGCCCTGTGTTAAATGATAGAAATATAATTTGGGGATTTCCCTGGTGGCGCACTGGTTAAGAGTCTGCCTGCCGATGCACGGGACGCGCGCGAGTTCGAGCTCTGGTCCAGGAGGATCCCACGTGCTGTGGAGCAACTAAGCCCGCGGGCCACAACTACTGAGCCTGCGCTCTAGAGCCCGTGAGCCACAACTGAGGAGCCCACGTGCCACAACTACTGAAGCCTGCGCGCCTAGAGCCCGTGCTCCGCAACAAGAGAAGCCATTGCAGTGAGAAGCCCACGCACCGCAACGAAGAGTAGCCCCCCTCGCCGCAACTAGAGAAAGCCCGCGCACAGCAACGAAGACCCAATGCAGCCAAAAATAAATAAACAAACTTATTAATTAATTTTAAAAAAGAAATATAATTTGGTCTTAGAAGAGGTCACAGTTTTTCATTGAACTTGAAATTCTGTCCTCCAACCTGGCCATCTACCTTCTCAGCTAAACTTGACTCCAGATAACACTTAGCTGGTTTCCGAGATCAAATCTGCACCTTAATAATTCACCAGTGAATTTAGGCAGAGGAGTGTATGTTGCAGGCTGAGAAGGTAGTTTAAAAGGTTTGGCCAAATGCTTTTACTAAAGTCAAACAGGTCCAGAGACCTCTCCTCCACCCCAAACCTGGAATGACACACGTTTGGATATGTGAGTGCTGCAGATAAAACCCCCAAACGCAACGAATAAGCACCTGGCCTCAGCCCCACTCCTGCTTTGTCACAACGTGGAAGAACTGGTGGCGAGTGGCACTGCCCTATGAGGTTCCCGGGCCACAGCTCTGGGCAGTTCATCTGGCCTCGTAAGAGTGCGCTACAGCTGTGATTCTTGGCAAGGGCTGGGGAACTTGGCAGGGAGAAGGTTGAAAACATTTTGATTATTTTGGTTCCAGAATCTTTCTTAATGTAAAGTACCTATAACCGAGTAATTTATGTCTTCTTAGGGGCAATGCCGTCTCCTATTTGGGGGCAGGAATGGGGTAGCGGGAAATCTCAGCCTTTGGGAGTCTTGGTAGTGGATGATTAAGAGGAGGTGCTTGTTCATATGTAGAAAAACAGTTCATTTAAGGGCTGGAATATTTACTCAAAACATGTGAGGCACAGTCATAGATGGCAGAAAGCCCAAACTGGACAGATATTGACATGCAGAGAAAGCATGAGAGATACAGTTGAAGAGGAGAAAAGTAGAGGGACCCCCCTGTACCCCTGGGGGATCGGGTGGACCCTCATGGGTGCTGCCAGGGCAGACAGTGCCCTGTGGCCTACATGTCTGTGCATCTGCCTCAGCTTCCTGGGCTTCCCATTGCCTAAGTCCATTTGTTTGCTCTCGTCCATTGGGTCCACGCTCACCCCTCTCCCTCCTTGTTGGGCTGCAGGAAGTGGCCCCCTTTCTGACTCCAGTGCTTTGTCATACCCTAACCATTATTTTACCAAGTGCCCGGCAGCATGCTGGGCTCTAGGCTCACCTCTTTTACCAATCCTGAGATGCTGCAGTGGCTAAGGCTTTGGAGCCAAACACACTTCCATTCAAATCCCCGGTCATCCCCGGTGTGTGATCGCGAATAGCTCACTAAAGTCTCGGGTTGTCAATCTCTCCAACTAAGGAAATAGGAGAATTAGTAACTCACCTCATAAGGCTTTATGAGATTAAAATCACAGTGTGTGTAAGCCCTTCTTAACTGTAGTTACGAATAAAAGCCTTTCAATCCCCTGCAAAACAGATTGTCTCTGTCTCCAGATGGGGTGGCAGGTGAGGTGAAATGCCCGATCCATGGCTCCAGCACTAATACCAGCCAGAACCAGGATCGCAAACCAGTTCCACCCGGCTCCCAAACCTTGCTGACCCACCATCTGTGACAAGGCACGTGGTTCTGTTTCCAGGCGAAGTCCACTTTGTCGAGTTTTGTGAGTCTGACCTGCCCAGTTTTCCAGTTTTCACTTGTGACTTATTCTCTTCTGGACACCCTGGTCTTGCCTTGGCCTGAATCAAAGCAGTTGGGAGGTGATGAAGATCGAATATCTTCAAATAGCCAAGTCTGGTGAAACGCAGAATCCAATTTATCATACATGTCAAAAAGTCGCTGAGGCAATTATTATAGTAGCTCAGAAGAAAAGTAGCTGTGTGACCTCAGGCGAGGTGCCTTCTCTCGTTTGTCAAATGAGAAGTTTTAAGAAATTTCAGATTTCTTTTCCAGTGCCAACATTTCTGTAATGTTTCTGATTTTCCACTACCGTTGTTTTTTTTAGCTGGAGAGAGAAAGATCTCCTTGAAATCGTGTCTTAATCAGGAAACAAGGTATAACAATCATGCCTGTAATCATTTCAGGGTCAAGCCATATGCCATTTATTATTATTCTCATTCAAGCTTCCTCACATACAATGCTCATATCA
Source organism: Stenella coeruleoalba (assembly GCF_951394435.1). Lineage (NCBI taxonomy): Eukaryota > Metazoa > Chordata > Mammalia > Artiodactyla > Delphinidae > Stenella > Stenella coeruleoalba. Next base: position 72,126,688 of record NC_137162.1, read on the forward strand.
CTGATGAGTTGATTTCTCAGATGTCTGTTAAATTCCCTTCCTCATGTAATTCCTCACATAATTAGTTCAGAAAATGCACCTTGAACTCCATTTTAGAAGCTTACAGAACACACAAAACCCACTTACTGTTGAATATGCCTGAATTTCAGTTGACTTCTGAATGACTCATATTTGAGCAGTTTATGTCTCCTGTCCTACCACACCATCATCTATTTCTGGAATCTTAAGGGGACAAATCTCAATTATGCCAGAGAAACAGTAGCCATCCCAGCAGGACACTTCGAATCCTAAAACCCCGTAGGCCAGTGCCAAACTCTTGTTGCCTTCCAACAACTTGACTAGCTTCCCTAATTACAAGCAAACAAATAAAAACAGAAGCAAAAACATCAACAAGATATAATTCCCATATGATTTCTCAAGTTTCTAAAAGATAACTTCATTAAACATAAATTTTATGGGAAAGAGACATTTTCCATATGGAGACAATACTGAAAATACCCAACTTTGTGATTTTATTTTTGAAGAATAAAAATTTGTGGGAAAAGTAGACTTAATATATGGTTTTTCTTGTCGTAATTGTCTTTTGAACAAAATGAACTTTTGGTCTTCCAAGAAAGCTTCTACTTGAGGTGCAGTTATTAAATCAATATTTGTTGAAAACTGCTTAGCATCCAGTACCGTGAGGCAGTGGGATCCAGGATGGGTAAGGCCATCCGCACTTTCTAGGAAGACAGCCCTTCCAATGGGGGGTGGCATGCAAATAACCACAAGACATGGTTGTCAGTTGCAATATGTTACAGCAAGTGGGCAATAGATTCTGCCTGAGGGTGTCAGGAAAGATCACAGAGGAGGTACGTTGGCTTTCAAAGGATGAGTAGGTGTGTGACAGTTTTGCATGTTTGGGTGTCCAAAGAGAAACTGAGAAGCCTGATTTATTCAAGGGGTACCATCTAGGAGGTAATACGGTAGAATATAATTAACAACGATAGTCACTCTTGCTTATTGAGAGCGACTTGTGCCTAGTAGGCACTCACTAGGCACTCACTTGGCACAAGTATTGATATTATCTCATTTTATTCTCACACTACCCTACTCTTATTATCATCTCCATTGTACAGAAGTGCTAACTGAGGCACAGAGAGTTAATGTAACTTGTCCAAGGTCTCACGGTAAGTGGCAGATCCAAGTCAAACCCTATCAGTCTTATGTCAGACCCGTCTCTCAACCACCAAGTCCTGGAAGCATTGTTGTTATTTCTCTGTCCAGCTAATGTCGATAAGATCAAGGGGAGGAATTCATTGGCGGTCTAGTGGTTAAGACTCGGTACTTCTGCTGCTGGGGTCGGGGAATTAAGATCCCACAAGCCACGTGCACAGCCAAAAAAAAAAAAAAGTTCAAGGGGAGGAACCTGTCAGTCATAAGTTGATCAGTGGGTGGATAACAAACTAATAATAAAAGAAAAGAAAATTGCAGAGAGTAAAAGCTAATAAAACACAGATTTAAAAAGCTGAACTTTCACCTAATCGGGTTGCTAGACAGTAAGCTCGTAGTAGTGGCCTGTGAATGATCCATTTACAAAGAGCAGGTTGTTTTGATATGAATAAAACTGACTCTTGTAAAACTATTCAGGCAAATTTAGGGTTCTCAGGCCCCGAGGGATAACGGCAAGACTATCCATCCCATTGTTCAGCCAGCACTTCACATATACAGAAAGGAGCCAGGACTGAGGAAGAAGAGTGGCCATCGATAATTACATGTGGATATTTCCATTTCAGTCCAGTCCATTTCCTTTTCATTTGAAAACATTAATAAATCCATGTAGTTGAAACAGAGTGGCATCTGGGGATGGGAGTCCTGGGTTAGTAGCATCAAGGCTCCAGCATAGAACCTTAAGGCAGTTGTTCCATCGCCCCAGTAGTGCATAATCACAGCCTGGCACACACTAGACCCTTAATGAATGGTAACTATTATACTTTACTTAAGTGACCTATTCAGCAAGAGTATCTCATGTTTCAACATTTGTCTCTAGGGAACTTCTGTCAATATTATCTTGACCATTAGATATTGATGGAAACAAGGAGTAGAATTAGCAAATTCTTATCAAAAAAGGAAATATTTTTGAAGTGTGACTCATGTGTTTAAGACTATAATCTTGAATCCAATGAAAAGTGTTTTCTTTGGATTTAAAAAGAGACTTTGCAAAGTATGTTCTGTTCTTTATCTTGACCAGGAATCCACGCCTAATCAGGGGAAATCGTAGAGGCTGAGAGAGATTGAGAAACAGGTGAAGTCTTAGTACCAGTAATAATTTTATAGAATAGAGGGCGTTTTACTTGTTTGTTTTGCATTGTTTTATTTTTGCCAGGGGACCAAGCCGTTTAGCAAATGCACTATGGTCCCAGGAGTCAGAGTTGACTTGAGAAACTTCGTTTTATATAAAATCAAGATTATAAAGGTTTGAAAGGCCAGAGGCTACAAACTGATGGCAGGGTGAAGAACAGAGAATGCAGTGAAGTTCAACCCCCAGAGACCAAAAGTTACTGCTACTCGCCATTAGTCTAATTTACCTTGTAGGATTCCACTATTCAGCCATTCAATGAACAGGTCAGTTTGGATTTAGATTATTTGGACTGTTGATGGAATCAAAAGAAAATATAATAAAGACAAGTTTTTAAAACTAGATAAGAGAGTATTCATTCTATTTTAAGTATAACATTCTATAAATTAATTTCTACAAAATAAATTGATTCTCAGTGCCTTTTGGAAATAGGGAAAAGAAAGGAACGTAGAGGCATTTAAATGGGAGGGAAGATTATTTGCGGTCATCTGAAATTTCAACATGAAATATATTAGGCCCCAAATAACCTAGGATGTCTTAAATTTAATTTTATTTATTTTTTATACAGCAGGTTCTTATTAGTTATCTATTTTATACATATTAGTGTATATATGTCAATCCCAATCTCCCAATTCATCCCACCACCACCACCCCTGCCACTTTTCCCCCTTGGTGTCCATACGTTTGTTCTCTACATCTGTGTCTCAATTTCTGCCCTGCAACCGGTTTATCTGTACCATTTTTCTATAACCTAGGCTGTCTTATATCAGAAATTGGAGGTGATGTTATTTTAACTACGACTTTTAAATACTGCATTCAAGATAAGACCACGGTCTTGAGATAGTCACACTCAATACATTCTAGCATACTTTTAGAAGTGTCCTAGCTTGTTTCAAATTTATTTATTAATTAATTTTTTTTTACATTTATTTAGTGCATGTTTTATCCGATTAAAAAAACACTACAAATCATTTTTTTTCCTGAAAATGCTGCTGTTATCTAGCCTTTCCTCTAAAAGAATGTCCCTGCAAAGAAAAAACATGTGATTACCAAGCTTCTAGAAAAGTAAGTAAGAACTAATTAGGCAAAATGTAAATCAAACACTGCGACAATCATAATTTTAATCCACAGTAAAATCTCAGTGTGCTAGTAAACTTACGATGGTACAGATTCGTGTCCTTCCAATGATTTAAATCTAGAAACAGATCTAACACTGAGAAGAACCAAACAGAAACCACCAACATTCCTCTTTCTCCTGAACATTTTGAATGAGACTAGAACATGTTCTTTAGCCAAAGAGACAGTGTAAACTCAAGGAAAATAAAATGTCTCAGTGAAACATTTTAATGAAAATATGTAATTTATTGGATAAAGTGTAAGTTAAATATTTTCATTAAAATCTTTGACTGACATTTAATTTTCCCAAATTCATATTTGTTAAAATGTTTGGTTTGACAAAAATAAAATCAGTATACATTACTTTTAAGTATATGGGAAAGAAAGAGGACTAGCCGTTATGGGACTACTTTCTTTCGTTTTCTGAAGTTATATAAGCAACATCCTTTTAAATGAAAATGTGAGAAGTGGAAAAAGCAAGGAAAAAAAATCACATACAGTCCTTCACCCAAACTCGACCACTATGACCATTATTGACATTTGTAGATAGTCCTGTTTCCTTTTTTTTAACATTTTGATTGTGAAGTCTAACATACCTACAGAAAAGCCTATAAAATTTCTATGTGCGGTTTAGCAAGTAGTTAAAAAATGATTGCCAGTGTAACCACCAACCAGGACAAGAAATGAAATACTGCTGGAGGCTCCCCACATCCGTGCAGCCCTTCCCTCCCCTCACTAACACCACCACTACCCTGATTTTATGGTAGCCAATCCTCTGCTTTTCTTGATCAATTCACCACCTACACCATTGCACCCACATATACACCCCTAAACCATACACCTTTAACTCTGTTTTCCTACTTTACATAAATATATTTACACTGTGCATTTTCTTTTGTGCCTTGCTTTTAAAAAATTCAATATTATGTTTATAAAATTCACCGCTGTTTTTGTATGTAGCTGGAGCTTAATTTTCATGATTGTAAAAATTTAATATTGTGTTTGTGAAATTCACCGCTGTTTTTGTATGTAGCTGGAGCTTAATTTTCATTATTGTATAATATTCCATTATATGCATTTATCTATCTACTAATAGGCATTTGGTTTGTTTTTAAGTTGAGGATATTACAAATAATGTTTGGATATGTATCCTGGTGTGATTATCCATGCTTGTCCAGGAGTATAATAGGTGTTCATAAGGTATGGCTTTTAATCATAATTAAATATTTTAACATAATTTTCTAAGTAGTATTTTCTATTATTTCATAGTTGTGATAACCATCATTTTGTTGGATAATTTTCCATTTATGGCTGAATGTTACAGCCTGGTCTTTTGTAATAAATTCACTCCACTTTCTAATGCTTCTAGTGCTGGAAACAATTAAAATCTAGTCTCTTAGCAAGTTTAATGTTTATAACACACTTTTATGTCTGTGCTCACTGTACTGTGTATTACAGTGGTCTCCGGGACTTATTTATCTACTCGTTGCACATGTGTAACCCTTACACATCTCTTCCATTCCCTCACCCCCTGAGACCTATTGTTTTAAAAGCGTGGTTTAGACTTCCTGCTTCCACCGCAGGGGGTGTGGATTCAATCCCTGGTGGGGGAACTAAGATCCCATATGCCCCATGGCACGCCAAAAAATAAAATAAAATAATAAAAGCGTGGTAAGTGTTTGGCCCGCCAGGAAAATTATAGAGTTCAGTTTAAACTTTTTGTGAAAAGTTTAGTTTTCAGCTCTACAATTCTGTGATATGTTGAAATCAACGTGTCACGTTTGCCGAACTCCACTCTTCGACATCTCCTTCCTGACTTCTTTGAGAGTCATTTTAGAGTCTCTCCAGGCAGGCTCCCTGCCCGGCCACTTCACAGACCTCCTCAGCATCCAATAAAAGCTTTCGCTGTGCTTTGACACAGGAACCAAGGTTGCTAAGAGACCACCTGTGCTGAATGCACTTTGTTCTAGCAAGAGCAGCTGGAGAGAAAACCCAGGAGCAGCATTACCAACCACTACCCGGGATTAAGTCAGGTGAGAAATGGGTTTCTGCGCACTCTTCGACCCCCACCAGTTGTCTGGTCTTTCCCTCACTTCCTATTCAGTCTCTCTCTTTACCGCTGTTGGAGAAAATTGAAGGTACCCCTCAGAGCACAGACTGAAGAAACACAAGATGGAGGTGGAGGCCATAGGAGGGAAGGAAAATCGCTTTGCGAACCCATGTGTTATTCTTACCCCTTCTTTCCCTAACATAGGCACAAGGAATTGTTGAACTTAAGGGAAATTCTAGGCGTTTACTTTGCCAGTGATTGCTGTGTAATTTGGGGCAAGTCATTCCCTCCTTTAGGAAGGGGGTTAGTTATTATAGAAATTAATCAAGATTGCTAAAAGTGGAAGAAGATACTTGTATAAATCTCATTTCTCTCCCCCTCTCTCTTTCACCTTCTCTCTTAAAACTCAACCTGCCTTTTTGGGTTTGAGTGAAAAATAGCAGAAAATATTTTCCCACCCCGATCTTGCCACTTTCTAAAAATATTGATGCTCATTTTTTTAAATAAATTTTTTAAAATTTATTTATTTTTGGCTGCATTGGGTCTTTGTTTGCTGTGCGCGCGCTTTCTCTAGTTGTGGAGAGCAGGGGTTACTCTTCATTGCGGTGCGCGGGCTTCTCATTGCGGTGGCTTCTCTTGTTGCATGCAGGCTTCGGTAGTTGTGGTGCGTGGGCTCAGTAGTTGTGGCTGTCGGGCTCTAGAGTGCAGGCTCAGTAGTTGTGGTGCACGGGCTTAGTTGCTCTGTAGCATGGGGGATTTTCCCAGACCAGGGCTCGAACCCGTGTCCCCTGCATTGGCAGGCGGATTCTTAACCACTGTGCCACCAGAGAAGCCCTTGATGCTGATTTTAAGTTGAGTGTGTATAAGGGACTTGGATGTAAGGCCAAGTTTACATTCCTGGAAAAAGGAGTTAAGAATGGTTCTAAACTCCCTACCTGACAGGCATGTGAAATATTCCGACGGTGCGCTAAGCAGACCACAAATTAATATCTTTAAAAATTCCGTAATACTTAAAAAAATTAAGATATTAAAAAAACTGATTAACACAGAAGTGTGGAAGAAATTAAAATATTTAATGTCTGGTTAAGTGACCAAAATATGAGAAGATTTTGAGGAAAGATCAGGGAAATGAAAAAAACCTTTTGTTGTTTAATGTTTAAGAATTTTATCACATGCCTCTTTCCATGTCTTCAAATTCTTATTTCCTGGTACTACCCACTGTACAGGTTAGAAGAATGGCAATTTCACTGATGCCATAAGAATGATTGTAAATGACTTTGCAGATAAGACTTCAAAAATAAACTAATTATGGATAACATTGAAAAGAGAGGGGTAATTCTAGTAGTTCCTTGAGCTGTTTTTTTTTGTTTGTTTGTTTTACAAATTTATTTATTTATTTTTGGCTGCATTGTGTCTTCGTTGCTGCACGTGGGCTTTCTCTAGTTGTGGAGAGCGGGGGTTACTCTTCATTGTGGTGCACGAGCTTCTCATTGCGGTGGCTTCTCGTGTTGTGGAGCATGGGCTCTAGGCGCGCGGGCTCAGTCGTTGTGGCTCGCGGGGTCTAGAGCACAGGCTCAGTAGTTGTGGCGCTCGGGCGTAGTTGCTCCATGGCATGTGGGATCTTCCCGGACCAGGGCTCGAACCCCTGTCCCCTGCATTGGCAGGCGGATTCTCAACCACTGCGCCACTAGGGAAGCCTTGAAAGACATTTCTTGATCACTGTTTCTTTCCAGTGCAAATATGAGATTGATTTTAAAGAATCAGGGTTATAAATGTGTTCATTTAAGGACATTTTCTCTTTCTTTTCCCCCTAGGGAGCAGGAGCTCTTGGATATGACCTGTAAACACTGGATGTTAATTTCTACTACTAACCCCACAAGTCTGGAAGATGAAATTGTGGGAAGACTTCTAAAAATTCTGTTTTTTATCTTTGTTGACTTCCTGTCTATTATATATGTTGTTATAACTTCTTAGAAAGCTGACTTCCCTTACTTTACATGTGAATTTCATATTGAATTACAGTGAATAAAATTTTGTAATTTAGTATGTTGAGTGATTTTAATTTGATGACATCTCTAATTATTCTAGAGGCCAAAAGGACATTGCAATAAAAACAACATTGTATATTATTTAGTACTTTCTGGTTTATAAAACATTCACATAAATTGAAATGGAATTTTTTCCAAAAATCTACACTACTCTCATAAAACTTCTTGATTTTTAACATGATCATTAGTTGATAGATTGACTAAAATTTGTAGGTGTAATTATGAGTGAAGTTGTTTCTTAAGGATGCGTACCTATGTGAAATTTTATATGGTTCTATTTTTTTAAATTTATTTTTAAAATTTATTTTATTGAACTATAGTTGATTTACAATGTTATGTTGATTTCTGCTATACAGCAAAGTGATTCATTTATACATATATACATTCTTTTTCATATTCATTTCTATTATGGGTTATCACAGGATATTGAATATAGTTCCCTGTGCTGTACGGTAGGACCTTGTTGTTTATTATATGGTTCTATTTTTAACACATCAAGCTTAATATAAGATGATCTTTCCAGACTGTATGCTAATAGTTTATTCTCATTTTCTTACATACACATTTCATCTGTGTGTAGGTAGATTGTTTTTCTTAAACCCTCCACAATTTTATGTTTCTACTAACAAAAACTTAAAGTTAGGAATAGAAATGCTTAAACAACATTCTTTTAGGAAAATAGAACTTGTAAGAAAGGAGAGAAAACCAAGGTGCAACCTGTGTTGATTTTCTGTTTGGGACTAAATGCTCACAGTATGTCATTTAATGTAAGGCTCCCAGTAATCCTAGGAGGCAGGAGTGAGGTGTCCCATTTCACAGATGAACACACTGAATCCTGGAAGAATTATGCTAGCTGGAGACCATACCTAGGAAGGGGCAGAACCAGATCTTGGGCCTTCACAATCCATCATATCATATTGCCTCCAAAGGTAAATAATAATTAAACAAGTGTGGTTAGAAAGCAATCTGTGGAGCTCAGCGTTTTTTCACAGTAATGTTTTATTCAAGACCTTATGACTATACTTTAGTATTGCCCTGATTTATTTTCTTATTCCACATTTAAAAATCTTCTATCGAAAAGAGAGATTAAGTTTACCCTTTTCTCATATCCAAATGGACCATGCATTCTCTTCCACAGCTTTCTTGACTCCCTCATTTTCTGACAGTGCTAAAATATAACTGTTGAACTTCTGCTCTTTAAGCCTTTGAAAAACAAAGTTCTCTTTGTCCTTTAGACTTTTTGACTTTTTACATTGGACACACATGTTTCATAAAATCCTGAACTCGTCCATGTGATGACCATCTTCTCAGATTTGGCCCAGACATTAATGCAAGGTTTCATAAGAGACCTAACGAAGTGTGAAAGGAATCTGGGACCTTTGAGACTTATTACTTCAGTGACTCTTACTTAACCTTTCAGCGGTGTTGTATATTTAACCATAAGCCAAACAGAGTCAAAACTATGTGAGCATTTGCTGTAACAGAATCTCTTTTTTCCCTACATAATATTGTTGAACACTTCCTTTTGGATATAATGTGGATGTGATGTGTTTCTCCCCAAGCCGCTCTATGTGGGATTTCTTGGAGCCTATTAATCAGGCTGTTGACAGGGAAGTCAAGTCACTCCCAGGCTCAAGCAATTGCTTCTTTTCTGTGTGCTTCCAGGCAGTCAACAATGTGGTTAGAAGCACGGATGCTGAAGCCAGGCTGCCTGGGTCCAGATCTTGGCTTCACCGCTTATGGTTTAATAACCTTACGTCTCTGCTTCCTTACATATAAAATAAGTGCCTGTGTCATAGGTGTGTCGAGAAGACGACATGAGATGACGGGTGCAACGTGCGCAGCCGAGTGCTTGGCATATGGAAAACGCACAATCCGTGGAGGACTGCTGTCGTCAGCATCCTCAGGTGATGCTGAGCGTTAGCCAGCCTCCGTCGCCCTGCCTGTTCTACACCTCCCCCTCGCCCTTAGAATGACCTCATGTTATCCCATCCCGTTGGCCCAAGGATGTGATTCTGTCCCCCTGACCCTTGGCAGAGTTCTGCGGCAAGTGTAGGTATAAACTGGTTGAAACTACGGGGCTTTTATTTGGTTATGTTATTTGGGGACCCGGCGATGACAACTGGATGTCATAATGTGACTCCAGACAGCAGAGGATACTTGATGAATAGCCTATTAAAAAAATGTTCATTGATTGATTGATCGATTGATTCTTTTTTTTTAAATTTTTCTTTCAAATGGGGCTATAGTTGATTTACAATGTTGTGTTTCAGGTGTACAGCAAAGTGATTCAGTTAGACACATATCTATTCTTTTTCAAATTCTTTTCCCATTTAGGTTATTACAGAGTACTGAGCAGAGTTCCCTGTGCTCTACAGTAGGTCCTTGTTGGTTATCTATTTTAAATATAGTGGTGTGTATATGGCAATCCCAAACTCCCAATTGATCTCTCCCTTCCCACCTTTCCCCTTTGGTAACCATAAGTTTGTTTTCTAAGTCTGTTTCTGTTTTGTATAAGAAATCAGAGTCTTAATATGCAGTCGACGTGGCTTTGTCATTGGAAATAGGTCACTTTTCCTCCACTCTTCAAAAATATTTGTTCAGTTCCTTTTTGGCACGTGTGGTGCTGGGCGCCCAGGTCAAAACAGTGAATACAACATAGTTCATGCTCTCCTGGAGCTCATAGGTTAGTGGGAGAAATGAATGAATACCCAAATAGTGCAACAACCACTGGGGGAAGTATTAGGATGGACACGCCTGGGGTGTGATGAAGGGTGTGATGAAAGGTGTTCTGAGGGCCACGACGAGCAGCAACTCCTGGGAGCTTGGGAAACATGCAGAATCCTGGTCCCCCGCCCCCCCGCAACCCCCCAGAGCTGCTGAATTCAGAATCTGCACTGTAACCAGATTCCCCAGTGGTTCAGATGCATTGAGAAGTGCTGATGTGGAGGGAAGCTCACGGACTCAGTGTTCCTACTGTTTGGCACTGAACAGGTATGTGACCTCGGGGCAAGTTGCTTAATCTCTCTGGGTCTGCTACTCCTCCTGTTAAAACAAAACAGAACCAAGAAAAAAACAGAAGTGGCATTAAGACCATCAGCTTCATGTATCACATAGAAACACTGTGACTCTTAAATGAACTGGACTGATACTTACAGGGGGATAGATAACAGAAAGGAGTCCTAGAACTCTCAGACGTTGTTATAAACATCAAGAAGACAGGAGTAGCTCTGGGAAGTAAGGGACCTGTGACTACCTTCCGCAGGATTGGAAAAGGATTGTTTTCCTAAATGGCAACAATGTCCACGGTGTATACGTATGTATGCAGCCTGGGTTAGGTAAACACAAGTTTTCTGGAATTGAGTGACAAGTACTCTACAGTTGATGAAGCATTAGTGATTCTTTAAGTGTTCACTCGAATGAAATAACTTACGAGAAAACTAAGCCAGATAGCCATTCTGAGTTAGAATGGACAGTTCCTAACTTTGGGGCGTGACTGGGACAAACTGCTTCTGTAGAAACCAGGGTCAAGGTTTTGGGGGAATTTTTTTTTAATTTTTATTTTATATTGGAGTAGAGTTGATTAACAATGTTGTGTTAGTTTCAGGTGTACAGCAAAGGGATTCAGTTATACATATACATGTGTCTATTCTTTTTCAGATTCTTTTCCCATGTAGCTTATTGCAGAATATTGAGCAGAGTTCCCTGTGCTCTACAGTAGGTCCTTTGAGAGAAGATCGGAAGTGCGTGGTGTGCACGTGACCACACAGATGCAGACTGCTGTTCTGCGCTGCTTCTGCATGGCTATTGTTTGCCGCCCTTCCTGCAAGCGGTCCTACTGAGCAAGCTGAAGGCAAGTTGCCACGTAGGCCACTCTGGGATCAGCAATGAGCCTAGACTTATTTATAAACCAACAGGAAAGGCCCCAGAGCTGCTCCGCCACCTGACCTGGGACCACGGTGAGGGAAGATTAGTGAAGGAGCACAGGAAGTCCTTGGTGGCCAACTGGGTTTTCAGTCTCAGCCCTTTGCCCTTTCAGCCTGGAGGTGGCTACAGACTGTTCTCTGAAGGGTCAGTGTCCCTGGCCTCCTGTCTGAGGTGTGGCAGGTACAGAGGCTGACCTTTCAGATGTTGTTTACAAAGTTGATTATGACTTATCCCGTGGAGATCATTTACTCAATAAATCTTTATCAAGCGCTCACTGCCTATCTGCTAGCTTTGTAGGCACAGGGAAATATTTCGGTCCCTGTCCGTGAAGCCAAATCCGGCCTCTGTACCCCGACACAGAATTAATTTCAGAGGCAGAGTTCTGGGTGAAGTAAAAAGAATAGCTTTATTGCTTTGACAGGCAAAGGGGGCCACAGCAGGCTAATGCCCTCAAAATTGTGTGTCCTGACCCGGAGGGGCTAGTGAGGAGTTTTATAGTAACGGTTCACGGAGGAGGGCGTGATCAGCTCCTGGACGTTCTTCTCGTTGGTTGGTGGTGAGGTAATTGGGAGTCAGCATCATCAAACTTCTGGTTTCAACCAGTCTGGGGTCTATGTGCTTGTGGGCAGCAGACCGTTAACTGCTCCCACTTGGTGAGGGCTTCGGTATCTGTAAAGAGCTCAAAGATATCATTATGTGTATCCCTTGAGGGGGAACCAGGACCCTGCCCCAAGGCGGCGCTATTGTTTCTCGACTGCGCCTCCCTTGTCCGAATCCCCTCCCTTCCCTGATTAGCAACTCTTTGAAGCTGCTGGTTGGAACTCAGGGAAGTCGTGGAGGCTGAATGAAGCCTATTTCCTGTAATCAAGAAATGGGGGACACGGAAAGGCTTTTGTGCCCTTCTGCCGGGGGAGGCGGACAACAAACTGATAAGCACGTGAGAGTTTCAGATAGTTCCAAATACTGTGCAGAAAATGAAGTGGACCCATGGCAGAGAGGGTTTCTGTGGGGGAAGAATATTTTAATTAGGGGGAGCTAAGGAGCTTTTCCTGAGAAGGCGACAATGGAGCAGAGGCTTGACTGATGAGGAGCTAGCCAGGTGGAGATCTGGGGACAGGTGAGGACTTCCTGCAGGAAGAACAGCAGGTACAAAGGCACTGCGGTAGGTGGAGCTCAGCAAACCCTTAGGAAGGCCAGTGTGACTACAGCTTAGTGAAGAAGTGGGGAGTTAATTTTGTAGGATTGATAAAAATTTAGCTTCTACATAACTTCTCTGTTTTAGGGAAACTTTCTCATGGCAGAATAAAGAGAGAATGTGAGACTCTCTGATGTTCTGTGTCCTTTGTATGGGACACATCACAACTTACTTTAAACAAGGAATCCTCTCTCCAGGGGTTGCAATTTTTCCATGATTATTCCAGGCTGATCATGTCTGGCCCCTAACTTGTCATGATGCCAGGGAGCTTCATGGCTCTACTAGATGAATGAAAAAGCTGTGTTTTTAGGACCGCTTTTTAAAAACTGTAAGCAGAGCTAAAACTGCATCTGCTGTAGCTTATTTTAACAGCAGCCTTATTGACATATAGTTCATATACCATACAATTAATCTATTTGAAATGTACAATTCAATGATTTTTTTAGTATATTTACGGAGTTGTGCAACTATTACCACAATGAATTTGGAACAATTTTATCACCCTAAAAAGAAACCCAGTACCCATTAATCCCCATGAGCAGTTACTTCCGATTTTCCCTCAACCTAACCTGCCCCCAACCACCCCTCCCGCCAGCCCTAGGCAATACCAATCTACTTTTTATGTGGGAATTTCATATAAAAAGAATCATACAATGTATAGCCTTTTGTGCCTGGCTTCTTAATGGCCAAATAATATTCCATTGCATGGATATACCACATATTATTTATCCATTGATCAGTAGATGGTTATTCGCATTGTTTTTATTTTTTTTAATTTATTATTTATTTATTTATTTATTTATTTATTTATTCCGGTACACGGGCCTCTCACTGTTGTGGCCTCTCCCGTTGCGGAGCACAGGCTCCAGACGCGCAGGCCCAGCAGCCATGGCTCAGGGGCCCAGCCTGTCCGCGGCACGTGGGATCCTCCTGGACCGGGGCACGAACCCCTGTCCCCGGCATCGGCAGGTGGACTCTCAACCACTGCGCCACCAGGGAAGCCCCGCATTGTTTTTATTTCTGTCAATTATGAATAATGCTGCTACGAACACTCATGTACCAGTTCTTGCAAGGGCATATGTCTTCATTTCTCTTGTGTATACACCAACCTGTGGGATTATTGGGTCATATGGTGACTCTTCCTTTAAACTTCTGAGGAACTGCTGGACTATTTTACAAAGCAGATGACCCACATCTATAATCCTTGAAAAGCTTTCTCTTGGTCTCTAAGGGAAAAAGAACATTTTTGTCACCCTGATAATCCTCAGGATTTCAAATATTAAACGGTAGGTCATGAAATAAAGGCTAAAGATGAAAATATTTGCTCCCTTCCTCTTGATTTGAGTTTTAAAACTTCATCTGTTTTCTTTAAATCTCTATTTTATGCTATCTAGCAATCAGACCTCATTCTTTGGGCTCCTTTTTACCCATTTCATTTCAGAGTTAATTACATAAGAAATTCCTCACATTCTTTCAAGTACCTTAGGTCACATTAATAAAGATCCAAGTTAATATGAGATACTTTTTCACTGATGGCAATTAGATTTATTCAATTAATTTTCACCGGATGCCTACTCTAAGCCAGGCATGTTCAAGGGGCTGGATAATTTCTGTGCTGTTTCCGGTTCTAGGAAGTTCACTTTATTAGTCATGTGGTTGGAGGAGTACCTTGTCGTGCAAATGATTCTCATAGCTCGTAAGCAGTCTCTTTGCAGATTGAGTTTTTGGCCTTTGGTATTCATCAGCTGCAAACTTCTTATAAAATATACCCTTTTGCCACACTTAGTGAATCAAACACCTTGTAGATTATAATTATCAGCATGGCAGGAGTTCCATTTGGTATTTCTTTTCCCACCCACAGCAATATTCATTTCTTGATTTCTTTGGTGGTATATTGTAACACTGTGGGCTAAAGAACTTGTTGAAAAATAATCTTGACCAGCCAAAGAAAAGTTGAACTAACAGCCTTGCCAAGAATGACATCTAAGTCAAAATCCAGCCTTTCAGTTCATTAAGACCGTAGTTGACAGAAGATGGACCCAAGTTGTAGAAATACTGGGGTGGGGTGGGGTGCAGGCGACCCTTGAGGAGAGATTGAGGTCTACTTGGTAAAAAGGTTAATTTTCAGACTTGGTGTGTCACTGAGCTTTGTTGATTTCCTGGGCCGGTTATCATACCTGCTTGTCACTATAGGAGCTCTTCTTGAGTGAATTTCAAGAACTCAGATGCAGGTTTTAATGAGACATCCTTAAAGGACATTGTATATGACAGCTATTTGTAATCACTGTAAATTTGTCAATGGGTAGAATTTTCTTCTAATTGTGTAGAGGAAAGGTAGGATCAGATTCCCAGTTGTAGTGGGGTTCTTTGGTATATTCATGAATACAAGCACTCGTATGACGCTTATTATGTTAGGCTATTTGGAGCACTTTATGTGGTTTAATTCACTGATTCTTCTCAACCACCATATGAGATAGGTATCATTCTCCCACTTTTACAGATGAGGAAACGGGCACAGGGAGCAGAAGGAACCTCTTCAAGGTTACAGAGCTAATCAGTACTCAGGCTTCAAGTTGTGTGTTTTTATCCTCTATTCTCTCCACCTCTTATTAGTCAACCTCTTGGAGCCTCTGTTTCTTCATCTGAAAAATTAGTAGATTAAATGCTACAGCAAGTGTGAGGTTCTACCTGCTGATCTTCAAGGCCTCTTGACTAGTTCTAAGACTCTGATTCAAATTCAGTAGTCTCAAAAGAACATGCACGACCGCGTGTAACTAAGAGAAATAATCAGGACACAAAGTATCTTTGTGTATCAGCCTCTTTGAGCCTCCAAGGATGTCTGGAGGACCAGGTTCATGGAAGGAAATGCCCACAATTACTGTTGTCCATGATGTTGAGAGTGAATTCAGCTTGCGCTTGGTGGGTGCATCTGTGTGATCAACCCAAGTATTTATACTGTGGGTCACACCCCTCTAGATTTAGAAATGTAGTGGTTTCTTTTTACATACAGACTGATGGATTTGGTTGTGGACATTAGAGCTGTTGGTATGCCTCTGTCTGAGCCAGCTGTACATCTGGGGTTTGACTGATGTTTGCTTTTTGTTGCCAAAGGATGTGGCCCCTTCCTTCTAAGGTCACCTTTTTTTTTTGCGGTACACGGGCCCCTCACCGTCGCAGCCTCTCCCGTTGCAGAGCACAGGCTCTGGACGCGCAGGCCCAGTAGCCATGGCCCACGGGCCCAGCCGCTCCGCGGCATATGGGATCCTCCCAGACCGGGGCACGAACCTGTGTCCCCTGCATCGGTAGGCGGACTCTCAACCACTGCGCCACCAGGGAAGCCCCTAAGGTCACTTTAACCTAATAATCAACCCTGACTCTTCTCGGTGAGGACAAGCCTTTTTCCAGTAAAACTTTGGCATGTACTTTGCACGTACCACTACTCACTGTACTGGTATTGAATAGGTTTCTTGCTCTTTGTTTCTGTTGCATATGTTCACCCACCTATGATCATATTATCCAAACCACAGATCAGGAAATTTGAGTCAGACAAAAGAACTTTCCACCATATCCAACTGCAAAAGAAATCTTGGAAATATATTTTAAATTGGAGTTTCTTGGAAATTTTTTTATGTTTTATTAGAACAGTGAGATTCAATATTTGAAACTTGGACTATTCTAGAGGATCCTGCAGTGGGAGGCACACTTCCCTTAATTTTACAGCAATTCTTTATAAGCTCTTATGGGAAACCCGGAATCCATCCCCAACCTTTCTTTCCATTAATCCCCACATGCATCAGTTGCAGGGCCCTTCTTAATCTCTCAGATTGGTCCCCTTATTTCAAAATTCTCTAGGTGTTAAATTTTCAAATCTATATTTTTGCCTCAGCTGTTAAATCAGCCTCTGACCTCTTTCTCTCCCAGTCCATCTTCCAACGTGGTTTCTAAGAGTGATGGTTTTGAAACACAAAGCCAACCATGTCATCCACTGTTTAGAATCCTTCAGTGGTTCCTCTTTGCTTCCTGGAGAATGCCTTCATATAAAGACACAGGGTCTAACCCACTGTAGAGGACATTTATTGTGTTTAGGCTAGTCAACATCCCAATTTGCTTTTGGAGAGTCCTCTCAAAGTGCCTTGTCTTCCTCTGAGTGAGATGGTTACATTGCCCAAACCGGGCCAGTCACACTTTCTCTTCTGGGACTTTGAATCCTGAACAAACCCCTGCAAGGATGGAGAAAATAACACAGAGCCCATTCATTTCCTGATGAAGCAATGTAGCCCCTGCCAGTTAGATCTCCAAGTGGACCGGAGTCCTGGGTTCTCTGTTTATGCTGTCCCGCCAAGAGATGGGAGCTGTTGCTAACAATCAAAAGCCCTTTTCCTGTTAACCTCCCACTTCCTACAAGTACTCTGACCTTGAATCATTTGTCATTATCCACTGTAGCTCCCTAGCCTGGGAGTCTTTTACTCCATTAAGACTCTGCAAACGCTCTTCCCTCAGTCTTGGAATGCCCCCTTCTCAACCCAAGCAGTGTTTCTGCCTCTCTGTTCTCTTAAGGTAGCACAAGTACCCTGACGGAGGTACTTAGCACGTTCTAGTGACTATTCACCTGACAGTCTCCTAGATTGCAAAACCCTTTGTTTTCATATAATGCCTGACACAGCATAAATGATTAAGAATTCTTTGAAGAGTGAATAAGTAAGAATTGACAGTATAGCTTTTAGTCCATGCGTGGAGATTTATGTTATAGACAAATGAGGCACATTTCCAGAATTCAAGAAATGGGTTGCAAGTTGCAGATCATAGAATCAACATAAAATGCATGAGACTCACCGTAAGGTAAATTGCTGATGAGATTAAGGCAAAGTGATCAAAGTAGCAATGGTAAAGTCACAGTCGTGTGGCAAACACTGAGCATTTATTTTACAAGCTAAGTTTTTTTTTTTTAAACTAGGTAAGTCATTTTAAGACATTATTATTATTATCATTATTTTCTTTTCGGTACACGGGCCTCTCACCGTTGTGGCCTCTCCCGTTGCGGAGCGCAGGCTCCGGACGCGCAGGCTCAGCGGCCATGGCTCACGGGTTCCAGCAGCTCCGCGGCATGTGGGATCCTCCCGGACCGGGGCACAAACCCGCGTTACCTGCATCGGCAGGCGGACTCTCAACCACTGCGCCACCAGGGAAGTCCCAAGACATTATTTTTAATACTGCTTGGTTAAATAGTGTAGTGATTAAGAGCACAGAATCTAGAGTAAGACAGTCTTGGTTGAAATTGCGTACCTCTGTTTATTCGTCTGTAAAATGAGGGAAACGGTACCTCCATCATAGGGATATAGACAAGTATGCAAAGTACTCAGCACGGTGCCTGGTCATTCTCTCTTTGCCACTGTCCCCAGCCCAATCCAATGTCTTCCTTCATTGCCCTGCTTTGTGCCCAGGAGGCTGACCCCTTGTGGGCAGCATTTCCTGGGCTCCCTCGGTGCCTGGTTTCTGCCTGGCTTTTACCAATGGTAGGTACCACCAAGCGATCTGAGAGCTAAGAGAGAGGTAGGGGTGTTCTCTCCACAGTCACTTTGACTCTTTGTCTCTGGCAATAAAATGATCTCTCTTCCCAATTCCTGCTCCCTTTGGGTGGTCCCTCCTTTGCAGGTTCTGCTCTCCAGGCACTGGTAACACTAGGTCTTCCCTTTGTTACTCAAAGCCCAGGAGCAGTAATCACTTCCCACCGTCTAGTATGGGTGTCTCTTGTTTATTCCTTTAATGTTGTCCACGTTGCATTAAATATCTAATTATAGATAATCTTTCCCTTAAGATTCCTTCTCTTGGCTATCTGGGATAAATTCTGTTTCCTGCCTGTGCCTTGACAATTGCTTAAAAGTGTGAGCTATTATTATATTAAATTGTTAATATGAACAAATATATAAACAGGTAATTATTAACATTAAACATTATGATGATATTAAAATACACATGGCTATTGAGTAGAAAGCAGGATTCACATCCCTCTTTAATATCAAGCAGAAGATCTCAAACACATTTTACTTCTACAGCTGGTTGTTTTGCCTATGGTTTGAAATAACTCCCAAGAACTTTGATGGGGAAGTATAAGAAGCTTTACACTGTGGTGGGTGGTAGGGACATAGGGGTGAACATAGCTTTCTGTGTGAGCACAGCCCTAGTGGGGAGGTGGATGGAGGAAATTCATTCATCAATTTCCATCTCTATTCAAATGTTCTTATGGAACATGTTTGACTTTACATTTTTTCTTTATAACTTTTGTTTCATGGGTTAGTTACCATCTTCTGAATTTTACCCAACAAACCAAAGTTGTAGCATATTGAATAGGTAACCCAAAAAATGTTTCCATGCCGAAACCACGGAGCAAAGTATTTGGACTGTCCACAGATTTTGGAGTGAAGAGACCCTGAACATGGAAGTCATGCTTTTTCTCCCATGTCATGTAATGAAGAAGACAAGAAGGCCAAAGCTTGCCATGTTGACCTGAAATATTGTTTGGAGCTGTCTGAAACTTTGTTATGTAGTGCACGTAAGTCAGACACTGAGGCAGAACGTAAGTCAGACACTGAGGCACTGCTTCATAAAAGATTCAATTCAATGGTCTTATGATCAGTTTAAAATAACATTTATCAATTGCACCTGTATTTTCACAAGAAGAAACTGGAACCACTAGTACATTTGAACTGGGCAGCCTACCTTTGGAAGTAAACCCTTCCGCGGTCATCTATTATCTAGTATGATTACATCGTAGATCCTACAAGTTGAATTTGTAAGATACACGATGCCATGAGTGAATTCAGATGTGGGAAATGGCCTTAAACTGTCCTGGACACATGAGGGACTTTCCTCCTTCTCTTCTTCAGTACGTTTATGGAGGGTCTACTATGTGTCAAGCACTGCGGTTGATCCTGGGCTAGAGCTGTGAACGAGCACAGTGAGGGGCCACACAGCCTGGCCTTACCAGTGGGCATGCTAGGCTCCCACTGCCTGTATTTACCTCCGGTCTCTGCCGCTTTGGTGTCCCAACTTTGGGCAGCTCACTTAACCTCAGGGGGTCTTAATTCCCCATCTATAGGATGAGTAAAAAGTAGTAGTTGCTCTATGGGATTCAATGAGATGATTGTAACTACTTAGAATAGAATAGAGCTTGGCTGAGTGAGGCAACTGAAGAACTTCAGTGATCTACTGTAGCAAAAATATTACTCAGAGGGACTTCCGGGTGGTCCAGTGGTTAAGACTCTGCCTTCCAATGCATGGGGCATGGGTTCGATCCCTGGTCCGGGAACTAAGACCCCACATGCTATGCAGTGCAGCCAAAAAAAAAAAATATATATATATATATATATATATATATATATATTACTGACAGTTCGAGCATGCATTCATTCCTTTGATTGATCATTCATTTCTTCATTCCTTCATTCAATGAAAGCTCACTAAACAAAGTTCTATTCTTGCTGCCACTGTGCTCTAGGGAATAGTGATGAACAGGACACATCTGGTACCTGCTGTTGGGAGTTTATAGTTTTGCTGTGCAGACAGACAACGAGCACTTTACAGATGCTGTCAGTCCAACACCTGGAGATAAACTGGGTGTTTCGGAAACAGTATTCGTGAAGACGTAGGGTGTTTTTGGCTATGGCCTTGAAACCAAGCAATGCAGGTCAGAAGGATGGAAAGTGGAAAGTGTGTATATGTGTCCACACACACACACAGACACACACACACACAGACACACACACACAGAAGGAGATGCATATTCCATGTAATTTTACATCTCTCATTTCCATTTTCATGAGACAGGGTGGTGGTTCAGAGCATGGCCCTCTGTAGCCTGGATGCCTGCATTTGAACCTAGCCTGCCCCTCATTAACTGTGTGATTGGGGTCAAATTATTTAACTTCCTTCTAGTCATTTTCATCACTGGCAAAACGTGGATGATAATAAGAGCACCTACTTTTTAGGTTTACTGTGAGCCTTAGATGAGTTAATACAAGTGAGAAGACAGTGCTCCATTAGCTTGTACCCGCCTTGACTCATTTTTCTAAGGTAGACTGGGAACAGCACAGGCTTAGCAATTAGCCACACCAGGGCCTGAATCTCACTCCATCACTTACCAACTGAGTGACTCAGCAAGTAACTTAACCTCTCTAAATTCCAGTTTCCTCATCTATAAAATGAAGATAATGATACTGAACCACATGAGATTGCTTTGTGGTTATGAGACTGCATAGTTCTTGGCAATTACCAGGAACTCAAAGAATAGCATGTATTCCTCTTCCTCACCTTCCTCTAAGATTAAAAATCGTTTAAGCCAGATAGCATGATGAAAGAAAAGGCAAGAAAAAGATGAAACAATATTCTGGAGAGTTGCAAGAAAAAATTGATATAGTGTGTCTTTAAGGTCATTTTTGACATTTGAAAATTTGTCTTTTTCAACAAAAGCTCTGTAAGCATGAGGGGGAAGGATTAATCCACTTCTACTGTTTTCTGATCTTTTATCTGTTAGAGAATGAGTGAATGAAAGGGAATTAATAGCATGATCTTCAGATCTCTGAGCTAACTGCTGTAAAAACTCTAAAGTCTATTTTTTAAAGTTATTTTTATGTCAAAGTGTAGCGTCTGTGTAGCTGAGCTGCCATTCATAAACAGGGGAAGAACAAGACGTACAGAAGAGAAGGAACCTGCCCTGATGTCCTAAGTCAGGAAGGGAAGTCTGGTCAGCCGGGCAGGCACTGGACTGGCGTCTCAGGGGCTGTGCAAATGTCCTAACCCTCCCCTACCAACCAATGCCTGCCTCTGTCCTCCATGTTTCTGGCTCCCTTGCTGGGCTGAGGACTGCAGAGCGGTTTTAGGTTAATTTCTCTGTCTTATTCTCTAAAAGCTTCAGGCAGCAGATAGTCTAAGAAGGGGGGGACCTTAGAATATTTAACAAATCACAGACTTCTTAGCAAATGCCCCAAATGATAACTAACAAGGCAAAAAAACAAGTGCCTTCCTTCAGGGTACCACCTCTGTATGCATTTTTCTTGAAATGCCTTCCCTTAGGTCTCTTGCCTCCCAAGGGAGGCTCATTTAAATCCGGTTTATTTCATGACCCACCTTTTCCCCTCCCTCCACCTTGTTGAAAGTGCATCAACTTCTGGGTCCAAGAGAGACCCAGAAGGGCAGGGGCTGCACAGAGCTGTAGAGCCAGCAGTACTGAACTTCTCTGACCCTCGCCTCACAAACAGATCTTGCATCTTCACGTCACCGGGGATAAAACCTCTGGGTGGTGGAGAGGTCATTCTGGTCTTCACCGATGGAGAGATTTAGCGAGTAACAACCCTCTCAACTCCAGTTTCCTTCTCTGTGCAATGGAGCTAACAACACTCAACCACCTGAGATTGCTTTGAGAGGTACTGGAGTAGCACAGTCTCTCTCTGCCAAAACCCGCTCCCCAGCCCCGCTCTGTCCTGGGGCAGGGGTTGATCAGGAACTCATCCGTGGCTTCTCTGGGTCAAATTCCATTCATAGGTAAAGTGTCAAGGTTGGACTAGATTTCTGAGTTCTCTCGTGTGTCTAAATGCTCTGCTGAGGTGTGACTGAACAAAAAACCTTCACAGGAAGGTGGAGGCAATTTTCACATTCCAGGCAGGCAATAATTTCCTAAGCCAACGGGCGCCTCCCCCCCGCCCCCCCTCCAGCAGCCAGCCAGCTTCCACGCTCCCTGCCTTCTCCAGGCTGCGTTCTGCCCACATCATTCAGGACATTATGAGTCTGGACCTCCAGCCATTTTGAGTTTTTGACCCCGGAATTCACTAAAGTTGGAACCATGCTGTGTGTAAGAATGAGCTAATTTTCAGTTCTCAGTTGATAGGCGTGGACTGTCTGAGCAAACAGGGGAATGCTGGTCATACATTCTCTTTATAAGAAATCTGGGAAAACTCGGTGGAGATGAGAACAGGGACATGGCAACTTCAGAAACCCACTGGTGAACACGCAGGGTTTCCCTGTCCCCCAAATGTAATTTCATATACATTGATTGGTTCGACCAACTATCAAGATATTTGCTCAGGTGGTTAGGGGGTATCTGAATCAAAGAAAAAGCTTTCTAAAAATATCTTTTATCAAAACAAGTAGAGAAAAGTACACAAATGATCAGTGTACAGGTCAATGCATTATTACAAAGTGAACACACTTGAGTAACCGCAAACCAGGTCAGAAATAGAAGAGGATGAGAAGCCCCCATTGTATCCCCTCTCCACTTTTCCTTCCAGAAACTATTTCTGGGACCACCTTCCTCTGATTCTTACTGTTACTTTTTTCCCTCTAATCTTTCTCCCTCTGAGGACAAAACAAAATAGTATCAACTAGCACTGGCCATTCTTTTCCCCATAACCTGAATGGAAGGCGGTAAATTGAGTGGAAAGGAATGATGTGAGACGAATAGATCAACTGCTATTTTCCTACCTGTAAGAACACTCGCCAGCGTGGCCAGGGTCCACAGGTGTTTTGGGAACTTTCATCTCACATAGACTTCTGGACACGTGCAAGATGAAGAACCGCGGCTCAGGAAGCTTATGCAGCTTCATTTGGACTTCAGAAACCAACCCTTTGCAAGGTGTAGGGTCTTTGTCTAGGTCAGAATTAGAGGAGGTTCAGTGTCTAAAGGAAATGTTCATTTCGGTGATGGGTGGTCCCAGCCCCCTCTGAGAAGCTGGTAGAAGATATGGTGTCCCTTCTCAGAAAGACCTATATACGCAGGAACACAAAAAGTGCACATCATTTTACGGGGTTGCCACACCTGGTAAGCCCTAGGTACCCACCTATGGACTGTCCCCAGTCTGCCGCAGTGACTGTGGGAATCTCAGCCCTCACGCTCATTACCTTTCAGCTAAAGATAGGAGTGTATTGTTAGTACAGCTCACCTGCCATACAGACTAAACGTCCTCAGATGCAGCCTCTCTCCCTCAGCACACTATGTGCACTTCAGGGGCGCCCCCCTTTCCCATAGAGCTGTCACAAAGGGCAGCAGTTGGCATCCTCACTCCTCACTGCCCAGGAGCACCGACTCCACAAAGTTCTGGTGCCCGTCTCTCTGGGATCACTGCCAGCTGGGGATACAGCTCCGGCCAGGAGGGCGCCCTGCCGTCCAGGAACCTGGGAGACCCGGGGAGACTCGCACTCATCCTCA
This sequence comes from Stenella coeruleoalba, assembly GCF_951394435.1. Taxonomy (NCBI): domain Eukaryota; kingdom Metazoa; phylum Chordata; class Mammalia; order Artiodactyla; family Delphinidae; genus Stenella; species Stenella coeruleoalba. The sequence continues at coordinate 72,150,559 of NC_137162.1, forward strand.
GACCCGGGCTCTCTCCAAATGCACACTGTCCTGGGCGGGCCGGCGCGGGCACGCGGTGGGCGGCGGGGCGCAGCGGCGCCGGGGGACGCGCTCGTGCGCGCACCGAGAGGGCCCGTGGCCGGCGGTGCCCCGCTATCCCGCGGCCTTGGTGGCTCCGCGCCGGAGCTGGGCCCGGGCAGCGGCCCCCGCAGTGCCCTCCCTCCTCCTGGCCGGCCCGGCCCGGCCGGGAGCCGCGAGAGCGGGAGCAGCGCCCCTACCGCCCGCTTTTCCACCTCCATCTCCTCCGCCTCCTTCTCCTTCCCCGCTCACTCAGTCACAACCGGTTCAGACTGGCCGGGGTGCCCCGCAACGAAGAGAGACGGGGCGGGGGGGAAACACAGGGAATAACTTCCCGAGGAGGAGGACCACGACGAGAAGGTGGAGTCCACAGGAGGGGCCGGCTCCCTCCCTCCACGTGGCCCCCGCCGCCGCCGCGGGCCTCGGCGGGGGCAGAGGGCGGCGGCTCGCGGGGCAGCGCGTAGCGGGACCGATTGCCCAATACTCCGGCAGGGGCCGGGGCCGGGCCCCCGGATAAATAGCCGCCCGGCAGGCCCGGAGCTGCAGGGGAGAGCGGCGGCCGCGGTCCTCTCCGCACCACCCGCCCGGGGCACTGCGCCCTGTGCTGCGCCCCGGAGACCCGCCGAGGCCGGTACCCAGGTAAAGGGCTGGAGCTCGCGGGGAGGGTGCCAGTGGTCGGCGGCCGCCCGTCTGCCTAGCCTCCCGGAGGCGAGAAGCACCTCCTCCGTCTCGGAGCCGTAGAAGGAGGCGACCCTGCCATCCACGGCCGAGCAGCTCGGAACCGGTTCCTTGTTGGGAGTGTGTGTCTCGGGGACTGAGAGTGTCCTCGGTGCGTTTGCGCCCACCCCATGACCCCCGCCACCCGTTCTCCGCGGTGGGCCAGTTTTCCCGGGGCTCCGAGGGCGGCATTTGGCACGGAGTTGGAAGAGGGGAGAAAGGGAGTCCTGGAGGGAGGCCGGTGCCCTCGGATTGGGCTCAGGGAAGACATCTGCTCCGGGACTCCCGAGACAGCCTCTCGGACTGCTGGTGGCAGAGTAGGGGGTGGGGGGAAGCGACCCAGGTGAGCCCCAGTTTCCCAGAGGGCAGCGAGGCCTCGCTGCTGCGCGCAGGTGTCCCCGGGAGGGTCGCGTTGGGGGCGCCCGCGGGGGGCTCCTGAGCTGGGAGGAAAGCAGCGCGCAGCTCGGGCGAGCGCAGGAGGCACGGGCGCCTCGGCCACCTGGACACAGAGCGGGAACTTGGGAGGACTTGATGCTTCACGCTCCATCTGTGGCTCTCCCCAGGCAACCTGCTCTAGCTTCAGCAGCTGCCAGAGGCTTTGGAGGGAACTAACAACCACTTAAAACCTTGGTCATCAAAAACAGATCAGTGTTTCTTAGGATGCCTTGTCTAATCTAGCCCAAGGCCATCCATCCCGGAGGTTTAGGTAGGATTTACACTAAATATGCATATGACTTACATAGTAAGTTATTTAATATAATATTTTTTGGGTCAATCTCCTGGGTCACAGTTTTGGGTGTAATCCTGAATTACCTGGATTCTAGTTCAGATTGCAGGTGGGTTCCTCCCCCTCCCCTCAGTAGGATTTTCAGCTGTCCCGTCAAATCCTGTTCATTTGGTTATGTCCTAAGTGTCTTAGATTTGAGTTGGCTTCAGCTGTGAGGAATTGTTCTGGCTGGTTCAGAACAGCTGAGGAAGATAGAGAAGATTCTGAAGTGAAAGCACCAATTATTCATGGTAGGATTACACCTTCTTTTAAATACCTCGTGGATCCAGATAACAGGGTTACTCATATCATTGCTAGAAAAAAAAATATTTTTTTAAGGCCCTGGGAAGTGGAAATGACATGATAAAATAGCTTAACCTGCAATTTTGCAACAACTCTGCACTGACTGCCTAAGAACGTCCTTCTCTGTTTCTTCTCTTCTGTGAGTAGGCAAGAGGGGTAACAAGGACCCTTCCTGTCAGTGGGATGAATATAGAAAAGGACAAAAGATATGCAGGGGTAGATCAGGACACTAGGAAATCTTTTCTGATTTCTGACTGCGACTCAGAAGATGGTGGTGATGGGTGTCTGAATCTGTATCAGGGCAGATGGTGGTGCTTTGGGGGTGGACCTGGTCATGAAACTAGTGCTAGAGGATGACAATTAGATGTAGTCAGATTTTCAAGCTTTATTTTCTCACCTCAATCTTTTGAACCCCTAGGTTTTGTAGTCTTTTTTCGAAGCGAGCTATCTCTTGAGCTTAATTCATACAGTGCAGTTGGGTATAGAAAGCCAGTAGGAAAGTACAAAAGAAACAATGTCTTGCTGGTTTAACTATAGCTTTACAAGAAAGTATCACCTAGTGACTTTAATTTTAATTAAAGATTGCAAGAATGCATATATTTTGAGCTAGTTGGCCTTTTCTTTGGGAGGTTCTTTGCAGACATCAGGGTATTCCCTGCAGATAATGAGATTGAACCTGTGACTTAAAACTGAGTTCAAGGAAAGAACACATGACCCGTGCTTTCAAAGAGTTTAGTCTGGTGGGAAAGACAGGCATGTTTACAAATATCTATAATACAAGATAGTAAAAATGGAATCATATGGCAGTGACATCAATAGTGTGCTACTGAATGGCAGAGAAAAGGAGAGGTTTATTCAAGGTTAAGAACTGAGAAAAGTTGCGTGGTGAGTGTAGCATTTGAGCCGGCACTTGAAGAAGGAAGAGGATTTTCTTGATGGAAATGAGGGCTGCTGGAAGTCTGGTGTGTTCCAAGGTAGCAGAGCAGTTTGGAGCGGCTGGAGCCTGGAATTTAAGATAGATAAGGCTGGGAGGTCGGATGGGGCTAGATTATGGAGGACGTGGCAAGCCATGCTAAGAAATTAAAATATGATTGAACATTATTATTGTATTTATACCAACATCGTTAACGTCCTTAACTGTGGTTTATTCCCTGAAGTTCAATTTTGTGAGCTTTCCCTAAAGAAGTCAATGAATAAAATCTTAATAGTATTTGCTTCCTATAAATGTAAAAGAGTAATAATGTGTTTCAGATAGCCTTCAATGCTTTATTCAAATCCAACAGTTATTTTCCCTCTGAATCTGTAATCTTATGGTATAACAACTTTTAGTTTGATTAAAACTTTGGATAGGAAAACACCTCCGCTCTCCTGAGCCACTATGCAGGGTAAAGTCACTTTCTGTTCACTGTTTCAATTACAGATAATAATAATGATTATTATTATTCATCTTGATTAAACACGGTATGTCAACTGAACCACATACCTTATTTTATCTAGGGAGGCATAATTTTTATCTTAATCTGAGAATTTTAATAAGGTCACTCGGCTAAGTAAATGGCATGACCAGGATTTGAGCCCAGAAAGTCTGTCTCGAGAGCCTATCCTTTGGGCAGGGGCATACTATATGATACCTGTTATTAATAGTAGTTAGCAGTTGGGCCTGCTACATGTAGAAGTGGTTCTCTGTTTTTTCTTTGCATCCACATTCCCAGCATTCTGATTTTATTTTAGTTTATTTGTTTAATTGAGATACAGTTGCCATATAACATATTACTTTTAGGTGTACAACACAATGGTTCTAAATATGGGTATATTGCAAAATGATCACCACAGTAAGTTTATTTAACATGTATCACCACACATAGTTACAGTTTTTTCATGTGTGTGATGAGGACTTTTAAGATCTACTCTCTTGGCAACTTTCAGATATTTAACACAGTGTGTTAACTGTAGTCACCGTTATCCATTACATTAGCCATCATTCTGATTAATTGTACTTTACAGATTCAATAATGGCACATATTTCAATGTTTTAACACATCTTCAAACTGTTACATGATCTTGTACTTTTATGACCCACTCAAAGGAAACTCTTAAGCTCTTTGAGAAGAGATGGCATATGAGATGAGAAAAGCATTAGTGAATATAGCAGCCTTAAATACAAAGACCAGACCTGGCAGATTCCCTGGAACAGTGTCAATCTCATATGTTCTTTTCACTATTCCCAGCAGATCCCCCCAAATGCACCAGATCTTTTTGTGTTTCAGCACCCCATATATAATACCATGTGTCTTAATTTTTTTTTTACTCTGAAAGTGGTATAGCAAATCTACTCATTTGTACACGACATGCTAAAGTGTATATTCAGACAACAGATTGGATTCTATATAATCGTGTGCAAGTTATGCAAAGCACGTACTAAGCAAAAGGACACACCAGTGTAGATAGCATCATCGGAGATTTCTTCACCAGAACTTCACCACTACTACTTGGACCGAGCTTTGTGGGCTGTGGGTTGTGTGGAATCAAGATAAGCTGAAACAAGAGCCTGGCAGCATAGCATGATATGAGGGTGGGATAAAGGGAAATGATGCTACCAACTTGCGTCTAAGTGTCTGGCCCTCATTTTGCCTATAATGACTCTGTTAAATCTCTGGATCTTTTCATCTTTTCTCAGACTCTGAATGATTTACGAATTCCACTATTTTCTCTTCTGAGCCTGAGAGCAGGATTGGAAATAGGTGGCCATTCGCTGGATGGGTCAGTAAGGGCTCTTGAGGCTGATCTCTCCCCTAATAAGACATCTCTAAACCTCAGGCTCCTTGTACAGAGGAGGAAATTGAGGAGTTCTTAAGATCGAGGATAGCATATTCACAAGGTTCACCCAGGGCAGATGGGCATCACAGAGGAGCAAAGCAGACCGGCGTGGGAGGTAGGGAGAGCACAGGTGAGACTCTCAACACAAGTCGACCTACGTCCTGTGTCAGGGAGACGAGAAGGAGTGGAAGGCACTGGAGAGAACATGCCCATTCAACGAGGGCCAGAGCTACTCAGTTCCAGCCAATTGTTACATAAGAACAAGGGCCCAGTGTTGCCAGATCTTCTGAGTTTTCAAAAAAATCCGGGAATTCAGATTTTTGATGTGCAGACATTGGCAATTCATTCAAAATGGCTAAAAACAAAAAATAAAATAAAATAGATTAAACTAAATAGAATAGAATAGAATATTGGGCAGGCCAAACAAAACACCTCTAGAGATCTAGAGATCAGATTTGGCCCGTATGCTGTCAATGTGCTAGATGATTTCCAGGCTTCCTTCTGGCTTCAGAGTTCCATGATCCTACACTCAGTCCATCAGAGCTCTAACCCATTTCTCCTTTGCTGAAACACGTTCCAGTACGCACCATACCTCAAGTGTGATAGCTTTGGAAGAGCTCTTTGGCAAATGCTGGACTGTGATAGATTTACAAGGCCTTTAAGGTCAAAGAATGCCCTTTTTCGATGGCCATGCTGTTGACATAATTCAGAGGCCCCAGCAGTTAACTGCTTGTGTTAATTATCCCTTTCAGGGACAATTAGTGCGGTTTAATTCGAGGACTCAGAGCTGATCTCTAAATATTTTCCTTCCTGCTCCTTCCTTCTCACCCCAATGTGAGATAATAATCAGCTGGAAAATCGATCCGGGTTTCCACTTGGACAAGGTGTATTTATAGGCTTGTCTTATGGTGTTTAGACAAAGAAATCTTCATTATCTTTACCCTGGAAAGATTTCACCATGTAGTCTGTCTCTCTTCTTAACAGAGAGCTACCTGGGGATGTCCTTGAATTGCAACAAGGTGAATAAGTTAAGGGTTTGACTTTTGTGAGATGCGTTAATACGGAAGTTTAGGTTTTTTTTTTCATTCCCTCTTTTTTTTTTGGCCAAGCCACGCAGCCTGCAGGATCCTAGCTCTCCAACCAGGGATCAAACCTGGGCCCTCAAGAGTGAAAGCTCAGCGTCCCAATCACTGGACTGCCAGGGAATTCCCTTTTTAAAAAAATGTTATTGGAGTATAGTTGATTTACAATGTTGTGTTTGTTTCAGGTATACAGCAAAGTGAATCACTTATTACATATACAGCATATCCCTTAGGGTCTTTTTTTTTTTAAAAGCGTATTTATATGGATCCAAAAATATAAAATGAGAACAAAACTAGTGGACTTGCATGTGATTGCAATCCCAAATTCTTTTTAATAACCGGTTCTTAGGAGAACTGTGTGGTTAAATTCTTTAATATACTATTTTTAAAGCTGAGTTTCTTGGATGCGATGTGTTCTTCCCTTTATGCCAGGGAGCTGTTTTACAAACAAGTGGGCCTGACTCTACCTGAAAAGTTCAGAGCAGACGTTGACAATGGGAAGGAAGCATCTGAGTAAATAAAAGAAGCATGGCATGTTCAGAGAAACCACATACCTTATTGTGACTGAGCTGACTGACAGAGGACCGGCAGAAGGCTCTCAATGACAGTTTTGAGCCACAGTTTGTCCTTGTCGTGGCTCCAGTGATGAGTCAACCCTCCCTTGCACTTCCAAGAGTGTGTCAACCAACTCTGGATGTCTAACATTTAATCTGAACCTAGAGACTGTCATACAGAGTGAAGTAAGTCAGAAAGAGAAAAACAGATATCATGTAATATTGCTTGTATGTGGATTCTAGAAAAATGGTACAGATGGACTTATTTCCAAAGCAGAAACAGAGACACAGAGGTAGAGAACAAACTTACGGACACTGAGGAGGGAAGGGGATGGGATGAACTGGGAGATTGGGATTGACGTTTGTACGCTACTGTGTGTGATATAGATATCTAGTGAGAACCCTGTAGAGCACAGGGAACTCTATGCAATGCTCTGTGGTGACCTAAATGGGAAGGAAATCTAAAAAAGAGGGGATATGTGTATATAGCTGACTCACTTCGCTGTACAGCAGAAACTAACACAACATTGTGAAGCAACTGTAGTCCAATAAAAATTAATTAAAAAAACCCAAACCTGAAAGAATCGGGTAATTATCTGATCATTGAAGACATACCACCTGATATTATATTGGTAAAAACTTTGAATTAAAAAAATCAACTTTATGTTTACCCGTGTATTTAGCTAGCCTTTCAGATTCAACGATGCGAGCGGGCTCTAAGTGCCAAGGAAGCAGGGACCACACCACCTTCACTCCACAGTACCTTCTAAATGCATTCAATTCATTTTCTTCAAAATACACAAATGCCTTCCAAATGTACTCAATTCTTTTTGTTGAATGAAAGCTGTTTGATGAATCATTTTGATATACAGGAGATTTAGGTCAGTAGCTTCTCTACACATTCATACATTTATTCATTCTATAGAGTTTTGTTGAGCTTTCACTGTCTGCCAAGTACAGTTCTCAGTGCTAGGGACTTAGTGCTAGGGCTTGTGGGCTACATACCTTAACAAATAATAACATGTTGTGATAAAAGTAGTAAGAGCAAAGATTGCCCAAAGTATCGTGAGACCTTCGAGGAGGAATGAGTAACTGTTGGAGGGTCTGGATGGCATCAAGTAGGAGGAGACGTTTAGGCTCAGTCTTGAAAGAAGAGGCGGAGTTTGCCAGTAGGCGAGCTGGAGAAAGGATTACAGCCCTGCAGCAGCTGGTCCGACCGAAGAGTCAAAGGCACACAGGAGGGAAGGAGCCCAGCTTAAGGGCTGAATTGTGACAGTGGCTTGGGAAGCACAGGTTTGGGGACATCCTGGAGGGGTGGTTAGGGCTGAATCGTTGCAGATCTTTAGAGGAAAATGGAAAGAATTAGGTAGCTAGCTGGGTATTGAAAGATCTAAATTCCTAATATCATATGAACAAAACATGGATTTGTAAAATCATGTTTTCATTTTTATTTATAATTTTTGAATCACATTATCCATTTGTGGCAGGCCAGAAGCTCCAAGAGGGCAGGAATAATCATCTTTGGTTGTCTTTTGCACTTAGAAATTAAACAAAAACCACAGTAAGGACATTTTTCTTGTCTGGATGCGTGCAAGCCAGAAAATATTGAGTTGAGGAACGATTGGGAAGTGAGAAATTGGAGCGGGGGAAAAACTCTTTCAGGTTTTTCTAAGCAAACCTTTAAAAGATGCCACAACAGTAACAATACCTATAAACATTTACTCTGTGTCAAGTACCACACCTAGTGCTTCACAGAGTTTATTTCCTATATTCCTCATAAAAATCCTAAGAGGAAGAAATTCTTCCTGTTCTATTCTCATTTTATAGATGAAGAAACTGAGAAGGTTTTTAACTTGCTGAAAGTCACATGACTAATAGTCTGCTATTAATTGTGGTCTAACCTCAACTAGGAACTCAGGAAAAATGACTCCAGGGTCCATGTTCTAGACGAGGGGCATTCAGTGTTTTTGACTGTGATGTGTTTTACAACCCAACCCTGCCTGCATACACAGGCACACGTATAAACACTGAAGCCAAGTTTCAAAGTAGCGCTTAACCCTTACCATGATGCAGGAGGTGCTCTTGTATTTTCTGCTTTCATCGATTTCATTTGAGTCTGAATTTCAGTTTTCTTTTTTTGCTGTACGCGGGCCTCTCAGTGCTGTGGCCTCTCCCGTTGCGGAGCACAGGCTCCGGACGCGCAGGCTCAGCGGCCATGGCTCACGGGCCCAGCCGCTCCGCGGCATGTGGGATCTTCCCGGACCGGGGCACGAACCCGTGTCCCCTGCATTGGCAGGCAGTCTCTCAACCACTGCGCCACCAGGGAAGCCCCTGAATTTCAGTTTTAAACAGTGCTGCTCACAATTCACAATTGATCTGACGACCCACGATGCATCACAGAGTTCGGACAACACTCCTCTAGGCCTCTGCTTTGCTCTGCTTCCCAAACTATAGCTTAATACCCTTTTCTGTTAAATTCAGCAAACATTTATTCAGTGCCTACTACATGCAGGAATGTGGAAAGAACATAAAGAATATAAGGTATGGCCTGACCCTGAGGGATTTTCAGCATAGTGAAGAGAAAGACAAGTAATGGCTAGTAATAATGCAGGCCAGGAAAAAAAATAAAAATAAAATAAGAAAAAGAGAAAAGAGAGGCACAAGCCACATGTAGTGGGAACATAGAAGAAGGAGTGATGAATACTGGCTCTGAGTGTATATACTGATTTAACTAGTAGTGTTTAGTGGTTTGTGTGTGTGTGTGTGTGTGTCTGCTACAGGAACGTTGAAAGACTTTTATGAATAAATAGAAATGTCTTTGGTAAAGACTTTTGGGACTTAGGGCCAAAGAAGATCTGAAGACCACAGTACTCTGTGTATTATTCTCAAAGGTGCTTGAGGTGGTCAAGTTATCATTATTATTTAGACATTAGCTTGTCCAGTGTAAGCCCTTGAAGGATGTTAGCATGTTCAGTTATGTTAAAGAGTATCCATTAAAAAAAGGTTTCCAATCAAATTCCCAAAGTAAAAGAATGCAGACGTACAGACCAGTTATGAACGTGCATTAGGTAATAAATGCTAGGGTTAAATGGCGAGAGCCTTGAGTAGAGTCTAGCAAAAATCCTGTGGTTATACTGCAGGTAGAAGGAGGGTTATTAATATCTTCCTAATACATCTTATGTAGATTAAAAAGATAACGTTTGAAAATCCTGGCACTGTGTCTGATACATAGAAAGTGTTAATAGAAAATGGTAATTAAAAGTTATTCCTTGATATGGCTAAGTAAGAGTACATTTAATTCTTGGAAATTTTCTTAGTTCCACTGTTTAGAGAATTCCTAAGAAAGGATAGTATTATGACACCATTGGGATTTCAGGATATTTGAAATCTTTTTCCATAGCCATGTTTGATGTGGGTTAAAAAATAAAAGCTATCAATTTAAATAACTAAAAGCAGTCAGGTCTTTGATTTTAGGCTTGTCCACCAAGAAGAGCAATCATGTAAGCTAGGGCGGTGGTGCACTCCTTTCGGTCAGGAACTTGACATGGAAATTACCTGGAGTCCTTTAGCAACCTGGCCTCAACCCCAGAGATCCTGTCTTCATGGGTCAAGAGAAGGCTCAGACACTGGTCATTTTTAAGCCCTCAAGGTGATTCCACAGTGCAGCCAGGTTTGAAATCCCCTGCAAAGTATACGTTTTGATGATGAGAAACATGCTTCTGTGGAGATGCAACCTTAAAATGGGGTCCCGTGTTTGCTTTTGTGATGCCCATAGAGTCACCATTTTTTCCTGAGAACTAGTTTAGAAAACAAGATCTTAGGTATCTTTTTTTTTGGCCATGCCGTGCCGCTTGTGGAATCTCAGCTCCCCTACCAGGGATTGCACCCCAGCCCATGGCAATGAAAACACAGAGTCTTAACCACTGCACCGCCAGGGAATTCCCAGAAACTGTAACTATTGATATAACAGAAAAGTGGAATTCTGACCATCCTTTGGGACCACATAATACCATTACTAAAAGATCCCAGCTTCTCCCCCACTCCGTTCCCCTAACTTGAGATGTTTTGCTGATGTGACCACATTGATAGGTGACATCATAGTCACGTTGACAGCTTTATTGTAACTATCATCATCACCATTAACAATATCATCATCGTTAGAATCTTCTCAAAGTTTCCCCTCCTGCCCTCATGCCTGCTCGGCTGGAGACTACAGAGGCTGGCCGGGGCATGTGGCTTGGACCCAGAGCAGTGGGGCGACTGTCTCGGCACAGGCTGCCTGCAGATTCTTGAAGCTGCTCCTCCTGGGGCTTTTCTTGGGCTGCTGTGCAGCAGCCGGATGGCATTATGGGAGGTTGCGTGATGCTCTAGAAGCAGTGCACCCAGGCGTGGCCATTTGGGACAATGGGGAGAGACTGGAAAAGACTTCTTTCTCTCCTGGCTGGCAATGGTGTTCATGTTTGCGCTGTTTGGAGCTGCAAAGGTGAAAGTGCTCGTTCCCTTGCCAGAAACCAGCCAGCAGATTTTGAGGACTTGCCACATCAAAGGATGGGGTTAATAGCATTGCCGCCACCATTGGGGACAGAACCAAATGTCACAAGTGAAGAGAGAGCAGGCAACTGTCCATTCCTTTGTTTTTGCCTCTGCACTCCAGGGTGCTTAGAAAAATAAAAGTCATGCTCTCCTGAGACAGTCCAATTATTCTGCTCTTTTGTTTTGTAAACTTCTGATTCTTTGGAGAGAGATGCTTACCTTCCTGTAACCTTTCAGTTCACTTAGGTGTGTTAGCATGATGGAGGTATTTTATTTTTGTTTACTTGTTTGATATACTGTCTTATACCACTTTCTCCTGTTTTCATTAAAAAAAAAACAGATAAATGGATGTAATCATCTTCTAATTTTTGTATCATGATCTCCTTCTGCATTGATCCCCTCCTGCATTTTCCCCCTTTTATAGAAAAGCAGGAAATTAACTTTCACCATGGTCATCACTCCTATAAGAATTTTTGCTTTTGCTTCCATTTGAAACCTAGAAGTGATGATCAGTAGAGAGGGTGGCGGGTAAGTAAGCTTTGTCCTTGACAGTATAGATGACAGGGTAGAGCTAAAAGGACAGCCAAGTGCTGGGTGCTGCGTTGGAGTGGATGGGCCCCAAGCAGAGAGTTCCCACTTGGTCCATTCACTCCCTGCCGCCAGCTGCTTTTTATCTTCTTCCTTCCCTCACCTGTGTCCGTCCCCCACTGGGATGAATATGGGACAGTTGGTCAGAAGGTGCTCTATCCTATAGGGCAGTGATTCTCACCCCAGCTGCACATTAGACTGGCAGGAAGGGTTAGGCTCCACCCCGGAGCAGGCTGGTGGTAGGACCTGGCATCAGGGATGTTTAAAAGCTTCCTAGATGATTCTGGTGCCCACTGTGGTTGGGCGACAGTTTTCGGAGTGTATCTATAGATGACCTGGGTCAGAATCATAGGGGATTTGGTTTTTGTTTGACCGCGCCGCTCGGCCTATGGGATCTTAGTTCCCTGAGCAGGGATCGAACTTGGGGCCACAGCAGTGAAAGCGTCGAGTCCTAACCACTGGATTGCCAGGGAATTCCCCATAGGGTGACCTTTTTAAAAATGCACATTCTGGGATTCCTAAACTTGAAACCAAAATCCTAGTAGTAAACCCCAGTTTTGAATCATTCCAAATTACAGTCTGCCAATATCCAGATCTTGGTTTAAATGTTCTAAGTATTCAGAAATAACTAAAGATCAAAAAGTCTTAGAAGCCCTAGATTGATAAATGATTCAGTAACTAGTTGCTGTCGAGCTCTGGTTTAAGTAACCAGGAGCTACTTCTTAGAAAATGGCTGTCAGGTCCCTAGAAATCCCTTATAGTTACAAAATCAGAGGTAATGTTTAATAAAGTGCTATGTGCTAGGCACTGAGCTTTGCACTTTATTTTTTTAATTAAAAAAAATTTTATTGGAGTATAGTTGATTTATAGTGTTGTGTTAGTTTCTGCTGTGTAGCAAAGTGAATCAGTTATACATATACATATATTCATTCTTTTTTAGATTCTTTTCCCATATAGGCCATTGTAGAGTATTGAGTAGAGTTCCCTGTGCTATACAGTAGGTCCTTATTAGTTATCTATTTTATATATAGTAGTGTGTATATGTCAATCCCAATCTCCCAATTTATCCCTCCCCCCTCCCTTACCCCTTGGGAGCTATAAGTTTGTTTTCTACATCTGTGACTCTTTCTGTTTTGTAGATAAGTTCATTTGTACCCTTTTTAAGATTCCACATGTAAGCGAGCTTTGCACTTTAAACTATTATCCCATTTTACAGATGGGAAGCCTGAGGCACAGAAACATTAAGTAATTGGCTCAAAAGCACATGGTAAGTAGTGCCGACTGGATCAGAACCCAGATATACATGTAATAACAAAGCTCATGATCTTAACCATTACTCAGTTCCTACCTCTGTGGAACCAGGTACTAGAAAAACTTCTCTTCCTCTTTACCCTGTCTTTATGGTGAAACTAAGAGGAATAAAGGGAAACTATCAAGCAATTGAAACTGTTGTTAACTTGCTCCATATCATTTTCTTTCCTTCTTTCTTTCTGCGTTGCTGTGCGCGGGCTTTTCTCTAGTTGCGGCGAGTGGGGGCTACTCTTTGTTGCAGTGCACGGGCTTCTCATTGCGGTGGCTTCTCTTGTTGCAGAGCACGGGCTCTAGGTGCACGGGCTTCAGTAGTTGTGGCATGTGGGCTCTAGAGCGCACGCTCAGTAGTTGCGGTGCATGGGCTCAGTTGTTCCGCCGCAAGTGGGATATTCCCGGACAAGGGCTCGAACCCATGTCTCCTGCATTGGCAGGCGGATTATTAACCACTGTGCCACCAGGGAAGCCCTCCATATCATTTTCTATATGTCCTTCTATATGTACACAAAGCAGCGAAAGATCCCTGACGTTTTCTTCAGAAACCTGGAATTTATGTTTTATTTTCATTGCTTAGATTCTTTTACGATGTGTAGTTGTTCCTGCACTTAAACAGAAGCTCTGTTACTGCTTCCTTTGAGGAGATACAATACAACAGAATAAACAAAACATAATCTGATTTTATTGCCCTTGTTTAAACCTGTTTCTGGGTTAAAAATCTGGGTGTGATCATGAGCTAACTTGGGAGGTGACTGTGTCTGCATTAGTTAAGTTACATGAAAGAATCATGAACTGGAGGGGTCATTAAGGAAACTGTCAGGCCAAAAAGAAACAAAAATCTGGGTGTGTGTGTTGGGAGGTGTGTGGACATCGGTGGGGAGGACCGCCATTGGCCTTGGGGAGGGGTCTTACGTTTATGAAAGTCCTCAAACACATATTGTTGATCTTATCTCCAAATCAGGCCATATATACGGTCACTGGAACTGTGTGTGTGTTCATAACATTAATTATTTTTCTTTATAAAATCAGCTTCATTGAGGTGTAATTTACATACAATAAAATCCAGTGGTTATGTGTACAATATGATGAATTTTGACAAACGTATTCAGTTGGGGTTTGCATTAATTTTTAAATGACAGCTTTATTAAAATGTAATTCACAAACCTTATAATTCATCTATTTAAAGTGTACAATTTGATGATTTTTAGTGTATTCACAGACCTGTGCAGCCATCATCAATTCTAAAACATTTTCATCATCCCCAAAAGAAACCTCCTACCCCTCAGCATTCTCTTCTCATTTTCTCCCAACCCTCCTAGCCCTAGGCAGCTGCTATTCTACTTTCTGTTTCTGTAGACTGGCCTATTCTGGAAGTGTCATATAAATGGGAACCGTACAATATGTAGTCTTCTGTGATTGGCTGCTTTCACTTAGCATAGTGTTTTTAAGGTTCATCCGTGTTGTAGCATGTGTCAGTACTTCAATCCTTTTTATTGCTGAACAGTATTCCATTGTGTACAGAAACAGACTCACAGACATAGAGAACAGACTTGTGGTTGCCAAGGGGGAGATGGGGTGGGGGAGGGATGGAGTGGGAGTTTGGGATGAGCAGATGCTAACTATTACATATAGACTGGATAAACAACAAGGTCCTATTTTATAGCACAGGGAATTATATTCAATATCCTATAATAAACCATAATGGAAAAGAGTATAAAAAAGAATATGTATATATACATGTAAGTGAATCACTTTACTGTATACCAGAAACTAACACAACATTGTAAATCAACTTTACTTCAATAAAATAAATTTTAAAAAATTAAAAAATACAAAAAATAAAACTACCTACCACCTCAGTTAACTTGGAGACCAAAAGGTAAATATAGTTTATAATAAAGGAAAAAAATATTCCATGTGTAGATATACCACATTTTATTTATCCATTTATCAGTTGTTGGATACTTGGGTTGTTTCTACTTTTTTGGCTGATAGCATTAATTTTTTTTTGGCCACGCCTCATAGCATGTGGGATCTTAATTCTCTGACCGGGAATCAAACCTGTGCCCCTGCAGTGGAAGCATGGAGTCTTAACCACTGGACCATCACGGAAGTCCCTGATAGCATTAATTTTTAAATTAAATTAAACAGATATCTTGATTTTTATATCCTCATTTAGGCTTTTTTTTCCCTGCACTATTTAATATGCCAGGAGTCTGAAGTGGCTTAGTCCTTTCTTGACTTCTGAGACAATCTGATTAGGTTACCACAGTGGGATTTACAGTTGTACTAAAATTATTATTTGGAGTTCATTCTCTTTTATAGCTATTTAATATTGTAGAAAATGCTTATAGAATTGTAGATATAGAAATATAAATGTGCATGTGTATATATAAAATAAGGATGACAATATGATTTTACAAAGAGTTTTAATAGTTAATTTAGAAGGACAATAGGGTGGGTTCTCTTTCTTTTCCTTTAAAAAATAATACTGGGGACTTTCCTGGTGGTCCAGTGGTAAAGAATCCACCTTCCATTGCAGGGGACACAGGTTCGATCCCTGGTCGGGGAACTAAGATCCCACATGCTGCCGGGCAACTAAGCCCACGTGCCGCAACTACTGAGCCCATGCACTCTGGAGCCTGCACACCACAACTAGAGAGAAACCCGTATGCCGCAACAAAGAGCCCACGTGCCGCAATGAAAGATCCCGCATGCCACAAGAAAGATCCCTAGTGTTGCAACTAAGACCTGACACAGCCAAAAATAATAAAAAAAATTGATATATAACTAAAATTGTTTTACTTTAGAGGAGAAATCATAAACTGCACTGATTATGAAATGTCATTGGAAAGTGACAAAATTGATCCAGTGACTATAACTTTTGAAGGACTAATGTGCTAATGTGACTTTGTTCTCTAATATATGAATCAACATATAGGTTCACTTGAAAGTTTACGTTTTTTGACCCGGAGGGAATTTATATATTATTTTAAAGCTTTATATTACTCATAAATTATCAAAAATCAGTCATAACAGTGTTGACATTTTTGCTACTGATAACTGCAGATGCTGCACTTTTCATCCCTCAGACACATGGTAGAATGGAAGTGCTTAAGAAATAGGAAAGTGAAAGTAGAAGTGGAATAATAGCTGTGATAAAAAGAGGACTCATTATTTATACATCATTATACATCTTATACATCATTATTTATACATCTTTTTTTTTGGTAATAAGTCTGTTTTGTATATAAGTTCATTTGTATCACTTCTTTTTTTAGATTCCACATATAGGTGATATATGATATACCTCTTAACTACCTTGCTTATACTGTCTCCCAGTAAATGAAATTTAATTAATTTATGTTCAACTATGAGCTTTAGTATGTATTAGTGTATGTTTGTTTATATTTTAATAGAATTCACAAAGAATTATTTGCTTACCTTCATTTTTATTACAACACCCAAAGAATGATTTGTTTACCTACATTTCTGTTAGAATTCCCAAATAATTGTTCCTCTCAATTCCCAGAATACCTTTTTCCCAAACTGTGGTGGTGGAGAATAAATGATGCATGGCTGGATGGGCAAAAGGCACAATAGGGGAAGAGCAATACTAACACTAGAACAGTTCTGGCCGAGCAGGTCTGCTCTTTCGTTTGAGCAGAAACTTGTTACCTGTACTGGAGTCAGAACTGAAACATAATTTCTAGGCATTTTTGTGGTTTTCTAAAAAAAATTTTTTTTAATATTTAAAAAATATTTTTAATATTTATTTATTTATTTGATTGCACTGGGTCTTCATTGCGGCATGCGGGATCTTTAGTTGCGGCATGCAGGATCTAGTTCCCTAACCAGGGATGGAACCCGGGCCCCCTGCATCGGGAGTGCAGGGTCTTAACCACTGGACCACCAGGGAAGCCCCTCTAGGAGCTTTTGAATGTGTTTTCTTTTGACAGCTTTATCGAGATAAAATTCACATATGATAAAATGCCCCCACTTACTGTGTGCTGTTGAGTGGATTTTATTCAAGGGTTGTGCAAACTGTACCACAATCTACTTTTTTTTTGCGGTACGAGGGCCTCTCACTGTTGTGGCCTCTCCCGTTGCAGAGCACAGGCTCCGGACGCGCAGGCTCAGCAGCCATGGCTCACAGACTTAGCTGCTCCGTGACATGTGGAATCTTCCCGGACCGGGGCACAAACCCGTGTCCCCTGCATCGGCAGGCGGACTCTCAACCACTGTGCCACCAGGGAAGCCCCACAATCTACTTTTAAAACATTTAAAAATCATTGTAAAATATTTTTATCACCCCAAAGAAACCTTGTCCCTCTAGCAGTCATTCCCCATGCCCACTCCTCAAACTGTTTTCCGAAGTGGAGGCAGCCTTTTCATCCCCACCAGCCGCATGGAAACGTTTCTATTCTCCACCTCCTGGCCTATGGTTTAGAGCTTCCCACATAATAAAAGTGGCATTAATGTAACTGAAGGAAGGTCATGAAACTCAGGATGATTCAGACTTTTGACGCTCCTCACAGATGCCTAGATCAAGACAAAACCAACTCGGAATCAACCATTTTTTCCCAGGATGTAGTCCATGATCCTAGGCTCTCAATTAAAGTGACAATTCAGCACCAGATAATTTGGTAGTGTCTAAGATTCAAATAAAAATTTGCTGTTTTTACCTACTTCTGTAATTCAAGTAGAAAATATATCTGGGACTCTTTAATGAGATATTTAAAGGTAACATTCAGAAAGAAGTTTTTAGAGAAAAATAATTATGGGGGGAACAAAGGCAAGACGCAGCTATTAACTGAAAATAAGATCAGACAGTTGTAAATCACTCTGTATTTGGCAAAAAATAGTACAGAACATTTGCATACATTTCAGGGACAGGAAGCTTCTGTGTCAACATTAAATGTTCATAAATGTCAAATACGCAATTCTGACATCCTATATCTGGGAGAATAGAAATTTTCAGCCAGTGTAGAGTTAGGGAAATAACAAAGACTTGGCATCATTTGAACCGAACTGAATGCCGTACTAGACATTGGAGCTTAAAATTTTACCATGAGTGAAAAGTAGACTTTCAGCAGTCCTTTTCATTTTCCGAAGGAAATGTCTTGGAATTTACCTAACTCTTCTTTCCCTTTAACAAAACAAATTCTAGCTTTAAGAGACATGCTGTCCTTTATACTAATGATAATAGAACTTTGTTGAATAATGATATTTTATTATGGTTTGTTTTACTTCATGTTCTCCTTTCTTGTCCACGGGAGGTTTATAATATGTGGAATATATTTAATTTTTTAAAAAAGATCAATATTTTGTTTACTTCGTTAGGGATTTTATTTTTTAAAAATTTTAAAATTTTTATACAATTTTTAAAGGTTACTTTCCATTTACAGTTATTACAAAATATTGGCTGTATTACCCCTGTTCTGCAATACATTCTTGAGCCTATCTTACACCCAGTAGTGTGTACCTCCCACTCCCCTACCCCTGTATTGCTCCCCCCTCGCCACTGGTAACCACTAGTTTGTTCTCTGTATCTGTGAGTGTGCTTCTTTTTTGTTGTATTCACTAGTTATATTTTTTAGAGTCCACAAATAAGTGATATCATACAGTATTTGTCTTTTTCTGTCTGACTTATTTCACTTAGCCTAATGCCCTCCAAGTCTATTTATGTTGCTGCAAATGGCAAAATTTCATTCTTTCTTATGGCTGAATAGTATTCCATTGTATACACATACCACACCTTCTTTATTCATTCATCTGTTGATGGACCCTTAATTAGGTAGCTTTCCTACCTTGGCAATTATAAATAATGCTGCTATGAACATTGGGGTGCATGTATCTTTTCCATTAGTGTTTTTGTTTTGGGGGGGATATATACCCAAGATTGGAACTGCTGGGTCATATGGTAGTTTTATTTTTATTTCTTTGAGAAACATCCATACTGTTTTCCACACTGGCTGCACCAACTTACATTTCCACCAACAGTGTATGACGGTTCCCTTTTCTCCACATCCTCACCAACATTGTTATTTATATTCTTTTTGATGATAGCCATTCTGAAAGGTGTGAGGTGATATCTCATTGTGGTTTTGATCTGCATTTCCTTGGTATTAGCGATGTTGGGCTTCCCTGGTGGCGCAGTGGTTGAGAGTCCTCCTGCCTATGCAGGGGACACGGGTTCGTGCCCCAGTCCGGGAAGATCCCACATGCCGCGGAGCGGCTGGGCCCGTGAGCCATGGCCGGTGAAAGATATTAGCGATGTTGAGCACCTTTTCATATGCCTGTTGGCCATCTGTATTTCCTCTTTGGAAAAATGTCTATTCAGTTCTTCTGCCCATTTTAATTAATTAATTTATTTATTTATTTATTTATTTTGGCTGTGTTGGGTCTTCGTTTCTGTGCGTGGGCTTTCTCTAGTTGTGGCGAGTGGGGGCCACTGTTCATCACAGTGCACGGGCCTCTCACTGTCACAGCCTCTCTTGTTGCGAAGCACAAGCTCCAGACGCGCAGGCTCGGTAGTTGTGGCTCACGGGCCTAGTTGCTCCGCGGCATGTGGGATCTTCCCGGACTGGGGCTCGAACCCGTGTCCCCTGCATCGGCAGGCGGATTCTCAACCACTGTGCCACCAGGGAAGCCCCTGCCCATTTTTTTCTCTTTTTTTTTTTTTTTGTGGTACGTGGGCCTCTCACTGTTGTGGCCTCTCCCCTTGCAGAGCACAGGCTCCGGACGCGCAGGCTCAGCGGCCATGGCTCACGGGCCCAGCCGCTCCGCGGCATGTGGGATCTTCCCGGACCGGGGCACGAACCCGTGTCCCCTGCATTGGCAGGCGGACTCTCAACCACTGCGCCACCAGGGAAGCCCCTGCCCATATTTATATCAGGTTGTTTTGTATTTTTGGTGTTGAGTTGTATGAGCTGTTTATATATGTTGGATAGTAATCCCTTGTCAGTCATGTCATTTGCAAATATCTTCTCCCATTCAGTAGGTCGTCTTTTCATTTTGTTTATTGTTTCCTTTGCTGTGCAAAAGCTTTTATTTACTTTTTTAAATAAATTTATTTATTTTACTTATTTATTTTTGGCTGCGTTGGGTCTCTGTTGCTGCGCGCGGGCTTTCTCTGGTTGCAATGAGTGGGGGCTACTCTTTGTTGTGGTGCGCAGGCTTCTCGTGGTGGCTTCTCTTGTTGTGGAGCACAGGCTGTGGGCGCATGGGCTTCAGTAGTTGTGGCTCACGGGCTCTAGAGCACAGGCTCAGTAGTTGTGGCGCATGGGCTTCATTGCTCTGCGGCATGTGGGATCTTCCCGGTCCAGGGCTTGGACCTGTGTTCCCTGCGTTGGCAGGCGGATTCTTAACCACTGTGCCACCAGGAGAGTCCTTGCTGTGCAAAAGCTTTTAAATTTAATTAGGTTCCATTTGTTTAGTTTTGCTTTTATTTCCTTGACTTTAGGAAACGGATCCAAAACATATTGCTGCAATGTATGTCAAAGAGTGTTCTGCCTTTGTTTTCCTATAGGAGTTTTATAGTATCCAGTCTTAGCTTTAGGCCTTTAATCCATTTTGAGTTTATTTTTGTATATGGTGTTAGAGAATGTCCTAATTTTATCCTTTTCCATGTAGCTGTCCAGTTTTCCCAGCACTGCTTATTGAAGAAACCATCTTTTCTCCATTGTATATTTTTGCCTCCTTTGTTGTAGGTTAATTGACAATAAGTATATGGGTTTATTTTGGGGCTTTCTATCGTGTTCCTTTGATATATGTGTCTATTTTTATGCCAGTACCATACTGTTTTGATTACTGTAGCTTTGTAGTATAGTCTGAAGTCAAGGAATTTGATTCCTCCAGCTCTGTTCTTCTTTCTCAAGATTGTTTTTAGCTCTTTGGGGTCTTTTGTATTTTCATACAAATTTTAAAATTATTTGTTCTAGTTCTGTGGAAAATGCCATGGGTATTTTGATAGGGATTGTACTGAATCTGTAGATTGCTTTGGGTAGTATGGTCATTTTAACAATACTGATTCTTCCAATCCAAGAGCATGGTATATCTTTCCATTTATTTGTGTTGTCTTCAATTTCTTTCATCAGCATCTTATAGTTTTCAGAGCACAGGTCTTTTACCTCCTGAGGTAGATTTATTCCTAGGTATTTTATTCTTTTTGATACAATAGTAAGTGGGATTATTTTCTTAATTTCTCTTTCTGATATTTCTATGTTACTGTACGGAAATGCAGCAAATTTCTGTATATTAGTTTTGTATCTTGCAAGTTTACTGAATTCATTGATGAGCTCTAGTAGTTTTCTAATGGCTTCTTTAGGATCTTCTGTATATAGTATCATGCCATCTGCAAGTAGTGACAGTTTTACTTATTCCTTTCCAATTTGGATTCTTTTTATTTATTTTTCTTCTCTGATTGCTGTGGCTAGGACTTCCAAAACTATGCTGAATAAAAGTGGTAAGAGTGGGCATCCTTGTCTTTTTTCTGATCTTAGAGGAAATGCTTTCAGCTTTTCACCATTGAGTATGATTTTAGCTGTGGGTTTGTCATGTATGGCCTTTATTATGTTGAGGTATGTTCCCTCTGTACTGGCTTTATGGAGAGTTTTTATCATAAAATGGATGTTGAATTTTATCAAAAGCTTTTTCTGCATAT
Organism: Stenella coeruleoalba; assembly: GCF_951394435.1. Taxonomy (NCBI): domain Eukaryota; kingdom Metazoa; phylum Chordata; class Mammalia; order Artiodactyla; family Delphinidae; genus Stenella; species Stenella coeruleoalba. The sequence goes on from NC_137162.1 coordinate 72,171,946, forward strand.
ACTGAGATGATCACATTGTTTTTATTCTTGTATTTTTTAATGTGGTGTACCACTTTAATTGATTTGCAGATATTGAAAAATCTTTGCATCCCTGGGATAAATCCCACTTAATCATGGTGTATGATCCTTTTAATGTATTGTTGGATTGGGTTTGCAAGTATTTTGTTGAGGATTTTTGCATCTGTGTTCATCAGTGATAGTGGCCTGTAATTTTCTGTTTTTGTGATATTTTTGTCTGGTTTTGGTATCAGGGTGATGCTGGCCTCATAGAATGAGTTCTGAAGTATTCCTTCCTCTGCAGTTTTTTGGAATAGTTTCAGAAGGATAGGTGTTAACTCTTTAAATGTTTGGTAGAATTCACCTGTGAGGCCATTTGGTCCTGGACTTTGGTTTGCTGGGAATTTTTTGGGTTTTTTTTCTTTTTGCGGTACACGGGCCTCCCACCGCTGTGGCCTCTCCCGCCGCGGAGCACAGGCTCCAGACGTACAGGCCCAGCGGCCATGGCCCACGAACCCAGCCGCTCCACGGCACGCGGGATCCCCCCAGACAGGGGCACGGACCCGTATCCCCTGCATCGGCAGGCGGACTCTCAACCACTGCACCACCAGAGAAGCCCTGCTGGGAGTTTTTAAATTACTGCTTCAATTTTAGTATATGTGCTGCTGAAGTGAGCACTAAATTACTGCTTCAGTTTCATTACTGGTAATTGGTCTGTTCATATTTTCTGTTTCTTCCTGGTTCAGTCTTGGGAGATTGTACCTTTCTAAGAATTTGTCATTTCTTCTAGGTTGTCCATTTTATTGGCATAGAGTTGTTCATAGTAGTCTCTTATGATCATTTGTATTTCTGTGGTGTTGGTTGTAACTTCTTTTTGTTTCTAGTTTCATTGATTTGAGCACTCGCCCTCTTTTTCTTGATGAGTCTGCTAAAGGTTTATCAATTTTGTTTACTTAATTTTTAATTTTATTTTATTTTTTCTTGGCCATGCCACGTGGCATGCGGGATCTTAGTTCCCCATCCAGGGATCGATCCCATGCCCCCTTCAGTGGAAGGGTGGAATGCTAACCACTGGATCACCAGGGAATTACCATCATAATGTATATATTTGTTTTTGTTGTTTATTTTTTCAAAGAACCAGATTTTAGTATCATTTTATGATATTTTCTATTGTTTTTTAAATGTCTATTTCATTTGTCTCTGCTCTGATCTTTATGATTTCTTTCCTTCCACTAACTTTGGGTTTTGTTTGTTCTTCTTTCTTCAATTCCTTTAGGTATAAGTTTAGGTTGTTTATTTGTAATTTTTCTTGTTTCCTGCGGTAAGCTTGTATTGCTATAAACTTCCCTCTTAAAACTGCTTTTGCTGTGTCATAGGTTTTGGATCATCGCGTTTTTGTTTTCATTTGTCTCTAGGTATTTTAAAATTTCCTCTTTGATTTCTTCAGTGATCCATTAGCTGTTTAGTACCATGTTGTTTAGCCAACATATGTTTATGTGTTTTGCAGTTTTTTTCTTGTAGTTGATTTCTAGCCTCAAAGTGTTGTGGTTGGAAAAGATGCTTTATATGATTTCAGTTTTCATAAATTTACCAAGAATTGTTTTGTGGCCTAACATGTGATTTATCTTGGAGAATGTTCCATGTGCACTTGAAAAGAATATATATTCTAATGCTTTCAGATGGAATGCTCTCTCTATATATGAATTAAGTCCATTTGGTCTAAAGTGTTATTTAAGGCCTGTGTTTTCTTACTGATTTTCTGTCTGGATGATCTGTCCATTGGTGTAAGTGGGGTGTTAAAATCCCCTAGTATTGTGTCATGGTTGATTTCTCCTTTTATGTCTGTTAACATTTGCCTTATATATTGAGGTGCTCGTATGTTGGGTGCATACCTATTTACCCTTCAAGACTAGCTGGTTAGGCCTGGCCCAGGCTCTTATCAAATTACCGCTTTTTCCCTGGATCCCAGTGCCTGTGAGATTCTGTGTTCACCCTTTAAGGGTGAAGTCTTTATTTCTGCTAGTCCTGTGGGGCTGCCAAAATTAAACCCTGGTGGCCTTCAAAGCCAAATGCTCTGGGGGCTCATCTTCCCAGTGCAGAACCCTCGGGTAGGGAGCCCGATGTGGGGCTCAGAACCTCACTCCTGTGGGAGAGCCTCTGCAGTACAGTTATTCTCCAGTTTGTGGGTCACCCACCTGGAGGTATGGGATTTGATTACATCACAAGTCTGCCCCTCCTATCCGTGTCACTGTGGTTCTTTCTTTATGTCTTTAGTTGTAGTGATTCTGAAAGCTCGACCTCTGTGCACCAGTGTCAGATCGAATCTCAGAGACAGGGTTTTGGGTGAAGTAGGAAAGAATAGCTTTATTGCTTTGACAGGCAGAAGGGGACACAGTAGCGTCCCACCCTCGAAAACTGTGTGTCCCAACCCAGGGAGATTTGGTGAGGAGTTTTATAGCAAGGGTTCAAGGGTGGGGTTGCTGATAAGACTAGGATGTGTACAGGGCCTGCACTCCTTTAATCTGGTCTCAGGTAATCTTTTAATGAGCTTCTCTGGTTCCTTTAATCTGGTCCCAGGTGGTCTTCTCTGGAATGAAGAATGCTGACACCTTCCATTTGTTGGGGGCTTTAGTTCTATAAATTGCTCAAAGATATTGTTATGTGTATCCCTTCAGGCTGAACAGGACCCTGCCCCAAGGCTGCACTGTTGTTTCTTAGCTGCTCCTCCTTCATCTCTACATCCCCTCCCTTCCTCCTGATTAGCGACTGTTTGAACCTGCCCTTTGGGGCTCAGAGAAGGTCATGGAGGTCATTCCCTACAAGGAATGGGGGAGAGAAAGGGTCCGTGCCCAGGAGCCCCACAGGGTCCTGCTCGGTTTCAGTAGAAGATCTTTTCTGATAGGTTCCAGTCATTTTCATCAACAGCTGTTCTGCAGATAGTTGTGATATTGGTGTGCTCATGAGAGGAGGTGAGCTCAGGGTCTTTCTACTCTGTCATCTTGGCTGCTCTCCAGAATACATTTAATTTTTAAGTTAAAGATAAGAAATACACTTAAATTATAAGTTAAAGTTAATTTTGTGATATCCCATCAGACTCTGTCGTGTGACAAAACTACCCCTAAATTACAGTGCTGTTCAAATTGTCTTTCAAAATGGCTTCTAATTTTGAATTTTATAAGACGTCTTGTCATGCAGAGTCTGAATTTGTTAACACAGGTTAAAAGATTCCAAATTCTCAAAGGATGTACTAGATTATACTACAATGCATGTGTTTCCTAGAAGCATATTTTTATACAGTCATATGAATACATTCCCAAACCTTTGAATATACTCATGGAATAAAACAACATGTTCTGGTACTTACTGATCTTGCTATTTTTTTAGGGAAAAAACACACCACTTAGATAATATAAATGGGTTATTATTAGTGCCAGGATTTATTACAAAAAGTGTAAAAAGAATCCTATCTTGGGGCTATAAACACAGGCTTCTTGAGACACTTTACTGTTAAGTTTCAGGAATTTCTAATTTTCCTCTGGGAGCCTTGTAAGGTCTGCCCTCTTCACTTTACACGAAACCTATTAAGCCTTTTCCTGATTCCACACCCATATTAATCTTGATCCTCTTGTCTGAGCCCCCCTTTCATGAGTCTCTACATTATTCTTTAGAACGAACCTGCTTTGTGAGGGCTTCCACTCCTGCTCCTGCCCTGATTGCTTTCATTCCCTCTGACTCCTGAAGGTTTACCATCTACCCACCTCTGTGTCACGTAACTATATACTCTCTTGTGAGCGTGTCTTACCTTCCTAATGGGGTTATAAGCTCCTAGATGGCAAGGGCGATGTCTTATCTTCCTTCTGATTTCCTTTGGTATTGAGTGCAATATAATTTAAATTGAAAGTGATCAAAAAGCTTTTTCAATGAAGATTCCATTTTTATAACACTGCATTTCTGTAAATATTAGGATAAGTGGGCTTAGTGGAAATTTCAGTTAATTTAGACTTTTTATGTACAAGGATGCCAGGGAAGGCATTTTATCATATTGGATCATAAGTTGTCAAGGAGGAGGATTAATAAGATGAAATTTTCAGAAAAAAAGGTATGGCGTATCTCTATTTCCTGTATTTGGGGTCATAGACTACACTCTTAAGCTTAACCTTTTGCCCAGATAGGATCAAGCAGGGTACGGATGGTTAAAATAATCAACTTGAAATTACTGCATACTCACAACATGTTTATTCTGTTGCACTTAAAAGAAACAAATACCAGCTAACTTAACAAAATAATTTACTATGTTAGCTCATAGAATGAAATGGAAGACTGGAGAAACCAGGCTTGGGTATCCCTAGGGAGCAAAGGTAGTAGGATCTGACAGAGGGTTTCTTTAATGCACCACCACTGGGATCAATAAACTCCAAATATTTTTCTTTTATTAGAGGATTTCACTTGAGATTCAGGATCCTGGGAGAGAGGTCCTACTGGCCTTGTTTGGATCAGGTTCTACTCCATAGGTCAAGATCAAGGAACCTTGATTAATAGTCCCACCAACCATCTACCCATGAGGAAGATCCACGTGCTCCAAAGGAAATTGAGTACCATTACAGCAGGGAGGAAAGGCTAGTCTATTTGTGAAATCACCTTGCAGAACATAGAATATCAGAGAACTAGCAGGTGGGCAACATCTAAGGAATAGCGGAAAGTACGGGAGAAATGTGTTGCCCTGACAGAAAACAAGAAATCACTAAATGGTATTTTTCACCATGTTCTCTTCAGGCTACAAGTATCTCAAACTATGTGACAATTAAAGGTCAGAAGCTCTTAGCCAACCCTTTATAAAAACTCGTCTTTCTAGTCTAAGTTGATATATATGGAAGCTTTGTATTTCAAAGGTTTGCTCTCCCAAATATTTACTGTGAGAAGAATTTCTCTGGCTTCTGTCCTATGTGTTGAAATGTCACCCGAGGCGAGGCAAAGCAAAACAAAGCAAGGCAAAGGTACTTGGTGTATAAAGGCATTTCTGTCTACTTCGGTTTGCAAACTGGCAAGGGAGATGTTCCTCACCCTTTCACTGCCTTCCCCCTGCCCTCCAGAAAATACTGGCTTTATTTATGATTGTGGTGCTGTGCTTTGTAAGTGTACTTTTCCTGGAGTGCTGTAATTTGAAGATTTCAATGAAGGACAGTGTCTTATGCATTTGTTTTTATACAGCCTTTTAGTCTCATTAGGTGTTTGGCTATTGCTACCATATATTATCTAGTTTAGGAAATTAAGGCTATCTTTTCTTTAAAAGGCATTCTAAACAGGAATTTCAGAGTACTACGTTGTCATTAGGAGGAACAGAATTTTATTATTTACTTTTACAATAGAGTAGGTACTGGAGAGAGTAAACTTCTGATGAAGGGGCATATCTGAACACTTCAGAGGGTTTTGATATTTGGAAGTTTAGAGTATTCTGCCTGCTAACACAATCGTGTTCTGGGAGACTGGATTTTAGACTCCACGCTTTTGTGCACAAATTGTATCTTTCAGTTTTCAGTTATGAAATATTGAAAGTTAATTCGTACAAAATCCTGTGGCAGGTGGTGACGTGATTTTTCCCCAGGGCTTTGAATGTCAAAATGGAGAGATTCACTGAGGCTCAGGTAAATTGATGGGTGTAACTAGGACTCTCTTAAGGTAGCCACATGCCTCACCATCTAATTAGGGATATGCATGAACGGATGAATGATATTCCTACTCTCTTTACCTATTATCTGATGAAATTACAGCCAAGGGGATGGTTTGGCAAAAATCTGTGCGCAAAGAAGGCTGTTGAACCTGACTGTAAACCTGGCATGGTGAAGAGAGACAGGAGGTGAGGGTTAAGTGGGAGGCCCTGTTGGGGGCAGGAAGTTCAGGCCTGGGCCTCCAAATCCATTGCCATGTAAACTGTTTCAGAACTTAGAAAGAATGAATGTTTCAAATTCCTTTAAAATGTCATTTTGATACCAAAACCTAGTCAAAATTAAAAACAAAAAGAGACAAATCTCACTTATGAATTTAACCCTCCCTCAAATAGACTGACATAATCCAAGTAGGGGATGAACCAGGGAGGATTTAGTCTACTGATTCAAGTATGGTTCACTAGTAGAAAACACAGATTTTGGTATATTGAAAATTAAAAGGAGCAAATCATAATTGTCTCCCTATGCACTGGAAATGCATTTCAGAAAAGTTTAATAAACATTCTTTATAATAGGGCTTCCCTGGTGGCACAGTGGTTGAGAGTCCGCCTGCCGATGCAGGGGACACGGGTTCGTGCCCCGGTCCGGGAAGATCCCACATGCCGCGGAGCGGCTGCGCCCGTGAGCCATGGCCGCTGAGCCTGCGCGTCCGGAGCCTGTTGCTCCGCAACGGGAGAGGCCGCAACAGTGAGAGGCCCGCGTACCGCAAAAAAAAAAAAAAAAAAAAAAAAACAAACTTAATTATAATACTCAAAAGTAGAAACTTTTTTTCTTAACTTTGTGAAATATATCTATCTCAGCCTCGGAAGCAGCACCATGACACTTGAAGGCTTTCCCATTGAATTTAGGAAGTAGACAACGATGTGTACTCTTATTATTTAACGTTATTCTGGATGCTTGTCCCACTCAAAGGCAAAAGAAGGAAGTTAGATAGACGCATAAAAATCCAAAGTTGGGGGTAAAACTACCACTGTTTGTAGATGGTTATATAACTGTATTGTATTAAAGATTGTATGTATCCAAGAGAATCATGCAAAAATTTACTTCAAACAAGAGATTTTATAGTAACGTAGTGGAGTCCAGAATTAACATACAGATAGTAATAGGTTTTACACATACAAACAGAAGACAAATCAAAGAAATAAGCCCAATTATAATATTAGCAAAAAGGATAAGATATATAAACATAAAATAAAAAGAAACGTTGGGGAAAATTTTAAACACTAAGAACACAAAAGTAGACTTGAACAAATGGAAAGATATGAAATGGAAGATAGAAAGATTCAACATCATAAAAGGAGTATTTTTCCTTAAATCAATTTATAATTTAACTCAGTCCTAATGAAAACACCATCAGATTTCTTGTAGAAGCAGACAAACTGATTCTGAAGTTCATATAAAAAAGTAAACAAACGAGGAACCAAGAAAATATTGAAAAGGTGTGCAATGATGGAGAGAGAGGGAAGGAACTATTTCCACTGGGACTTAAAATATATTAAAAAGACTTAGGGAATTCCCTGGTGGTCCAGTGGTTAGGACTCTGCGCTCTCACTGCCGAGGGCGCGGCTTCAATCTCTGCTCGGAGAGCTAGGACCCTACAAGCCTCGTGGCGCAGCCGCAAGAAAAAAAAGACTTAGTAGTTAAACAAATGTGATTTGGTGAGTGAATAGACGGATCAGTGGAACAGAAAGAAAAATCCAGAAACACCCATATATTCCCAAGAATTAGATACGAATTACAAATGGCTTTTCACCTATGGAACGACACACATCGTTCAGAGAATGTTGAGAAATGCAAATTAAAACTATAATGAAATACTGTTTTAAAGCGAACAAATCGGCAAAAATCAAAAGTTTCACAACACACCCAAAGTTGCTGGGGATCTTGTAAATCCGTTTAATCCCTTGAAGTCAATTTGCTAATGCTAATTACAGCTACAAATGTATATTTGTAATTGACTCAGCAATTCCTGACAGGTATGTAGAAAGATAAATGTGTATGTAAGGTTATTCACTGAAGCATTGTTTTTCATTGGAAGCCATGGGGACTGGTTAAACAATTAAGAATTACTGGAACACAATGTAGCAGAAAGAAAGGATGAGGAAGGTTACTATGTATGCATTGCAAGGTATTTGTCAAGTGAAAAAAAGCAAGACACACACCAATGTATATAATATGCTATTTTTTTGTGTAAAAAATTAGAGGAGGGCTTCCCTGGTGGCGCAGTGGTTGAGGGTCTGCCTGCCGATGCAGGGGACACGGGTTTGTGCCCCGGTCCGGGAGGATCCCACGTGCCACGGAGCGGCTGAGCCAGTGAGCCATGGCCGCTGAGCCTGCGCGTCCGGAGCCTGTGCTCCGCAACGGGAGAGGCCACAACGGTGAGAGGCCCGCGTACCGCAAAAAAAAAAAAAAAAAAAAAAAATTAGAGGAAATCTGTATATGAGTTAGCTTATGTACTCATAAATTAATTCTGGAAGGATATAAAAGAAACAAGAAGCGTTAGTTACTGGTGGAGAGAATGGAAGTTAGGTGGGAACTAGGTAGATGGAGACTGTATATTCGTTGTCATTTTTTTCATTTTTGAACGATGTGAATGTTTTGCCTATTCAATAAGGAAAACAAACAAACAAGTATACAGCCATATGTGTGTATTTAAGAAAGAAGACTAAAGATGCTCACTATGTGTTGATAGGGAAGCGTTCCCAAGGATGTTAAGCGAATAAAACAAGGCATGGAACAGAATGTACAGTATCCACTTTTTGTTGAAAAAAGGAAATCTAAGACTGTTTGCTTGGTTTTGCTTGCATATTCATAAAGAAACTCTGGAAGGATACTCGAGTGTGAACATTGTGATGTGCTGCCTCCAGACCCCCTTAGGAATGAAAGATTTCTTGCTGAAGCAGCTGAAGGGCTGCTGACAGATGTCCTTCAGGGAACAAACCCCATGGGTAACGATTGCCTCTTTTGAAGAGAGTCACCTCACCTGAGGTCATGCCCCCTTCTGGGGTGGCCTGCAATCAGTGAATTAGCAACATGGGGGTGTGAAGGGCTAGCTTCCCACCCCCAACTCAGGGCAACTCTGAAGGGTCAGCCAGCTTTAGAAATCCCCTTCCTTAAGCTGCATGGTAATTTACCTTCTCCTGCTGCTGTCTGGTTTCTTCCATAGAAAGAGAACACTTTTAGTAAACCTCCCCTTGCTAATAAGTAAGAGTGTGTCCTGGGGAACTCAACGTGCCACAGGAAACCAAAAACAGTGATTTCCTGTGCTTGGGTTGGGGTGGGAACCTGGTGAACGGGGGCAAGTTTGGGAAGAAGACTTTACACCCTACACTCCATGCCTTTTTAAAAAATTGAAGTATAGTTGATTTACAATGTCGTGTGAGTTTCAGGTGCACAGTGATTCCGAGTCTTTTTCCTTTCTAGGTTATTACAAAAATATTGAATAGAGTTCCCTGTGCTATACAGTAGGTCCCTGTTGGTTATCTGTTTTATATACGGTAGTGTGTATATGTTAATCCCAAACTCCGAATTTATCCTTTTTATGATATAAAAAACATCTTTTTGGAAACATGTGGAAGTATTACTTATTCAAATCAGAAATCAAAATTTTAAAGTTAACTTGGTATATCGATGATATTTTATCCTTTTCCTCTTATATTTTTAGAGAATTTTTTTATGTTTCAATTTGGGAGGAGATATTTTTAATCTAAAATACCATGCCTCGCTACACTCTAAATATGCTTTTCTTTTTTTCTTTTTGTTTTTGCTTAGGACCTACAGAGAAACACCGCCTTGATCTCACATTACAATGGAATTTAAGAAGCCACCTGACGGTGGCTGGGGCTGGGTGATTGTACTGGCCTCCCTCTTTACTCAGTTTTTGTGTTACGGATCTCCGCTAGCTGTTGGCGTCTTGTACGTAGAATGGCTGGACGCCTTTGGTGAAGGGAAGGGGAAAACAGCCTGGGTCGGATCCCTTGCAAGTGGAGTTGGCTTGCTTGCAAGTAAGTGGAGAAACTTATGCTTCTCCTCACTCGTTAATCATTTAATTACATTTGCTGCATCGTTCACATTGTGCAAGACATAGGAGGCTATTTTCTTTTTTGAAAGTATAGCACCTACTTTGCTGCCTTCACTGAGATTATAAACCACTCTTTCACTGTCCTAAATCTATGTGACAATACAGGAATTCCATCAGAGATTCAGTTGTCCATTCATTCATTCCTTTATATATTTATTTGCTCCTGTGTGCCAGGCAGTGTTTTAGATGCTGGATATGAAAGGATGAATGGCAAACAGGTCATTTCTGCCTTTAAGGGGCTCAGTCTAGTGAGACACACGTTTCCACAAATAAGAAAGATACAGGGGTATGAGGGCAGTGATCCAGGTATGTCCGATGAATGCTGGTGACCAAAGGACCAAATATTTTTCAGCAGTCCTGGGAACAGTTCCTCTGTGATTCATAATTACTCCTCTCTGATTCGGATACACCGTGATCATACTGCATGTCCTACATTTGTGTCACCTTCTTAAGAAAAAGTTGATATGACAAAGAGTAGTCCCTTCTCAACAATGATCATGACATTAAGGATTTAAATATAGTGTTATGTGTAAGATGTATGTGATGCATTTTGTGTGACCTTCATAAAATGTCTCCAGAAGTAATATTCTTTTTTTAAAAATTTATTTTATTTATTTATTTATATTTGGCTGCGTTGGGTCTTCGTTGCTGCATGCGGGCTTTCTCTAGTTGCAGCGAGCGGCGGCTACTCTTAGTTGTGGTGCGAGGGCTTCTCATTGCGGTGGCTTCTCTTGTTGTGGCTCACGGGCTCTAGACGCACGGGCTTTAGTAGTTGTGGCTCGCAGGCTTAGTAGTTGTGGCTCATGGGCACTAGGCGCACGGGCTTCAGTAGTTGTGGCGCGTGGGCTTAGTTGCTCCGTGGCATGTGGGATCTTCCCGGACCAGGGATCGAACCCGTGTCCCCTGCATTGGCAGGCGGATTCTTAACCACTGTGCCACCAGGGAAGCCCCAAAAGTAATATTCTTGATAAACATTTATCAAGTATGATATAATAGTGATTCTTAACACCTTTAGACAGCACAGTAGAGCGGCTTTTTTTTTAAGGACAAAAATCATATGCACTTCAATTTCTGGAGTCATAGTTTGAGCTCTGCAGTAGTATTTAGTGATCATCAGTCTAACTTACGTGGAACTAGTTAAGAACAGACATGCGGTATACACACTACTGTATATAAAATAGATAACTAATAAGTACCTACTGTACAGCACAGGGAACTCTGCTCAATACTCTGTAATGGCCTATATGGGAATAGAATCTGAAAAAGAGTGGAGATATGAATATGTATAACTGATTCAATTTGTTGTACAGCAGAAACTAACACAACATTGTAAATTAACTATACCCCAATAAAAATTTTTTTAAAAGAACAGATATGCTAAGATGCAGCCCTGGAGTCTAATCCTGAACTATGACCTTTACATGATTCATTGAGCAAATCACAATCTCTATTCTTTTTATTTTATTTTATTTTTTTACAATCTCTATTCTTATGGGGAAAATAAGGACAGTGAATATAGTGATTTATAAGGTATTTTTCAACTCTAAAATGATTTACAAAGAAAATGCATTGGCCATTCCTTCTTTTAAATCTGTTATCTTTCCTGATCACTAAAGGGGACTTCTTAAAACAAAACAAAACAAAAATAGTTGCTTCCAATTGATGAATTACTTTGTTATATTAAAAACAAGACTTGAAAAACAATGCTGGATCATGTGGCCATGTCAGATAAGAGAACTAAACGTAACTAAACAAATGAAAATAACACTGTCATTATAAGTGTCAGAAAAGCAGGAAACATTTGCCAAGATTTGTTTGAAAGAGTTTTTCAAAATGTGGATTGTTTGTAAAGCTGTCAAAGTACAAGTGGATGATGATTGATATGTTTGAGAATATAATTTTTAGAAAATGATCCGGTGAGAAGAGAATTTTTAAATGTCCTCCAATTAGTCATCATTTCTTTTCTGGCTGTGTCGGGTCTTAGTTGTGGCATGCGGGATCTTTGTTGAGGCATGCAGGATCTTTCACTGTGGTGCAGGCTCTTCGTTGTGGCGCGCGGGCTTCTCTCTAGTTGTAGCGGCAGGTTTTCTCTCTCTAGTTGTAGTGGGCAGGCTCCAGGGCGCGTGGGCTCTCTAGTTGTGGCGTGCGGGTTCCAGAGCACATGGGCTCGGTAGTTTGCGGCACGCAGGCTCTCTCATTGAGGCGCAAGAGCTCAGTAGTTGCAGTGCGCGGGCTTAGTTGCCTCGTGGCATGTGGGATCTTAGTTCCCCGACCAGGGATCGAACCCTGAGTCCCCTGCATTGGAAGGCAGATTCTTTACCACTGGACCACCAGGGAAGTCCCAGTTAGTCATCATTTCTATTAGCAAATACAAAGTTAAACAGAAATTCAATTACCTTGCCTTCCAGCACGGGTCAAAGGGTAATTGAAATGCTATCTCTGTCAGCACATGCTTGGAGAACAAAACTGTTTTTCAGGAAGTCTGTCCAGGTAAGACTTGAGGGTTTGAGGTGTTCAGGGAAGCTGAGATCTTCTTAGGGATGGATGGGGTATTGGTGGTCAGAGCCGATGCTGAGACTCTGAAAACTGAACTGCAGCTCTCTACTTTCTGCAAGTTCCTAAGTGGATGGACCAGTCTGTCTCAGGGGCCACAAGCAGCCCCCTTCGCTTGTAGGCGGGACCAGCTACATAATTTGCAATACCAGGTGCAAAATGAAAATGCAAGGCCTCCAGTTACAAAAGTTAAGAATTTCAAGACAGCAGCAGCAGGGCAGCAGACCAAGTGCATGGCCCTTCTCAGAGCTGAGTCCAGTGCAGCTGCATTGGTTGCGTGCCCACGAGGCCAGCCCTGCTTGATGGGCTGGAGAGAGAGAGCATCCCAGCAAATGTCCAGGGAATGAACAAGTACTGGGGGAGTGTTGGGCCGAAGTCAGAGCTAATCTGAGTCCTGGCTGTACCACCCTGTAGCTGAGGGACCTTGTGCAAGTAACTTATCTTCAGTGTCTTCAGCTAGATGAGAAGACACTCGAAGCAGCTAATCAGAGCTTTTGCAAATAAACATAGAATATGGAGACCAAAGGGTTCCAGAATGAGGAAGCAGTGAGAAAAAAATGATGACTGGAGAGCTAAGACTTACGAGTGTGTGTTTGTGTGTGTTTGTGCACATGCCTGTGTGCACTTTAGTTAGTGGCCACTGAGTATCCGTGTTGTTGGCTTCCCTTGGCTCTTCATAGCATAAATTAAGGGACACATCCTGAAAGCTGTGTAATACAGTATTAGCAAGAGGGGTCTAGCGGTGTCTGAGCCACATTCATCATCTACTTTGTGGACAACTTCCTTCTACACAAAAACAAACGGATCGGTCCTACCTTGGAAATAGGAAGAGTACATCTCATCACGATTGTCAGTGATTCTTAACCAGGGAGATAATCAGAATCATGTGTAGAAAGATTTCAGCATATAAATGCTTGGATTTGACCCTCAGACATTCCAATTCAGTCAGTCTATAGTGGGGCCCACATACGTGAATCTTTTTCAAGCCCCCAAAGTGATTTTCAGTTGGGAGCTACCACTAGCTTAAGCCCTCTCTACTTAGATTGCAGTCTTGCACTCCTTGGTGGTTCTCAAATGTATGTTGGTGTCGACATATTTATAAAGGGAGCTCTTGTAGGTTTCCGCTGGAACGTGTCACTGTGTATGCCATGTAAACCATGACAGATTGTGTCCAGTGGCCCCAATTCTGGGGAATGAACACATAAACGGACATCTTTGCATCCTTTTTGATAAAAATGAATTTAACTTATATATATATATATATATATATATATATGTATGTATATATTTACATAAATACATCTTTGATAGTTGCTCTTAAAATCAGGAGTATATATGAATGACTTGAGCTTGTCTAAAAAGCCAATTTCTTACTCATCAGTGCTGTGGGGTGGGGACGGAGGGTGGTCCCAGGAATCTTCTTTTTAACTAGCTCCCCAGATGATTCTGAGGCAGCAAGCCATATCGTAGCTGAGGAACATGAGTTGTTTTCTTTACACAGTTCTGTCCAGAGAAGGCCTGGTAGGTGTCATCCTTGACTAGTCCTGTGATCTGACCTCTGGAGATTTATAATTGAGTCAGCACAGCACAGGTACATTTGCTAAGCAACATACAAAGTCTGCTTTTCATGTACTTGTCCCTTTAGTTCAAAAAGTGCCCCTTGTGTGCCTGGCTCGATACCAGCCACCTTCACTTACTTGATCCTGGTTGATCCTCATAATAACACACTGAAATAGGCATTCTTGTCCTTAAATTTTAGTGACCTGCCCAAGATGAACACATTGTCTAAGAGGAAGATTGGAAAAAAAAAAAAAAAAAAAGGAGAGAAACATTGACACCCAAGCAATGGTTTTTCAAACCTGTTAAGTCTGTTTCTTCATCTTTAAATTGGAGATCATAAAAGTACCTACCTGGGACTTCCCTGGTGGGCCAGTGGTTAAGACTCCACACTTCCACTGCAGGGGGCGTGGGTTCCATCCTTGGTTGGGGAATTAAGATTCTGCACGCTGCGCGGCACAGCCAAAAATATAAACAAATAAAAAATAAAAGTACCTACCTTATATGATTGCCACGTAGAATACTCGAGATGGTGCTTGTCATGTGGTAGGTACTCAACAAATATTAGTTATTAAAGAACAACAATCCCCCACAAATAAAATTACTCTCCCAACCAAACTGGAATCTGCAAAAGAAAGGAACCCTTCAGCCTGCAAGACAAAGATATTTCTAGGGGGATGGGCAGGAGGGAGAGCTGTTAATATTGTATCTAAGCGTCTGGAATTTAAAGGCCCACCCATTGTCTTTATCAAACCCAGATTTGGACAGTAGCTAAGAATAGCGGAAAGACATGCAATTCTTAACTTTATACTCTTTATAACCTTAATTCTTTCTCTTTGAAACTTGAGTAATTGAGAAAATACTAAGAAGTAGACCTCTCATCTGAATTGTTTTTCCAGACGATCCTTAGGATGAATAAAGCTGGATATCAAGGATTCGGCCTCCCTCAGTTATACATCGTCATCACGCACACTCAGAGAATCTCTTCTCCTGTGTGTTAGGGAGGCCCAGACATCATCTCTGCTATAAGAGATTTAGAGTCTCAGGGCAGAGACAGGAAAAAAGGGTAGTAATGCCTTGAGACTTTACCACAAATACCAAGAATAGCAAGAACAAGGCAGTCTCTGGAGTTTTATAGAGATAGGCTGTGAAGTGGGCCAGAGGGGAGGGTGGGCTGGGCCAGATGCATGGGCGTGGAGAGGGCAGTCCACGCAGAGTCCCCGTATGCAAAGCCCTGGCATCACGCTGCAGGTGATGCCGTCTGGTAGAGTACGTTTGGCTGGAGAAGGAGTGATGTGTTAGGAGCTGTGATCGTCTGTGTCTACTTGGCTAGGGCTGCATTCCACGGTTAGTCAAACACTCATGGAGGTATCACTGTGAAGGTATCTTATAGATGCGCTCCAAGTCCATAATCAATTGACTTGAAGTAAGTGAGATTATATTAAATAATCTAGGTGGATCGGATTCAATTAACTGAAAGTCTTTATGAGTAGAAATGAGCTTTTCCAGAAGAAGGAATTCAGCCTACGGCTATAGCTTCATCCTGTGGGAGAGAGTTCCAATCTGCCCTTCCTGAGGCCTAGTCCTGTGGATGCTCTCCTTGCCTAGCCAGGTCCCAAAACCACGTAAGCCAGTTCCTTGCAATAAATCTCTTAATGGAAGTCTTCTTCTGGTTCAGTTTTTCTGGTCGAAACCCGAAGGATTCAGAAGGAATGGAAGGTAACTGAACTAAAGGGCGATCATGGCCTTATGTTGTTTTAAGTTGGGAGAAAGCACGCTTTGGTTGGGTGTTATGGTTCACATTCAAGGAGAAGGGTGGGACCGTTTTTCTGACCACAGAGGTGCTGATACAGCAGGGAGATCTTTTGTTCTGTAGTTTTGTACTCCAGATAGATTTAACAGTCCCCTCCCTCTCTCTTTTTTTTGTCTTTAATTCCTCCAAAGATCTTCAAATCCCTAATGAGTCAGTACCTCTATCTCCAGGTTAATATAATGAGTCAGTATAGCCAACAGGCTTGCTGCCTGAGTTGTGAGTGTAGGCAGAGCTGGCTTTCAGCATTATCTGTACAGTTTTACCCCCTGTTAACTCCTTGCGTAGGACTGAATTCCTGCCTCCTACAAGGACGCTGTTACATTGGCCCATTCCCAGTGTGTTGGGCAGGTCTAGGGTTTGGTGAGAATCTTGGCGGGTTTTGCTGACTTGAAGAAGGCAAATGGACATGATACACCAAAGCGACCGATAAGCAAGGTGATCGGTATACTTGAGAGCAAGGATTTGAGTGGATGTGGTTCTGTAGTGCCTTTTTCTTCCTCAGGAAGATGAACTTAAAATTCCTGATCTCAGGGACTTCCCTGGCGGTCCAGTGGTTAAGACTCCGCCTTCCAGTGCGGGGCGCGGGTTCCCTCCCTGGTCGGGGAACTAAGGTCCCACATGCTGCGGGGTGTGGCCAAAAATTAAAAAAAAAAAAGGGGGGGTAGTAAGAAGTGAGAAACCTGCCAGTTTGTTGGGCTCCCCGCCTTGTAAGTAGAGGGATAGGACTCGTGGGCCTAATCAACCTGCTGTCTTAGGAAATCCTTGCAGTGCTACAAGCACACAGCCTGGTTACTGCTATAATTTATTTCTCATTGTACCGTCAGCATACTTACGACAGTAGGCCTGGCCATCCTACCACTCTGGGGACTCTCTGAAACTTTTTGGGAGAGAGGAGTGCGTGGAAGTTGATTTCTTTCCCAAAGGGAATAATTTCTTTTCCAAAGCTGTCTTATAAAAATTACAACTTGGAGAACCACATTATGGTTCTCTTCTCTCCATTTAGAATGTATTTTCATCTCTTTTGACAATACTTCACAGCCCAGTTCAAGGCTCAGTTCTTTGGCCCATGGTGATCTCCCTTTTCTGAAATCCCCAAACACATGATCTGAACCTTTCTTTTGTGCTTATTGCCCATGGCCTTAGGTTTTGATATGTGTTTGTTTTGCCTTTTGGTCTAGGTCAGAAATTTTGCGTCTTCTTCTCTGTGTCCTTATCTACCATGATATGGGCCTCCAGTGCTGTGTGGTCCAGTACAGTAAGCACTGGCCACATGTGGCTGTTGGACACTTGAAATGTGGCTAGTTCAAGATGAGATGTGCTATAAGTGTAACAAATACACAGTGAATTTCAAAGACTTAGTATAAAACAAAGGAATGTAAAATCTCTCTTTAATCATGTTGAAATGATGATGTTTTCGATGTATTTGGTTAGATAAAATATATTATTGAAATCAATTTTACCTCTTCTTATTTATCTAATGTAGCTAGTAGAAAGTTTAAAATGCCATGTGTGCCTCCTTATCTTTCTGTTTTGCAGCAGTGCTGTTCTAATGGACGCTTGGTAAATAGTGAAGGAATGGTAATGGTCAAATATTTACTCTTTTGTTTGATTAATGCAGACCTAAATTTATGTTACTAGCAAACTTTTAAAGATGTGTATTCTTCCTATTAATTTTTTTTTTTGGCGGTACGCGGGCCTCTCACTGTTGTGGCCCCTCCCGCTGCGGAGCACAGGCTCCGGACGCGCAGGCTCAGCGGCCATGGCTCACGGGCCCAGCCGCTCCGCGGCATGTGGGATCTTCCCGGACCGGGGCACAAACCCGTGTCCCCTGCATCGGCAGGCGGACTCTCAACCACTGCGCCACCAGGGAAGCCCCTTCCTATTAATTTTAATAGCCAGCAAAAATTTAACTCCATTTCTTCCCACATTACCCTGAAGGGCTAAAGGAAACAATTTCATCCCTTAACGTGTACATCATTCTCACTTCCTTAGAACAACTCATCCTTCTCATTTTCTTTCTTTTTTTAAAAAATAATTTTTATTGGGGTATAGTTGATTTTCAGCGTTGTGTTAGTTTCTGCCGTACAGTAAAGTGAATCAGTTATACATATGCATATGCATATATCCACTCTTTTTTTAGATTCTTTTCCCATATAGGTCATTACACAGCACTGAGTAGAGTTCCCTGTGCTATACAGCAGGTCCTTATTAGTTATCTATTTTATATATAGTAGTGTGTATATGTCAATCCCAATCTCCCAATGTATCCCTCCCCTCCTTTCCCCCTTGGTAACCATAAGTTTGTTTTCTACATCTGTGACTCTGTTTCTGTTTTGTAAATAAGTTCATTTGTACCATTTTTTAGATTCCACAGAAAGCAGTATCATATATTTGTCTCTGTCTGACTTACTTCACTTAGTATGATAATCTCTAGGTCCATCCATGTCACTGCAAATGACATTATTTTCTCTTTTATGGCTGAGTAATAGTCCATTGTATACATGTGCCACATCTTCTCATCCTTCTCATTTTCTAATTCACCCTTGATCATAACAAAACACTTTTTCCACAAGAGTTTTCATTTTCATTTCCTTCATTTAATTCCCCTCATTGGCTGAGAATGATATCAATCAGTCTGATTTGCAGATGACCATTAACAAATGATTTTATGTTTTTGTTTCGTTTTGTATTTAAGAGGTTGTAGGGCTTGAAAGCCCGACCGCATCCTCCTTTCGTTCCTCATTCATCACTTTGGTTTATAGCAACAGTCCCTGATCTTTTTGGCACCAGGGACCGGTTTCGTGGTAGACAATTTTTCCATGGGGTGGGAGATGGTTCAGGCGGTAATGTGAGTGATGGGGAGCGATGGGGAGCGGTGGGGAGCAGCAGATGAAGCTCCGCTCGCTCACCCACCACTCACCTCCTGCTGTGTGGCCTGGTGCCTAACAGGCCTCAGGACCAGTACTGGTCTGCGGCCCAGGGGTTGGGGACCCTTGGTTTATAGAGTTACTCCCTAATATATAGCTTCTTACCTTTTTTGAGGGAACGTGTCAACATTGTGCCAAAGATGTTGCCAGGCTACTATGCAGGAGAATGGAATATCATTTAAGAGCCCTGCATACGTCTTAGTGCCCCACCTGCCACCTGCCATCCTCAGACCCGTCTTCTGTTCTGATTGCTAGCTCTGCTACTTAGCATTTTCCGTTCATCCAACCAATCAAGATTAATCACCCAGACAGAAGGAAGTAATAGTAATAATGGCCCCTAAACCCCAATACACATACAACCGTGAGTTCAAGAAAACTTTTTATGAAAGGCAAAATGAATATAAAGGCAGTGACATATAGTGTGTGTGTGTAACTATCTTCTTTTTTTTTAGGAAATTTCTTCACCTATTTATAAAAATCCTCAAATAGAAAAAAAAAACACAAGGAAAATTAGGCACTCTTTTGAACTGATTGATAATGAAAATAATATATTATTTTTTTCATTAAGCCAAAGTTGTGCTTAGTGGACAATGTAAGCTTTAAATTTGTATACTAAGGAAAAGTTATAATTTCTATAACCGTTTTCCAGGACAGAAGTCTGGCAGACTTGGCTGGGTACGCTGCTTAGGGCCTCAGAAGGCCAAAATCAAGGTGTCAGCTGTTCTCGGCCCTTATCCAGAGACTGAGGGAAAGTCCATTATAAGGCTCACTAGGTTGTTAGCAAAATTCAATTCTGTGTGGCTGTAGGACTGAAGTCCTCATTTCTTCACTAGCCTTTGCCCAGAGGTCATTCTCGGTTTCTAGAAAGGAACACTGTTCAAACTCGTTTATAAGGTTAAAATTATCCTGACTCTAAAGCCAGACTGATACATTACAAAACAAACAAACAAACAAAATGAATATAAAGGCAGTGATATGTAGTGTGTGTGTGTGTGTGTGCGCGTGTCTGTGTGTGTGCACGTGTCTGTGTGTGTGTGTGTGAGTGTGTGTGTAACTTCTTACCGGCTTCCATTTTACGCTGAAATTGTATCCTCCTCACTATTTCCTTATTAAAATATTCCTTCTTCCTCTTTAATGAAATGACAGTGATAATAGATAGTTATTACATTTAAAAATGTCTTTACTTGTCAAAATAGGAAAATTGGCAACCCAGTGATGACGTTCCTCCCTCCCTTTTTTTCTAAAATTTTATAGATTCCAAGGAGTGGAGTTACTGGTTCATATTACAAGTACCTTTTGTTCCAAAGGTCCCTTCTGCAAAGTAAAAGACCTGAAGCCTCATAAGAAATCTCCCCTGAGAGTAGTCCTTTGATTTAATGAATCTCTTGAATTGAAACTAGTCCAGTGCCGAGGAGTAATCTATGGTTTATCATCTTGGAGAACTTGCCTGTTACTAGGAAGAGCTAAACACATAAATGTGTCAGTTTTGTCGAAGTGACTTACTGGTCACTTCCAGTTATACTTTGCCCTAATTGTTATTGATGAAACCTGGGGCTATTGTGGTTTAAATCTGTGTCAATCAAGTCTAGAAATACCCTGGTTCTGAGGATGAGAATAAAATAGTTTGCTCTAAACTTTTAAACACCAAAATGAACATAAATCTCATGTTTTCATCTTCTGTAAATTCATAAAATTACTTAGGCTGTAAGATATTAACAAAAGTACATAGGTGTTTTTTAAATTGATATTTCTAGAAAAACATTAAGGTACCAATGGAAATACATCTCAATTGGGAAGAATGCCGGGCTGACTTTGGCCTTAGCCCTGTCATTGATTAGCTATGGATTCTTGGTCAAATCACATGATCCTTCTAAACTACAGTTTCATCATTTTTTAAATAAGGTCTTTGGACCCTTTCCAAGGCCCCATTCAGCTCTAAAATTCTTTGTCTTTAACCTCTGACATCAAGATTTTTTCCTCTAAGTAAGCAGCAGGTGGTGGTGTGAAAGTAAATTTTTTTTCTTCCAGTTTTGTTGAGATAAAATTGACATACAGCACTGTATAAGGTTAAGGTGTACAGCATGATGATTTGACTTACATCGATCATGAATTGATTACCACAATAAGTTTAGTGAACCTCCATCATTTCATATAGGTACAAGATTAAAGCGATAGAAAAAAATATTTTTTCCCTTGTGATGAGAGCTCTCAGGATTTACCCTCTTAACAACTTTCATATATAACACACAACAGTGTTAATTATATTTATCATGTTGTCCATTTCATCACTAGTACTTACTTATCTTTTTTTTTTTTTTTTTTGCGGTACGCGGGCCTCTCACTGTTGTGGCCTCTCCCGCTGCAGCGCACAGGCTCCAGATGCGCAGGCTCAGCGGCCATGGCTCACGGGCCCCGCCGCTCCGCGGCATGTGGGATCTTCCCGGACCGGGGCACAAACCCGTGTCCCCTGCATCGGCAGGCGGACTCTCAACCACTGCGCCACCAGGGAAGCCCGTACTTATTTATCTTATAACTGGAAATTTATACCTTTTGACCACTATCATCCAAGTCCCCCTCCCCCATCCCCTACCTCTGGTAACCACAAATTTGATCTCTTTTTCTATGAGCCTTTTTGTTGGCTTGTTTGTTTTTGAAGTATAACTGACTTACAACACTATATTAGTTCCAGTACACAACATAGTGATTTGATATTTCTACACATCTTAAAATGATCCCCACAATGAGTGTAATTACAGTATGTTACCATACTAACACATTACATAATTCTTGACTATATTCCCCACACAGTACATTTCATACCTGTGACTCATTTATTTTGTAACTGGAAGTTCTAACCTCTTAATTTCCCTCATCTATTTCTCTCTCCCCCTACGCCCCTCCCCTCTGGCAACCACCTGTTTGTTCTCTGACTCTGTGTATCTATGACTCTGTTTCTGTGTAAATATGTTTTTTCATTTGTTTTGTTTTTTAGATTACACATGTGAGTGAAATCATACAGTATTTGTCTTTCTCTGTCTGACTTATTTCACTTAGTATAATATTCTCTAGGTCCATCCATGCTGTCACAAATGACAAGATTTCATTCTTTTTTTGTAGCTGAGTAATATTCCATTGTATATATATACCCCATCCATTCATCTATTGATGGGCACTTAAGTTGGTTTCATATCCTGGCTATTGTATATAATGCTGCATTGAACATAGGGATGCATATATCTTTTCAAATTAGTGTTTTTGTTTTCTTTGGATAAATACCCAGGAGTGGAATTGCTGGATCGTATGGTAGTTCTATTTTTAAGTTTTTGAGGAATCTCCATATTGTTTTCCATTGTGACTGTACCAGTTTACCTTCCCACCAACAGTGCATGAGGGTTCCCTTTTATCCACATCCTTATCAACACTTGTTATTTGTTATCTTTTTGATAAAGGCCAGACAGGTGTGAGGTGAGAAGTTTTTTAAAACCAGTTTTCAATTTGCTGTTTTCATCTGTCAAAGAATTTCTGCTCATTTCTTCCTTAGGCTTAATGTTATTCAAAGAATCATGTATTAGGCAAACATGATTTAAGAATTTATCACAAAATTGATGATAATATTATACATTTTATAAAATAGTGGTTTTGGTTGTACATGCTGTGAAAATTATTACCCTTCACCCCACCCCCATCTTCCCAAACTTTGAGTTTCCTTGTAGAGTTAACATGCCTTAAGGAGCATAAATTTAAAGTCCTGCTTCGAGGATGAAACTTGAAACTTTTCAAGTATGCCAGTAACAATCTCTATTTCAATTCCATGTGCCTGTTAAATTTGTAAACACTGACTGTCAGTGTCAATACAACTTGGTAAACAACATAGAAGGGTCATGACTTTATGATGTCAACATCCATTTATGAAATTTGACTCTTAAAATCATTTCTATTTTTGAAGTATCTAAGTGTTTCTCGTTGGGTATACACATAGCTCAACTGTCAGATAAGTTTGGTCTTTCAAATGGATTTTCCTCCTAAAACACTGGAGTAGAATATTCCCCTCTGTCTTGTAAATATATCAGTCTGCTCTTCCATACTGGCTCATACAAGAGGGCTTGAAATGACAGGGGCCAGTTCATGACCAGGGAGGAATGTGGGATGGCTCTAGGCATTGAAAGCTGGTGGTATCTCAGTGGTCATAACCTGGTCTTAAATACGTGCTTAAGAGACTCTCTGTTATTGGTAAGAACGGGCTTGGGATCATCAGATCCTGGCTCCACCACTTGCTAACAGTGAGACTGTGGATGGATGACACTATCTCTCCATTTGAGGTTTTCTAAAATGTTTTAAGGTATGTACAGAAAAATGTGCATATCATGAGAGTATAGCTCAGTGAATTGTTTTTACAAACCAGACACACCCATGTAATGAGCACATTCACACCCAGAAACAGGACGTTAGCAGTACCTAGAAGCTGGGCTGTGTTTCCTTCTGGTTATAGCTTCCTACCGCCTACCAAAGACCCACTGTCCTGACTTCTGACTGTAGATTAATTTTGTCTGTTTTTTACTTCTTATGATTGGTATTACACAATGTGTCCTTTTTCTTGTTGTATCTTTCACTCCACATACATTTGTGAGATACATCTGCATTACTGTGCGTAGCTGTAGGTCATGCATTCTCATGGCCATATGGTAGTCCATTGTATGAATACACCAGAATCTACTTATACCTTCCACTACTGAGGAACATCTGGATCTGTGGGTGCTGGCTACTATGACTAGTTCTGCTATGACCATTTATGTCCGTGACTTTGGGTGTAGGTGTACATAGAAGTAGAACTTCGGAGTCATACAGCGCTGTGTTCCGCTTTGGGAGATCACGCTTGCAGTTTATGGGAGGATTGCTGCACATCCTTGCTCACACTTATTGTTGTCTGCCTTTTGCCATTCTGGTGAGCATGCTTTTTAAAAATTGGGAATAATGATTTGTACCTTGAAAGGTTGTTGTGAACTCAATGAAGATGTTTCTCTTTGCTTTTAAATGTTGGGCTCTTTCTTCTAACCATGGCATGGACAACCCTTCTGAGCTTCGGTTTCCTTCCATGTAAATAAGACTACTGGGCTGAGTAACCCTTCATGTCCTTTTATTTCTAATATGGTAAGCTCCGTAGTTGTAGATACTGTCAAGGTACAGTGCTAGTGAGAGAGAATTTCACTATCACTTAAATCCCAGTACATGAGCAGTTGCCCACTTCCGCAGAGAACTGGTCCAGGTAATGGTCCCTTTTACCTGTCAGTCAACAGTGCACTTCCTCCCCCAAATTCCAGGTTACATGTAGTATGTAGGACAGGGATACTGACAAAGTCATGCCCGGGTGGGTAGGATAGAGGCATTTGCCCCCACCTGCCAAAATCTTCTCTAGGAAGGGAGTAACTACCCCCACTTTATCCCTTTATAAGGATGTTATGGATAGCATTGAGTCAATCATTAAGTTTATTTTTACCATCAATTATATGACAGGCCTTGTGCTGAATAGGAGCTCTGGGTAGAAAAGATGCATGGCAAGTACAGGAGACCAAAATCCTCAGAAGGGTGTGGCGGTTAAGCTGATGGACTCAACAGCCAGATGGCCTGGGTGTTTACTTCTTAATTGTTACTCTGAGGGTGGCTGCCGCTGTTACTCTCATTGAAAATTTAATAAAGTCTGACTCCAGAACCCCAATTTCTTAGCTATGTGACCTTCGTCTTCTGACACTTTAATTTCCTTATCAGAAAAGCGAGGATAACGAAAGCACCTACCTCCCAGGAAAGCAGTGAGATTATAATGAAGGGACATTGTTTATGTGAAGTAGCACGGTGTCCAACCCGTAGTGAACACACAGTAGCTTATTATTGCTGTTGTGGTTTTACGATGGAAGGAATCATTTTAAATTTCGGATGGATGATAGGATGTGGAGAGGAGGTTACTGTTAAATAAGTGAAGGTTTCGTTTATGATTTTAGGTCCCGTGTGCAGCCTGTGTGTCTCATCTTTTGGAGCAAGAGCCGTGACAATCTTCAGTGGCTTCATGGTGGCAGGAGGCCTCATGTTGAGCAGTTTTGCCCCCAATATCTACTTTCTGTTTTTTTCCTATGGCATTGTTGTAGGTAAGAAACTTGGTCCCCGTGACGCTTTTCTGAGCTTTGAGAGTTAAATGTTTTACCCGTGTGACGTTTCTTATTCAGTTAATGTAAGGAGTGAAAATGCTCAGGAATAATTCACTTTCAGCAACCACTTTACCAAAAATTGTTGCTTTAGTAAAACGTCCACCCAGTGAATCAAAATACTTCAAAGGATAAATGTGTTTTTTGTTTGTTTGTTTGTTTTTTTGCAGTACGCGGGCCTCTCACTGCTGTGGCCTCTCCCGTTGCGGAGCACAGGCTCCAGACGCGCAGGCCCAGCAGCCATGGCTCACGGGCTCAGCCGCTCCGCGGCACGTGAGATCCTCCCAGACTGGGGCACGAACCCGCATCCCCTGCATCGGCAGGCGGACTCTCAACCACTGCGCCACCAGGGAAGCCCGATAAATGTGTTTTAACAATGCCCATTTTGTTTTCTTGCAAGGCATGGGGAGGTTTTTTTAATTTCAGCACTTGTCTCTCTAGCACAAAAAAGGAAAAGAGGGAGAGAAGCATGCAACTTAGATGTCACTGACACCTGCCACTTCTCACTGATGTAGGAAATGGTCCCTTTCCTATTGGGCGGTTAAGCAGGGCTCTGTTGAACTGTTGGTGTTCTAAACATCCTTGCTGTTCCACAGCACCTGTCACCAGGGCCCCAACCACAAGGTGATAGCAGAAGTAAAAAGCAGAGTTTAAAGCACGTAATAATAATGATTATTTTTGTTAGAGGTAAGGCATGAGTGAAGAAAACTGAGCGGTGGGGATGATTAATGATGATCTTGGTTACAGAAGAGGAAAGGGTCCAGGGCTCAGGGCCTGAGAGCACTGGCAATTTTGGGGGGAATGCTTTTGTGATGTATTGCACTCATTGTATTCAATGTCAAACATCACCAGACTCAGGATCCCTAGGAGCTGTTGGTGGGGAATTTTTAAAAGACTCAGCCTTTCAAAGTTTCTTCTTAATGTCTGAAAGAACTGAATTCTTTTTTCTTTTAAATAATAAAAATTTATTTTGTAAATCAAATAATCACTTTCAGATGTATCCTCTATGTAAGTCCAAATGTTTAGGAATTAGAATTTTTTAATAATACACCGATGTTATATACAATTGCAGGGAATAACAGTTGAAATACAGTGTAGGCAGAAGTTGTTCTAGTTTTTCATATTCAATTTGAACAAATAGAAAAGTATATTAGTCACACAGAATGAAATATTTTATTTTAGATCATAAAAATATTATGCCCACTCTATTATACAGTAAAATGTAATTGAATATTTGCTTAAGTAATGAAAGGGTTAAGAAATGATTTGGGTTATAATCAGAGGAACATAAGTTATAAATCTGTAGAAGGATTGCTATTTTCCAAATGAAATTCCGATAAAAGGCTAAACAGTTTCAAACATTTTATATAAAGAATGAATTAGGGCTTCCCTGGTGGCGTAGTGGTTGAGGGTCCGCCCGCCGATGCAGGGGACACAGGTTCGTGCCCTGGTCCGGGAAGATCCCACATGCCGCGGAGCGGCTGGGCCCGTGAGCCATGGCCGCTGAGCCTGCGCGTCCGGAGCCTGTGCTCCGCAACGGGAGAGGCCACAACAGTGAGAGGCCCGCGTACCGCAAAAATAAATAAATAAATAAAAGAATGAATTATTCCTGATCAACATGTTTTTTTTGCTTTAGTGTCAGAAAAGTCACAACACATTTGATAAACGTATGTTAAGAGCCAGTTTTCTAGACATGAGCTCCGTAGTACCATCTATATGACATTTGTTCAGAAATGATGCAAAATTCTTAGAACACAGCATATTAGGGTGGAGGAAGAGCTGCCTGCCAGCGCTGACACAGCTAATTAACAGGAGGAGAAGCTGCAAAGGAAAAGACTGGAACAGAGCAGATCTCATTGCTACATGTGGCAGCGAAGGGAAAAGCACAGCTGAGCCGGACACAACCCAGGCAGGGACACAGACGCTGCGGCTCAGGATTTTGGTGTTTAAAAACTTCAGAGACAAATTCCAGCAAGATGGTTGGTTTGAGTCAAGCCTGAAAGAATTTAATTTTTTTGACTACTAATATTCGTTTTTTTCACATGGGGATATTTCCCCAATAATAAATAATAGAAATTTATAGCGGCTAATATTCCAGTAGGTAGTGTGTGCTAGGCTCTGCTTCATATGATCTCATCCAGTCTTCATGTGAGCCCATTTTACAGAGAGGGAAAGTGAAGCTCAAGCAAAGTGAAATTACTAACTGAAGCCACATAGGTAGGAGATTTGGGGTTGAATCCATTCAGTCTGACACCAGATCCTGACCTCTTTTACATATTTGTAATTCTTTGTAGTGCTTTTAGAACTCTTGAAGTTTATTTTAAATTTAACTACATACCCAAATTCTACTCAGATCATAATCTAAATAAGCAGGTCACTTGTTAGTTCTTTGAGAACAGGTTATATGTTTGGTATTTTATATTACTTATTCCCCGTAGTGCTTAATACAGTTTAAACCTATACATGCAAATATGTTAATCTCTGGTGTAGAATTGGAAGGTATTCATTGAATAGTCATCTTGCATTCTTGTCTAAAATCATGAAAATAAAAATGTAGATATCTGTGCTTGTGTATGAGCATTGGATTATTCCTTTTAGGTCAAACCCCTTTTTACATAGAAAGTTGAATCATTATGCCCTTGACATGATTTGGGCATTTCCCCAAAAACTTGGACTAAGCATTTGAAATTTCATGGGGTTTTACTCCCTCACATGGTTTCAAGGTTAAGGTATAGCCTTTGTGAGTACATATCCAGAGTTGTCACTGACTTAAAAATTGACCCAAAGTGAGTGATACCATAGTATTTGTATTCCCCATAGATAAAAATGAATTTTTTTTTTTTTTTTTTTTGCGGTACATGGGCCTCTCACTGTTGTGGCCTCTCCCGTTGCAGAGCACAGGCTCCGGACATGCAGGCCCAGCGGCCATGGCTCACGGGCCCAGCCGTTCCGCGACATGTGGGATCTTCCCAGACCGGGGCACGAACCCGTGTCCCCTGCATCGGCAGGCGGACTCTCAGCCACTGCGCCACCAGGGAAGCCCAAAAATGAATTTTTAAAAAGAAAAAAAATTAATGTACATTGTTTAAGATTTTATGTACATTTGATTGTGTTGGAAGCATATCTAAGGGTATATAGAAAGAAAAAGACAAAATTAGGTAACTCCCATAACTAAATTTCAAAATTTCTATAGCAATGGAGAGAGCTTTACCAGCTTGTGAAACTGATTTTGATTTGGCTTATGGTGTTGGAACCTTTCAATAGCTAACCCTGTCCCTTCTCCCCATGAACCCATGATCTTCTGTTAATGAGATAAGATTTGATATTGGTCTTGACTTACTTTACTAGCTGCTGCTGGCGGTGGGGGGCGTACAGGGCTTCCACTTGGCTTTCCCCACTATGGTAACTTTTACTTCACTGGCCAGAAACAATGTAGATAGAAGGTTATACCAACTACTATGTACATGTACTCCAATTAATTATCAGGAACTGGGGAAATGACTAGGATGGGCCCATGGACTCAGTGGACCCACTGTGAGCCAGACCTGGGCCATGATCCCGTATATTACCTGGCCCTCTTGTGACCCCCCCTCTAAGGGTAGGCCATGTAAGTGCCTTAGGCCCCTACTTAACAGTGCCAGTTCATTTCCTGTGTCCTACAGTGCTCAAAAGGCATCCCACTCTCCCTTGCGTATGATACCTAAATAAGTGACCGTAGTTCTCTTTGGGGCAAGATTCAGGATATTATTGTCTATATATTTGCCATAGTGGTTTTTGCAACGTCCTTCCTTCTGGAATCTGGCCTTTCCTTCACTTAATGGAATCTGGGTCAGAAAACAGGCTCACGTCTGAAGATTGTATATGACTCTGATTTGGCAACAGGTTCTGAATCCCTGTGGCTAGGAGGAGGCTGTCAGCTCATGGAGAAAGCCCTGGGCTTCGGGTCAGGAGACATAGGTCCTGTGAGCTTGAGCAAACCCCTCGGTCTCCAAGAATGACTGTCGCCTCTTCTGTGAAGGCAGACTCAGAAACCTACCTCACATAGCTCTTGTAAGGACTAAGTGAAGTCGAGCAAAATAAAAATAAGGTAAATGAAAGAGTTGAGTTGGATTTCCATAGTAAAAAATCAATTTAATTTTAATTTCAGTAGTAATTTTACAGGTTCCAGTAATTTTAAAGAATTTTTTAAAAGTTTAAAGTTTTAATGTCAATACTTAAAAAGTCACGCACTGTAGTAATTATTGGGCCCCTGTGAGCTACTTCTTGCTAGGAGATTATTAACACTTATTATCATGGTTGACTTCTTTGTGGTTTTATTTTGTCAGTAGGCTCAGCATATAGGGCTCGTGGAATATTTGTAGGGTAAATAAATGGGAATTTAATGAACAATGACACTTCCATTCTGTCGCCATTGGAAGTAGAGTATCCAGTTGAAAAGGAAGTGACAGGAAATTATTACACCGTCTAAACTCCTCCCTTCTGTATTATGAAGTCCTTAGAAAAAACAAGAAAGATTCAGTCTAATGATAACGTATATTGAGCATGCATTCTGTGCAGTATTCTAAGCATTCTCCTCTGTCTGGAATGAACTAGATGGTCTCTTAAGATAATCTGGCACAGGCAGGAGCAAGCACTGACAGTCCAACTCTGGGGTTGGGCCGTGTGGGTTAATCTTAACTTACTCACTTGCCAGCTGTGGACTGTAGACATGTTATTTACATACTGTTTTCTCATTTTTTAAAGTGAACATAATAATAGTAACTACCTTCTAGGGTTTTGTGGATGGATGAGTTAAAGCAATAAATATTCACCAGCATCACCATCGTTATCAGTTTTGTGACCTTGGGAAATTATCCAGCCTCTCTGAGCTTCCGTTTGTATTTCTTGTGAAATGAGACTAACGCGACTTCACAGAGATATTGTGACTATTCGTGAGATGATGTATGTAGAGAGGCACACGGGTGTTTAATGAATGTTTGTTCCCTTCCCCTTAAGTTCCTTTCTGATCTCTTAGTTCAAGAGCACAGCAGCAGCTTTTTGTAACTGAAGAAGCACTATTGAATCAGGACTATTTGTATAACAGATTAAATAATATAGAGAAAGAAAATTAAAGTTATATGGTATGTTTAGAATAGAAAACATCAAAAAGAATAGTGAAGTGTATTAGTTGGCATAATTCTGTTTTACCATTTTTTAAAAAATACTGTCTTGAAAATATGATGTTATCTTGTTTGGGTTTTGTAGCTAGAATAAAATGGCAGCTTGCTGGTTTTCAAGTGACTGTATGTTCTACTGCCAAACCTGGTAATTCAGGCTCCTGTGTTCTCAATAACTTTAGTAAAATCGGGAAAAAGAAAATGTGGTGGGAGACTGGGAGGAATGGGAAGAGGGGCCGCAGGAAATATGCCCTTAATGATTTGCTCAAGCTTCTTCCCAATCATTTCCCATTGCTTTTCTGAAAAGCACAACTCAAAATCAATTTCTTGCTTTCTCTTTTCTTCAGATTATATTGTTCCTTAGCTACCTGATTACTGTTTTCTTAATAATCTCTTCTTGATTTTGGAAAAATTCAATTTTCTCTTCCTTCATTTTCTTGTTAGTATCTGCATATCCATTGAGCTTGAGGAGGGCATAACCCACTTTCATAGACAATCTGATTCTCCTTCTCTAGTGATGGCAAATTAGATAAAGGTTGTTTTCTGATATTCGCTTTAGCAGTTAGTTTTATAAGCCCTTGTTTTTTGTTGTGCCATTAAAGATCGCCTTTTGTCTCTCATGGGTGTTCAGTTATAAAAAGGAACTATGATTTTCTAATTAGTCTGAGGCTAGAGCTATATAATACCATAATACTCAGGTGGAAAAGTGAAAAAATATTTCAGCATAAGGACTATTTTTGGTACTTCGTTATATTCCAAGCACAGATACTGAAATCTTTTACATTTTTTCTGTCTCTTAATCTTTACAACTATCTTATGAGATTGTTTTAAAGATAAGGAAACTGAAAGTCACACAGCCAATAAGTGATAGAGTTGGGACTTGAATCCACGCCTGCCTGATCCCAAGCCTGTGCTCTTGACCATCCAGTGTCAGGTTCAAGGTACTCATGCTGAGCATATAAAGTTTGTGCTTTAATCAAGCCAGTGTCAAAGCTATATGCTTTTGTAAAGCCATGTCAATCAAAAAGCTAGCCAGTTGCTTAAACTTTTTCTTTTTTAATTAATTTTATTTATTTTTGGCTGCGTTGGGTCTTCGTTGCTGCACATGGGCTTTCTCTAGTTGTGGCGAGCTGGGGCTACTTTTCATTGCGGTGTGCGGGCTACTCTTCGTTGTAGTGCGTGGGCTTCTCATTGTGGTGGCTTCTCTTGCTGCGGAGCATGGGCTTAGTTGCTCCACGGCATGTGGGATCTTCCCGGACCAGGGATTGAACCCGTGTCCCCTGCACTGGCAGGCGGATTCTTAATCACTGCGCCACCAGCGAAGTCCCTGCTTAAACTTTTAAACTTTTTCCTAAACTTTTTTTGAGGCTAGAAACATAAACGGTAATTGCATTTGGATGCTCTAAACTTATCTTTTTCAGCATCCAAATTTCCATTCTCACAATTTTATTTCTAGAAGTAGATACTTCTGGAATATCATAGGCTATTGCCTACCTTAACCTTTGGTCAAGATGATAAATCCTACTGGCTCAGCTATTCTAAGAGGTGATCAAATACTTGTTTCAGACCATAGAAAAGGGAAATTCTCCCAGGTGACCAAGAGGCAGGCCCAAGAGGCACACCCAGTGACCAGCTGTTCTGGTTTGCCCAGGACGAAGGGGTTTTCCAGGATATGAGCCTTCCAGTGGCCAAAGCAAGAAAGTCCTAGGTGCTACACCTAACCCCTATTTTACACATAGAGTCTGGATTCTGTAAGTTTACCCTCATCACTTTTTAAGATTGCCATATTAGAATGCACTATTAGTAAAATATTCCCTTTTCATAGAGATAATACTGCAGGAGGAAATGTTCACATATAAAAGTAGGGGCTTGATAGATGTCTGTTTAGTTATATACACAAAAATATGTATATAATGAAAGAATATTTAAAAACAATTCATAGACAATTTTCAAAATCTGTACACAATTTCCAATGTTTACTGCTTGTCCGTTTTGTGTGATTTTATTCATATGCTGTTTCCTTAGAGATGCTTGCTTTATATTTCTGAATTACATGCATTTTATCATATTAGAGTGTTTTAACTTCAGTTATATTTTCTTCTTATATCTCTCTTATCAGTTTAATTGATCTGGGTGTTCTTTAGTTACAGATAGAGATTAAGAAAAATGAGGAAATGAGGCTGTTAAGTGTGGTTTGCCCAAACCATCATCCTGTAATACATACAAGTTGTAAATTAGTTGTATCTTTTTTTTCAAACGATATAATTCTAATTCTGTATTCTAATGATGCCATCCTGTTACATGAATTATTGTGAAAGTAAAAAAATCTTAAATATTTTTACAGCTAAGAATTATTTTCTGGCCTAAGTGAAAAAAAATCAGCATCATTTAATTGTAAAGCAGATGTAAAGATATATTTTTTAAAATATATATTCACAAGCATACATACATACCGTGTGTGTGTGTGTTTGTTATATGAGTAGAGGAAATGAGACACAGAGAGGAAGAGAGAAATGCAAGAGAGAGTGGCAGCCAGAGTAAGAATAGATAGAAATGGTTGAAATTAGCCAATGTGACTTAACATTGGGGAATTCAAATGAGTTTTATGGGAAAAAGTAGTAGAATAACTTTAACACTCTGTGCCAGGCTCAGACCTGGAACCAGGATACTCAGATGAATAAGACACAGCCTGCCCTCAGGTAGCTCATTGTCTAGTTGGGGGAGGAGACTTGTACATATGTAACTTGTAACACAGTAAAATAAGTGCAATTATAAAATGAAAGCAGCATTCAGTGTGAGTATAGTATGTATCTGCGGGAGAGGGGCTGCAGAAGAAGACTTCATGCAGGAATTGGTGCTTGAGCTGAGTCTTGAAGGGCCGGTGGGATGTGATCAGGTGGGCATGGGTTGGAAAAGGAGTGAGGGTGGTAGGAGAAGGACATTCCAGGAGCTCAAATGCTCAGAGGCATGAGATACAGTGGATAATAGGGGTCTTTTCAGAGATATTTGTTTAAGGAATGCACACGTCACGAGGGGACTTGCAAATATGTCAAAGCTTGGTTTGCAACAGAGACCTGATGATGGAGGGTTTATTTGGACGTTATTGCAGGAGAGTAATGTGATGA
This sequence comes from Stenella coeruleoalba, assembly GCF_951394435.1. Lineage (NCBI taxonomy): Eukaryota > Metazoa > Chordata > Mammalia > Artiodactyla > Delphinidae > Stenella > Stenella coeruleoalba. The sequence goes on from NC_137162.1 coordinate 72,205,072, forward strand.
GAACTGTATAACAGTGGGTTAGACAGTAGATTGGTGGGAAAAGTACTGGAGGCTGAGATGGCGATTAGGAGGCCGTTGTTCAGAACAGAAAAGATCTGGAGGAGGTAAACTGAGGCAGTGGTAGTTCACACGGTGGGAGGTTGATGATTGAGGCAGTGGGAGTGATAAAGAGCGTGATGTATGGTTTGATGGGAGGAGATCAGGGAAAAGAGGCCTCTGAGGTTGTGGTCTCACCCAGAGTATGTGGAATGAAACATAAGGTATGGAAAGGAAATGCTAGAACAGGTAAATATGTTTAGTTTCACCTATGTAAGTAAAGGAAAACAATTATATTTTGCTAATGATTATGCTTTGAATCGTTAGTTTAGGTATTTCATTTTAAAAATGATTATGCTTATACTGGAGATCGATTCTCAAAATTTTTTCACTGATAGGAGTCTGATCAAAAATGATTGGAGGGGCTTCCCTGGTGGCGCAGTGGTTAAGAATCCGCCTGCCTATGCAGGGGACACAGGTTCGAGCCCTGGTCAGGAAGATCCCACTTGCCATGGAGCAACTAAGCCCCTGCACCACAGCTACTGAGCCCGCGAGCCACAACTACTGAAGACTGCGCGCCTAGAGCCCGTGCTCCGCAACAAGAGAAGCCACCGCAATGAGAAGCCTGTGCACCGCAGCGAAGAGTAGCCCCCGCTCGCCGCAGCTAGAGAAAAGCTCGCGCGCAGCAACAAAGACCCAACGCAGCCAAAAATAAATAAATAAAATACATTAAAAAAAAAAAAAAAAGATTGGAGACCAGGGAAGTCCCTGGCGGTCCAGGGGTTAGGACTCAGTGCTTTCATGGCCATGGCCCAGGTTCAATCCCTGGTCAGGGCACTAAGATCCCACAAGCCGCGTGGTGCGGCCAAATTAATTAATTAATTATTTAAAATGATTGGAGACCAAAGGAGGCTTTAAGGCCATGGTTTCCAAACTTTATATTCCTGGAACCCTTTACACTCTTTTTATTTAGGACCCCAAGGAACTTTTAATTATGTGGAATTACTTATTTATATTTATTCTGTTAAAATTTACTGTATTAAAAGGTGAGAAATTTAAAAATATTTGTTTAGTAATTCATTTAAAGATAATAATAACAAACTCAGTACATGTTAGCATAAACAACATACTTATTATGAAAAACAATTCTATTTTCCAAAAGAAAAAGTTTAGTGAGAAGGATGGCCTTGTTTTACATTTTGGCAAATCTCCTTAATGCCTGGCTTCATGGAAGACATCTGGATTCTCATGTCTTCTCCGTACTCTGTTTATTGCAATGTGCTTTTTTGGTTGAAGTTTATGAAGGAAATCTGGTCTCACACAAAGGAAAAGGGAGGGATTTTCAATAGTCTTTTCAGGTAACTGTAGAAACTCTTCTTTGATACTATCCCAAAACTTGATGTATGATAATTTTCCAAGGGTTAATTGCAATATGGAACCTGAAACCACATGAATATACTTTCCGTGCTCTGTAATATTAAATCAGTTTGTTTATTCTGTACTTTGAATAGGTCAGCATTCAAGTCTGATTTTGTAACATCATGAATTGGTTATGTGAAAAATATTGGTTCTCTGAGTTATGCAAGAACTTTAAAATGTTGACACATTTTATTAAACAACAGCTAAAAAATCACTTTTGTTAGTATCACCAATAGGCTTATCAGAAAATCTTTATGTGTTGGGAATCTGTCAAATCATGGTGTTGGATAAAAGTTTCCAAAAATTCTAATTTTTGCTGGAAAGCTCAAATTTTATCATTGGTAACAGTTATTGTCAGTTATTTTCCTTGTTTGTTTTCAAGAAAATGTCTGCCAAATACTCAAGTCTGAGTAACCATAGTTTGTGTCTGTCAGACATTCTTTCAAATACATACAGGGTTACATGGAAAAAGTGGCTACTTTAGCTGGCTACTAAAACAATTGCATACGTGCTTTTTCTCGGCAACAATTGTAATTCAGATGAAGCATTTTTAAAAAATTTGTTTGCTTTTACTGTGAGTGAGTGAGTGGTGATGAAACATATAAGGTATGAAGTTGGATACCAATATCTTGATTTGTACTAAGGCTCTTGAAGTTTTTCTCACCATGTCTTTTGCACCAATAGCATAAATGGAGACAGTGAAAAAAGCAGGAAACATGTCAGTATCGTGAAAATAGTTTTGACTTCATGGACTCCATTGAAAGACCTTGAGGACCATCTTTTTAATAACTGGTGGTTTAAGGTCATCCTAATACAGATGTGGGAAAGCATCATGTCACCTTCTGCTTTTTGAAAAGTTTAGAGAAAAAGCATTTCAAATTTCTGCTACTTAAAAAAAAATGAGATGATCTTATCTGAAACCCATGGCCTTGAAATAGTTTTTTAAAATTTCTTTCTTTTTAGTCTAAGGTAAAATGTTTAAAAGTTACTGTTTTAACTTTTCTAGCATTGGCATTTATTAATCAGAAATGCCTTTTTTTTTTTCTTGTCCCTAATGCCTACCATTTGACAGAGCCCTGACAACCAAATCACACAAAAGTAAATTCATTCCCTCTCCAAAGGCTTTCCGAAATATAGTTTTAGTTAAGGGTGACATTTTTTGGCTTCACAAAATTGATTGTTCAGGAACAGGTCTTATTTCATCGAAGTATATTATATGTAATAATGATAAATGTATAAATCAATCCAACTCATGTTTTAATGAGATAGTATCTCTTCCCTTAAATCATACAAAAGTGTGCTATATTTTAAAAGGTTTATTTAAAGTATAATTATTTTCATCTATCTCATTTCTTCAAGAATACTTTTTTTTTTTTTTTTTTTGCGGTACGCGGGCCTCTCCTGTTGCGGAGCACAGGCTCTGGATGCACAGGCTCAGCGGCCATGGCTCACGGGCCCAGCCGCTCCGCGGCATGTGGGATCCTCCCGGACCGGGGCACAAACCCGCGTCCCCTGAATCGGCAGGCGGACTCTCAACCACTCTCAACCATTGCGCCACCAGGGAAGCCAAGAATACTGGTTTTATTTTGGACCAAGAATACTTTTTAATGCAATCACAGATGGTCATCTGGGTCCTGAGTTAAATGCTAATTTCCTAAAATGTTTATGCGTTGTATTTGTTAAACCCATGTATTCTTTCTAATCATAGTCCAGGTCGCAATTTGAAAGTAATGAAAATGACCTTAATAACTCACCTAATGAGTCATAGTTAAAATTAGTTTTTAGACTACGGCTTTTGTGTTGTTTACAGGGTGATCCCCAAGAACAGACGATGATGCAGAAGAAAGGCAAATGTTATGAGTTAGAAGCCAGAGGAAATTTTTATGAAAAACAAAACTGGGGTTATTAGATACTTAATAGGGAGAAAAAGATTAAGCCAACAAACAGCCTTAAATATTGCCCTGTGGTCTCAAGAAAGGGATAGTGAGTAGTAAGGGTTTTTCTTTCTAACTGTAAAAGAATTTCAAATTTACAGAAAAGTGGAGAATAGTATAGCAAGCAACCATATGGTCACCACTTAAATGTAACCGTTGCTAATATTTTATTGCATTTTCTTCCTCTTTTTTTTTTCAAAGATATTGTAAACTAAAGACATGATGTTTTACTCCTAAATGAGGTAGTTTGCATCTCTAAAAGATAAAACCTTATAAATATACATTTTGCGATGATGGGATGATCTGAGAGCGCCAGAGGGCCTTTGTTTTGCAGACTGGGGTGTACCAGGCTATGAAGTCCAGCAAAATACCTTGGCATGTGAAGGGGATTTTATAAAATTGTTTAGAGGACCTAGAGGAGGAAGAACACTGAACCAAGGGTAAAGGTGTGGAAGAGAGACAGAGATATTTTAATGGGCAAGTTTGATTAAATTTTGCTATTTGGTGTGTGATTTAACCATTTTCTCTCTCTCTCCATAATGTCTTAATTTAAATTTACATTATTCATTCATGCTTTAGAAATTGGATTATTTTTTTGACTGGGCCCTGACCTCAGGGTGGGTGTGGAGTGAAAACCAAGGCTGCCCAATGTGTTCACTGGAACTGCACAACTAACATCAGAGGGATCTAGGAACCCATACTTTGAAGAGTTTTAGCCAGTTAGTAACAGAATGTCCTATTAGAGTTATTTAATTACACCTCTTTTTTTTCTTGCATTGAAGTAATACTGTCTGGCTTAATTTGTGCAATGTCTTCTTGTGTTTAGGTCTCGGATGTGGTTTATTATACACTGCAACAGTGACCATTACATGCCAGTATTTCGACAGCCGCCGAGGCCTTGCACTTGGCCTGATTTCAACAGGTACATTTTCAATATAAGTACAGCATTGCTACTCTTTAGCCTTCTAATCAAAGTTAGGAGTTACAAAGCACAGATATGTTTAACCAACCATGCCGCCGCTGCCATTCACGTAGCACAATTTATTTTACTCTAGTCCTAGAAGGAAATTTTATTTTCCCTTGTAAATATGGGTGTAGCTTTCAAAAAACCCTAAAGATACATGTATGAAAAAGCTGGGGCATGAGATGTCCAGTATAATATAGGAAAAGAAAACTTATGGGTCCAGTAAATTGAGAGTCACATGCTGGTGAGAGCCTTGCTAAAAGAAGCAGAGAGCACTTAAGTAAAGCACCTGATCCCTGGGAGAGAGAGGAGAAATGGAAGGAAAATGGGTCCCTTCAGGCCATTGTCAGGAAGAACAATGCTGTGACACCTCTCCAGCTCCATTTATTGTGGAACTTAGGGTTTTTCCAAAGTACTGGTTTGTGAATACATCTCGTTGCTCTATTTGCATATCCAAACAACAGACTGTTTACACTGGTTATTCTTTTAATGACGGGGTGGGGCGGGGAGCGGCTGTGTGTGTGTGTGTGTGTGTGTGTGTGTGTGTGTGTGTGTGTAAGTGTAAAAGCCTTCTGGACTTGCTCTGATATTGTAAAGTGGTGTTTTACTTTTCAGATGGATTTTTTTCTAAGCTATTTAGAGAACTTATCAAAATTTCTGTGGCCAATGCTTTAGGAGTTTGCTTAGGAGATAAGGCTGCCAAGCTTACTAAAACTTGTATTTAAGTTTACATTGCTACTTGTTCATGGGTAGATATTCCTGGGAGGTCAGACGTTCAGATAAGCTGAAGTACTTCAGTAGTGTATCTGGCAGCGGGATCCAAACTAATGTTTTGTTCCTGAGGCCAATGCAGTGGCAACAGAGTGCTTCCACATCAAATTAAATCGAGCTGGATATTTCCCCAAGGTGGTTTAAGGAAGCATTGCCAGGAAAGAAATGTGAATCATGCCCTAGGAGGAAACAGGACCGGAGTCTGAGGGCATGGCTAAGGCAGAACTGGGAGAAGAAAGAGAAAAAACAAAAGATGGAGAAGCCAGAGCAGTTGGAAGGCAGTTTAAAGAACCTGACAGCCGCATAGCACAGGGAGATGAGCTCGGTGCTTTGTGACCACCTGGAGGGGTGGGATAGGGAGGGTGGGAGGGTGGAGATGCAAGAGGGAAGAGATATGGGAACATATGCATATGTATAACTCAATCACTTCATTATAAAGCAGAAACTAACACACTATTGTAAAGCAATTATACTCCAATAAAGATGTAAAAAAAATAATAATTAAAAAAAAAAAAAAAGAACCTGACAGCATCTCCCACAAGTGTGGGAGGGAGTGTGAGAGCAGGGCCGGCAGCTTAACGGATAATAGGTCTTACCTATACTGTATTTTTTGTAGAGGCACTAAAACGTAGTGACAAGCCCAAGACCCTGGAGCCAGTCTGCTTGGTTTTGAATTCTATGTCACTCAGTAGCTGTCTGGTGATGGACAAGTTACCTGTTCTGTGAAATTAACTGTTACGCCTCAGTTTTCTGAACTGTAAAATGGGGATAATAATAGCACCCATCTGTTGGGCTGCACCCTGTAAGGCCTGTGCTTGCCCAGCTTCAAGACAGAAGAAAGAGCCTGGAGTCAGCGACAGAGACATCAGTGGTTTAATGGAAGGGGGGAGCTTACAAATCCAAAGCAAGATCCTGGAGTGATGCCCCAGGTGTGTGGTAGAGCGTGGGCAAGACATGGATGCGGGTTTTCGCTCCCGGGGTGGGGAGGGGAGATTGCCAGTTATAGGGGAATTGACATCAGGTTGGCTCACTGGTTACCAGGAAACTAGCAGAGAGGCACACACCTCCCCACCCCTTGGATAAGAGCAATCCCTAGGTGGGGCCTGGGGCCAGTATATAGGAAGGTCAGTCATGCGAGTAGGTGTAGGTAAAGCAGGCACTGGTCAGGCAGGGGATGTACAGAGAGCAAGAGAATAGCCATCTTGGGTGGCCTGACCATACACCGTCACGTTGGGTCATTGGGAATATTGAAGGAACATATGTGTAAGGCACATGGCAGGGGCTCTAAAAGTGTTAGTCATTATAATTATGACCTAGGTTTCCTTTAACGTCCGAATTTATTTGTGATGAAGATGTTGGAAATTGTATGCTGAGAGAGCTGCTCTTGCTTTCACTCAGTCTAAAGACGAGAGCATGAGAGACTGGGCTGTGGCACACTGAACCAAAATGGATTGACTGTGGACAATCTAGATTTGGCGGAATCGGAGTTTTTAGTTGTAGCACATAGGAAGTTAGATGAGGCAAAGTTAAGGAGCAGCATGAATCTACTGTCTTTGTCTATTCAGACTGCTGTAAAGTTGCATAGATTGAGTGGCTTGTACACAATAGAAATTTATTTCTCACAGTTCTGGAGGCTGGAAGTCTGAGATCAGGGTGTCGAGGTCAGCGTGGTTAGATTCTGCTGAGAGCCCTCTTCTGGGTTACAGACTGCCACCTTCTCCCTTTGTCCTCATGTGGCAGAAGGGAAGAGGAAGCTCTCTGAGGTTCTCTTTTATAATGGCACTAATCCCATTCAGGAGGGTTCTACCCTATGACCTAATCACCTCTCAAAGGAGAAACCTCCTAATTCCATCACACTGGGGGTTAAGATTTCAATTTACAAATTTTGGAGAGACACAAACCTTCACACTGTAGTATCCACCTTCAGTGAAAGTGGTGACAAGAAAAACAAAACTCACAGTAGAGTTTTTCTTTAATTGAAAAAAAAAACCCAAAAGCAAAATATAGTTGAAATAATGTGACCTGGGACTTCCCTGGCGGTCCAGGAGTTAAGACTTCGCCTTCCAGTGCAGGGGGTGCGGGTTTGATCCCTGGTTGGGGAGCTAAGATCCCACAGGCCTCGGGGCAAAAAAAACAAAGCATAAAGCAGAAGCAGTATTGTAACAAATTCAATAAAGACTTTAAAAATGGTCCATGTCAAGAAAAAAATCTAAAAAAAAAAAAGAAAGAAATAATGAGACCTAGTTGAAATATTGTGATCCAGTTGAAAGAAAGAAACATGGGCATGAAATGGAGGTTTTGGGGAAACGATCTTAATCCCTGGTGAACAAGGATTGATAAACTAATGCCCGTGGACCAAAACTGGTCTATTACCTGTTTTTGGACAGCTCGTGAGCTAAAAATGGTTTTTACATTTTTGTTTCGTTGAAAAAAAATTGAAAGAAGAATATTTCATGGCACATGAAATTAGGTAAAATTAAAGTTTCAGTGTCCATAAATAAAGCTTTATTGAAACACAACCATATTCGTTCCTTCATGATTCTTCTCTGGCTGCTTTCACGCTTCAAGGGCTGAGTTGAGCATTTGTGACAGAGGTTGTATGGCTCACTTTGCCTTAATTATTTACTCTCTAGCCCTTTATAGAAAAAGTCTGTTGACCCCTGGTCTTAATCAAAGCATGAGTGTATCTCTTATTGTTTCAGGTTCCCTGAACATCAATTCATGTTCTCCCTCTTTGTGATAATGTATACTTTAGGCATGCATGGAAGCATAATTAGTGTTTTATTTCACTTTTCCCTTTATTGTGTTGATTTTTAAATTGGGATTTTATTTTCGAAGATTAAAAATTACGGTTTTACAGTTTACACAGTTCCACAAGAGAGCTCTAATTACTCTTCACTGCCCTGAAAGAATCCTGCATCTTTTTTTTTTCTCTTCTTTTTGGCCAAGCATCGTGGCTTGTGGGATCTTAGTTCCCCCACCAGGGATCGAACCTGGGCCCTCTTCAGTGAGAGTGTGGAGTCCTAACCCCTGGCCCACAGGGAATTCCCTCCTGCATCGTTCTAAGCCATAACTACATTCTCATGGGCTGTGGGCTAAAGAAACTAGTGTCCGAAGTAGAATTTTATTTCGCTGCCCTGTCGTACACTTAGCATATCATAGGTGTCTGATAAAACCTATTGAATTGATTTTATATGTTTCCCTTATATTTCATGATGTTGACAGATAAAGTTAGTTGGTGAGCAAAGGGGAATTATCTATTTTCTCAACTTAAGGTCAAAATACAGAACTCTCCAAATACCAAGAATATTTTTAAGTGTCTAATTATACGGCACTTTGTTAGAACTTCTACAAAGAAATGGTGTTGGAGAAAAATATGAATTAATAATGAATGGATGCTAATGCAGTATGGAATTATATGAAAGGTCCTCTTTTCAGTTCTTTGTTCGTTTTCTGAAATGCTTTCAACTTTTGAAGTATGTGCCACTTTTAAAAAGATAAGGCAGAATTCAATTCATCTACTTTTATAACTTCTCAGTAGTCAGCAAAGAGACACTTTCTTGGTAGCCACAAAAAGATACTATTTTAGCTGTCATTACATTAATGTGAGCTATTAATTAACGTTTGCAAGCGAAGTCTTTTTTCTTTGGGGATGAAGGAGTTAACTTTAAATATATTAGGAAGGGACAACTGTAGTACCAAAAAAAAAAAAAAAGTTATAACTCTAAGACAAAGCCATTTGGTTATTTGTAAGAATTTTTGATGGGTTTTTACCGTAAACTTGGCATCCTATTGGGGTTTTGATATAATTTGGTATAGACTGTTTAAAAAGTATGATCAACCTATTTAGACTATTTTTTTATTACAGATCTACTTATTTCTTTCCTGTGTTTTCACGTGACATTTCTCAATGGTATTTAAATTTTAAAACAATCAAAAACTTGAAATCAGAGCCATATAAGAACACTGCAAATTAATTGGGCTAATGTAACTTTCCATTCCAGTGTGGTTAGTGTGATCTATGCTTAAAAAATGGAGTATTTACAGTGTTGCCCAAATGTGCAAAGCAGGCATATTTTGTAATTTTAATACCCTATCAGAGTTCACTTTACTCTTCTCATAGTTTATTAATATCAAGCATCCATTCTGGTGATTAGCAATGGATTTGAGCTATCAAACCACTATAAATATCCTAAAACTAAAATATATCCTTCATCTCAAAAAATAAAACGTGAGAACTTTTCTCTTCCAAAAAGAATGCATACATAACATGGAGCCAGAAAAGTACTTTTTTGGTACTTTTTTAAGTACCCAAAAAGGAGTTGCATAGGTATTTGTTAAGGACGTTGGGCTCCTGGTGTCAGACTGGGTGTGAATCCTTCTTATGGCATTTACAGCTCTCTGATGTGTGGCAAATTTCTCAAACTTTCTAGCCCTAGGTCACTTCAAGTGTAGACTGGGAATAATAATAGGACCTACCCAATAGGGTTATTGTAAGGATGAAACAAGATGGTGCGATGTAATGTGTTTAACGCAGTGTCTGACATACAAATGCGAATTCTTAAAATAAATGGTCACTATTGTTGTTACTATCTTCAGCATTCTTGCTGTGATTTTAATATGAAGGCACACACATGAATGCCAGTGTAAAAAAAGAAATCAAATTGTAATACTAATAATGCTTGTCCTGAGAGCCCCAAATGATAAGAGATTAAACAGTTACCATTTCCTTTTTAGGTTCAAGCATTGGACTTTTTATATACGCTGCTCTGCAGAGACTGCTGATTGAGTTCTATGGACTGGATGGATGCCTGCTGATTGTAGGTGCTTTAGCTTTAAATATATTAGCCTGTGGCAGTCTGATGAGACCCCTTCAGTCCTCTGATTGCACTTTGCCTGAAAAAATAGCTCTGGAAAAGGTACCAGGTAGATACTCGATTTACAATGAAAAAGAAAAGAACCTGGAAGAAAACATAAACATTCTTGAAAAGACCTGCCGTGGTGAGGAAACATGTAAGAGCACTTTAGCCAGTGGTGACTGGAAACCAGAGAGTCTACTTCATAAAAACCCAACAACAATGGCACACACAAAAGAGACTGAAACGTACAAAAAGAAAGTTGCAGAACGGACATATTTTTGCAAACAGCTTGCCAAGAGGAAATGGCCGTTATATAAAAACTACTGTGAAGAAACTGTGGCTCTTTTTAAAAACAAAGTATTTTCAGCACTCTTCATTGCCATCTTTCTTTTTGACATCGGAGGGTTTCCACCTTCATTACTTATGGAAGATGTAGCAAGAAGTTCAAATGTGAAAGAAGAAGAGTTTCCTATGCCACTTATTTCCATTATTGGCATTATGACAGCAGTTGGTAAACTCATTTTAGGGATACTGGCTGACTTCAAGTGGATTAATACCTTATATCTTTACGTAGCTACCTTAATAATTATGAGCCTGGCCTTGTGTGCAATTCCATTTGCCAAAAGCTATGTCACGTTGGCACTACTTTCTGGGATCCTAGGGTTTCTTACTGGTAATTGGTCCATCTTTCCTTATGTGACCACGAAGACTGTGGGAATTGAAAAATTAGCCCATGCCTACGGGATATTAATGTTCTTTGCTGGACTTGGAAATAGCCTTGGACCACCAATTGTTGGTAAGATATTTATCTTAAAGTCAATCCACTGTACTGTTCTTCTTTGTAACATCTCTGGATACAGAAATCCATAGTGTAAGAATAGCACGGATTTATACAACATAAATCTGCGTGGAATGTCTCCTGATCGTGATTTATTCAAAATCACTTTGATGTAGTTGGAAAAGCCAGTACACTTGCTCAGGAATCTGTGTTTATTCTTCATCTGGGAGAAACCCAAAATGCCTGCTTATTCTTGTCCAACTATTTGAGAAATCCTCCTCCTCTAACTCCCATTAGGCCACTTAGGGAGTAGATTGGGTAATATATATCCTAATCTACACTGTATATAAATTTTTTTAATTAATTTTTTTATTGGAGTATAGTTGGTTTACAGTGTTGTGTTAGTTTCTGCTGTACAGCAAAGTGAGTCAGTTATACATACACATATATCCACTCTTTTTTAGATTCTATTCCCATATATAGATCATTACAGAGCACTGAGTAGAGTTCCCTGTGCTATTCAGTAGGTCTTTATTAGTTATCTATTCTATATATAGTAGTGTGTATATGTCAATCCCACGAACTGTATATAAATTGATGAAATTAGAGTATTCCTATTCATACTATGTCTATCAAACTCACTTTTTTCTTCCTCCCTTTTCAGGTTGGTTTTATGACTGGACCCACACCTATGACATTGCATTTTATTTTAGTGGCTTCTGCGTCCTGCTGGGAGGTTTTATTCTGCTGCTGGCAGCCTTGCCTTCCTGGGATACATGCAACAAGCAACTCCCCAAGCCAGCTCCAACAACCTTTTTGTACAAAGTTGCCTCTAATTCCTCTAATGTTTAGAGGAATATTGGAAGGCACTGAGGACTGTTTTCTCATAGCGAAATTGCACTGTGCGTGATCTGAATGAATTTTTTTTTTTTACATATCCTATTCTCTATGTACTGTATATGTAACCTCTATCTCCTATATTTTTTTTTCTCTTTTTTCCTTTTTCCGAGAAGTGGGACTATTCTGTTTTACTATTATTGATGAGTTCTGGACATTGTGATCATTTTGGCCAGCCTCAGAAGGCTTTCTCTGTGTAAAGAAATATGATTTCTCTGCAGACTCCATTAGTTCCATTGCAAGGCAGCCAGAGGAGACTCTAGCTATTTCAGAACTGGTGCAAGCAGCGTGACGAGATATGTGTGTAGCCTGCCAGGGACTAAATCACTCTCTCCTCTCTGCTAGCCGCGCTAGTAAATAGAAGACTTCGAGCCAGTCAGGAAATGAAAGGGGTTCCTAAAACAGCGTTAAGAATTGCGGTGGCACAAAATTGATCATTTTTTTAAAATGATATTTTAAACTACCGTCAGCAGTTTTCATTACAGTAAGTCCCCTACCTGTGAACCTTCAAGTTGCGAACTTTCAAAGATAGGAAGTGCGTTCGCATGTCTAATCACGTAAGTCAGTTCACGTGTCTGGCGTAGATTGTCATGTGCGTGCGTCCTCTACAAGTGGTTGTGCTTTTGTGTACTTGACTGTACAGTACTGTATAGGGTACAGTGGTACAGTATCTTTATTTCAAGCCCAGGATGTCCAGAAGCAAGCGTAAAAGCAGTGATGATGTAGCTGGTACTACTGTACTTTTCAAGGTAATGTACTGTAAGATTAAAAGTGTTTTCTTTATTTTTTGTGTTTGTTTTTTATGTATTGCTTGTGTGAAAAAGTATTATAAACCTATTACAGTACAGTACTATAGAGCCGATTGTGTTAGTTGGGTGTGCAGGCTAACTTTGTTGAACTTACAAACAAATTGGACTGCGAATGCACTCTCAGAATGGAACTCATTTGTGTGTAGGGGACTCATTGTACTCTGTTTACCTTGATGAACCACCCACACGTTTGGTGCCCACTGAGGATACATCCTTTCAATTCCTAAGGTGTTTGCTGAGTTGCAGGCAATCTCCAAACAGAGGAGTAGAGTTACTGTAGCCTTTCTTCATGGTTGGCCGCTGGAACCTCGCTCACTTTTGTTTGTCAGCATCCGCTCAGCTGATGTTTCCCAAGAAGTGCTGATTTTACCTGTTTCCAAATTGGAAATGCATATTTAAACCATTCCGTTCTGGCAAATGGGAAACATCCATTTGCTTTGGGCACAGTGGGGATGAGTTGCAAGTCCTTGCATGTCTTGTCAGTGAAGCATTTATTTGCTACTATCAGATTTTATCACTATCCAATTTTAATTCAAGGGCAGAACTAAAAATTTGTGTGTGTCTGGATGTGTGTGTGGATGTGCACACGTTGTGCTCCGAGCCTGTGTGCTATTCAGTACGTGGGAAGGGAAAAAGGCAATAAGACATTGATACCCTCCTCCAACTTTATTCACTCTTAAGCAAAATGTTCTAGGAAGAAAATCAACATTTAGTATGTTGACATTTTTCTAAGGAAATGTTTTAAAAACTTTGCTATGCATCAGAATCTTCTATAGATCCTTTTTAAAATGTAGTTGCCTGAGTACCACTAGTAGAGACTTTGATTATGTAGTTCTAGGTTGTGGGCTAAGCATCTGTATTTTTAATGAACTCTTTAAGTGATTCTGAGAGCACAACCTGAGTTGAGAATGACTGTTTTAAGATTGACAGCAGAGAAACATTTTTTTTTCTCTTAAATAAAGAAACAAACCAAAAACCCATTGAGGTGAGGGGTTTTTAATAAATGGACAAGTTTGGTTCTTTAAATAGGAGTCACTCTTCCCACTGTGCCAAAATTGTCTTTTCATTTCTTTTGAAATATGTAAGGTTATTTTATACTTCTATGTTGCCTTTCTTCAAAGGCACGTGAAGCACTTTATAAGCATGAATCCCCACAACACCTCAGTGAGGTCGGTAAATAGTGTTTTTCCAGGCAGTAAACCTGGAGTGCGGGGAATTTCATAACTGAGTGAATCCTATTCAATAACCCAATAATGGGGCCCCAAAGCACTTGGACTTCTGCTCCATATTCAGACTTCTGGAAACTTTTCTATGCCTCACTCTTTAGTCACTGTCAAGGTTAGTAAGTAAAATAAATAGCATTCAAAAAAAAAATTAAAGGAAATGTTTTTGTGATAAAAGTTTCTTTTTGCCAATATCATGTTCGGGAAATCCAATAACCTTTTCTTAACTTTTTTTTTTTTTTTTTTTTTGCGGTACGCGGGCCTCTCCCTGTTGTGGCCTCTCCCGTTGCGGAGCACAGGCTCCGGACGCGCAGGCTCAGCGGCCATGGCTCACGGGCGCAGCCGCTCTGTGGCATGCGGGATCTTCCCGGACCGGGGCACGAACCCGTGTCCCCTGCATCGGCAGGCGGACTCTCAACCACTGCGCCACCAGGGAAGCGCTTTTCTTAACTTTTATGCCATCCCCACATTCATCAATGTTGATACTTGTCCAAGTGCGTCTTTACCATGTCTACTAATGTCTTCCAGTGTGTGCATTATCCATTGTCTAGGGAATGAATTTTAAGTTACAATAAAATACTTTTTGTTTGTTTTGCCTCAGTGTGGTTGCCTTTTTTCTTCTTAGCCCCCCGAATTACAGTCATACTTTACTTGAATGTAAGAATATGAATTCTCTGATTTCACTTCAGATCCAGAATCTGGTGATATAGATATTAGCATATTCAAAAGTCAATTTGCTAAACCATTTTGACCATTGCCTTCCAAAAAGCTAAAATATCAGTCCTACAGAATCCTTTTGAGGAAAGGGAGACAGACGCCCCTTTGGAATTATTAGTATTGATCTTGCTACTCATTAATGGAATTCTTGGTCTGTTCCAATCACATTATATTATTCATCCCTCATAATAGCCCTGTGAGATGGGGTTTATGACCCTCTTTGTATGGTATGAAACATAATTGCCACGACATAAACAACATACACAAGTAATTTCCAAAAGCAAAATGAGAAAGGTTTCTAGCAAACCCTTTGATTTCTAACGTGGCTAGAAAATGGGGCCTAGCTGGGAGGGTTGCTATAAAGCCAGTCCTTTAGGGAATAGAAGAGTCATGTTTAGGTAAATAATTATTCTTAACTTGCCTATTTCCTAAGCATTTAAAAAACCGATTTAATAATTAAATTTTATTGATTAGAATACGATCTTTCTTTTGTGACTCAAGATATTTCTTGACATTCCAAGTGCCTGGGGCTGATTTGGGGAAATATATGAAATAAGAAAGTCTTCACTGACTCTAACATCTCACTTCTGCTTTCTGCTTTGTCTCCTTCTCTCTCTCCTTCTCTCTCTCTCTCTCTCTCTCTGATGGGCCTCCTAGAAGCCGGTTGGTGATCTAATTTTCTCTAGGGTGACCGTGTCTTCAGGGGAGAAGGTTCAGCCACCAACTTTTAAAGTCCCCATGAGAAACAGTCCCAAGAATCAGGAGTTCCTGCTCTGGGAGGTCATGACCGAGCAGGATGGCAGTTGTCTTGTACTAGCCAGAAAGGCCCATGACCTCAGACAGCCTCAGCTTCTAGTAATCACTGTAGGATTATCTCAACTCAGGACGTTACAGGAAATGAAGAGCTCTGTTTTTTTTTTGTTTATTTTTTACTTATTTTTTTTTTTTATTTTTTGTGGTACGCGGGCCTCCCACCGCTGTGGCCTCTCCTGCTGTGGAGCACAGGCTCCGGACGCGCAGGCTCAGCGGCCATGGCTCACGGGCCCAGCTGCTCCACGGCACGTGGGATCCTCCTGGACCGGGGCACGAACCCGTGTCCCCTGCATCGGCAGGCGGACTCCCAACCACTGCACCACCAGGGAAGCCCAAGAGCTCTGTTTTTAATAAAAGAATGTCTCCCTTTTTCTTTGACTTGGAAGGAGTGTTATATTAAACACATAAATACACAACTTACATGAGCAGTGCCATATAATTTCTCCTTCATTAATATTAACAATCTTGGGACCTTTTGTTCTATAGTTGATTGTGTCTGAAGAATGCCAGTGAGTAAGATGCCTCTGAGTAAGTTTAACTACAATCAGTTAAAATGATCTGAGATCTGTGAATAACACATGGATAATACTTGGAGAGACAGTGTACGTACTTATTAGGGTTGATTCCTGGGTTCAAATCCCAGCCCAGTTCCTGTGGCTGGGTGATTGTCAGCAAATTATTTAGCCTCTCAAATCCTGTCTTCTCATTTGTCATACATGTCATAGGGCTATTGTGGGAATTGAATAAGATAACCCATATGTATACCTGGCACATGTTCAGTAAATATTAGCTATTATTATTTTTGTTGTGGTCATTATTCTTTAGTGAGTGTGTGGCTGCTCAGTATCCAGTGTTCCTGGGCCAAGGTGTGGGGTACGTGTTTGCCCTGAAGAGTCTCATTTAGAAGAAGGAGAATGAGCCTTCTGTCACAGCTCTTGCCCTCCCCCATGCATGTTCTTGTCAAAATCTTGCATCCTTAGGGATTCATGACTCAGCACATTTTTCTGAAATTGCCATTCAGAAGCCCTGACACAAAACAAAACAAAACGCGCTGTTCCTCCACAAATCACATAGAATCCACTTTGCAAACTGAATTACTATGGGAATTTGAACTTTTATTTTTTTCCTTAAGAACTGATCACACAAGCTGCTTGGAAGGCGGGACTGAAACTGGGCAGAAAGCAAAATGCTTCCGTTTGTTTACTGAGCACTAATTGTCTTCAGCTCAGGGCCCTTACCTCACTGCCTGCCAGTGTGCCTTGGAGATTTACCCTTGAGGGAGTGGAATTCCTTGCCAGGTCCTCTGGGATTCTATTCCTAACAGTCATGTTAGTTGCTTTTTACTACATACATTCCTTGTCCCACCGAGTCATTTACTTTTATTTTCCCTTCAAAAAGAAAAAGATATATATCTTTAAAAATTTCATCAGTTTTCTCAATGGGACAGTCTAAAATCTTTGGTAAGCAGCATGTTTTCGGAAAAGAATAATGAACTGCTGTCAAGGTGCTGAACTGCTGTAGGTCACCTTAAAACTACATAGCCACAGAGATAAGCCTGGTTTTTCTTCCTGGGAACGTCCCTAATGTGATAATAAGGCAAGTTGTCATTCATCCAGCTTACATCTGAAAACTCCCGAACATTACAGCGTTAAGAGGGCATTTCTAGGACTAGCCCAGATGACTCTAGCACCATAACAACAAAGGAGACCAGGTGGGACTGGTTAGATCAACCTCTAAGGAGCGATGGACCAGGGTCAGCAGCTCATTTGCATACAGTCGCCAAGGCTGCCGGGAGGGTGCCATTTTGAAAAGTCCTGGGAAATGTATCTCCCTAAAGGTCAAAGGTGAACAAGAACCAGGTGGAGGAATCATTTGAGGCCAGTGAGAGGGCCGTGGTGCACACAGAGTCGGAATGAGCTCAGACCCCTGGACAGAACTGTATGTAGAGTGCAGGTTTGTTCCAGTAAATGGGACCATCCATTGTAAAAGGCTAAAAACGACTGTAACTTTCCAGGGGCATTTAGCAGTCACCAGGTGAGAGGCATAAGCGGATACAAGAGTTCTGTCTGTGCCTAATTCCCAAAGCTCTGGGAAGTGGTGTGAACCAAAGAAAGGTGACAACAGAAGCACCAAGGAACCCAAGCAGTCAGTTCTGATGGGACTGGGAACGAACGTGCCAAAGAAATCTGAAAGTGTGTGTGTCCGTGCTTGCACATGTGCGTGCGCGCGTGTGTGAAAGAGAGAGAGGTTGCGAGAAAGATGGGGAGAGATGTGTCTTCATTATCTCAGCCCACAGCCCACTATGAAACATCTCAGGAAGCTCTTGTTTCAGAACCTGGGGCATCTCAGTCTTCCAGAAAGACCTGAAAATTGAAAACCTCTGGGTTGTTTTTAGGCAAGAGGAAGATTCTTTTCAGCTGGGCTTCTTCCGGAAGTTCGCGGTAGATTTCCTCTGTGGGTTATTGGCTGTGCCTTAAAGGGGTTTGCCTGACCCCGCCCTCCTCAAAGGAACTTCGGGAAGGGCGTGGGCTCTCCGTAATGAGACAGCAGGTCAGTGCCTAGTTTGCTAGGCCGCGTCTGTGAGTGCGAGCGTACCCCTAGGAAATCCGGTGGAACGCCAAGGGCTGCTGTAACTACCTGGTAATCTGGACATCAAAGATAGGTGGTAATGGGCTTCCCTGGTGGCGCAGTGGTTGAGGGTCTGCCTGCCGATGCAGGGAACGCGGGTCTGTGCCCCGGTCCGGGAGGATCCCGCGTGCCGCGGAGCGGCTGGGCCCTTGAGCCATGGCCGCTGGGCCTGCGCGTCCGGGGCTTGTGCTCCGCGGCGGGAGAGGCCACAGCGGTGAGAGGCCCGCGTAACGCAAAAAAAAAAAAAAAAAAAAGGTGGTAATAAGAAAATAGCCTGGCACGGGGGAGGAAGCATGGGCTCCGGAGTCCAGCAGAGCAGGTTTTGATTTCCTAGCTCCTCCAGTTACCACCTCACTTCATAGGTAATCTTTCGGTTTGTTAAACTCTCTGAGCTCCGTTTTTGTTATTGCTGAATGTATTGTTGGAACGTTTAGAAATAATAAATGTAAAATGTCCAGTGTGTAGTTGTTTCTAAAAAAATAGAAATTGGGCCTCCCTGGTGACGCAGTGGTTGAGAGTCCGCCTGCAGATGCAGGGGACACGGGTTCGTGCCCCGGTCCGGGAAGATCCCACGTGCCACGGAGCGGCTGGGCCCGTGAGCCATGGCCGCTGAGCCTGCGCGTCCGGAGCCTGTGCTCCGCAACGGGAGAGGCCACAACAGGGAGAGGCCCGCGTACCGCTTAAAAAAAAAAAAAAAAAAAATTATTTTTAACCCCTGCTCCCGAAAGGGGCATCTTAGAAAGTGAACCCCAATATCATAAAAGGAGGAAGTATCTGGTAAAATAGTAGATACACAATATATGGTAGATTGAATTCTTGTCTCACTGGGCGTAGTATCAAGCTGTTGTTCTGCTAACAATTTTGTGTGTGTGCTGGTGGCGGTAGGGGACAGTGTATCACTACTAGGACTTGTCCTAGATGCTAGAAATACAGGAATAATTAAGAAAGTCTCTTGCCCTGAGTAGTTCATGATTTAACAGGAGCAACTAATATCCAATTAAGTATAAATGCATCAGCTGGTTTCAAAAACTTACTTGTTAACCAGTTTATGTATCCATTCAACAAATTTTTATTTAGCATACACCATGTGCCAAGTACACAAGCGTTGAAGTGATGCTGATGAACAGGACGGACATAGTCCTTGTGTTCACAATGATTTCTTAAAACAAGAGGTAGATCCCATGGTACTCTAACTAGTATTGGGGGTTTAAGGGCAGTTGTGTCTATGCGGTTGTTCCGGGGGAGAAAAAGATATCCATGTTTGCTGTTGTAGTGGGTGCTGTGGTTTGTCGCCCTAATATCCCTGCAGCACTTTGGCACTCCTTCCCTCGGGGGCTGGGACTGGCCGCTGAGGGCTCACAGCTGAGCCGTGCTCCGGGCACTGCCTTCAGCTGAAGGGATTATACTCCCTCCTCAGGGGAAACCAGACTCCCATAACCCTGGCCTCAATACTAATGAATGGCCTCCTTGACTCCATTGGGACAACTCTGAAATGCTGTTCTGTCTCTAGAGTTTCCTGTAGGAACTGAGGCCTCTTGCAGTTGCATCACAGCTCAACTTTTCCTATTGCCCAGTGCTGCTTCTCCTGCTCTCTTAAAGATGCTTTTCTGGAAAGCACACTCCAATCAAATTCATGTGTGTAAACTCCCTTGCATAGTCAGCTTTTCAAAAGGAAACCTGACTGAAGACACCTGTGATCCCAAGACAGTGGGATAATGCTCTGCTCATCAGAGCAGAGGGGGAAGGGAGACATCTTTCTTGAGGGCCTATGTGTGCCCAGTATTGTTCCAGATACTTCACAACCAAATCTTGTCCTGTTTAAGTTCCAAAGACTTTGGCAAAGATTGGGTGTCATCAGGCAATACTGGCTATTTATCAAGATGCCACAGAGATGCCTTTTAACCTGGTACATTTAGGGCCCATCTTTCTTGTGGCAGATCCAGATTCTTCATTTCTTATTCACCCAACGCATATTAATTGAGCATCTACTAGGTGTCAGGCACTCTCCCAGGAACCAAAGATATAATTGTGAGCAAGATGGGCAAGGTGCTCGACCTCTGTGAGCTTGTCAGGACCCCAGAGCTAGTTTCAGCAGAAGCCTCAGATCTTATGGGAAGCTCTGGATATGAGATCGCCCTTCAGCATTGTCCCAATTTAGTTAAGTCACCTCTGACTCACAGGAAGATTCCCAAAAGAATGGATATAGGGGCCAAAATGCCAATTCATTAATTTGCGTGAGAACTTTCCAGTTCACTTGCTAGTCACCCTTTCCTGGTAGGTAAGTTCAGTGGGAAGCCATATACTAATCAGAAGGTGTTTGAGGTTCTTGGGATCAGGGTCATGGTGGCTCGTTGAGTGACATGAGTGTTTAATAGCATTGCGAGAAGATAGCCAGGTTCAGCTTTGGCCTCTCTAAGGCACTGCCTCTGGACCATGCATAGTTGAGCACAGAGACTGTTTGCCTCCATGGCAGTCAGCACCATGGCTGACCAACCCCTGTTCTCTCCCCTGATGTGTTCATACCTTTAATCAGGCTGCAGCCAAGTGCTGCTGGTCAGAACCACTGTGCACATGTCTGCTCAGAGGCATGATGTTTGATTCATACTGCTCAGAGGGGAGTCTACTTAGGCAATACGTAACTTTTGCTGAGGGAACCATCACCACGAGACAGGTGGGAAAACCGAGGAATCAAGGGAATCAAGCCACGTGCTCCAGGTCAGCCTGCCACTGCTCAGGCCCAGCTCCTGTCCAATGATGGAGGTGGGGAGGTGAGAGCACATTCAGAAATGATCTGATCCACCCGTCTGAGCTCACAGAAGAAAACACCGTGGGCCAGAAAGAGACAGGTCCAGAACAGAACTCTTCTGCCTCACTCTTTACACCTGGAAATTCATGACATCACTTCCTCCCCTTGAAAATATTTACTAGGTAACCAGAGGCATTTACTAGGTAACCAGAACTTTATGATTAGTAAGAACCTTCTTCTATGTTGTCCAATGGCGTAGCCACTGGAAACATAGCTACTGAGTGCTTGAAACGAGATTTACCTATTGATAAATTGAGATGTGTTGGACGAAGTACCCACCAGATTTCAAAGACTTAGTACACACAAGAAAAGTAAAATAGCTATTAATAATTTAAAATATTGAGTATATGTTTATTTTATTTTATTTTATTTATTTTTGTTTGTTTGTTTTTGCAGTACGTGGGCCTCTCACTGCTGTGGCCTCTCCCGTTGCGGAGCAGAGGCTCTGGAGGCGCAGGCTCAGCAGCCATGGCTCATGGGCCCAGCCGCTCCGCGGCATGGGGGATCCTCCCGGACCGGGGCACGAACCCGCGTCCCCTGCATCGGCAGGCAGACTCCCAACCACTGCGCCACCAGGGAAGCCCCCTATTTTATAATTAGATAGTATTTTGGCTATATTAGGTTAAATACATTATTAAAATTAATTTCACCTGTTTCTTCTTCCTTTAATGTGGCTATGAGAAAATTTAAGATTACACATATGGTTCATATTATATATTTATTGGGCAGTACTATTCTAGATATTATCATCCAAAAGCATATTTAAGCAATCTTAACACACATATTTGGTTGATAAGAATCTTAAGTCTTTTAATTTAAGATTTTTCTTCTATTTATTTGTTAAATCAGATCTTTTTGGCCTGTAGTGTTTCCCACATTCTGGATCTTGTTGATTGCACACTCCTGGCGTCATTAAAAAATATATATTTATTTATGTATTTGACTGTGCAGGGTCTTTGTTGCAGCCTGAGGGGTCTTTTAGTTGTGGCATGTGGGATCTATTTCCCTGACCAGGGTTCGAACCTGGGCCCCCAGTATTGGGAGCTCAGAGTCTTAGCCACTGGACCACCAGGGAAGTCCCCTGGTGTCATTTAATATATTCCTTTGTAGCCTGTATTACCTGGAAGCTGGGAGTTATATCTAAAGGCTTGGTCACATTGAGGTTTGATTATTTGCGGAAGAAAAATTCATTGGTGGGTGTGTACTTCCTTCGAAGTGCACTGAATATCTATCTGGTTGTATCATTTTTTTGGTGTTAAGATTGACCAGTGAGTTCAGCATGATTATCCATTATACATTTTCCCATAATACTTTCTTCACGTAATGGTTTTTGTAGCTGTTTATGATCATTGCTCATGCTCATTATGTCATTAGAGGTTGCAAAATGGTGATATTCTATCATTCCTTCATTTATTAGCTGACATCCCTCTATAAAGAGATGATCTCCTTGTCAACTACCAATTGCCCCAAGGAACAGCAGATACAAGAAAAGTAAGGTACATATTTGATTCTTTCTCTATGTTTATCAGTTTCAGAAAAATAGGTTGGTTTTCTGACATCCTCCAAATGTCACCAGTGAGTCCCCCTTCCCTGCCTTGAGGGAAGACCTCATTATGAACTCATGGATTTAATATTTTGCAGGGTTGGTAAGTTTACAGTAATTGCAGTTTTTTCTTTTTTTCCTTTTTTTTTTTTTTTTTGGCGATACATGGGCCTCTCACTGTTGTGGCCTCTCCTGGCGGAGCACAGGCTCCGGACGTGCAGGCTCAGTGGCCATGGCTCACAGGCCCAGCCGCTCCGCGGAATGTGGGATCTTCCCAGACCGGGGCACGAACCCGTGTTCCCTGCATCGGCAGGCGGACTCTCAACCACTGCGCCACCAGGGAAGCCCAGTTTTTTCTTTTTTGATGCTCAAAACTTCCCATCAAGTTGACTCCTGAGTCCTAAGGACACAAACTCAGTAGTCTTTGCTAGTTTCTTTACTTTTTGAGATGCCACGATATTTTAGGCTCATCTTGTACATTTTCTGTCCCAGATCTGGAATTAGTCATTCCTCCAAGGAGCCCTGCAGGATGGTTTTTAGACCACAATCTGGGCACTAGGGTTGTTCATCACTAGTGGGTTGGAGATCATTTCTACAAAACAGATATTTTGTTTTTCAACAGAAAATGCATCATGAGTTAATACCAATAATTCTAATTTAAATTGAGAATCACGTATTTTTACCTAACTTCATTTTCTTTGATGCTTTAAATCCTGATTTTCTTTAATTCTAATTTAAATTGAGAATCACATATTTTTACCTAACTTCATTTTCTTTGATGCTTTAAATCCTGATTTTCTTTTCTTTTTTTTTTAAATGAAGTATAGTTGATTTCCAATGTTGTGTTAATTTCTGCTGTACAGGAAAGTGATTCAGTTATACGTATATATGTATACATATATATATATACACACACATTCTTTTTTAATGTTCTTTTCCATTATGGTTTATCATAGGATATTAAATATACTTTTCTGTGCTGTACAGTAGGACCTTGTTGTTTAACCATCTTATATATAATAGTTTGCCTCTGCTAATCCCAAAAACTCCCAACCCATCCCTCCCCACTCCCCTTCCCCCTTGGCAACCATAGGTCTCTTCTCTATGAGTCTGCTTCATGGATAAGTTCATTTATGTCACGTTTTAGATTCCACATATAAGTGATATATTGCTATTTGTCTTTCTCTTTCTGACTTCACTTAATATGATAATCTCTAGTTGCATCCATGTTGCCACAGATGACATCATTTTGCTCCTTTTTATGGTTGAGTAGTGAAAATCCTAATTTTCTAATGACAGTATTTGTTCTATCCTACCATGTATATAACATTTTCAAAATAATTATATAACTGTTATGAATAACATGATTACTGAAAATACTTTAAAACTGCTTTGCAGCCCTTTTTGTCCTTAGGGTAACCTATTCAGGATGTGAAATCAGATTGTTATGTTTTAGTCCCTTGAAATAATTCCTCTCCCTGTGATTAAGTCACAACTTGATACTAGGTTTACTTGTGCAATACTAATTTGCATTTCTCCTATTATGAACGAGGTTGAGCATCTTTTCATATGTGTAAGACACATTTTAATTTCTTTCTTTGTAAACTCTGTTTTTCTATAGGGTTATTGACCTTCTCATTCTCTATTTTTAGAAACTCTTTATATGTTAAGGATATTTGCCCTTTGTGATCTTTCCAGTTTGTCATTGTTTCTTTACTTTGTTCATGATGTCTTTTGCCATGGTGAAGCTTTAAAATTTTTATGCGTGGCTCATTTTTTATTGTATGTTTTCGAATTGATTTTAATTAAGAATTTGTATATTTTAGATATAGCTATGTGCATGTTTTAAGTTTTTTATTTACTTATTTTTGTAATTATAGTATAAAGTTTATGAG
Source organism: Stenella coeruleoalba (assembly GCF_951394435.1). Lineage (NCBI taxonomy): Eukaryota > Metazoa > Chordata > Mammalia > Artiodactyla > Delphinidae > Stenella > Stenella coeruleoalba. The sequence goes on from NC_137162.1 coordinate 72,229,164, forward strand.
TTATGGAGTGAACATTATGAATACTTCCACTTATGCCTTATGAGTTTTGTGTCATGCTTAGGAAGGCCTTCTCAATTTCAAGATGATTAAAAAAAAGGATGAGAATATTTTTGGCTGCAAGCTATAGAATATCAAATTAAAGGTTGTGAGTATATTAAGAATATGTATTATTTTGCATAGCAAAAAATCTGGAGCTAGGAAAATCACAGCATTGATTAATTTCGTAGCCCAACAATGTCATCAAGGACCCAGTCTCTTTTCATCTTTTTGTTTTGCAATCATAAGCATAACAGTTTATCCTCTTAGGCTGAGTCTTCTCCTGCCCTCAGACAGCCACCACTTTTCCAGGTATCACATGCAAACAATTACAGACATAGGAAAAGGAGGTACCTCCTCAGATTTCAGGTTTTGAGAATACAGAAAATCGGTCTGAAGAAGCCCTGTGGCAAGTCTTAATTCTGAATTGTGTTCTGTGCTCATTTCCAATGTAGTCACGGGCATTGGTGGTAAAACTGGCAAGAATGACTAATGAAGATTTAACCCTGGGACTTGAGAAAAGCCTAAAGCAAATGATCATTACGTATTTGAGCCTGATCTGGATTTTGTGAGCAAGGAAAAAGGAAGGAATCACTCCTGTGTAGTTCTGCAGATTTATTCCTTACATATAAATCTTCGATCCACCTAAAATATATGTTGGTATAAGCAGTAAGCTAGGGATCAAGCTTATTATTTTTTCCTTGAACAACTAGTTAAGTGTCCTACTTATTAAATCATTTATCTTTTTAATCGGCTATCTTGTGACAGTTTCTAAGAGGAAACATTGAGGAAAATCTGCTGACACCATGGGAATTTTGGGTCAAGCTTTTTCAGTTCACAGTCTTATATAAAACTCCGTGAGACAGCACTTTCAAATCACATTCTGACACATACCAAGTCCATAATGTAGGAACTTGATAACTGATGTTCTCTCTCCTTCTAAAATCTGGACAGACAGTATGGAACATAACTTAAAAATCTTGACTCCTCTGCTGAGAAGTCACATGATATGCTGGCTTTTAAAAATATCAAATCTTTAAATGTACCTGTATCTTATTTATTATAAAAATAACTAAATGCCCACTATGTGCCAGCCACATGGTGTCCTTAAAAAGCTTAGACTTTAGATAAGGAAGAGAGACAAGAGCAAATATATTGCATGTGTGTGTGTATGTGTGTACATTGTACATATACAATGGAAGAAAAGCAGAGTAAAAAAAAAAAAGGGATGAGAATGCTAGAGGATGGGGAGTGTTTTAAAATATGATTGTTAGGGAAGTTTCCACTAGGAGGTGACATTTGAATAGAGGTGTGATGCAGAACAAGTTACATGGCTATTTAGGGAGAAAGCAGTCTGGGTGGAGGAACCAGGTGCCAAGGCCCTTAGGCAGGAGTGTTCTCTGGACTGGTGGGTGGAGTAGCGTGAATTGAAGAGAAGTGAAGGAGCTTATAGGCTTTCATTCAGGGCCTTATAGGCTGTTGGAAGGATGTTGGCTTCTCCTCTAAATGAGGCTGAGACAACTCAAGTGATGAGGGGAAGGAAGGAAGGGAGGAGGGAAGGAAGGAAGGGAGGAGGGAAGGAAGGAAGGGAGGAGGGAAGGAAGGAGAGAAGGATGGAGGGAAGGAAAGAAGGGATAGATCTGAATAATCTTTCAAGAGGATCTATCTGGTTTTTGAGTTGAAAATGGAGTATAGGGAAGGCAAGGGTGAGAAGCCGAAAGATGAGGTAGGAAGCCGTTGTAGTCATTCAGTTGAGAAGTGACTTGGAACAGATGAGAGGTTGGGAGAAAGAACCAGATTCTGGTTTTAGTTTGAAGGTAGAGCTAAGAATAAATGTTGACAGGCTGGGTGTGGGATACGAGGGAGGAGAGAGAGGGAGGGAGGGGGAGGGGAGGGGGAGGGAGAGGGAGAGGGAGAGGGAGAGGGAGACAAGGATGATTCCAAGGCTTTTGGCTTCAGCAGCGGGAAGGATGGAGTTGCCATTTGCAGAGATGTTTTGCAGGCTGTAAAATCAGTTCTGCTCTGCACACGTCAAGCTTGAGATAGCTACTGTACATTTGTGTGGAGGTGCTGAGCGGGCAGTTGGATGCACAGGCACGATGTTTAGGGCCGCTGTGTGTGCAGTTGGAGTAAAGCCAGGAGTCAGGGTGAGATCTCTAGGGAGTGGATGTAGTTAGAGAAGAGGGTGAAGGACTGGGCCTGGATATTCCATCCCTTAAAAATTTGGAAGATAAGATGAAACCCACAAAGGAGGCTGGTAAGCAGCAAGTCTGTAAGACAGGAGGAAAAAGAGAATAGTGTCCCTGAACCTAAGTGAAGGAAATGATTCAAGGAGGAGGGAGTGATCAGCTGGGTTACTGATGCTGATGGGTCAGGCAAGGTGAGCACTGCAGGCACCTTGTTGGCTTGATCAGTGTGGAGATCCTTTGGTGGTCTTCTTAAAAAAAAAAAAATTATTGAAGTGTAGTTGATTTACAATGTTGTGTTAGTTTCTTGTGTACAGCAAAATGATTCAGTTATAGATATTCTTTTACATATTCTTTTCCATTATGGTTTATCACAGGTTATTGAATATAGTTCCCTGTGCTGTACAATAGGACCTTGTTGTTCATCCACTCTATATACAATAGTTCGCATCTGCTAATCCCAAACTCCCAAACCCATCCGTCCCCGACGGCAACCACAAGTCTGTTCTCTATGTCTGTGAGTCCGTTTCTTTTTCATGGATAAGTTCATTTATGTCACGTTTTAGATTCCACATATAAGTGATATCAGCTGCTATTTGTCTTTCTCTTTCTGACTTCACTTAGTGTGATAATCTCTAGGTCCATGCAGTGTTGCTGCAAATGGCATTATTTCATTCTCTTTTATGGCTGAGTAGTATTCCATTGTATGTATATACCACATCTTCTTTATCCATTCATGGACATTTAGGTTGTTTCCATGTTTTGGCTATTGTGAATAATGCTGCTGTGAACATTGGGGTGCATGTTTTGAATTATGGTTTTCTCCAGATATATGCCCAGGAGTGGGATTACTGGATAATATGGTAGCTCTATTCTTAGTTTTCTGAGGAACGTCCATACTGTTTTCCATAGTGGCTGCACCAGTTTACATTCCCAGATCCTTTGGTGGTCTTGATAAGTTATTTGGAGAAGCAGTCAGCATACAAGGGTATTATTAGAGTAGGTTCAAAAGAGAATGGAGAAAAGTGATGGGAGACCATGAATATAAATGACTCTTAAGGAGGTTTATTCTTATGTATGATGAAAATATGTTAACTCTGTTGAGTGACTTGGGCCTGGTGCTAATTAGCCCCAAATTACTGTTTCTGTCCCTCTGTGAGCCTTAAAGACAGGGCCAATGTGTTTTGCTTTGTTTCATGGCCAAAGAAAAAAATTCTTGACTTTGATCATGCATGTTAATCACCTCTGGGGATGACCTGAGAGAGTGTGGACACATCACTACAGACTCACCCACAGTCCTAGAGAAACAACTGAAATGTCTGTCTGACACGCGACTCCTGGCCTTCTTTGCTGTGCAGGTTATCTCTGCTAGGTGAAATAAACTGGGACAAGGCATTCACGCTGGGGCTGCTGGACAGCAGGTGCTCCGGATGAGTGTGGAAAATGATAACCCCCTTTGATTGTACAGCACTGCCTCGTTCACAAAGTGCTTTCTTATCTGGTATCTCCTTTGATCCTCATAAAAACCACGTGATGTTGGCCAGGCAGATGATGCTCTCACCATTTTACAGAGGAGGAAACTGAAGACTTCGGTGGCTGAGGCATTGCTTTAGAGCTGGGATGAGCACCTAGGACTTCTGACCATCTTATTCAGTCAGATTCCCCTGGCTAAGTCAGCTCTATTCCACTTAGCTTGAGTGATCAGCAACCTAGATCTGCTTCCCTGTGTCATGTGTTCTTGCAAACAGGCAGGGAAAGAAGGGCAGCATTTAGCTCTCACCGTCGTCCTTGAACAGCCTGAGGCCACCCTGTCCTGCCTCGGTGTCTGGAAGTCATCAACTCTAAACTCTGCTCTCTTCTCTTGGGCCCTTCCAGATTGTTTTTCATGGGTTATGTCTCAAAGTTTGATGGGCTGTAACAAGCCTATCAGATTGTGCTGGATGACATCCACTTCTATTAAAATCAAGTGTAGCTCCTTTTAAAACCAAGAGATTAAAGCATTAGGTGAAATGACCTATTAGATGAAATGACAGGGGGCCCTTCATTTTGTGTTCCTGAAATTATGTAACTTCTCTTCCATTTCCAAGAATGTTCCAGAACTAATTTTAGAGAGTGTAATTCACTTATTAATGTTCCTAGTCAAAACAAATGAAATGCATCTATATGTGATGCTTGGATGGGGGGCATTCAGGGGTAATTTGGAACTGAGGTGGCGGAATTGATGAAGCTGAACTTTTTTCTGAAATGGATCATGCCTCCTTTGAGATGTTAGTTAAAAAGACTTCAAGGTGAGATCGCTAGTATCCTGAAGTGGAAAACCCATGTAGAGTGTCTGAGAGTCTGTAGAATGTGGGGCACTGGTCTGATTACCAATTACACAGTAAGGTGCATTTACACATGCCAGCTTTCATTATTCCAGGTTAACTTCCAGTTTTCTAGCTCTAGACACCTGATGGAATTACTAAGGGCATCCTGAACTCTGAGAGGAGAGAGAACAGATGGAAATTCCTTCACTAAACACACTTGACACTGTAGCCCTGAGGGCCAAGCATCATAGGTCAGTCTACCAGAATGAAAGGCAAAACGACGGTGGGAAAATGGGTGGTGAAGCCATGCTTGTCTAACAGTGGTCGCTCTCCAGCCCAGCAATGAGCATGTATCCAAAGAGGCATGTTGGCTGGGGGTGGAAGAGAAGGGTAAGAGGATGCATGCACTTGGGAGACCTCTGATCCAACAGGCTGCCTTGAAAATAGTGAACACACATTTGATGAGTAAGTGCTGAGATAGCCACTCTCATATGCTTATGATAACAGATAGTGACGTAAACTCTTCATGGACAGTTTGGCAATATCTATTAAAATTAAAATGGACATACTCTTTGATCCAGCAAGTTCACTGTGGAGAATTTATCCTTTTCTTGTTGACGTGTGCAAAGATGTACACAAGTGCTTATTGCACCATTTTTTGCAAGAGCAAAGCTGGAAATAACCTCAGTGTCTAAGAGAAGTTGATAATTGCATTATATTCTACTGATGCAGTGAATCATAGTGTGGCCATTGGGTAATTATAGACTTAGATGGAATGTGTTTCAAGACATACTAAGTGAAAGTGTAAGTGTATGTGTGTGTGAGTGGGTCGGGGCTTGCATGTGTTTTGTGTGTATCAGTCAGGATCCCACTGGGAAACAAAATATGCCTCTGATGTTTCAAATATTGAGACTGTAATGAACGGACTGTTTACAGAAGTGTGGGCAGAGACACTTAGACACCAGCACCAGTGGAAGAAGCCACTACCTCCCTATAATGGAAACTGAGGTTCTCCACCCAGATCTCCTTTCCAGGGCTGATGTACCCATTCCCAGGGACTGGGAATATCAACTGTTGTTGACTCACAGCTGACCCTTCACTGGGTTGCCCTCAGCCACCACAAGGGACAGCTTCATTCAGGTTACACTCCCTCCTGGGGGTGGCCACGGCCAATGACTATCTGACGGAGGAACACAAAAACCCAACCCCCTTTTCTCAATTTGGGACATTTCTGAAGGGCCACCTCAGCTCCAGAGCTCCCTGTAGCATCATTTCATGTTAGCCTCTCCTTCTGGCCAGTCCTGCTTTCCTCCTTTCCTTACAGGTATGTCTCCCAAGACATTCCTCAATAAGCTACGTGCATGCACCTCTCCATCTCAATCTGTTTCCAGGAAACCTGGATTAAGGTACATCCTTGGAGCTGAAGGGGCTGAAGCGCTGGAGCCTGGAGTAGGGGCTGTGCGCAGAAGCTTTAGGTGTGGAGGCGTGCAGCTACCATCAGGGACATGGGGCCAAAGCAGAGGAAGAAGAGATACCCAAAACTCTCTCTCTTCCCATCCTCCAACCCCCTTCCTTCCATGTCATTCACTGGACAGACCCAATTGGAAGCCAGCCAGCAAGGGAGTCTGAGGAATGAAGTATGCAGGGGCCACCTCTTGGGGACAAATAGGACATAAAATGGATTGAGAATAGGAGTGGCAAGTGGAGAATAAATAGCACAGTATCCTCCATTAATATTAACAGGAGGAGGGCTTCCCTGGTGGCGCAGTGGTTGAGAGTCCGCCTGCCAATGCAGGGGACATGGGTTCGAGCCCTGGTCTGGGAAGATCCCACATGCCGTGGAACAGCTAAGCCCGTGCGCCACAACTACTGCTCCTGCACTCTAGAGCCCGTGAGGCACGGGCATGGGCGCTCCTAGAGCCCATGCTTCGCAACGAGAGCAGCCACCCAGAGAGAAGCCTGAGCATTGCAACAGAGAGTAGCTCCCACTCCCCTCAACTAGAAAAAGCCCGTGTGTAGCAACGAAGACCCGATGCAGCCATAAATAAATAAATTGAAAAGATATTAACAGGAGGATATGTAGATATATGCACATATGCAGAAATACATATGCATATAATTCATATATATCCACAAAATATGCTTATGCATATGTTTGTAGAATGATCTAGAATAAAATGTAGTGACTGTTTCTGAAAGTTAGGGCAACTGTGCAACTAGGGTATGAAGGAGACTTGCCCTTCCTTAATTCTTTTCTGACCATTTGAAAATCTTTTATATATGTGCATGTGTTTAATATTGTATTTGAAAAAAGTTTAAAATGAAAGTATTGAGCCTCTTGGGAGGAAATTAAGAAGAGAGGTTGGAACAAATGTTTGGTTCGTTCATTTGTGGATGGTTATTAGGTGCTTTACATTTATTGTATTGCATGAATTCAAAGAGGAGAGGTCTCTGCCCTCCAGGAATTTACAGCTTAGTGTGGTGTATACGGTGACAATAAAGCAGTGGTGTCGCCCGAAGGGAGACCTCTTCCAGGGCCTGAGAGTGGGCTCTTGTCTAACACTGGAAAATGAATTGTCCGAGGAGGCATATGTGCTGACAAAGCAAAAGACTTTATTGGGAAGGGGCGCCCAGGGGGAGAGCAGGAGGGTAAGGGAACCCAGGAGCACTGCTCTGCCTCGTGGCTTGCAGTCTCATGGTTTATGGTGGTGGGGTTAGCCTTCTGGGTTGTCCCTGGCCAATCATCTTACTTGTGCCCATATTTGGTCTGACTCAGGGCCCTTTCTGGTGGCATGTGCACCTCTCAGTCGAGATGGAGTCCAGCACAGGGGTTTCTGGGAGGTTGGCAGGACATATTATGGGCTGATGTCTCCTCCTTCCTTTTGTCCCCTCCCAAATTCTTTCAGCTGGCAGTCGCTTGTCAGTTCTGTGTTCCTTACCGGGACCTCCTGTTGTGAGATAACTCTTGAATTCGGTTATTATCGTGCCTGGCCAGGGTGGGTGGTTTCAGTCAGTGATTGCCTAACAATGGGACAGGACTGTAAATGGAGGTGGACTGCAAGGTACAATGGACCAGAAAAGAAAGTGGGTCTAAATCTCTGTTAGCAAGTCTTCATCTTAAAGGAGGTAGAGCCAAAGCTGAAACGATGGATACCAGTGTCATCACACTTGGCCAGTAGAACTCATTAAGGGTAAGGGGAGGGTAGCGGATAAGTAATGGCAAGAGGAAGAAGAAACCTGGTGGTATAATCAAGAGTTTAGGTATTGAGAATCCTTGGAAAATAGTTTTTGTTTTTTTATTTTTTTATGATTAATGTTTTGGCTGCACTGCGCAGCACTCAGGATCCTAGTTCCCCAACCAGGGATTGAACGCGTGACCCCTGCAGTGGAAGCGCAGTCTTAACCACTGGACTGCCAGGGAATTCCCCAGTTTTTGTTTCTTTTAATTGAGGTAAAATTAAGTGTACAAGTTAATGGGTTTTACTAAATGTATACACCTGCCTAATTTCCAGCCCAATCTACATTTCTATTACCCTGGAAATTTCCTTAGCCTCCCCTCCACTCAAGCCTCACTACCCAGAAGCAACCACTGTTCTAATTTCTGTCACCAAATATTAATTTCACCCCTTCATGAACTTCATATAAAAAGAATCATTTAGGATCTATGCTTTTGTGTCAGACTTCATTTGTTTAACATAATGTTTTTGAGATTAAGCCATGTTAAGTTTGTGAGATAAAGTGTAGGATGCTCAGTTAAATTTGAATTTCAGGTAATAAATAATTTGTAGTAAAAGTATGTTCGATGCAATATTTGTAATTTGATACAAATTATATATTTGTAATCCATATCATTTTGTTTTTAGTAGTTCATTTTTTGAAAAATGATGAGTAATACTCTATAGTATGAATGTACCACAATTATAGCTAATTTTTCTCCTCTCAGTGATTATTTAAGTTGCTTTTGGTTCACGTGAATTAAGATGCCGTGAACATTCTTGTACAAGTCTTTTTGTGGTTATATGTTTTTATTTCTCTTGGGAGAAACATCTAGAAGTAGAATTGCTGGGTTGTGAGGCAGAAATGCATTTTTTTTGGTTATAACAAACTCCCAGTTTTTCATTTTATTCTCCATGGAAGAATTTTGAGCATTGGAGTGATGTCAAATTTGCATTTTAGAAATATCCCTCTGGTAGCAATCTCAAGCAGGTGGTAGAAGGCAGGGGCAATACTGGAGGCAGGGAGGCTGTCTGAGACCATTTCAAGAGTCCAGATGAAGATGATGGCTGCTTGCATTGTGGTGGAGGAGAGGATGAAAGGAGAGAGATTTAGGAAGCTGACGCAATAGGTTTCTTTCTTTTTTTTTTTTTTTCAATCCCAAAGTCCCCACCCCTCGCTATCCCGTTTGGTAACCATAAGTTTGTTTTCAAAGTCTGTGAGTCTATTTCTGTTTTGTAAATAAGTTCGTTTGTATCACTTTTAAAAAATATTCCACATATAAGCGATATCATACTTGTCTTTCTCTGTCTGACTTACTTCACTTAATATGACAATCTCTACGTCCATCCATGTTGCTGCAAATGGCATTGTTTTATTCTTTTTTTACGGCTGAGTAATATTTCAGTAGGTTTCTTTTATTAAAAAATATTTATTTATTTACTTTTGGCTGCATTGGGTCTTCGTTGCTGTGTGCGGGCTTTCTCTAGTTGCAGTGAGTGGGGGCTACTCTTCGTGGTGGTGCATGGGCTTCTCACTGCGGTGGCTTCTCTTGTCACGGAGCATGGGTTCTAGGCGCGCAGGCTTCAGTAGTCGTGGCTCGCGGGCTCTAGAGCGCAGGCTCAGTAGTTGTGGCCCACGGGCTTAGTTGCTCCGCAGCATGTGGGATCTTCCCGGACCAAGGCTTGAACCCATGTCCCCTTTATTGGCAGGCGGATTCTTAACCACTGTGCCACCAGGGAAGCCCCATAGACTTTGAATTTAGAAAGACCACAGCACCGATTTGCTGTGTGATATTAAGCAAGTTGTTTAACCCCTCTGAGTGTCAGTTTCCTCCTCTGTAAAGTAGGAATAAATAGTCGTACTCATCTCTTTGCTTGGAATGATGATTAAGGTAAGGTCTGGAAACACCTTAGCATAGAGCTTGGGACATCATGAGCATGTAGTAAAGGGTAACTGTGAGGCTGGCCACAGCCAGGGGCTGTACTCTTGGAAGGCACCATGTTCCTCTTTAGTCAAGTCCATACTACTTTTGTCACTGTGGGCTTGTATCTGCCGCTTCTGCCTCCTCCTCTAGCGGAAGCCCTGGAAGTCTGGGGGAATCACTCTAAGTGCTGTGCATTTAGATGGGCAAGACGTTTCCTCTGCAGCCTCCTTCAGCTCCAGAGCAGCTGTGACTAGAGGGCTGAGAGAAAGCCCCGGAGCAGAGTTCTTGTTCTCCACAGTAATGAAAGCCTTGCTGCGCTTGCCAGGTGTAGGGCCATGGGTCTGATTCCTTAAGATGTTCAGACAAGTTTCCATGTACCCCAGGGGGCGCAGTAATCCAATGCCTTGTCCTCTCAAGCTGACAAGGGGTTCATCACTGGTGAGCCAGGGCATAAATATCTGCTCTTCCTCCAAAGATCTAGGTAAAAATGGCTTCATTTCCAAGGTCTGTCGTTGCAAGGATTATGTAAGAGCTGCAATCCAAGAGGTGAAAACTTAACTATCCTCTACGCAGGAATTTTTGAGTCCAGTAACAGCTTGGAGATGTTACCAAACCGGACTTGGGTCTGCTCGCCTGACATGCAGCAAAGCCAATCTGCTGATACCAGGTTGTGGTGAAGAGAAGTACAGTGTTGACTGCAGGGCAGCAAGCAAGGGAGTGAAAGACAAGCTTCAGATCCAGGACACTTGTTCTTCGAGTGAAGGGTTTTTAAACAGGGAAGAACAAAGAGGCTGGAATTAATCACTGTCTTGTGACATTTCTTAATTGTCATTTCGGGAGTCAGGATTCTCTGGCCAGGTAGTCTATGGCTCGGGGGCCTGTTAGCTCATCTTGCCCTGGAGAAACAACCTGAGTTTGTGCATTAATGGTATCTGTAATAACAATTTTAATACGTTAACAGTGTTACCAACAACAGCGATTTCGTTCATACGACTCTGATTGATTCGTGTTCGGCACAGGATTGAGGACCAGAAAGGGAATAAAGTTTTGGGTAGGGAGGTTAATCATAAACACAGTGAGGGAACTCGGTTTTAGGGGGACTTGGGTTCGGAGAGACAAAGACATCTATAGATGAGAAACAGAATGAATGGGGATTTGAAGAATCAGATTGAGACCTTGAAGTACAGACTGAAAGTGACTTGGTCATTTTACACCCTGAGGATTTCCGACAAAATAAACTCTAGATTCAGGCTTTCTTCACCTTGCAGACCGTTCAGAGATTTCCTGCTCCTCGTTTTTCCCAAGTAGCTTAACCCCCGGGGGAAACTGTCCTCAGAATCTCTTTGGGAGAAGTCAGCCTCCTTTCTGGATGTGGAGGCTGGTCTGAGGGCCACTATGTGGCCTCCCGACACTGCTCAAGAGTCTTTCCATTTCTTACCTTCAACCAACATATATACAAAGGAAATACGTGCAACATACATCTGTGCATTTTCTCACAGTACTGTGAGCAGGGAATAAAGGTCTGGTTAAGACTTAACCTGCTACCCATGACCTCACAGTGTCCTTGGGGAAACCGACATACAGATACGTAGAACACGAATTGAGGAATATCACTGATACAGAAAATGCAAGCTTTATAGGCGTGGGTGAGATGCAAAATACTTGACAAGTAGAGTCACTGCAGAGGCGGCATTTCTCACCAACAGCCAAGGCGGGGCGACTAAGTGGAGGCCAGGTGTGCATGGGGCATTTGTCTGCAGGGGGCCAGCACTCCCGCCAAGAGTGTCAGCTCTCCTGTGGGTCCAGGCCCATCCTGGGGGTGGTGGGATGGACACAGGAGATGAGTTTACCGTGAGCTGGCTGGGGTGTGGACACTGCAAGGCTGAGGGACTTGAGCACCCAAGGCTGTGAGGACACAAGGAGGGGTTGGGCGGTGTTATGGTCCTGCTGGTATGAAAGGATTTCAGTATTTTACAAATGACATGCGTATCAGTGCTTTGCTCCTAGAGTGGTAATATCCAACAGAAATACAATGAGAGCCACATATGTAATTTACAATTTTTTAGGAACCCAATTAAAAAAAGGGGAAATTAATTTTAATATTTGATTTCACTCAGTAGATCCAAAATGTTACCATTTCAACATATAATCAGTATACAACATGATTAATGAGATAGTTTACATTTTTTTGAAATCTAGTGTGTGTATACATATATATATTTAGTTTATTTATTTTTGGCGGCTTTGGGTCTTCGTTGCTGCATGTGGGCTTTCTCTAGTTGTGGCGAGCAGGGGCTACTCTTTGTTGTGGTGCGTGGGCTTCTCATTAAGGTAGTTTCTCTTGTTGCAGAACATGGGTTCTAGGCATGCTGGCTCAGTAGTTGTGGCTCGCGGGCTTAGTTGCTCTGTGGCATGTGGGATCTTCCCGGACCAGGGCTCAAACCTGCGTCCCCTCCACCAGCAGGAGGATTCCTAACCACTGCGCCACCAGGGAGGTCCCTCCAGTGTATATTTTAAAATTATAGCCCATCTCAATTCAGAAAGTACCCAGTGGGCACATAAGGATACTGTATCGCACAGCACAGGTCTAGAAAGATTGTGGGGAAGGCTGTCCTCTTTCTCTCTCTCTGCGCCCTGGATTTTAGGAGAGGTGACGTCCCAGTTGTCTAGAATTTCCTGCGGGATGTTTCTGGGGTTTCCTTCACTGTTTAGCCCACCTATAAATGCACACAGACCTTAACAGCTGTAGCATTTACAACAGAGACACGGTGGCTTTTTCAGCTCTGAGCTCAATTACATTTTACCTGCCTGGTAGGTTAGTGCTGGCTTCGTTAACAAACCAAAGCATGACTTAATTGCTCTTTAAGCTCCTTTGACTTTTCAGACCTAATTTACCTGTAGCCTGAAACTCGGACGCCTGTGGATTTACAAGGCTAACTGGGAATTCGCTGGTGCTGCCTTCCTTGCTAGGCCCTTCCTAGGCCTGCATCTTCCTCGTTAATTCAGCCACCTGAGATGAGGGATCTTTGCTTTGCTTTTTTCCCTCCTCCTAGCAGGTGACGCCCTCAGCTTCAGAAGCATTTCCTGTGCTTCAGTGCCACCTTGTGGTTCAGGCGGAAAAGTCCAGAAGTAGGCCGCATCCATCTTGGGATCATTGAGCATAATTAACAGCCTTGAAGGACCATCTGGCTTTTGTTGTCTCCTTGAGGCTGAGAGGAAATGAGATTTGTTACTGGATATGGAACGTCTCCTACAGGCTAACTGCCTGCTGAGAAATCAGGCGGTGTAGTGGGTCCAATTTGAGCTAAGCAGAGAGTCATGCAGAAACATAAATCCGCGCTGCTACTGTTCTATTATTTAAATTGAATTGTGTCCACATTTCACAGATGACTCAGCTCAGCCAGAGAAATTGACATTTCTAGCTGCTGTTACTGTAAAATGTTGAGCTCATGTTTTGAGTTGCTCCAAGTTAGGAATGAGCTCCTGGCTGTCGGTGATACACCCTGAAAACCGCATTCACTCGACCTGCAGATGAATTTCACTAAGATATGTGGGTTTGGCCAGCGCTGGTTGAAAATAAATAGCATTAGAAAATGGATAGATGGGGCAGAAGCTTAACCCATATCTATAACCTCACCTACTTCCCTATTATCTCGCATCCATACTCCTTTATCCCTTTATCATTTGCTTCTGGCAGAAAGGTTACAATTTCCGTACTGGTCCAGAGGGGGCAATTGATGGCCTGTGGTCACACCCTTAGTCACTGGCAGACTCTCGCTGAGTAACTTACCACTCATAATAATTGACTTCTGCTGCGTCCCACAGATTTCCTATTAAAAATAAGTCGTCAGTTTTTTTTTTTTTTTTTTTTTTTTGCAGAGATATGCTTATACTCAGAGTGATAAATAGAGTCAATACCCAGAGGCCCCCGTCTCCAAACACCAGAACCTTAGGGGATGTGTTTAACTGTTGTCACCCATTCAAATCCAAACTCTCTCCTTCATTAGCTGTGTAACTTTGGCAGAATGTTTACTGGTGAGATTTCTGCGCCTCAGTTTCCTCTTCTCATTAATAACATATAAAGGCCTTACAACAGGGCCTGGGACCTGCTAGGGATTCATTGACATTGAGAATCACGGCTAAGATGAGGCAAGTGAGGGTGCAAAATGGCCCTGAAGATAATGATGATGATGAAGCTGATACTGACATGGCGTTTGCCTTAGTCAGTCTGGGCTGCTGTATCAAAGAACCACAGACTGCGTGGTTTATAAACAACAAGAATTTATTTCTCATAGTTCTGGAGACTGGAAGTCTGAGATCAGGGTGCCAGCACAATTGAGTTCCGGCGAGGACCATCTGGCTTGTGGATGGCCATCTTCTCATTGTATCTTTTCATGACAGAGAGCAGAGAGGGAGAGATGGCTCTCTTCCTTTCTTATAAGGACACTAATCCCAACATGGGGGCTCCACCCTCATGACCTCATCACCTCCCAAAGGCCCCTACCTCCTAATACCATCACATTAGGGGTTAGGATTTCAACACAACATTCGATCCATAACAACATTGTTCGGAGTGTTAATGTTACTGTTGGGTCCAAAGTGAACGAAGGAGACATTCTGAGGGGGCAGCTGGACAGCCCTGTTCTCATCCTCTTTCTCTCTTTCTGAGATTTTACTGTGAGGGCTTCAATCCTAGCATGAGAAGACCTCAGGAGAACAACACATTAAGGTCTTATCCTGTCCTTAACATTTTCCAAAGATTTATCTTGAGAGGAAGTTTTAGCAGGGACTACTGGGGGAAGAATAGCAGAGGACAAGAGACTTGGAACTGATTAGAGAGGAAAGAATGCAAAAAAAAAAAAAATGTGGAAGGAGCAGTTTCCTCTTCTGCACTCCTTTTTATGAGGATGGACACCTTTCTCAGAAGCTCCTCGAAGATGCCTCCTTTTTAAAAATTTTTTAAAATTTAATTTATTTTTTATACAGCAGGTTCTTATTATCTCTTTCATACATATTAGTGTATATATGTCCATCCTAGTCTCCCAATTCATCCCCCCCCACACACACACTTTCCCCCCTTGGTTGAGGACCACTGATCTGGATGGGTCCCATGCTCTTGCCCCGGCTGTGACATTTTTGGCCTCTAGTGAGGGAAGTGGACTCTGCCAGCAGGGAAGGAATAGGGGTCATGTGGTCAGAGAGATGACTAAGTGACTGAAACACAGGGCAAGAACCTTAATAGCTCTGTCCTCAGATTCTTCATCCATAAATCGGTGTTTCAGAATTATGTTCTGCTATAGAGTGAATATTTGCATCTTCCCAAAATTTGTAGGTTGAAATCTTAAGGTCCAATGTGATGATATTTGGAAGTGGGGCCTTTTGATGGTGATTAGGTCATGAGGGCAGAGCTCTCATGAATGGGATTAGTGCCGTTATAAAAGATGCTCTGGAGATCTCCCTTGACCCTTCCGCCAACGTGAGGTCACAGTGAGAAGACAGCCGTCTATATAAACTAGGAAGAGGGTCCTTACCAGGCACCAAGTCTGCTGGTGTTTTGCTCTCAGAATTCCCAGCCTCCAGAACCATGAGAAATTTCTGTTGTTTATAAGCCGCTCTGTCTATGGCTTTTTGTTGCAGCAGCCTGAGCTAAGACACGTTCCTAGCAGAATTCCTGATACACGAGTTGAGCTCATAAAAGTGTACTCTTTTGCTTCCAGCATCCACAGCTCAAGAGTTTCAGAGCTGTGTCATCCCAATGGTCAGGTGTTCTTTGGTCATGAGGGCCAGACAGGTCAAATGATGGGGACAAGTGAACTTGACAGGTAGGGTTTGCTTCTTCCTACTAGACCTCACAGAAAAGCATGGTGGGGTGGTGACGAGGAAGAGGGAGTGGGAGAGAGGGTAAACTCTACAAGGAAAAAAGAACAGCTTTGAATACTTTCTATAACTATATACAAAGTACTTCAGAATGTGCCCATTTCCAAGACTTGTTTCGTGATCCCACTTAGGAAGTTGACAACCCCTTCCTAGCTGCCCTACGTGGGTGTCATTTCAAATAGTGTGGTTGTAAAGCAGAAAGGCATTGGGCATTATTTCATAAAGATGTGACAGGGTTGACACCCCACCTCACACCGTGCTTAACACAGAAGGCAGATGTGGGTACTTACACATTCACATATGGCCATTGTGGCAGGAAAGTTAAAGGGGCCGTTGACATGGTTTGAACCACAAGTGACTAGGACATCTGTGATGCTCAAAGGAGCGTAGACACTAAATACACAGAGAAGGAAACAAATAGGAAAATGTCATTTGGGAAACTATAATGAGTATTGACCCAGGTAGGCACGATCAGTCTGTGTAAAAAGGTCACTAGATGGATGGGCAAGGAACAACTGAACACTCCTATGGTGTCCAAGTAATACCACACAGGTACGCGCTCAGAGGCAAAGTGCAACCTTTACAGTAATGCGATACCAGACCATCAGGACCTTAATCCAGGGGTCAGGCTTAGCGCCACCAGTGGTGTATGGAGATATTACAAGTCTTCTGATGTGACACACCTTGCATCCATTCAAGCCTTCAGATTGAACTTCTGTTGTACAGGGACAGCTAAACAACACTGTAAGATAACAACAAAGACAAATCCAAGTCCAGAAGGTGGGGCATTTTCCAGGATATTTGGGGCTATATCTGTTTCATGTCAGAACTAAGTTAAAAGAGACTGAGGGAAAAAAGAAAAAGGTGCAATGCCATCATCGTCCTGGATTAGATATTGGTTTGAACAAACCGGCTAAACGGCTTTTGGAGTCAATTGGGGAAACTTGAATATTGTCTGGATGTTAGCTGATGTAATAATGTAGAGATCATTCATTGAAAAAATAGATAATAGTGTATGATCTTATGTCAAACATAAGTAGATATATATATATGTAGAAAATGACCCAGAATGACATGCAGTAAGGTATTAACAGGGGTGGTCTCTGCATGGTTAAAAGATGATGTTTTTATTTTTTACTTGTTTGCATTTTATTTTCTACAATGCATAGGTCCTGTTTCTATAAATAACAGCTTATCTTAAAAGGTTGTTTTAAAAATTATTAAACCAAACATGCACAGAGGGGAGAGAATGGAAAAGCCTTGCCTGGTTAATTCTCAATTTTGCTGAAATCTGGCTCGATCTAGAAAAACAGCTCTGAAAACTAGCTGTATTGTTTATTCTCACTCCCCCTTTTCCCTTCAGGAGCAATTGTTGAAGCTGCTGGAAGTGGCCGCCTTAAATATTTTCTGTGACTGTCACGCAATTGTAATCAATCTGGCCACTTCCACCCAGCAAAGGCATTTTCTCAGTAGGGTTCTTGGAACATATTTTAAACCTTAAGAACTTCCAGGACAAGGTATGTTGAATGCTTTTGCTTCTTAATAGTTGGGAAGAATTGCCTCTCCATATGCCTGCCCAAGAAAACCTGAGACCCAGAGTCAGGAAGTGATTACTCTAGGACGGACAGCTGGTTAGAGGACAGAAACACAGGCCTCCTGATGCCTGATCCTTGGTTTCTTTCTTCCAATAATTTGTTCATCGTATATCGTCATCTCTTCTGGGTGGGTGTGAGGGGTACAGTGAAGCAGGTACCGCTTCGACCCACAATCCTGGGCCCCTCTTAGTGCTTTGTTTCTCGGGGAATGCCCTCCCCTAGTTCAAAAGATCCTTGTCTTTTGGGTAATGAACTGAAAATCCAAATGTGCTTATATAAATTATCATGTGAGAAATAAGAGATTCTGAGTTCAGCATCAAAATTCAATGACAGGGGCAAGCGTGTGTCTTCGCCCGTTTGTTGGGTAAGTCAACAATCCAACGGTTATATGTGGGAAAATAGAAAGATTTTTTTTGCAAAATCAAGGATTCTCTCTGAACCACATTGTATCCGGGGGAAAATGTTCTTTACCGCACTCTCTTACTCAGACAGAGCTCTGAAGAGATTTAGGGACTCATTCTTCCGCTGACTGATCATTTTGCAAGTATTTCTTAAATGACCTTTGCAGGCAGAAGCCACAAGTCAGGTGTGGCTGGAATGAGAAAGGCTGGGCTCAGCATTTAAGTTTGAATCCTTTCTATTTTCCATAGCGGAAGAATTATCCCCAGAGGGATGGAGCTGGACATGGAAACAGATTGTTCCAATAACCAGTATTGATTGTTTCAGCAGTACAGGCAGGGCCTGAATTCTTCTTTGGGAAGACTGCATTTTATAGCTCTGTAAGAGTGCATTTCCTTATATAGCACAGAACATACGATAAATATCCGTGAGCTCGTACTGATGAGTAAAGGATAGAATAAATTAAAGTATGGGGACAAAGAGGCAAATGTCCTATGCAGAAGGATTCCAAATAATGTATGGATCTGTTCCCCCCCCCAATGAGGTGGAGCCTAGCACCCCACTCCTTAACTGCGGGCTGTGCGTGGCGACTTCCTTCCAAAGAGAACAGTATGGAAAGGGAGAGGGGAAGAAAAGAGTAACCGTATGATGGAGAAACCTGACAAATACTACTTTATCCAGTTGATCAAGGTCAACATCAATAGTTATATATCATGTTAATACTATATACCCTTGATACAATGTAATGAAAATGTTACTTTACTTCTGCGATGCTTCTCCCCCCAAAGCCTGTAACTGTAGTCAAATCATGAGAAAAACATGATACAAGTTCTGATAGTGGGACATCCTACAGTACACCCAACCATTACTCCTCAAAACTGTCGAGGTCATCAAAAATAAGGAAATTCTAAAAAACTGTCACATCCTAGAGGAGCCTAAGGAGATATAATATAACACACTCTGGTTGGGATCCTGGAGCAGAGAAAGGGCATTAGATAAAAAACTAAGGAAGTCGGAATACACTGTTGACTTTAGTTAATAACGTATTCGGTGCTGGTTTATTAATAATAACAAACGTAACTGTTCTAATGTAAAACCTTAGTAGAAGAAACTAGGTCTGGGTTGGGTATGTGGGAGCTCTTTGTATTAGCTTCTCAATTTGGGAGAGGAGTAAAATTTAAAATTATTCTAAAAGAAAACTCTATTTTTAAAAAAATACGTTCTCTACCAAGGAGCTTTGGGGAGATCTCGTATTAGATCTTATAGGTGAACAATTGTTCTGGGACAGACACTACTCAAGTGGCCATAGAACAGTGTATGTGGCGACACAGTCACTTATTTATTTATTTTTTATGGGGGTAGAATTGTTTCACAATGTCGTGTTTCTACTGTACAACGAAGTGGAGTTCCCTGTGCTGTACAGCAGGTTCTCATTAGTTATCTGTTTTATACATAGTAGTGTATATATATCAATCCCAATCTCCCAGTTCATCCCACCCCCCTTTTCCCCACTTGGTGTCCATACGTTTGTTCTCTACGTCAACACACTCACTTTTTTTTTTTTTTTTTTTTGCGGTACGCGGGCCTCTCACTCTCGTGGCCTCTCCCGTTGCAGAGCACAGGCTCCAGACGTGCAGGCTCAGCGGCCATGGCTCACAGGCCCAGCCGCTCCGCGGCACGTGGGATCTTCCCGGACTGGGGCATGAACCCGTGTC
Organism: Stenella coeruleoalba; assembly: GCF_951394435.1. NCBI lineage: Eukaryota > Metazoa > Chordata > Mammalia > Artiodactyla > Delphinidae > Stenella > Stenella coeruleoalba. Next base: position 72,248,418 of record NC_137162.1, read on the forward strand.
CCCTGCATCGGCAGGCGGACTCTCAACCACTGCGCCACCAGGGAAGCCCAACACACTCACTTTTTAATGGCTCTTTTTTTTAAATAAGATTAGCTTTACAGATGACGTATACATAATCTAAATAGTGCATATGAAAACAGTATGCTTTTGTGTAATTGATTCTTAAATAGCTTTTTTTCTGATTACAAAGTTATATTTATCTTAGAAAATTTGAAAAATATCAAAAAGCTCAAAGAAGAAAAATTTAAAGCCATCTCAAAGCAAGAAGTCTCAGTGTACAAGGCATTAAAGATATTTGATATCTTGAAGGGCTGCAGCTCTTTCCATGGGTGATTTCCAACTGAAGTAGCTTCTACATGTGTCTTTTCTCAAAGGTCAGAGCTGACAGGACATCCTGCAGAGAAGGTCCCAGTTCCTTCTGTCGTCCTGTTCTCATTGCTGCATCCCTAGGTCAGAGGGGGGAATTGCTCATTAAATTGTCCGCAGTCCAGACCTGAGAAGGTCAGGAATTAACAGCATGATTGGCATTTGCCCTTTCTAGAAAGTGGAGTGTGTGAAAATTATAGTAAGTAGATTATTATCACACATTGTACTAGAGCTCTGTGCTTATTTGGATATTTTTTGAAAAAGTAGTTTTTCTCATTCAGGGTTATTGTGGGAAAACCAGAGAGTGTACTGAGAGATTGAAATAGGGTTATGTATATGAAAGGAGCTTTAAAAAGTTCAATATGAAGAATGCATTTCTTTTTATTTTCCTTTTATTTATTTATTTTTTTTACTACCTATACCGGGGTCAGCAACATTTTTCTATAAAGATCAGATGGTAGATATTTTAGGCTTTGGGAGGCATGTGGTCTTTGTTACAACTACTGAACTCTGTAGCACAAGATCAGTCATAGACAATACAAGTGGACATTACAGGTTTCCAATAAAACTTTATTGATAAAAACAGGTGGTGGGCCAGATTTGGCCAAGGGGTCATAGTTTGCCTGGTCCTGATGGGCACCCTTAGGACCTGATCTATATCCAGCTTTGCATGTTCTTCTGGACAAATTGGCTTTGGTGACTACGCATGGGGTGAAGCCTGAGGCAGTGAATGGGCTCAGTAGTGTTATAAGAGGGGGGAGGGGGGAGATGGGGAATGCCATTATCACCAAAGTGACTGAGGAAACAAACCCAGAGACTCAAGACTGACTTGTAAGAGGATGTCTTTGTGGGTTGGCTGCCAGGAGCACAAGACCCCAAATCTTCCCATCTTCTTAGAATTCCAGCCCACCATGGACAACTGACTCTTCCCTTTTTTTCTCACAATACCTGTGAGATGCAGCTGGGACAGTCAGAAGAAGATTTTGCCAAAGCCTAGGGGGTCACAAAAGGGAAACATGCTGCAGAGAGCACTGTGAAATGTGGACCCTGCAGCACGCGACCGGTGCTTCGCTGCCGGTGTTTCTGCACAGGTGCCACTGTGGGGCTCCAGAAAAAGAGGGAAATCCAGAGAATGATTTTCTTTGACTTATTCACTGATTTCCTCCCCTGGTTTTATTTGTTTCAGAATTATTTTGACATAGCAGTAGGGGGAGTGGTGGCTGCAGTGATGAGAGGAAGATTAGGCAAGAATCACCGGAAATGTCTGTAGACCCCCAGATCTCCCCCATTACCACCATCATGTCTGCCTTCACCCTATAAAGCCCTAGCGCTGAGACCCTCAGGAAGCCGGTGCCAATGAAGGAATGATCCCAAACAGGCCTTGACTTACTTGGGCGGGGGGCAGCAGGGGTCAGTGGCATAGAAACGCATGTGTATTTGTTTATTTGCTTATTTATTTTTAGGGGCGAATAACCTTTTAATATGGTGATAACTATTCGCTACTTATTGTTTGACAAAGATCCATTAGTCTCTGAAGTTAAGTTCTTTTTCTTTGTACCAGCTGCTTCAAAATTTTAGACCCATTACAGGCCAGTGCATTATCCAGAAAAAAAAAAAATCTAGATCTTTAGACCCTATATGGTGACTTAAAGGTTTGATTCCCTTTATGATAGTAGGGGGGAATGATGTACTTTATGATGTACTGGGGAAAAAAAAAAAAAAAAGAATGCTATTTGATGGACTCCTACAGGATATAAATTTTTGAGATTTTTTTTGGCTTAGCATAGTTCCCTTGAGATCCATTCAGGTTGTTAGGTGGATGAATAGGTCACTCCTTTTATTTTTTATTTATTTATTTTTTTAATTTTTTTTGTGGTACGCGGGCCTCTCACTGTTGTGGCCTCTCCCGTTGTGGAGCACAGGCTCCGGACGCGCAGGCTCAGCGGTCATGGCTCACGGGCCCAGCCGCTCCGTGGCATGTGGGATCTTCCTGGACCGGGGCACGAACCCGTGTCCCCTGCATCGGCAGGCGGACTCTCAACCACTGCGCCACCAGGGAAGCCCTTCTTTTGCTTTTGATGAAGTCTATTTTTCAATTTTTTTATCAACGTTTCCTCTTACGGATCATGTTTTTGGTATTACACTTTATTTTTATCCCTATTTTCTTGAGTTATACATATTAGCATCTAAAAGGAAAACTTTGAGTAGGGCACTGTTGGGAGTTCCCTGTGTTTTCATACTCAGCAGTTTACTCATGTTGGATGAACTTTGATTACTTGCTTTCTAGCCAGCTGAGCAGTGCAGGTGGTGACTGGAGTCCTGGGAAGTGCCAACTGCGTTTATTAAGACATTTTCCTCTTTGTTCTCACAATTGAGATTCTTTCTCAGGCTTTTTAGTGGTTCTGGTTTTGGGGATTGCACTAGTTGGTCTGTGCTCCAAGCTACAAACCTAAGAGATGTACAAAGGCTGTTTTACTTTATTGCAAGGAGTCTCTGTAGCACAGGGGAAAGTGCATGCATGGAATTCCAAGGCAGCCATTCCCAAACTTGAATCTTCCAAGCTGTATGAACTCTCCATGCTTCCATTTTCTCACCAGGAAAGTGGAGATAATAATCCTTGCTACTTCATAAAGTTGCTGTGAGAATAAAAAGAAATAGTAATGCATGCAAGGTACGTTACAGAGGATCTGGTATACAGATGTGCTGAATAAATTACCTGTTTTGATCATAACCTTTCCTTTCTGCATGCATTCACATTCAGATTATTTCTACCTAAAGTGAAGAATTTCAGAGTTCCATAGCTGCTCCCACCCCCTCATCAAGGAGAACAGGAAAAAGCACTAGCTGTACTTGGTCCCTGATTAAGGAGGGGATGAACACAATGGGTTTACACAAGGGAGAGGAGTGAATCTACTTTGCTTATTTACAAAAGAGATGTTATCCAGTAAATACCTCTTCCTTTGCAATTGTTTAACAGAATATACATCCCTAATAAGTTGTGTGCCCTCAAAAACAAACCCGGGATAAGAATTGAGGTGTATTTAGAATATGATCAGAGAAAACATTCTGGAGGAGTAGACAAATGAAACAAGGAAGGAAAGGCAGCCACAAAAGGATGTGTTATCAACAAGATACCACTCTAGGCAGCAGGAGTTGAATTCCTCTGAGAAGTCTGAGAGACAGTAGAGAAGCTGGGACTCAGTTATCTCACTGGAGGAGTGAGGGATCTGAATATCTGCCTGCCAGTTGCCCTTGGCATTGGAGGATGTGTGCTCCGGGGTGGGAATGGATTAATTCCCTGGCAAGTCCCATAACTCCAGGACAGAGAGAGTCCCCAGGCAAGCAGTTAAGCGTGATGGCCATTGGAAATTGAGTGAGGAAAATTGTAAGTGTCAAGGGGGTGCAGCAGGGCTTTGATGGTGTCTGCTACAGTCTGTTTCTTGCCTCTCACACACCCCCTTGTGTCCCATTTTAACTTTATCTCATACTATTTCTTCAAGTTTGAGGCCAGTCACTAGGAGTTAGTGGACAAGCTACAGTCCCCGCTGTTGCCATTGGTTTCGAGGACATCACTGCTCCTTATCATCTCTTTCCTCCACCCTGCACTCGAAATACCCCTCACCCTCAGCCCGCACTTGAGCACCTGGAGGTTGCTTACCAGCGGTCCCTAACCTTTTTGGCACCAGGGACCGCTCTTGTGGAAGACAGTTTTTCCCCAGACTGGGGGGTGGGTGGGGGGTGGTTCAGGCGGTAATGGGAGCCATGGGGAGCGGCTCGCTTGTCGCCACTCACCTCCTGCTGTGCGGCCCGGTTCCTAACAGGCCGCAGACTGGCACCAGTCCGCAGCCTGGGGGTTGGGGACCCCTGGCTTCCACAGTGGGGGAGCCCACACCTTCTTCTCCTGCGGCCTGGACCCCTGTTTAGAGTCTTAGTGGTTCTGTAGTTACAGTTGCTTGGTTAGAGTTCCTGGAGGGCATGGAAGCATCGGGGGGCTCTGACGACTTCTCTGGGTTCCAGGCCTATTCCCCTTTGCCCCATGATATAGCAGCAACCCTATCTGCTTATAATTATCAGAGCTGCAGTGCCAGAGCTCTGGCAATGTAGACACTGCTTGCTTGACCTGCCCACGATGAGAGCTTTTGGTGGAACCCTTACTGTTTCTTCTGGTAGAAGCATTACCCTCACCATTGGCGCATCCACACCCTTATTCCCCAGACCTAAACTAATGTGGGAGTTTTTTCTGGGGTAAGGATATCATCTAAATTATGCATCTGGGAATGGAGAAAACGATACACTGAGAGACAGACTTGGGCCAGTTCTCTATTTACTACCTAGTCTCCCCTTCACTCCCTCCACCCCAGTTAAGAGGCCGGATGGTGACTTGCTAGGGCCCTGTACCAAACAATCTTCAAGTGATCTGGTCATTCTCTTCTCCTCGGTGTACAATTACATGGGTAAATGGCTATGGGTCCTTTGGGTGTAGGATTAGGGGGATTCTTCTGTGTACTTGCTCTGGTTTCGCAGGTCAAATGCCTTCAGTGGCTTCAACTGGTTGGCTCTGGATCTGAGAGCTGATTGGTCTAGAAACGAGGCAAGGACTTCCCTGGCAGTCTAGTGGTTAAGACTCCACACTTCCAATGCAGGGGTCGCAGGTGCGATTCCTGGTTGGGGAACTAAGATCCCACATGCCCTGTGGCATGGCTAAAAAAATAAAAAAAGAGGAGATGTTAGAAGCAGGCAAGAGTTGGAGTGTCTATTCATCAGCTCCTATCAGTCACTGGTTGAAGGCTGTCCTGGGGGAGCATTAATTCCCTGGCATTCCTGGTCTGCCCAGCAGGAGTAGAGTGGGTTCCTGTGATTGGACAAAGCCCTTAGGCAAAGAGCTGAGGTATTGGCAGTGGGAATTTGAGCAGATAGGCACGGAAATGATAAGCACCGAGGGACCACTGGGTATGGGGCTCCAACCACATCATTGACAAACTAGTTCCCTCTAGTTTGGAACAATTTGGTCATAGTATTACCCACTGGTATCAGAGGGTTCAGTGGATTTCTGCATCAGATTTCTAACTGCTGGATTTCTAACTCCAGCATTTGTCTTTCCCTATAATACCAGTTTATGAATCGCCTGTGGCTAGGATTTATTTTTTCTCCTCTAAATAATAAAAAAAACAGCTCATCAATAAAAATCATCATAAAAGTCACAAAAAGTAAAAATCAAAATGAGACATTAAAAAAGTAAATCAACTATACTTCAATAAAATTTAAAAAAGAGACATAAAAAAAACCACACATATGATCATTGAGAAAATACTGTTACAGGGGCATGGAGTAAGAGCCGTAGGTGCACTGGAGAGAAATTTATTATTCTGATGAGCAAGTTAAGGGAAGGAAATAGGCAGAGACCTTGAGTATCTCTGCTGATTCCCTGGTCTCCAGCCTCATCTCCTCTGGCATCAGGACATCCCCAGGAGATAGATAACATGTGGAATATCGTTCTCACGTTATCAAAAAGGAAGATGAATAATAAAAAAATTAACATGTTCAAGGTTGCATCGTGAATTTTAGGAATACAACTGTGCCTCTTGATTCCCAGTTTAGTATTCCAATGCCTGCTAAACTATTCTTTATCTCACTTCAATTGTGGTCTCAAATTATATTGGTAAGCTCATACGCCACAATCTGTTTTCTCTGGGGGAATGGAGAATTACAGCCTATTCATCATCCGTCTTTGCTTTAGAATGAAATGTGACTTTTATGTAACTACAGTAATATATGTATCCTGTAAGAATGCCTTGCAGTCTGAAAATGCTACAAATAAATTGGGAAATGAAGACTAATATGCTACTGAAAGGTTATAATTTTCACCTCTCTTAGCATGAGTCAGACTCTATGTGCCAGCGCTCTCTTGAAATAGGGTAGACAGCTCTTCAGCGCTGAGCAGAAACACGGTGGAACTCATCTCACACATTATGAATGTGTTGTACCCACTACCACAAATGACACATGGGACTTGGGACCTCTTGTTGGAAGAGTGAACCCAAAAGCCATGTAGCCTATAGCAATATCTTCCTGTTAATTTTGTTCATACACAATTTGTTCATACTGAAATTTCCCTTTCCGGAGTATTTTACATCAGATGGCCCTGTGATGTACTTTCAATTATATTCCCACGTAGAATGCTGGGAGATTTGTGTACAGGTAGTGTCAGACCTTTATTCTCAATATTTAAAGTAGTTTTAGCAAAAGCTGCCATAGGTACCTATATACGGGTGTGTGTATCTATATATATGTATATATATACTGTATATATATTATATATATGTATATATATACTGTATATATATTATACATATACTGTATATATATTATATATATGTATATATATACTGTATATATATTATATATATACTGTATATATATTATATATATGTATATATATACTGTATATATATTATATATATACAGTATATATATAATATATATGGCAGGAAGGAATATATGTGAATAAAAATTAATTTTGCAAGTGCTTCATCTACTCTGTATTTTACTTACATATGAAGACTTGGGGCTGAATGCTTATAACCGTTCAACTCCCAGAGAGTTTCAGCTTCTCAGCTGTGGCCATTTTATGAATCTTTGCTGCAAATCCTTGCTTTTTGTTCAGACATGGAGTGAACATCCAGTTCCCTTCCTCTCTACCCTCATGAAGCACAAAGGTGAAGTTAATTGGCGGAAAGGAACGGGTTTGATGTCTTCTGTCACCTCCCGGCCAGCCACGCAGCCATCGCACCACTGGTAGATTGCATTAAGCCTTCTCTTTCTCTTCGGATATTTAAACCACTTAGAGCTTGTAGAATCCACTTTCTTCTTTTATTTTGTGAGGATGGGGATTATAATTATGCGTTTTCTTCTCTCCAGTTCCTCAGAGATTACTAACAGCAATTCTCTGTGACCCCTGCACTGTTCTTTGTCTGCTTGAAACTCATTTAGAACACCTAGGTCCTCATTTACAACTTCCCGATCCATCTGTGGCTTCAGTTCCCTCTTAACAGTATTAATTTCACCTTTCCCAGTGTGACCACAATGCTTTTAGACAGAGCAGATGGAAGTAAAACAGAAGCTGAATGAACACATTTGTTCTTGTGCTTTGTTAGTATTAAATCTTTTCCCCTAAAGCAGATTTAATACACCTTATAACCTAAAACAAAGCAAGCAACAAAAAAATTAAAAAATAAAAACACCATTACCAACATTGTCTCCCCTCTACCCCCATACCCCAATTTTTAAAAAGTCATTACTAGCTAATTAAAATATTCACTTCATTTGGGCTCTTAACTGTTTTGGTTTATTAGTTACAGCTCTTAGTAAGCCATCCCCAAATTATACATTATTTTAGTTTTCCCATTCTACTGAAGGATATTATACCGTTTTTATTTTTAAATATTTTCAAGGCTTGGGGCTTCCCTGGTGGCGCAGTGATTAAGAATCCGCCTGCCAATGCAGGGGTCACAGGTTTGAGCCCTGGTCTGGGAAGATCCCACTTGCCGTGGAGCAACTAAGCCCGCGAGCCACAACTACTGAAGCCCGCGCGCCTAGAGCCCATGCTCCGCAGCAAGAGAAGCCACCACAACGAGAAGCCCACACACCACAACAGAGAGTGGCCCCTGCTAGCTACAACTAGAGAAAAACCTGCGCAGCAACAAAGATCCAACGCAGCCAAAAATAAATAAAATTATTAAAAAAGTATTTTCAAGTCCTGCCACTGACCCATTTTTAAAAATTTTTTAAAATACATTTGTTTATAAAAAAGAGGGGGAACCACTTTTAGTTGTGGCGCACGGGCTTAGTTGCTCTGCAGCATGTGGGATCGTCTCGGACCAGGGATCGAACCCATGTCCCCTGCATTGGCAGGCGGATTCTTAACCACTGTGCCACCAGGGAAGTCCCTGACCCATTTATTTTGAATGATGATTGGCAAATTGAAATTGCTGAGTGATTAGGACGTTATTATTTCAGGTGTGGGCTTTGGACTCTAAAAGACTTTATCTCCCCTTTTAAACACTTGCATGACCCTTAGCAAGCAGGGCAACATCTTTGAACTTTTGTATCCTCTATAAATGAGCTGTTAGGAGTCAATGAAATAACTTGGGAAAGCCCTGCCCAGTGTGCCTGATACATGACAGGAAGAAATCTGTGAAGTGTCACCTTCCCCCTCCTTTGAAGGTGTGAAGGGATTGAACAAATTTTTTTTAATTTTTATTTTATATTGGAATATAGTTGATTTACAATGTTGTGTTAGTTTCAGGTGTACAGCAAAGTGATCAAGTTATACATATATCGATTCTTTTCCCATATAGGTTATTACAGAGTATTGAGTAGAGTTCTCTGTGCTATACAGTAGGTCCTTGTTGTTTATCCATTCAATATATAATAGTTTGCATCTGCTAATCCCAAACTCCCAGTCCATCCCTCCCCAACTCACCCTCCCCTTTGGCAACCACAAGTCTGTTCTCTATGTTTTTGAGTCTGTTTCATAGATAAGTTCCTTTGTGTCATATTTTAGATTCCACATAAGTGATAGCATATGGTATTTATCTATTTCTTTCTGACTTACTTCACTTAGTATGATAATCTCTACGTCTATCCATGTTGCTGCAAATGGCGTTTTTTCATTTTTTTTTAATGGCTGAGTAATATGCCATTGTATATGTGTACCACATCTTCCTTATCCACTCATCTCTTGATGGACATTTAGGTTGCTTCCATGTTTTGGCTGTTGTAAATAGTGCTGCAATGAACATTGGGGTGCATGTTTCAAATTATGGTTTTCTCTGGATATATGCCCAGAAGTGGGGTTGCTGGATCATATGGTAGCTCTATTTTCAGTTTTTTGAGGAACCTCCATACTGTTCTCCATAGTGGCTGCACCAATTTACATTCCCACCAACAGGGTTCCCTTTTCTCCACACCCTCTCCAGCATTTATTGTTTGTAGACTTTTTGGTGATGGCCATTCTGACTGGTGTGAGGTGATACCTCATAGTAGTTTTGAGTTGCATTTCTCTAATAATTAGCGATGTTGAGCATCTTTTCATGTGATGCAATCAATTTTGATGCATTATGGAAAGTTAATTTTTGTACAGATCTTTATCTGTAAAGTTAAGGCAAGAAAAAAGTAAGGCAAATTCATGAATCAGCATTCTGAATATTTTTAAAAAAGTATCAGGACTTCAAGCTCTCAAGATGTATTTTCCAGTCTTTTCCTCACAGGATTCATTTTTCCAAGTTTATAATTTATGATGACTGATATCAATACTGTATAATTTGTCAGAGAGCCTTATAGTCAACATGCACTCTTTCTCATAAACAATTCATACATCATACATAATTGCTAGCTCTACACAAACTAACATACTTCACCCTAAGAAGTTTCCTCAGAGGATGCGGAGTGGAGGTTGTTGTTATAAACCAGGCTTGTGGGAAAATTTCTTCTGTTGTGTATTATATTACTTCCATTATTGAATAAGAAGCAGCTATGAATTTAACACAAAATGATACTTCTTTTGAAATAGAAAACTGATTGAAAAAACTAAATTTAAAAATATTTGTATCAATATTTTTAGTTCTTTTAAAAAATCGTTTGCTGATTAAAAACCCAGTTCAAACCAGGCTAAGTAAAAAGAGAAATTTATTGGAAGGGTACTGGGGTACTCATGGGAAAAGCAAGCTATGTGGATGGTAGAGGTGCCGTTAAACCTTAGGAAGTAACAGCTGGAAACAGGGACTGAAACACAATCAAGACTCGACTTCTGTCCTCCATCTCTGATTCTCTTTGAGTCTCATCCTTTTCTCTTGCCATAGGCTCGCTTTCTCCACACAGCATAAACCATGAGCTGGTGGCTCCTGAATTTATAGCTTACTGCTCCATCCAGCAGAGAAAGAATAACACTACTCTCATCACCTTGAAGACCAGCAATCCTAGGGAAGGTGGTCATTGGTGCAGCTTAGGTCAGTGACTACTCCTGGCTCAATCTAGAGAGGGATGGGGTCTGGTGAACACAGGACAGGTCCTATAAAAATCATTTAGGTAGAATGGGAGGCAGGTTGGTGGTTACTGGGTAGAAAAAAGCAATAGGTGTCTTTATGACTGGGCTCTGCTCTTTTTCCAAAGCCATCTCCCATGGCCTTCTTATACTTTCAGCACTGTGAATACTGCACCAATGTTTTTCTTTCTTTTTTTTAAAATAAATAAATTTATTTATTTATTTATGGCTGTGTTGGGTCTTCATTGCCACGCACAGGCTTTCTCTAGTTGTGGTGCGCGGGCTTCTCATTGCGGTGGCTTCTCTTGTTGCGGAGCACGGGCTCTAGGCGGGCAGGCTTCAGTAGTTGTGGCTCTCGGGGTCTAGAGCGCAGGCTCAGTAGTTGTGGTGCATGGGCTTGGTTGCTCCGCGGCATGTGGGATCTTCGTGGACCAGGGATTGAACCTGTGTCCCCTGCATTGGCAGGCGGATTCTTAACCACTGCGCCACCAGGGAAATCCCACCAGTGCTTTTCATTCATGGGATTTTGCTCATATTTGATCGTTCGGCGGGAAATACTATTCTTCTTCCCTGCTCCTAGTGACTCCTACTTCCCCTTTTATTTACCACTTAAATACACTGACCACAAGAAAACCTTCCCTGACCCTCAAGTTCAGGTTCCAACCTAACCTGTGCTAGGGGATCCAATTATGGCCAGGATTTCTCACAGCAAGGCAAATACCATATCATATTTTCTCCAACCCTAAGTAGGCTATAAAATCATAAGGGTGGAGAACTCATTTATCATGTTTATAGCTGTATCTTTAGCACTTGGCCCAATATCTGGCACGAATAAATGTTCAATAAACAGCTGTTGAGTAATTGAAGGCATGAGCACAGGAACAGGGAAGGGGCACAGCTTAAGAGCTGTGGTAGCCTAGAGAAGGCAGCAGTCATGGTAAACTACCTAGAGAGCTTGAGGGTTTCTTGGATAATCCTTTTAGCCAACTTAGAACAGTGTATATCTGGCACTGTGCCCAAAACTTAACACGCATTATTTTACTTAATCTGTACAGGTTGGTTTTAGAATTCCCATTTTACATTTGAGGGAGCTTAAATAACATGCCAGTGGTCCCACGCAAAGCACACACGGTAGCTGTGGGTTTAAAACTCAATATTGGACTCCAGTTCCTATGTTCTTAACCATTAGTTTGCCTTGATTCCTTTGTTGGCAGTTCCCAGGTGAGAGAATGCACTCCTAGATCTTCTAGCCCTTGAAGTCTATATGACACTCATTTTTCAAGAAGGAGGGAAATCTTCCCAATACCTTTAATACATTGGCCTGTACGTTCTTCGGTAATTGAACAAGTTGTTAAAATCTTATTCTTCCTGGTAGTGAATGAAAATGTGAAAAATAAAAATTAGCAATCATAGTTTAACCACAAGGGAGAGAAAGAAAAGTTGTTAACTGATTAGTCATTTGCTGAAGTTTGCTGAGTTTCAGTAGGTATAAATAAATTTGATAATTATTTTCATTCTCTGGTTTTATTATGGGTGTAAGTAAAACTTTCCAGAATCTCATGAATTATCAGCACTGAATGAGTCTTAATTTAAAAACAATGCCGTAATTACCTAACTTTTAAAATTTGCTCTATTTTCCGAGTTCATGTTTCCATATAACAAGCTTGCAGGTGACTCCTAAGTATCAGAATTTCTTCCAGTTCTATCCTTGGTTCATCCTGATGGCAAATTTGTCTTGGGTAGCTTCCTCTGAAGGCAAGTTTCTTCTGTTTCCCTCTGTTCTGTCTTTATGACAGAATTCAAAACACGTGTGTGACAAGTGAAAATGTAGCCCATCGTTCAGATGGCCTTTTCATTTTGGTGCTGGGTAAATTCAGCTCTAGAATAAAATAGACTGATGGGCCTGTCATTTAGAGTGACATGCCGTTATATAACTATGAAGGATAAAGGTGGGCATGTGAATCGACTTCCCTCTATGCATTAATGTTTTTAACTGTGATCATTTCCTGACCTTGTAATTATACACCACCAAGTTGGATTTTTGAGTGTAATTTACTAGAGCTGTGATTCTTGATGAAATTGCGACACGCACATCAGCTTCTTTGCTGCATCAGAGTGTGCATTCATGTCAACGATCAAGCATATGAAGAAGTTACATTTATATATATCTTTGTTTTTATCCTGTCACACCTGTAAGTTCATAAACTTCAAGAGGAAAAGATTCATCCGTTCCTTTTCTTTTACACTCTATCTCACAGTGTCCCCTGCCCCACCCCGGGCAGTGCTTTAGAACCCAGAGGGCACTTGATAACAGTGAGTAATCGACACTTCTCTCTTCTGGGTGTAGCTGTTTTTGGAGAAGTAATGTGGGAGTTTCAGTGTTGTGTTCTAAGTGTGATGCTAATCCAGAAGCTTCCATATGACTTGGCAGTAATTCATTTCTCTTTTTTTCTTCACCTGCCAGAACCAGTTCATTAGCAAGTCTGGTTAGTTCTGCCTTTAAGGTAGATCCAAAATCTTTGCTCTTTTCTCCTTCTCTACTGTTATTAACCCAGAGCAAGTCGTCTTTTTAGGTTTATATAAGCAGTAGCCTTTTTTTTCTGGGCCGCACCCAGACGCTTGCAGGGTCTTAGTTCCCCGACCAGGGATTGAACCCGGGCCTTTGGCAGTGAAAGCACGGAGTCCTAACCACTGGGCCGCCAGGGAAGTCCCTGTATTAGCCTTTCTGACTGCATTCCACACTTTCTACTATTGCCCCCCTCCTCCACTCCCCAATGCCCCCTCAACCCCTTTCAGTTTTCACACAGCAGGAAGAGAATGTAAATCAGATCCTGTAAGCTCACTGAGCATCAAATACTTGATGTTTATTCCACCCTGGAGCCTTTGCCCTTAATCCTTCTACCTGGAAAATTTGGAACATTCTCCCCTTCTATGGCTGGTTCATACTGTCATTCGCATCAAACTCAAAAGTCTTAGAGAGGTTCTGACATCCTTTTTTTCTCTTGAAACTCTTCCCGTGTCTTTGCCTATTCATAAATATAGATGGCATTCACTAAACAGTCTTATTTCAGACAGAATAGCGAATTTACAGAGGAACTTACCGTTCAGTACTTTAGAACTCAAAAGCAGCTTGAAAGATTTTTTTTTTTGAGTTGTAAAATTAGTCCATACTTATTAAGGAAATTTGAAAAAAATAGAAAAGTAAAGGAAGATAACTAACTCCACCTTCCAGAGGTAACTAGTATTAATATTCTGCTAGTTTCTTTCTCCTTTTGTGTACAGTCATATTTATCATGCACTAGTCTTTCTCTTTAGGATGCTTCTCTTGTGATACTCTTCCCTGATAATCTAGACAGTATTTACCTCAGTATATCTCATTAGAGCTTTGTTTTAAACCCAACCATTTCCAACTGTGTATTAATGTCAACTTAGCACCACATTCTAGACATGTTGTTTCCCATCTGCCCTCCATATCATGCACAGTCGTATCCCGTGACTTTTACTTCGCCTGGGACCCTCCCTGCAAATCTTTATCCTCTTTTCCATCAACCTAAATCATGGATTCATTCTATTTTTTTTGAAAAGTTATTTTATTCAAGTATAGTTGACTTACAGTGTTGTGTTAATTCTGCTGTACAGCAAAATGATTCAGTTATAAATATGTATAAATTCTTTTTCATATGCTTTTCCCATTATGGTTTAATCACAGGATATTGAATACAGTTCCCTGTGCTATACAGTAGGACCTTGTTGTTTATCCATTCAATATATAATACTTTGCACCTGCTAATCCCAGGCTTCCAATCCATCCCTCCCCAACCCACCTCTCACCCTTGGCAGCCGCAAGTCTGTTCTCTATGTCTGTGAGTCTGTTTCATAGATAAGTTCATTTGTGTCATATTTTAGATTCCACATAAGTGATATCATATGGTATTTGTCTTTCTCTTTCTGACTTACTTCTCTTGGTATGATAATCTCTAGGTCCATCCATGTTGCTGCGAGTGGTGTGACTTCATTCTTTTTTATGGCAGAGTAGTATTCCATTGTATACATGTACACCACCTGTTCTTTATCCATTCATTTGTCAGTGGACATTTAGGTTGCTTCCATGTCTTGGCTATTGTGAATAGTGCTGCTATGAACATAGGGGTGCATGGATTTATTTATACAAATATCTGTTGAGGACCTACAGTGTGCCAGTCACTGTTCTTTGGGCTGGGAATATAGCAGTGAATATAACAAAGTCCCTACTCTCATGAATTTATATTCTATGAAAAAACTAATAGAATCTTAGATAGTGAGGAAGCTGGGTGAATGGCTAAGAGTCATGGAAGTGAGTGAGGTGTTATTTTAAATAGTGTTGTTGGGGAGTTTTAAGAAAAGACCTGAAAGAGGTCAATGAGTGAGCTATGGAGATGTCTGGAGGAATCTCTCTGGCAGAAGGAACAGCAAGTTCAAAGATCATGAGCCTGGAGTGCGCTTGAAGGGTCAAAGGAATTACAGCCCGGCATGGTTTGATCTCGTCCAGTGTAAGGCATAGGAGACAGGTCAGTGAGATCAGGTGGCATCGTGGTAAGGACTTGGGGTAGCCCACTATTCTGAGTGAGATGAGACACCAGTGGGGGGTTCTGATCAGAAGAATTCCAAGGTCCCATGGATATTTAATGAGTTCTCCTGGTTGCTGTGTGGAGAAGGGGCTGGAAGGAGCCAGGAGTGGGAACAGGTGGCTGGTCAGGAAATTATAGAAGAAGTTCTGGCAGGCGATTACAGTGTTAGTGAGGAGTGGTCAGATTATGGATATGTCATGAATAGAAAACCAACAAGACCTGCTTTTGGAAGTGGGGACGGAGAGAAGGAGAGGAGTCGAGGCTGATTGCAGGGTTTGTGTCCTGAGCAAATTGGAGAATGTATTTACCCAAATGGGGTAGATTGATTAGGGCCAGGGTGGCAGTGGTGGGGTGCATTGAAAGTTCAATTTTGAATGAACCCCACATGGAAATGACATGTATGGAGCTGGATATATGAGTCTGGATTTCTGGAGAGAATGAAGGCCTGGAAATACGAATGTGGAATTGCTGTGCTATATAGATGGTATTTGAAGTCATGGAGCTGAATCCAGCCTCTGTACCCCGACACCAAATTAAATCTTGAAGACAGAGTTTTGGGTGAAGTAGAAAAGAATAGCTTTATTGCTTTGCCAGGCAAAGGGGGCCACAGCAGGGTAATGCCCTGAAAAGCTGTGTGTCCTGACCTGGAGGGGCTAGTGAGGAGTTTTACAGTAACGGTTCACAGAGGAGGGCGTGATCAGCTCCTGGATGTTCTTCTCGTTGGTTGGTGGTGAGGTAATTGGGAGTCAGCATCATCAAACTTCCGGTTCCAACCGGTCTGGGGTCTACGTGCTTGTGGGCAGCAGACTGTTAACTTCTCCCACCTGGAAAAAGTATCTGCAAACCAGCTCAAAGCTATTATTATGTGTATCCCTTGATGGGGAAGCAGGATCCTGCCCCACGGCTGTGGTATTGTTTCTTGACTGTTCCTCCCTTGTCTCAGCATTCCTTCCTTTTCCTGATTAGCAGCTGTTTGAACCCACCCTTTGGAACTCAGGGAAGGTCATAGAGGCTAAATGAAGCCTCTTTCCAAGAAGTGGGCGACACAGAAAGGCTTTTGTGCCCAGGAACCCTACAGGGTGCTGTTCAGTATCAGTCATAGGACTGGATGAGGTTACCAACGAGTGGTTGTAGAGAGAGGAGAGAAGAGAAAAGAAGGAACTAGAAGGGGATGGGAGGGGAGAGAAGAGGTTCATGGGCTTAAAATCCTTAAAAACTCAGGGTAAGTCTCACTTCCTTTTCAGAACTGCCCTCATTATCTCAGCTATATTTATGTTTCTTGGTCTTTCTACACCACTGGAAACTATATGATGGAATTTCATATTCAGTTACACCCTGTAGTGTTTCGTATATTACAGGAATATTCATTGGAATACAGGAATATTCACTGCATGCCAGGTGCAGCACTAGGCAAGACAGTGGTGAACCAGATGGACAGGAAGCTTCCTAAGGGGAGTTTTCATCCTGGTGGAGTAACTATGTAGTGATATATTATATAGTCTCTACATAGAGTATACCCTCTTTGCACAGAGCAAGTAGTGATATAATATTATTGACTACTAAATATTGGGCTCATATTCTCTCCTTCCTCTTTCTTGATATTTCCATATTCTCTCCTTCCTCTTTCTTGATATTTCCATATTCTCTCCTTCCTCTTTCTTGATATTTCCTCAGTGGTGTTAACTCTGAAGAATGGGAAAGAGTTAAACATTGATACATACATCATTCCTTTGATTGATCAAAGAAGTATTTTCAAAGTATATAAGTAAACATGTTTTGAAATTTGATCTGAACATTGCGTATTTCATCAGTGCATAGCCTGTGTTTTGTTGTAATGACAAGAAGCATCTGTTCAAAATGATTCTCCAGAATGCCGTTCCAGCGTGGCTGCTTCTTAATGGTTTTCCAGCGTATTTCTCTGTTGAAAGAGCACTGCCCTTCGCTATGGGGAGAGCCGACCTGCTTATGCCACCCCCTCCCCAGAAGCAGCCTGTCCTTGGTTTCTTGTCTCGGCTCTCCCTCCCTGTTCTACTGCCAAGTAGCTGTGCTCTCAGGCCCACCTTCCCTCTCTCTATTCCCAGTCCAGGTGTTGGCTCTCCACCTCAGGTGAGTAGCCAGGCAGAGGGGTGAAAGCCAGCTACAGAGGAGAGGGTAATAAAAGACCATCCCAAGCCTAGTGAATCGTAATTTCTGAGAGTGAGGCCTAGGGATCTGAATGTAACAAGGCACTCCAGGGGATTCTGATGCAAATTAATGTTTCAGAACCATAGATGAGTTTGGCAAGATGGTTATAATACTGCATGGCCCAGGCTGGCCAAGGACTATAGTATGAAGAGTGTATTAGGTGAGCTTCACACGGGGTAGATTGGCTTCTTGGGCTGAGTTTTTTGCAGCCCCTTTCAGTTTTGCACCCCAGGGGAGTCCCTCACTTGCTTCACCGTAGTCCTGGCCCTGTTTGGAATCTGTGTACTTCCACAGAAGGCAGGATCAAACACTGGTTAAGAGCAGGGAACCATTGGCACTGCCACTTAGCTGTATAATCTTAGGCAAGTTATTTATACACTTGTACCCCAGTTTTTCCCTTAGGAAAACAGGAGTAATAATCGCACCAACTTTACAGAATGTGCTGTGAGGAATAAATGGAGTAACCCACCTGAGGAGCTTGGTACGGTGCCCATCAGAGAACAGGGCACAGGTACCACTGGCTGTCGCACTGCTTGTCCTGTGGACCACTTCTGTTTTCCTCTATGGGAAAGCTTGGCCTGACTTTCACAGGACAAATTCACAAGTTTCCAGAACACAACCGGTTCATAACTTGGGGATGTCCAACCTAAAAGGGTTTGGCTTTGCCATTGTTTGGAGGAGTTAATCAGAGGCCACAGTTATTCTAATGCTAATTAAAAGAATAAAGCCCCAGGCGGCAAACCAGCCCCAGCTGCTTCTGGATGCTCTTACATCAGCCAGCATCTTTCTTTAGAGGTGCCCTAAAAAACTCGATTGATACTGTCCACTTAACAACCTTCACAAAGTCTCTCTGAGGAAGATGTATGATTAAAATGGGAGTGTTTAAAACAAAGCCTCTTTTCAAATAGGGTAAAATGTAAAAACTTCAAAAAATACACTAAAGAAGGAAAGCCAAATCAAAGAAAATTGGAGAGTATAGGCTCAGTGAGAGAAAAACAGAACCTAGTTTCTCTGTTACTTTATTGTCACAGGTAGAAAGATCAGTGGGAAATTGCAGATAATTTTAGAGGCACATGGTGGGGGGGAATTGTGGGTTTCCTATTTCTTTTTTCTTTTTTTTTTTTTGCGGTACGCGGGCCCCCCACTGCCGTGGCCTCTCCCGTTGCGGGGCACAGGCTGCGGACGCGCAGGCCCAGCTGCTCCGTGGCATGCGGGATCCTCCCGGACCGGGGCAGGAACCCGTGTCCCCTGCATCGATCGGCAGGCGGACCCTCAACCACTGCGCCACCAGGGAAGCCCCCTATTTCTTTTTGTTGGCATCTACAGTGGTCCTTTATTTTATATTCCCACAGGCCATCCCTGTATGGCAGATATCTGGATCTGCCTCACTTAACCAGGGAGCATTTACCCAAACTCTCCCTGTCTCACAGCTCGCTAGAGAGCGTCCTGAATATACTCAGTATAAATCCCACTCCAGGATCTTGCCTTAGGGGCATCCTCTCTGAATTCTGCCTTTCATGCCTTTGCTGCCTCCTGTCCCAGCCTATCTCCTGTAACACCTTTTATCTGGAGTGAATGCTAATATACATTGTTATTTTTCTCTCTATTGAAGCCCCTTCAGAGCAGGGCCTCAGGCTTCTTTGTATTCCCAGCAGGCTGGGTCCTGGATGCTCAATAAACATTTGTTGATGGTGATGATAATGATGTTGACTAAAACTTGGATTGATTCTCAAGGCTCTTCTTGTGATTAAATTCTGAATTAATTTCAGGTCTATTACAGCAATGAATAAAACCCAAATTGCTCCCTACTTGGGAGAGCAGGGCTGTGATGAGGGCGAGTAACTCCTAAAGAAGTTCTAGGTTAGTTACTCCCTTCTCCCTGATGCTAGTGTGCACCAGGATTTTGAGAAAAAGTATGGGCAGGACCTGGAACCTGCCACAAGAAGGTTTTTACTGTTTACTACCGTGTGCTTCCAAAAGATGATTAAACACTAGATGTTTTTTGTTTTTTTTTGCGATACGCGGGCCTCTCACTTTTGTGGCCTCTCCTGTTGCGGAGCACAGGCTCCGGACGCACAGGCTCAGCGGCCATGGCTCACAGAGACCAGCCGCCCCGCGGCATGTGGGATCTTCCCGGACCGGGGCACGAACCCGTGTCCCCTGCAGACTCTCAACCACTGCGCCACCAGGGAAGCCCACTAGATGTATTTTTAAAGTTCTCCCAAGGATTCCAGATTCCTTTCTTTCCCTCAGCTGCAGCAGGACACCAGGTTTAATTTGCAGCTTTCCCCCATTGCTCCCTGATTCACGAGGATAAATTTAAGAAGGGAGCTGGCAGGGAGTGATTTGTACAAGTCATCAAAGGCATGTTATTAAAAGTTAATGTATTTCCCTAGCCAGGTTGGGGACTAATGCAGGAATAAATTGAATAACGATGGCACAGACAGTTTCCATAATGAGAAACAGCTAATATGGAACTAGAGAACCTTTTGTTTTACTAGGGGGGAAGGCCAGGAGCTGAGCAGTGTTCAACGTTTGCTTACAAAGCATCCACGTTAGCACGAGAATCCAAGAGAAAGGCACATTGCCTTTGTAGTCAGGCTATCCCAAATTCAGTCTCTCCTGCTGGGTTCGGGGCCAGTGTGGTCGTGTTATAGCCGACATTCCCAGGCACCTATGGAAGTTTGTGATGCAGGGAGAGAAAGTCCCTGGTTCCTGTTGCGTCAGGGTGAAGAGTGCAGGCTTTCCAGCCAGGGTTTGAATCTCGGTCCTTTCACTGACTCTGGTAATCGTTCAACCACTAGGTCTCACTTCCCTCCTTTTGGGGCAGTGAAGAGTACCCCATTAGAGCAGTCAGGATGAAATAAACTCAGAGCGTAACAAGCAAGGGCTCCTGTGCCCGTGGCGCAGAAAGCCCAGTTCTGACAGCAGGTGTTTGCAGCAAAGTAAGGATTTATTTGCAGCCACCAAGCAAGGGTGCGAGAGACAAGTCTCAGGTCCAGTCCAGCTTGGTCTTTGAGTTTGGGTTTTTTTTTTTTCTTTTTTCGGTACGCGGGCCTCTCACTGTTGTGGCCTCTCCCGTTGTGGAGCACAGGCTCCGGACGCGCAGGCTCAGCGGCCATGGCTCACGGGCCCAGCCGCTCCGCAGCATGTGGGATCTTCCCGGACCGGGGCACGAACCCGTGTCCCCTGCATCAGCAGGCGGACTCCCAACCACTGTGTCACCAGGGAAGCCCTGAGTTTGGGGTTTTTAAAAGAGGAAGAACAAAGAAGCTGGGGTTAATCATCGTTGTGTGACATATCTGTGACATTTCTTAATTATAGTTTTGGGAGCCGGGAGGTCTCTGGTTTAGGATTCTCTGGCCAGGTGGTCCACGGCTCGGGGGTCTGTTGTACTCATCTTGCCATGAACGAACTCATCTGAGTTTGTTCGTTAATGATGATATCTGTAATAGTAGTTTTAGTACATTAACGATGTTATCGACAACAGCAATTTCGGTCATCTGACTCTGATTAGTGTTCATTTAGCACAGGTTTGGGGACAAGAAGGAATAAAGTTTTGGATAGAGAGGTTAATCATAAACTCAGTAAGGGAACTCGGTTTTAAAGGGCTTGGTTCCAATAGCTGAAGAATGCATAAGAGTGCCAAATTCATAGTATATTCACAGTAAATGGTAGCTCTTTTTGCTGTTACTATTGAGGAATTTTAATCAGCTCCACTCCTTTTGAATTGGCGAAAACTGATTCAAGATTCTTTCTGTATTTTCTCCTTCCTTCTTCCCATCTTTCTGTTTCTCCCTCTTCCACTTCATTTCCTCTTTAAGCCTTTATCATTCTACTAGGCTTCCTAGAGAAATAGGACATGTTTCTGTTTTGTTGTTGTTGTTATTGTTGAGTGTAATAATAAGTGATGATAATGTTGCAGGGTATAACAGATGTTAAGATGTTAAAAAAAAAAGACGTAGGGCAGCTGTTACATGACAAGAAAGGAAATGGACTTCCCCTTTCTGGGCCTTGCAATACCCCCTGTGAAATGAAAGACTGAGCTAGGTACCATGCATGAACAGAGAAGAGCATCACCCAGAAATACAGCGTTAAGTCACACCCCACTGCAGTTGCCCACCACCAGTGCACCCTGAGAGGAACTCAGAATGAAAAGCAGGATGAGACGCTTTGTGCTTTGGATATAGGGACCCCTAGATAGTTAGATGCCTATTTCAGGAAGAATTTCCATGAACTCAGATTCTTGCATCTTCCCATATGTAAGAGCACTAAAATCATTAACTTGAGATATCTTTGTGATGAGCAGTAATCTTTCACCAAGATGTAGTCTTGACTGCATGTATTTCCTAGCCCCCCAAATCATATATATATTGGCCCCTTCCCTACCTCTTCAGAGCAGTTCCTCAGCAGTAACTGAGCGGCTGTTTCTTGGTCTATAGTGCTCAGGAAGACCCTGAACAAAACTTAAATGCACAACTCTTAATGCTGTGTGTTTTTCTTTAAGTTAACACATGTAACAAGGCTTCAAATGTGTCAGTATTTTCCCCTCATTAGGAGTGGGTCAGATGTAGTGATAAATGGACTGTCTGTTTCAATAAGAAACTAGGAGCGTCCTGGGATCTGAAAAGGTGTTGGGAAAGGGCACGCCCCTTCCCAGGGAGTGTTCCGGGGAGGCAGGGTCTTGACCTGTGGAGGAGCAGGTGTGATCGGTTGAGAGCTGGGTGTGGTGAAGCTCTCGGGGGAGCAGGATGCCAGTCGGCTACTCAGAGGCTGCCGGTCAGCGGTCGGCAGAGCCTGGGGCCTCACAGGGGTCGGAAAACGGCTGTGCGCAGGCAGGTGAGGAGCTGAGAGCAAGGGGTTCTTTGGAGTTGACTGGAGGAAGGTCACGGAATGCTGCGGGTTAACATGCGCTTAGAGGAAGCCACGGAGGAAGGCGGCTGCGGGGCAGGAGTTGAAGGAGCCCTGAGATCGTCTGAGACAGCGACATGGTGGGAGGAGTAGAGATGGCCTTCTAGGCGCAGGGAAGGTCTGCATCCTGGCTTGACCTCTTTTTTTTTTAACATCTTTATTGGAGTATAATTGTTTTACAGTGGAGTGTTAGTTTCTGCTTTATAACAAAGTGAATCAGTTATACATATGTTCCCATATCTCCTCCGTCTTGCGTCTCCCTCCCTCCCTCCCTATCCCACCCCTCTAGGTGGTCACAAAGCACCGAGCTGGTCTCCCTGTGCTGTGCGGCTGCTTCCCACTAGCTATCTATTTTATATTTGGTAGTGTATATATGTCCATGCCACTCTCTCACTTCATCCCAGCTTACCCTTCCCCCTCCCCATATCCTCAAGTCCATTCTCTAGTAGGTCTGTGTCTTTATTCCCGTCTTACCCCTAGGTTCTTCATGACCTTTTTTTTTCCCCTTAGATTCCATATATATGTGTTAGCATACGGTATTTGTTTTTCTCTTTCTGACTAACTTCACTCTGTATGACAGACTCTGGGTCCATCCGCCTCACTACAAATAACTCAATTTTGTTGCTTTTTATGGTTGAGTAATATTCCATTGTATATATGTGCCACATCTTCTTTATCCATTCATCTGATGATGGACACTTAGGTTGCTTCCATCTCCTGGCTATTGTAAATAGAGCTGCAATGAACACTGTGGTACATGACTCTTTTTGAATTATGGTTTTCTCAGGATATATGCCCAGTAGTGGGATTGCTGGATCATATGGTAGTTCTATTTGTAGTTTTTTAAGGAACCTCCATACTGTTTTCCGTAGTGGCTGTATCAATTTACATTCCCACCAGCAGTGCAAGAGGGTTCCCTTTTCTCCACACCCTCTCCAGCATCTATTGTTTGTAGATTGTTTGATGCTGGCCATTCTGACCGTGTGAGATGATACATCACTGTAGTTTTGATCTGCATGACTTCTTAGTAACTGAGCCAATGGGGAAGCTGTTTTACTGCTTTGGCCTTGGTTTCTTGATTTGTAAATTGGGGATCTGAAAACCAGCCTTTCAGAGCTGTCATGAGGGTGAGCGGCAGCCCGTGCACGGCGATGTGCTCATGAAGCACAGGTGATTATTTGTAAGTCCCTCGTTTTTTCAGGTAAGAAAATCAGTGCTGAGGACGGGACATGATTGAGCTATCAGTGTGAGCTACATCGGTGTTCTCCAACTGGAAAGTGCACAGAAATCGCCCGGGGAGCTTGCTAAGTAGGCACAACCTGGCTTAGTAGGTCTGGGTGGGGCTGAAGGTTGCACCTCTAACCAGCTCCCAGGGGAGGCCCATGCTGCCTCAGGCCACATTTTGGGTAGTAACAACCTACACACCACCACCTGCAACGGCTGTGCTGAGATTTAAGCGCTTAGCTGATAGCCTTTTTAGGTAGGCCTCCACGAATTTGTTTGGGGAGCTGTGTGCCTTTAAGTCTGAGCAGGGCAGGGAGGAAGGTGCTGCAAAGTATCAACAGAAGGAAATTGGTGGAGACCCTCCCAGGCAGGGTCCCCAGGCTCTTTCTAGCTGTTAGTTATCTGGGGGAAGGGTTACTTAATAGGTCTGTCTTTAGCAGCTCCAGCTGCTAGGGGACAAGCCCGGTGTGGGCAGCCAGTGCTGATGCAGAGTGTTTCCTGAAGGTGGCCTCCAAGAGGCCAAGGATGAGGAAGGCCACGCAACCGAACGACCGGCTCTTCTTACTGGCCCTCCACCTAGGCAAGTTTATGGCCCAGAAAAGTGCAGACTGTTCTCTGTGGGCCCAGCAAGCACAAATTTTCAAGTTTTATGAGGACATTCCAGCAGTTACAGTGATATCAAAAATTTAATGCCTGTGCTTTGCTCAGCGAATAGTGTTCCTTTAGAAATGGAACTAGGTACCAGGCCAAGCTGCTCAGACATCTGCTTGTCTGGGGCCCTGTTGAAGCCCTTCTTGCACGGAGCTGTCACAGACCTCTTAGAGCAGACACTCATTTGATGTGGCCTTGACTCTGCAGGTGTGTCAGAGCACTAGGCAGTTCCTTTCAAGGGCCAGCTTATGGAATAATCTCCTGTCATCAATCTTCTATCTCAGTGTCTTAATGGAATTCTTACTGTGCTGTTCTGGCTTTCTGTTAGAGTCACAGCAGGATTAAGGAAGGTTCTGTATATACTTCACATCGATAAGATCAGGTCCCAAGGACATCTATGACATAAATAGGAGAGACTCATTGCTTTTCAAGACAATTGACAAGCTTTTAGACAAAGGCACTGATTATACAAAAATAGATTAATCCCTGACCCAAAGGCCAGACAACATTATAAAGTCAGTAAAACTCAGGTTCTGTGTTTTGTACTCCTATTTTCAATAAAACCAACCTTAAGAATTAAATTCTTTTACATTTATTAGAATATCCTAGATCCATGTTTCTCAAAGAGTGGTCTGAGGAGCCCCTAAGTCAGAATCATCTGGGTAGTTTATAAACAACGTATATCACCTGGGCCTACCCCAAGCCATCTGAAGTTGTGGAATTAGGGCCCTCCAGACCTGTTTTTTAATTTTTTTTGTGTGGTACACGTGCCTCTCACTGTTGTGGCCTCTCCCGCTGCGGAGCACAGGCTCCGGACGCGCAGGCTCAGCGGCCACGGCTCACAGGCCCAGCTGCTCTGCGGCATGTGGGATCTTCCTGGACCGGGGCACGAACCCGTGTCCCCAGCATCGGCAGGCAAACTCTCAACCACTGTGCCACCAGAGAAGCTCCCAGACCTGTATTTTTAACCCCCATGGTTTGAGAACCACTGAGTTATTTATTTTTTTTAGTTTTTATTGGAGTATAGTTGATTTACAAGAATCACTGACTTCTTTAAGGGCAGTAGCGGGGGTGGCTAAGAGGAGACGGTGTGAGTGGGCTTCTAGCTGTAATTTACCTCTTTATCTACATAAAATTTTATAAGCAGGAAATGTTTCCATGACCGAAAGAATTAGAAAATCTCTGGTGTAGTGTATAGAGAATGGGTTTTCTGGGGTTCAGATCCTGACTGCCAGTGTTTTGCCACGTAATCTTAGGCCAGGGGTTGGTAAATGACTGCTGATTGCCAAGGGCCAGCCAGCCTGTTTTGGTAAATAAAGTTTTATTGAAACACAGCCCTGCCCATTTATTTACCATCATCTATGGCTATTTTCAGCTATAATGGCTGAGTTGAGTAGTTGTGACAGAGACTGTAAGGCGTGCCAAGCCTAAAATGTTTACTAACTGGCCCTTTAAGAAAAAGTTAGCAACCCTTGACTTAGGTGAATTAAAGTCTCTCTCTTAGCCTCAGATTTTTTCATCGATAATATGGGATTAATAGCACCTATCTTGTATGGTGTTGAAATAATTAAATGATATAATCAATGCAAAATTTCTAGTCTGGCTTCTAATAATAATATTGGCTAAAATTGATTGATTGCTTGTTGTGTGCTAGGCACCGATTTAAACACTTTACATGGATTTTCTCATTTGTTCTTTATTGTAATTCTGTGAAGTCTCCTTATTATTTCCATTTTTCAGATGAGAAAATGGAGGCCAAGGGAGTGAGTTGTCTGTCCAAGGTGACACAAACTACAGTTGGCTGAGTCAGGATTTGATCCCAGAGCCTGTGTTCTTTATCGCTGTGCTGAATTTCTTGCAATAAGGTTAGTTTCCTACCTTTCCTCCCTCTCCTGAGGTTGGTCCTGCTTGTACCTTTCCTCACAAATCTTAATCCTGAGAGTATTCTGAAGTGGGAAAGCGACTGCAGAGTTTACCCAATAAAACTCATCATTTTAAAGTTGTGGAACGTAAGACCTTGCATCCAAAGCCCCATAGTCAGATATGTGCAAAGCCGGGACTGGTACCCAGGGGAGCCCTCACTCACCAGTCAGCTGACAGCACTGAACGATGGACTAGTTCCCCTCTGTGTAGGAAAGCAAGAATTGTTCTTTGGGGAGCTGAATAAGAACTAAACACTTAGGTACTTGCTACCCTCAAGGTCCCTAACACTTTGAAATACATACATAAGAATTGGACAGGCTTGGCTTTAAATGCCTGTTAAACCCAGACCACCTGCATATTGTGTATCTCATGTCTCTGCCCTTCCCCACCCACAGGGATTCAGAGTTTTCAGCAGTATCTATCAGTACAGCCATACTGGTTACTAAAATATTGAAATATTTCTGCATCCATTGGAAATCATGGCTTTCCTGAGCCTGCCTAGCACCCTTCAACTGACCTGACTGTCTTTATTACCCTCTCTCTTCTCAACTTCCCACAAACCAGCAATTTAAGAGTTAAGTCCTAGCAGGCCAACGGGCTTAGAGGACCCTGCTTCTCTTCAGTTGTGCAGTGCAAGTTCGGAGCTAATTACTAAATTCAGTCCTTTGAATGTCACCCCAGCCTGGCGGTGGCTTCTTTGGTTCAGTAGGATGAGCTGAGCCAATCATACTCTCTCTCATTCAAGAATTTGTGCCTAGAAGACAGGGCAGTGGGACCTTTAAGTGGGAGTTGGAACAGCAAGAGGATTGTGAAGGGGACTCCTCTGGCGGTCCAGTGGTTATCCAGTAGTTAAGACTCCGAGCTTCCACCTCAGGGGGCGTGGGTTTGATCCCTGGTCGGGGAACTCAGATCCCACATGCCGCACAGCTAAAAAAAAAAAAAAAGAGGATTGTTACCAGGGTGGGCTCCGGGCAAGACTGGGGTCTGAGGAAGCCGACCTCAGTGAGCTGGAGAGTGTGGAGGCAAAGCCCGTAGAGAGAGAGACGGTGATAGCGTGAAAGAGAGCAGGTGGCCCAGGAGAGGGACGCCAAGCGGTCGGTCCCAGAATCCACTTTGATTGTTGAATACTTTCTAGGTCCATTAAGACTCTCTACAGGTGCCCAAACCAAACCCCTTTTTCCTGAATGAATCTGTTCTTGAAATAAAAGAGCCAGACAAATCAGTAGGGTTTCAAGCCAATCATCATTCATTCCATGAAAATTAAACCACAACAGGAGACCCATTTAAATTATAAGATCTGGGGATTTCCCAGGTGGCGCAGTGGTTAAGAATCTGCCCGCCAATGCAGGGGACACAGGTTCAAGGCCTGGTCCGGGAAGATCCCACATGCCGCGGAGCAGCTAAGCCCGTGCACCACAACTACTGAGCCTGTGCTCTAGAGGCCGCGAGCCACAACTACTGAGCCCACGTGCCTCAACTACTGAGCCCGCGCGCCTAGAGCTTGTGCTCCACAACAAGAGAAGCCACCGCAATGAGAAGCCTGCGCACTGCAATGAAGAGCAGCCCCCGCTGGCCGCAAGTAGAGAAAGCCCGCGTGCAGCAACGAAGACCCAATGCAGCCAAAAATAAATAAATAAAGTTAAAATAAGTAAATAAATAAAGTATAAGATCTATTGCAAGCAGCACCACAGATATCTTTGATAGCATCTGCGTGACTGGCCTGGGCTCTGAGCAGATAGACCCTCACTGTGACGAGGTTAGGGGAGGTTAGCAGCTGGAGCCTAGCAGCCTGAAGAATGCTCTCCGCTCTCAAATTGGCCTTGATTCAGCACTGCTGCCCATGAGCATGAATGATCACGTTTAATAACCAAATGGACATTGAAATGGTAATGAGAATATTATGGTTTTCCAAATGAAAAGCCTCAATCTAATACATTTTCCTTTGAGAACACTAATTTGAAAATAAAATCATAGTTAATTTAAGCTGAGTTAATTACAGGGAAGCATGAAGAATAACCAGCCAATGCCACTTATACCACTGCTTTCATACAGGTGCCCATGTACCTATAGAGT
This sequence comes from Stenella coeruleoalba, assembly GCF_951394435.1. Classification (NCBI taxonomy): domain Eukaryota; kingdom Metazoa; phylum Chordata; class Mammalia; order Artiodactyla; family Delphinidae; genus Stenella; species Stenella coeruleoalba. The sequence continues at coordinate 72,276,399 of NC_137162.1, forward strand.
CTATCTATAATTTCTTACTTCCTGGGAAACTGTGAGAGTTCTGTCTTAACTAAATTTTTTCAGATGATTATAAAATGTGCTGGAACTACTGAAGAAAGGGATGAGAAGATTTTAAGTAGGAATGTGGATCATAGGCAAGACCAGAAATGGAGTTGCAAGGTGATGCAACACTCAGGAGAGGAAAAGAATCCCTTAACCTGATACTCAAAGCCCAATATTCTTCTTCACCCTCTCTGCCCTCTTCCTTCACACCCTCTGGGCCCCCATCTCACGGAGCGTCCTGGGGTTTGTCTGTCTCTATCTCTGCTTGTCCTTTTCCTTCTGTTCAGAAAGCTGAAATCTCTGATGGAAATTCTTTGAGTCCTTCAAACCCTCACACTTTCCTAATCCCTATTCTGACTCTAAATTTTTATTGCATTTTGCACAGCCTCCTGCCCCATGACATTTAAAACATATTATCTTCCTTTCCAATGTTTAAGGTACATGTTGTGCGTTTATTATAAGCTCCCTTGAGCTTTGGCACATTTTTTGTGCCCTGTATACCTGAAATACCTATGTCCTCCGTGCCGCACCTCCACCATTTCTAATTAGCTCTTGTTCACCTGCAGGGGACTGTTCAAAAGACACTTCTCTGGGGAGCCTTCCTGGATTTCTCAGACTAAGTCAGGTACCCACATGTCTTCTTGTTCTCTTTTGGTTGATATTTATATAATTATCTAGAAAATGTCTCCCACTCTAGACCATCTGGGGCAATGTGAAACATACAGACTCCCAGGCCCTGGAGATTCTGGTTCCGTGGGTCTGGGATAGGCCCTGTGGGTGGAGGGGGAGCGCTGGGAATTTCTACATCTAACATGTAAGGTGCTGGTGATTCTTATTCTCAAGAAACTGTGGCAGATGCTGCTGTAGGTCCCCAGAGACTCATACTCAGTTGGTCTGGAGCAAGGCCTTGGCAGACTGTGAGAAGAGACGATATTTTCCATGTCTAGTTTCTGTTTTAGTTTCATGCTGTTTTGTAGGAAGTCTTGCCCTTCCCCCCCCGCCCCCCCCCCCCATATATTGCTTTTATAATCCAGACTGATGAGAATATCTAGCTCCCGGGTGAGAAGGAGACTCAGAGCAGTGACCTTTTTTCATTAAGGGCCTGGATCACACCTGTTCTATGCAGTATTCCTTTCCTGTCTCTGCACATATGCTGGTAAACATCCTCTTCATTTGTAGAGTTGGTTATGGCTGAGATCACCCCCAATCCTTTCCATGTTGTGCACTCAGGGAGCCCTGGGGTAAGAAATCAGACAGGGCTTTTGGTCAAAAGAATTTGGGGAGAGTTTATTGGCTGTAGAGTATTTCACAAGAAATGGGCACCAAAGCAGTAGGCTGGGCTAAATCTGACGCAAAGAGATAGCTTTCAGAGTGATTTTAAAAGGTATGCGATCACTTTCCAAATCTACCGTTTCCGTCCCCCTCTTAACACACAGGAGTCAGTGCATACATCTGAGTGACCCATAGAGAACGGAGAAGCTGAGGCAGGCTTGCAGCCCTCATCTGCCTTGGCAGTACCTGAGTTCACCTTCCCCTTTAGGGTACTTATATTTTCTGCCCTTGGGCATGTACCGTAAACACTGAACCCAGAAATGAGTTTCAAAATTTTAAGAAACCAGTTACAAAACTTCCTTTGAGATATTTTGATGAAAAAATTTGCTTTGTTTCCATTTTGAGCACCTCAGAGTCTTTATTTCTTTCATTTTGAGAGTCCTCAGAATTTTTGTTTTTCAGAAAAAATTCAGATCATAATCTAAACTTCGGATTAGTAACCTTAACTATATACACTGATAGTTGGAAACTTATGTGCGTGATGACCTTATAAGACATTTATCGGAAAGCAAATATTCTCCCATGAATCATCACTATCTTTTATATCAAAACGTATTACAGATAAAGAACTCAACATATTTGTTTCTTCCAAGCATCTTTAAAGCAGAGCAGGTTTGTCTTGAATGGCGTTTCTTTTCCTTCAGAACCTGGGGCTCTCATCTGTGCAGGGAAGTTAAGTGCCATTTCGGTTTCATTCCACTTGGGGTCAGTATTGTGCTCCTGATCGTCGCTGTGTTCTTGTTTTTGTAACTTAAAAATGTGAAATTGGGGATTTCAGAGGAGATATCCATATAGTAACAAAATTGGAAGATGCCAGGGCACTCCAGCCCTGCCTACTGCCACCTCCTTGATGGCCAGGTGCAGGCTTACTTTGTGACAGATGTGGCCAACTCATTATGACTCCTTTGTCTCAACATCTTATTTTAATAATTCTGAACCTTTCAATCCCTATGAATGCTTTAGAGACCCCACCTGCAGTGACAGCTTATCATCACACAATAGTGACAAAGGCTTAGCAACACGGGGGCTGAGAAGGCAATATTACCTACAGCTCTTTCTCCTTGTTGCTCTTAGCAAAATCCACTGGATTTTTCCTTAGAAGAGAGAGATTACAGTTACTTGTTTGAGGTAGAAATTAGACATGAAAGCAGGGGTTCTCATTGTTGGCTGCACATTACAGTCACCTGGGGAGATTAAGTAAAATCCTGATGCCATAACCTAGAGCAGAGGTGGAAATTTCCGGGGGGAGAAAGGAACTCGGGAATTAGCATTTTTTAAAGCTCTCCAGATAACTTCAATGTGTAGCCAGATCGAGAACCACTAACCCAAAGCAAAATTTGGAGTGCTGGAGCTAACTGTAAATACAGAAGAATTCCAGAGTTACAATAGGCCAAAATGGAGCCCCAAATCAGAAAATCTGGTTTCTACTCCTCTGAAAGGTGGAGAGAAGCTGGTGGACTGTTTAGGGACCCCAAGATTCAAGGAATGACATGACAGTGATGGGTTTTCTTTTTCCCTCTTATATATCCCAGACTTCTTGCTAGAAAAGCCCACAAGCTAGGAACTTCAGTGGGTACAAAGTCCCAAGAAAAGTTTTCTCTCTCTTGTCAAAAGACTGGGAAAGGCAGCCCAGCAAGACAGAAACTTTTTGACAATGGAGGCCCTACTCCAGGGAAACACCAGGCAAGGAACTGTGTCACACCCTTACCTTGTCAAAAGCATAGCAAACGCTGGGTGCAGGACCTAGACTTCGTCCGGGACTGGAGTAGTGGGTACTCCCCCCGCCCCCCGTGCTGAAGCGGTGCTCAAGGAAGCCAGGTAGGGAGCCTGGATGCCTACCCATCCTGCAGTGATGAGGCAACCTTCTCTATACCCCTACCCCACTGTTCAGTGGAGGCCGCCCGGGGGAACCTGCATTTCCAGCCACGTCTGCTGAAGTCTGGATTTTCATATCCTCCCAGTGGTAAAGGGGAAGAGAGTTAGTGCCTTCCTACCACCATCGGCCTGTTTTTAAGCGTAAGAGCTAAAGCAAAACATTTAAATAAGATCTAGGGACTTCCCTGGTGGTCCAGTGGTTAAGACTTCGTCTTCCACTGCAGGGGGCATGGGTTCGATCCCTGGTCAGGGAACTAAGATCTTGCATGCCATGCAACGTGGCCAAAAAATTGAAAAAGAAAACAACACAGATCGAGTCTTAAGACATAACACGCAGAATGTTCAGACTACAAGTTTTAAAAATCACTCATGATGCAAAGAACCAGGAAAATATCAACTTGAATGAGAGAAGAAAATCAATAGATGTCAATATGGAGATGATGTTGGGATTATTTGATAAGTTTTTTTTTTTTTGCGGTACGTGGGCCTCTCACTGTTGTGGCCTCTCCCGTTGCAGAGCACAGGCTCCGGACGCGCAGGCCCAGCAGCCATGGCTCACGGGCTCAGCCGCTCCGCGGCATGTGGGATCTTCCCGGACCGGGGCACGAACCCGTGTCCCCTGAATCGGCAGGCGGACTCTCAACCACTGCGCCACCAGGGAAGCCCTGATAAGTATTTTTAAGCAGACCTCTTAAAAATGCTTTAATGAGCATTTATGAACATGCCTGAAACAAAGGAAAGCAAAGTGTTCAGATGATTTTTGTGCACCCCAGTGTTTGAAGATCACCAGTTCCGAAAGTTTAGACTTCTCTGAAGGCAGGAAGCAGGCAGCTGGCCAACCAAGTCTTTGTTTCTTAAACTCTAAACATTTCTGTGGAGGGCCTAAGCCTGCTTAGTCTTAAATATCTCTCGAATGCTTCCAACTTACTTCTCGGCAGTATCACGTAAAGCTAAGTAGGCGGAGTAGTGGCAAACGCAGTATTCAACCTCGTTGGTCTTTATGGCTAGAGATTTGAGGAGCCAAGACTTGCCATCCATTTGCAGCCCCAGAATCCAGTGATGTAGTCTCTGACTAGCTCCTACCTGACTTAAGCTCCATCTCTTATTAGGGAATGGACCATCACTTTGTTTCTCTTTCATACTGGCTACCCAGTTGAAATGCCCAGTTGGCATACCCCTTCCACCCTCTGCTTACTGCTTCACCCCAGTGTCAGTTTAGCGGAGTTTGGTGGGTGATTCAGTAGCAGCTGTTCCTGTGGCATTTGGTAAAAAATGGGGGAAGAAGGAGGGGGGATTGGGCGCCCCTCTTTCCCCTTCCGCTGCTGCCATTTTTAGTGGGAGCTCTAACATAGCACTCCTCAGCAGCTTCCCTGCCTCACTTTTGTCAAAATCACCCACCCACCCTCGGGCCCCATCCAGGAACTTTTTTCAGAGATCCCAAACGACTACGATAAAAACGCCCAAGAAAGCTTGAGGCTCGGTTTTCTTTTCAAACATAGATCAGTATTATTAACCCACTTAAGCATAGGTCCCATTCATAAAACACCTGTCACCTGGCTTCCTTCTTCTTTAGGATCCCGTAAGACAGGGAAGAGGGGAGTAAGTTCTACTTTAGTTTCCCACCATTGACAGCATTGAAATTGAGGTTTAGAAAAACCTGAAAGGGCTCTGTGCTTGGGGAGAAAGGAAAAAGCCTGTCACAATGCCTCATAGCTTCCCCCTTTCCAAAGCCACTGTTCTGTTGCCTTCTCAGAAGCCCATAGTCTCTGTGACTGAAAAGGTCCTTCCTGCCATTCTAAGGGGAAAGTGGTAGGTCACTGAGAAGCACTAATGTTTGCTGATGTACCTGGACAAATTGTTACCTAGACACCTCATATTCTCAATCTTCTAAATTGACACAGATTGACTTGTCCCCTGGGAATGGGGCGGGAGCATTGCTTCTTATCAAGTGTTCCTTTTTCAGACTCTAAGATGTTTCTCAAAGAAAAGCAGAATTGTTCTTAGTCTAGTCCAGCCCCATGGTGATTCCTAAGGTAACTGCGCTATTGTCCAAAATTTTCTGGGCAATCAGCCATTCTCTAAATGCTGGGTGACCTTCCAGAGAGGAAGCTGGGGGTCAGGTCAGTCCCATCCTGATAATGTGCCTCTCCCACACTCTACTTGGTACATTAAGTATGGCTAGTTGATGGCTGACCTTGTTTATTCATATAGATGTCGTTTTTGGCAAAAGCCTATTTAATCTGCTGCCGGGAGCAGGTAGGGTTTAGGAAGGAAAAGAGTAAACAGTAGAACTGAGGCTCTTGGGTCTATTTTTTCCTGGTCTGTCTGTATTTGCTTATGCAGGATGGATGAGTAAGGTGATTCTTCTCCTCCTTTCGTAACGAAGGGCTTTGCTGAGCCAGTGGCAGCAGTAGCTTTGGATTCCCAATTCCATGTCTTTCCCTTACGCCATCAGGTGGATCTTCAAAATAATCAATAGACTGGAGGAGCTGTGTGGTGGGATTTAAAAATACCAGCTGTAGCTTCAAAGATGAGATAGTAATGAATGAGGGACTGTCATGATCCAGACTCAATGGGAGATGAGATCGTCACTGAGAGAAGTGAGGACGTTGTTGGCTAATGTGATCCCACAGCAGATGAGGGCACGGATGATGAGCCACGTGAGTAAAACATAACTGTCACGCAGTGATAGATTGTTCCAGGAGAACATCTAAGACCTCTGTAGTAGAGAGTTTTGAGGTACGTTCTAGACAGGTGAACCTGGATGCGGAGGACATGTCTTATTTTGTACGATGTAACAGGAATCCCTAGAAAGGGTGGCTGAAATCTTCCATTCCACCCCCAATAACCAGTGAGAAAGTGCTGCCACAGCTCTGCAGCTGTCCACTGCACCCCCAACCCAGGAAATTGGTTTTGGTCAGGAAATGTGATATCAACCAACAAATGGGTTAGGGTTTAGCCTGAGTGATTTTTCCAAGTGAGCATTATCTAGAGGTTGAGTTGTCTGCCTTGGCAAATACAAATTCTAAATAAAAAGACAATGTCCTCAGGTTGCGTTTCTTGGCTAATGTGAAAAGATGTGTTAAGCCACACGCTTGCAATCCATGACCATAAAAGATGGAAGAGGTAAGAGCCAGAGGCTAGAAACATGAGTCCTGTTGTCCATTCTTCTGCTTCCCATCAGGATCATGTGTTTCATGCTTGTAAATTAATTGCTGTCATGGGCATCCACCCCTGCACAAAAAAACCCCCATCATTTTATTGCAGTTTTTTTTTTTGCACTTCACCTCTGTGAAAACAGGTCTCTTTTCCTTTGAGAGGCTAGAGAACAGATGACAGATGATCATTCCCCTCTGACTAGATAATGCTCCGTATACAACATGCTCAGCAAAATAATGCTGAGATTCTGCTTCAGTCTAAATAATCCCTTTCTTTTCTTTGTCATTATTTTAATTATCTCCATTGCTGTTATTTGATTTCCTTTAAGACCAAGAAAGCAGACTGAACATAGAAATGGAATAAGAAGAAAAACGTACAGAAAAAAAAATAATAACCTTATGGGTTTTTTTTTCTATATTTCCACGTATTAGGAGCATCCTGACTTAATTCTTAGTACTATATGGGACTTTCCTAATTTCCACAGTCAGTCTGAGTTAGTGGTATGTTCTGAACTGATCTTTTTTTCTAGCTTTATTGCAGGATAATTGACATATAATGAACAACATATTTAAAGTGTAGAATTTAATCAGTGTTAACAAATGTTATACCTGTGAAACTATCACAACCTCAAGATAATGAATATTATCTCCAAAAGTTTCCCTTTGTCCCTTGGTAATTCCTCTCTTCTACTCCTACCCACCTCCGCCACCCACCACTGACCTATTTTTTGTCCCTACAGATTGGTATATTTCTGAATTTATTTAGGGTGTTCTAATTTATTTCAGCAGTGTTTTGTGGTTTTCAGGATAAGATCTTGAACATCCTTTGTCAGATTTATTCCTAAGTATTGCACATTTTTTCATGTTATTGTGAATGTATATTTAAATTTTTTAATTTTAGGTTGTTACTGGTATATAGAAATACAATTGATATTTCTATATTGCCTTGAATCTTGGAATCTTACTAAATTCACTCATTAGTGCTACTACATTTTTTGTAGTTTCCACCAAATTTTTCTATGTAGACAACGTATGTCCGTGAATAAAGAGAATTACATTTCTTCATTTACAATTTGGCTGCCTTCTATTGCTTTTTCTTGCCTTATTGTGCTGGCTGGGATCTCCAGTACAGTGCTGAACAGAAGCATTGAGAATGAACACTCTTGCCTTGTTTTGAATTTTAGGGGGAAAACATTCAGTCTTTCACTGTTAAGTGTGATGTTAACTGCAGGGTTTTCAAAAATGCCCTCTTTTTTAGCCTGAGGAAATTCTTTTCTGTTCCTAGTTTGTTGAAAGTTTTAATGAAGAATAGATGTTGGGTCTTGTCAAATGCTTTTGTGCTTCAATTGAAGTGATTGTATGATTTTTCTCTTTTTAGACTTCATGTTGTGATTTTCGTTGATTTTCAAAACTTATGCTGACTAACCCCACTTAATTATGAGGTATTCTCAGTATATTGTTGGATTCAATTTGGTGAAGGATATTGGTCCATAGTTTTACTTCTTGTAATGTCTCTGTTCAGTTTTGGTATCAGAGTAATAGTGTCTTCAAAGAGTGAGTTGAGAAGTGTTCCCTCCTCTGTGATTTTCTGAAAGAGTTTGTGTAAAATTGGTATTCTCTCTTCCTTTGGGGAATTTACTGGTGAAGCCCTCTGGGCCTATAGTTTTCTTATTAGAATGTTTTCTAACTGCAAATTCAATATATTTACTGGATATAGGACAATTTAGGTAACCTAATTATTTTTTCACATTTTTCCCTCCAGTTTTATTAAGATATAATTGACATCCAACACTGTATAATTCTTCTTGAGTCACCTTCGGTAACTTGTCTTTCAAGGAACTTGTCAGTTTCATCTAAGTTGTTAGATTTCCTGGCATAAAGCTATTCATATTATTTCCTTATTATTCCTTTAGTATCTGTAGAATCTGAGTGATATCACCTTTCCCATTTCTGATATTGGTGATTTGTGTCTTCTCTACTTTTTTCCTGATCGCTTTGGTTAGACATTTATCAGTTTTATTGATCTTCTCAGATAACAACCTTTTGGTTTCATTAAGTTTCCCTATTGTGATTGTTTTCTATTTCATTGATTTATGTTCTCATTTTTATTATTTTATTTCTTCTATTTGAGTTTTATTTGCTCTTCTATTACTGTTTTTTAAGGTGGAAGCTGAGGTTTTTTATTTGAAAGCTTCTTTTCTAATATAGGCATTTAGTGCTATAAATTTCCTAAGTACTATTTTATCTGCTTCTCACATATTTTGATATGTTGATTTCATTTTTTTAAAAAAATATTTATTTATTTATTTATTTATTTGTTTATGGCTGTGTTGGGTCTTCTTTTATATGCGAGGGCTATCTCTACTTGTGGCAAGCGGGGGCCACTCTTCATTGTGGTGCGCGGGCCTCTCACTATTGTGGCCTCTCTTGTTGCAGAGCACAGGCTCCAGACGCGCAGGCTCAGTAGTTGCGGCTCACGGGCCTAGTTGCTCCGCGGCATGTGGGATCTTCCCAGACCAGGGCTTGAACTTGTGTCCCCTGCATTGGCAGGCAGATTCTCAACCACTGTGCCACCAGGGAAGCCTGTTGATTTCATTTTAATTCTGTTCATAATAGCTCATAATTTTTCTTTTATTTCTTCTTTGTCCCATGGGTTATTTAGAAGCATGTTTTTTTTGGTACCCAAATACTTACAGTTTTAAGTAATTTGTTCATGACGTGCCTTGTAGTTTCCTTCATGTTTCATTTTCTTGGACTTCAATGAGCTTCTTCAGTCTGTGGGTTTATAGCTTTCATCAGATTTGGGAAAATTTCAGCCCATTATTTCTTCAAATATTTTTCTGTTCTCTCTGCTCCTTCAGGACTTCAATTATACATATTTTACGTGGCTTTAAACTCTCCCATGATTCACTGATCCTCTGTTTATTTTTTAGTCGTTTTTTGGTTATGGGCTTCATTCTAGATAGTTTATATTGCTGTCTTCAATTTTTCTGGCTTTTTCCCCTGCAATGTCTAGTTTGTCCTTAATTCTATCCACTGCATTTTTCATCTCAGACATTGTGGTTTTTATCAGTAGAAGTTCAGTTTGGATCTTTTGTTATGTCTTTCATGTCTTTATCTATCACTGTTTCCTCTAGCTTCTTAAATCTATGGATGGAGTTCTAATCACAGTTTTAATGTCCGTGTCTGCTAATTCTATCATCTGCATCACTTCTGGGTCCATTTTGATTGATTGATTTTTCTCCTCATTATGGATCATATTTTTCTTCTTCTTTGCATGCCTGGTAATTTTTGATTGGATGCAGATATTGTGCATTTTACATTTGCTACAATTTAGTTAGTTGAAAATAGTTTGATCCTCTTAAGTATTGCTTTTTAAGATGTTTGGCTGGAACCAGAGCAGCATTTATTCTAGGGTTAATTTTTTTCGTAACCGAAGTAACCTATACTTTTTGAGTGCAAAGCTCAGTGCTCCATGGATTATGAAGCTTTCTACTCTGGCTGCGAGGAACAGCCACTATTCCTGGCCCTATGTGAATGCAAGAGATGATTCCCTCTCGTCCGTTTGGGTAGTTTTTCCCTCTGGCTTCAGATAATTTTCCACATTCATGCACTGATCAGTACTCAATAAATACTTAAGGGCAACCCTCTTCAAGTATTCAGAATTCTCTCTTTGTGTATCTGTCTTCTGTCTTGCACTGTGACTTACAAACTGCAGCTGCTGTGGTCTTCTCAGACCACTTCAGTTTTCCCAGCTCATAAATACTGCTGGGCTCTGTCTGAGTCTCTCCTCTCTGCTCTGTGACCTGAAAACTTTCTCCAGTAGTAAACTGGGACAGTTGGGATCAGTCTTTTGTTGCCTAGTGTTGAATGTCTTGGGAACCATTGTTTCTTATCATTTGTACATTTTTTAGTTGTTTTATGTGGGAGGTTGGATGCTATCTTTCTTGCACCATAAATGCACAAAATGCTGATCCTTTTCAGATGTTACAAGCATATGTGTCTTAGTCCATTTGAGCTGTTATAACGAAATACCATAGACTGGGTGGTTTATGGACAACAGAAATTTATTTCTCACAGTACTGGTGACTGGGAGGTCCAAGATCAAGGCACTGGCAGATTCAGTGTCTGTTGAGAACCCTCTTCCTGGTTCATAGATGGCACATTTTAGCTGTAGCTTCACATGGCAGAAGGGGAGAGGGATCTCTCTGGGGCTTCTTTTACAAGGACAGGAATCCCATTCATGAGGGCTCCACCCTCATGACCTAATCACTTCCCAAAGGCCCCGCCTCCAAATGCCATCACATTGGGGGTTAGGATTTCAACATAAGTATTTTGGAGGGACACAGGCATCCATAGCAATACGCAATTAAAGTAAATGTTTAATATACGTCAAAACCATCCTTTGTTGAAAGAGACTGATTCATCGTTAATACGTAAATTGTTCAGATGCATAGAGTAGGGGTTACTTTATCATGACCTAAAGCACAGCAAAACAGAATAAACAAAAGGAATCACAACCTCATGCTGCTTAATAAGGTGAAGCCAAATTCCACATTAGCCAGATCTGATCCTTCCTTCTGGCCTTCACACAGACTGGGATGAGATCACGTACTGATCTGGTGGGTTTGCTTTTTGAGTATTTGAGGCAGTCCAAGTACATATCAGTGACCTGAAGGTGGGTGGGAAGTTGAGAAATGATAAAGGGGTTCCTCTTTAGTATAGTATTTCCTAGTGTGTGTTACATGAAACCCACTGTTTCACATGTTGTTAATAAGTATTCAGGAAAAATACCAACCACAAATTATAATTTCATGTTCAAATAAGGTAGGGGAATTTATAAATAATATTGTCCTCATTGAAGATTCACAATGCACTTGAACTCTGAGGCTTTTAGATAATTTCTCATTTTTGCCTGAAATAGTTCCAGATTTACTTTTCATTTGTAAACAAGATACCTGACTAATCTAGTTAGAACCAAACCCATATCTGTACTAAAGTTATGGAAATCAAATTTGTATATCCCCACAAAATCGTTAACTGATACTGCTCTTGCTTCAAGTCCTCAATCAGAAAATTGTAACCTGAAACAAAACAAATATTGTTTACGAACTGACTTAATTCTCAAAAATACTCTATGTAAAAAATGCAAGATCTCAAATTTTCCAGGGATCATGGATACATTACCCATCAGTATGCTTAGTGCAGCCTGGGTACATACTAAGCATTCAATAAATGCATATTTATTAGTTCATTTCCTCAATATTTATTGAACACCTATCATGTGTTCAATAAATATGATACTAAGCATGTATCATATTACATGCTTAGGGCACATACAAAAAACTAGATACACAAAATCTAATTAAAAAATCAGAATCTGAATCACAAGGAGTTTTGCAATCCATGGAAAATGACATTAAGTAAATAATCATTGCTTAGCAATCTGGAAAGACTTTTTAGTTCACTCACGCACAGAGATAATTTGAGAATCTAACAGTACTAAGCACTGTTCTAGGATCTGGGAGGACCAGGGACAGACACATAAGATGAAATTTCTTTTCTAAGGGGCTCATGATTTGATGGTGAAGACACTTTAGAAAGTGATTGCATATGACAGTAAACAGAAGAGGAAACCAAAACCTGGACAATAAGCAGAGCTTAGCTAGGAGAAAGAAGGCAGGCGCCATGGGTGGATGTGTGCGTGAAGCAGAAAGAATTGCACAGGCACAACCTAAAGGTGGGAAGGAACAAGGCTGTTGCTGCACCCAAGAACGGCCAGTATGGCTGGAGTAAATCAAAAGCAAATGACAAGGGACAAAAGGGGAGAAAGAGATGGGCTAGGTCATGCTTAACTTGCAGGCCAGGTTAAGGATTTGGGTCTTTACCTTAAGAGCAGAAGGTTGGAAGGGAGTGTCAGGAGCAGATTTGCCTTTTCGTGTGTGTGTGTGTGTGTGTGTGTGTGTGTGTGTGTAATCTTTTCTTTATTTTTTAACGTCTTTATTGGACTATGATTGCTTGACAATGGTGTGTTAGTTTCTGCTGTATAACAAAGTGAACCAGCTATACATATATCCCTATATCTCATTCCTCTTTCTGTAATTGTGCTGTGATTACGTGAGAGAACATCTGTGTGTTAGGAAAAACACACTGAAGAAGGTTATATGACATTCCCAAAGCTTCTGAAGAGTGAAGTTCTCCATTTTCCTTTCAGGAACATAGTAAATGTGTCACACAATTCTATCTCAGATTCACGAGTAGGGTGGGGGTCAGGAACCAGGGAGAGATCCAGGATGCAGGCCAGTGGTGCTAGGATTTTCTCAGAGGTCATGAAGTTCAATTGTAGGTGAATGCTTTAGCTGCTGTGGCTGGCAGGCTGTTCCTGGTATGGTAAACAGCACACAAATCCAAGCTACAGTGTTTCATAAGATATTCATGTGATGCTTTCTGCAATGATCTAATGGCTTCAGAGACTAGAGAATGGCGGGAATGTTAACATCAGTCTTTTGGCTTGGAAAGGAGATTACCTTGGCAAGATGAAACTTCTGTGTGGTCCCTGAACTGCTCTCTACAAGGAGATAGCGCCAGGATTTCCCGATAGCTCATATAAGGCAACTCCAGCAGTGATTTGGCCGGGGTTTATCGTTTAGCAATTTTGTGACAAGCTGCCCAGCTCTGTGCTTTGACTTTATTCAGTATGTGTTTCCTCCTCCTCCTACTAGGACTTGTCACTGCAATCAGCTGTCCAGTGCCATAGGGAGGACACAGCTGTTGGCAGTAAGCATAAGCAGCCTTTATCACAGAGACTAAACCTGTCATGTGCTTGTTGAGGGTACCCTCAGACTCCTTGTAGGCATCAGGATCAAAGACACCAGCTCCCTGCAGACCCAAATCATTGGTTACCGCTCCACAGTACTCTATGTCTCTGGGATTGATGCCTTCCCCCTCCCCCTCCCTTTCCCCTCCCCTCCCTTTCCCCCTCCCCTCCCTCCTCCCCTCCCCCTCCCTTTCCCCTCCCCTCCCTTTCCCCCTCCCCTCCCTCCTCCCCTCCCCCTCCCTTTCCCCTCCCCTCCCTTTCCCCCTCCCCTCCCTTTCCCCCTCCCCTCCCTTTCCCCCTCCCCTCCCTTTCCCCCTCCCCTCCCTCCTCCCCTCCCCCTCCCTTTCCCCTCCCCTCCCCTCCCCCTCCCCTCCTCCCCCTCCCCCTCCCCCTCCCCTCCCCCTCCCCCCCGCCCCCTCCTCCTCTCAATTTGGGTCAGAGTCCTCTTCATTGCTGTCACATCCCTGGCTATTCATGTTCCTGGACAAGTTAGGGACCATCTAAATTTCAGATCAGGAATGCAGTTTCTTCTCCCCACCCCTCCCAATTTTGCCAATTTTTCAAATGCATTAATCATTTTATCTTCTGCAGTCCTTGAGTATCTGTCAGGGAGATGACATTCTGTCACTCTATGCTATATGATTTCCAACTGGAGCCTCAACCCCTTGGCTTCTGAGCCCACACGGGCCAGATCAGGGGGTTAGGCTGGCACTCAGCAGTGGAGGCATCAGGCTGACCCCGATATGGGCAAGTGCTGCCTGCCCACGATGCTCTGTTGAGTGGGGACACAGAGCATAGCGGCTGATGATTCCTATGCCATCCTTCTCTCCACTAGACTGAGGAACATTGGGGAGCAGGGAACATGTCCTGACCTGGCATTTGTTCTCTCATAGTTTCTTTTCTAATAATCTTCTTTACAGAGTCCTCAATAAGCATTTATTGCATGGAATAATTGATTCATATGCCCTATACGATCCTAAAATCTTTTCTGAGTCTCATCGTGTAGAATTATACAGCTGGAAGGAACTTCAGAGACTTTAAAAATTCCCCATGATTTGGAAAATGACAAAATCGAGACCCAGAGCAGTTAAACATCTTCCCCCAGATCACACAGCTAGTGGGTCGCCAAAGCTGACATTGGGAGCTTGGTCTCCAGGCTCTTGGTTTGGTGCTCTTCATGAAGACTGAGCATTGTAGTTACCTGAGACTGCGTTCTGTGGAGTGCCAGCTGCCACAGAAACAGACTGAAGTGAGGCACGCCTAGTACAGCTTTACCCAAAGAAGGCAGTTAGCCAGTATTTGCAGGCTTTTGGACAGTTACTGAACAACTTTGCAAATTCAACTAAAGTTTTTCGGGAGACTTGAAAATATTCCTGAATGCTATTTAGGACTCCTCAAAGGGATTTGCCTCGGACGTTTTGCAGTTTATCCACCATGAGCGTTATCATGATGCTGTTAAAACTCAGAGTTTGGAGGATTATTCTTACAATTCTTTGGTAGAGAAGCTTGGCACAATGAGAACTGTGAAATAGTTAACAGTATGAATCACACAGAGTCATCTGGAAAGTGTCCTTTGAAACACTCAGAAAACGTTTTAGGGACCTCTTTGCTGGAAAACCTGTGATTGCAGAGAAGAGTGAGGGTGTCTCTTTGTATGTTGTACAAGTGAGATAGAGAAGCAGGAAAATGGAAGCAGCCATGGGAGAAAGTCACCATCCTGTGAGTAATGAAGGAGAAGAAAATGAAAGTGGAGATAAAAGCCAAGAACTCCCATTGTATCAGCAGAGACTGAGTGGGAGATTCAAATCAGAAAGTTCACAGTCATTATCTCCTTTTCTCTCTAGCTAAAAATAAAGATATGACAGAAGCACCTCTGCTCAGAGCTAGAGAAGTGAAAACTCTATAAAAGAAAGGACTGATTTTGTTCACTATCCTTTATCTAAATGTAAACGTAAGTCAGTCCCTGCAGATGACCCTGGATGGTGTCCCCAGTTGTGATAGGTCAGGCTGGGAGACGTGGCATTACAAAAGCTCTGTCAGTCTTGATAAGTCTCTGAAGCAACATGCTTTTGCTTTTGAAATACCAGCGTGCTCATATAGATGAGGTACTCACAGTTATTTCAGCAAGCCCTGTTTCTAAAATGTTGGTCTTTGGGCTCTTGATAAAATTTTGTCAGTGGCTAAATGAGATGGTGAAATGGAGCTGGGTTTTGACGAGGATTGTGAGGAACGATGGGGAGGGTCTCGGGTGGGGAAGCAGATGGACCTGAATTCTGCTCATGAGGCTTCTTCTTATGACGGTATGTTTTAGACAATTCATGTGACCTGCCTGTCGTATCCATTTTCTGATCATGGCATGAGGTGGAATAGATGACCTCGGAGGTCTCCTCTGGTTCTCATGTTCAATGATGCTTTCTTCTGTGCCTTTTCTGAGGATTGGGGGAATATCTGATCCACAAAGAAAAACCAGGCTCCCTCTGTCTCGGACCTTTCTTTGGTTGTCTGGCAATTCAGCCGGTCTTGAAACTCCCTTTAACCTCACTAAACCACTCTGCCATCCATAAGTTGCTATTCTGTGTTCTCCTATTGTATTAACAGATAGGAAAAGGTTTAACTATATAAGCAAATCCCTGTTAATGAATTATCCAGTTAGTGTGTTACCTTCCTAAATGGGAAAAAAAATTCCTTGTCTAGCATAAGCTATATTATTGCTGGAAACTTCAGGCAGTAGTATAGGGGCATGTGTGTGTGTCTGTGTGAGTGTGTTGCTTGTAAGGGAGAAGAAAATTACACAAGTCTGGGAAGTCAAATCAAGTGTTACTTTAACATGTGAGTAAAGTCTTTTTTGCTAAGCCAAGTGTGAAGGTTAACCAGCAAGTATTTATAAGATTCTTTGGTTGCAGAGACCCACTTGAATTAGGTTCTGTAAAGTAGGTTTAAGACTTTATGTTAAGGAGTGCTTCTAACCACTTCTAGTCTGGTCCTGACTGATTGGAATCAAATTTTGCTGAAATAAACTCTTAAAACTCTTAATATGCCTCAGTTTATCTTTGAGTGGTTCTGGTGTCAGGAAAAAGAATCAGAGGAGACCCCAGTTGGCCCCCAGGAGTGACAGGCAACAGGTGTGGGTACCTGCTTAGTCCCTTGAGCTTGACACATACTTGCTGCCTCTGGAGGTCATGGGTAAGTCCCTCTCGGATCCTGGATCCTAGCTCTACAGTTTTTGCATTATGAGCTTTCAGAGTGTTTGAGCATTTTCTTTCTGCACTGAGTCTGGAAACTAGCTGGAGTCAGACTGGCTCTGGATTGGACTGGTTGCAACTTAGAAACTGGACTGGGTGCAGGGTCAGACTGCATCTGACTTGAACTGGGTCCAGTGTGAGGCCTTAGGTGAATAAACTTTTGTTTTAAAGCTGAACAAGTAGGATAACCTTACCAAAGATAATCTTGAATTACAGTGGTCACAATGGAGAACTTGTTTGCTGGGAGTTTTATTTATTACAAATTCAATTTCACTACCAGTGATCAGTCTGTTCAGATTGTCTTTTTCTTCCTGATTCGGTCTTGGCAAGTTGTATGTTTCTAGAAATTTGCCCATTTTTTCCTAGATTGTCCAATTTGTTGGCATATAACAGTTCATGGTATTCTCTTAGGATTTTTTTTTTTCTTTTGCTGTACGCGGGCCTCTCACTGTTGTGGCCTCTCCCGTTGTGGAGCACAGGCTCCGGACGCACAGGCTCAGCAGCCATGGCTCAGGGGCCCAGCTGCTCCGTGGCACGTGGGAACCTCCTGGACCGGGGCACGAACCCGTGTCCCCTGCAACGGCAGGCGGACTTTCAACCACTGCGCCACCAGGGAAGCCCTCTTAGGATTTTTTTGTATCTCTGTGGTATCAGTTGTTGTTTCTCCTCTTTCATTTGTTATTTCTTTTCTTAGTTCTCTTTCTTCTTGATGAGCCTGGCTAAGAATTTATCAATTTTGTTTATCTTTTTAAAAAAAACAGCTCTTGGTTTCATTGTTTTTTTTTTCTATTTTTTTTTTGTCTGTATTTTATTTATTTTCTCTCTAACCTTTATTATTTCCTTCCTTCTGACTTTGGCCTTTGTTCTTTTTTCCTAATTCATTCAGATAATCAGTTACGTTGTTGGAGATTTTTCTAGTTTCTTTTTCTTTTTTATATATGATCCAATTTTTAAAAAATTTAATTAATTTATTTATTTTTGGCTGTGTTGGGTCTTCATTTCTGTGCATGGGCTTTCTCTAGTTGCAGTGAGCAGGAGCCACTCTTCATCATGGTGCGCAGGCCTCTCATTGTCGCGGCCTCTCTTGTTGCGGAGCACAAGCTCCAGATGCGCAGGCTCAGTAGTTGTGGCTCACGGGCCCAGCCGCTCTGTGGCACGTGGGATCTTCCCAGACCAGGGCTCGAACCCGTGTCCCCTGCATTGGCAGGCAGATTCTCAACCACTGTACCACCAGGGAAGCCCTCTTGTTTCTTGAGGAAGGCATATATTGCTATCAACTTCTCTCTTAGAACTGCTTTTGCTGTATCCCATAGATATTAGAAAGTTGCATTTACATATTCATTTGTCTCAAGGTATTTTTCTAATTTCTCCTTTGATTTCTTCATTGACTATTGCTTTTTAGTAGTCTGTTGTTTAGTCTCCATGTGTTTGTGCTTTTCCCATTCTTCTTCCTGTAATTGATTTCTAGTTTCATACTGAAAAAGTGCTTGCTATAATTTTTATCCTTTTACATTTGTTGAGAATTGTTTTGTGGCCTAGCCTGTGATCTATCCTGGAGGACATTCCATAAGCACTTGAAAAGAACATGTATTCTGCTGTTTTGGGATGGAATGTTCTCTCTCTCTCTCTCTCTCTCTCTCTCTCTCTCTGTGTGTGTGTGTGTGTGTGTGTGTGTGTGTGTGTGTGTGTATTTATATGTATATAAATCAGCTCCAGTTGGTCTAATATGTCATTTAAGACCACTGTTGCCTTTTTGTCTGGATGATCTGTCCACTGATGTAAGTGAGGTGTTGAAGTCCCCTACTGTTATTGTATTACTGTCAGTTTCTCCCTTTATATCTGTTAATATTTGCTTTATATATTTAGGTACTCCTGTATTGGGTGCATATATGTTGACAAGTGTGGTATACTCTTCTTGTATTGATCCCTTTATCATTATATAAGGCCCTTTTTGTCTTTTTTTATAGACTTTATTTTAAAGTGTATTTTGTCTGATATGAGTATTGTTACCCCTGCCTTGTCGTTTCCATTTGCATGAAATATCTTTTTCCATCCTCTCATTTTTAGCCTGTGTATGTCTTTTTTTTTCTCTTTTTTATAAATTTATTTAATTTTATTTTCAGCTGCTTTGGGTCTTTGTTGCTGCACATGGGCTCTCTCAATTTGCGGTGAGCGGGGGCTCCTCTTCGTTGCGGGGTGTGGGCTTCTCATTGCAGTGGCTTCTCTTGTTGTGGAGCATGGGCTCTAGGCACATGGGCTTCAGTAGTTGCAGCATGTGGGCTCAGTAGTTGTGGCACATGGACTCTAGAGCACAGGCTCAGTAGTTGTGGCTCATGGGCTTAGCTGCTCCACGGCATGTGGGCTCTTTCCGGACCAGGCCTCAAACCCATGTCCCCTGCGTTGGCAGACGGATTCTTAACCACTGCCCCACCAGGGAAGTACCTAGCTTGGGTATGTCTTTAGGTATGAAGTGAGTGTCTTGTAGGAAGTATATAGTTCAGTCTGGTGTTTTTCTTTTGTTTTCTTTTTAAATTTTTTTTATTTTTTTGTTTTTATCCAATCACCCATGCAGTGTCTTGACTGGAGCATTTAGTTCATTGACGTGTAAAGTGATTACTGATAGGTATGTACTTAGTGCCATTTTGTTGTTTTCTGGTTGTTTTTGTAGTTCTTCTCTGTTCTTCTTTTAACTTCTTCCCTGTGGTTTTGTTTGTTTGTTTTTGTTTTTCTTCAGTGGTATGCTTTCTCTCTGTTTTTTGTGTATCTATTATAGTTTTTTGATTTGTGGTTACCGTGAGGTTCATATATGTTGACCTGTAAATATATCTACTTGTTTTAAACTAACATTTAAGTTCAAACACATTTTAAAAGATTTATATATCTTTTACTCTTTTTTCCCACATTTTGTGGTTTTGATCTCATTTTACATCTTCATGTTTATCTTTTAAGTGTTTATTGTAGTTATAGTTGATTTTATAGTTTTTGACGTTTAATCTTAGTGCTAGCTTAAGTGGTTGATCCACAGCCTTTACTGTATATTTCCCTTAATTAGCGGGATTTTTCCTTTCTGAGGAATTATTCTTGTAGTAGCTTTTTCCTTTCCACTTAGAGATGACCCTCTAACATTTCTTTTAGGGTCTGTTTAGTAATGGTGAACTGTTAGTTTTTGATTGACTGAGAAGCTCTTTATCTCTCCTTCAATTCTAAATGATAGTCTTGCCGGGTAGAGTATCCTAGGTTACAGGTTTTCCCCTCTTAGCATTTTTTAATTTTGGCCATGCCCTGCAGCTTGCGGGATCCTAGTTCCCCAAACAGGGATCGAATCGTGCCCCTTGCAGTGGAAGTGCAGAGTCCTAAACACTGAACTGCCAGGGAATTCCCTTAGCATTTGAATTATATAATGCCACTCCTTTTTGGCCTGCAAAGCTTCTGCAGAAAAATCAGCTAATAGCCTTATGGGGGTTCCTTTGTACTGATTCTTTGTTTTTCTCTCGATGCTTTTACAATAGAATTCTCTCTTTAAGTTTTGCTATTTTAATTATGGTTTGTCTTGGTGTGGGTCGGTTTGGGTCATCTTGCCTGGGACCCTCTGTGCTTCCTGTGCCTGGATATCTGTTTCCTTCATCAGGTTCAGGAAGTTTTCAGCCAGAATTTCATCAAATACATTTTTGACCCCTTTCTCGCTTCTCCTTTGAGGGTCCTTATAATGTGAATGTTAGTATGCTTGATGTTGTCCTAGGGGTCCCTTAAACTATTCTCATTTTAAAGAGCTTGTTTTTCCTCTTGCTGTTCTCATTGGGTGATTTCCAGTATTCTATCTCCCAAATTATTTATGTGTTCTTCTGTATCACCTAGTCTGCTGTTAATGAAGTGAAAAACATACTAGGGGGAATTTATTGTATTCTTCAGTTTTGACTTGTTTTTAAAAAAATATTTTCTAGTTCCTTGTTAAAATTCTCAGGGTTCATCTATTCTTTTCCCTAGTTCAGTTATCATTCTTATTACTGATGCTTTGAACTCTTTATCTTCTAATTATTTATCTCCATTTCATTTGTTGTTTTTTCAGTGTTTTTTTCTTGTTCTTTTATTTGAAACAAATGCATCTGTCTTCTCATTTTGTTTAACTTTCTCAGTTTCTATGAAATTAGGTGAAACAGTTACCTGTCCCAGTCTTGAAGGGGTGTCCTTGTGTGGGAGCAACCCTATGCAGTCTGTGTGTGCCCAGTGGCTTTGTTATGAGAGATGGATCTGAGGTGAGCATGGGTCATGTCTTCCCCCAGGGTGTGCTGGCAGCCATCACCTTGGTGAGAGGTAGGCTGGAGATGGAGGGGCTAGAGCCAGAGCCAGGTGTGATGAGGCGTCTCCTATGCTCAATGGCTGACAGCAATATATTGGGGGCTGGTGGGGGGGTGTCCCAAGGTGCTGGAGCAGAGCACTGAGTTTGGGTCCACGATGTTTCCATCGCTTCTAAGTGTGTGCTCTCCCCCTCCCAATGTTGGCATTTTTCCCTCACTGGGGAGCAGTGCTGGAGCTAGAGGGTCCAGAGTATGTGTTCGGTGTGGTCCTGCTTGTGTGCTGTGTGGGTCCTGGCACACCATTCAGAGTTCCAGACCACCTTCAACCTGCTGCCTCTACAAATGCCAGTAATGGCCACCCTCACCCTGTTCAGTTGTAGTGCCAGGTCTAAGCCAGCTGCATCCCCCCAACTATGCACTCTTCTTAACAGTGGCACCCTTTGCCCTAGTGGGGAGCTGTGCTTGAGGGGCCAGAGTGGGCCCTTGGCGTGGGCTGGTATTCATGCTTGGGTGATCATGGGAAACTGGTCTGAGTCCCAGGCAATTTGAATCTGCTTCCTCCACTTTGTTCCTGGGATTAGGCAAGCACTTGGGCACTCTTCAGGAGTGGAGTCTAGGTTTCTAACAGCCGTCCTTTTAGTCCCGTTGGTTTTCAAAAGCAGCTAAGGGGACTTGTCTTCCCGAGGGCTGGGGTGCCTAATATGTGGTTTGAACTGCTCACTGCCCAGGGAGGACCTCTAAGCTCATGTAATCCACCTTCTCTTATGCGTCCCCTGCCAGGGGCACGGGTCTTGGCCTGATTGCTTCCTTCCCCTCCTGTGTGACACCGTGTGGATCTTCCTTTACAGCCTTGGCTGTACGGGAGTCTTTCTGCCCGTCTCCAGTTTGTTTCAGTGAAAATTGCTCCACATGTAGATGTATTTTTTAATAGTATAGTGTATTTTATAAATGAACGTTACAAAAATCATCCCATGAAGTACACGCACAGTGTGTTGAAAGGAACAGGATCCTGGGAAGAGGTTGACAAGAAACACTGCTGCTTGCTGACATCATTTTCTCTTTGGCCTCTGGCATTCAACCTGCTCAGTCATGCACATTGCTTAATTTGCCCACTTCTGCCTTCCAAATATGGGAGATTAATCTCAGCGCTAAGGTCTCATGTGGCCATAGGGCTCTGTCTCTAAAGAGGCAGAACAGGAGCCTTTTGACAAGTCACTGGCAGCCATGGAGATTGTAGAGCCATCCTCAGATTGACTCATTTTTTCAAGACAAAATTGGAAATTCAAATATCGTATTACAGGCACTGTGTCTCCATGCCACCACACAGCCCAGCTGCTTCCTTGCTATCAGTCTCTGTGTGTATATCTATTTTAATGCATTCTTAGGGGGAGGTGAGCTCAGCACCCTCTACCCTCTACCATTTTGATCTCTTCTCCCTATTTTTCCAGATTTAAGGAAATCATTTTCTCTTAAGCTATCTATGGCTTCCAGTAATTTTGTAAAGTCCATTTTTGTAAACAGATTTGAAACATTTAGCTTTTCTCCCTACCTGATACGTCCAGAATGCAGAAGCTTATTGAATATTCTTATTTTCACGGCAATATAGTTATTTGCATAAGTTCAATAAGAATCTGTTCTCCTTATAAAAGGAGACGATTGGAAACATTGGTTATATTACTAAGGCTTTGACTGGAATGTCACGTTTGAGAATACAATAGCCCAGAGATGGAAACAACCTAAATGCCCATCATCGGATGAATGGATAAAGAAGATGTGGCACATACATACAATGGAATATTACTCAGCCATAAAAAGAAAGGAAATTGAGCTATTTGTAATGAGGTGGATAGACCTAGAGTCTGTCATACAGAGTGAAGTATGTCAGAAAGAAAAAGACAAATACCGTATGCTAACACATATATATGGAATTTAAGAAGAAAAAAATGTAATGAAGAACCCATGGGTAAGACAGGAATAAAGACACAGACCTACTGGAGAACGGATTTGAGGATATGGGGAGGGGGAAGGGTGAGCTGTGACAGGGCGAGAGTGAGTCATGGACATATACACACTAACAAACGTAAGGTAGATAGCTAGTGGGAAGCAGCCGCATGGCACAGGGATATCGGCTCGGTGCTTTGTGACCGCCTGGAGGGGTGGGATAGAGAGGGTGGGAGGGAGGGAGACGCAAGAGGGAAGAGATATGGGAACATATGTATATGTATAACTGATTCACTTTGTTATAAAGCAGAAACTAACACACCATTGTAAAGCAATTATACCCCAATAAAGATGTTAAAAAAAAATCAGATATGACCAGATAGTTTTGAGGAACTAAGGTTGACTTTATGGAGCCAATAAAAGCCCCTTGGAAAAAACGGCCTGGTACCTTGTTTAGAGGGTGCCTGGCAGCCTTACCAGGTGAGTAAGGAAGGTCACTTCCTGGTAAGCTCAGGAACTTCAGAATATCTTGGGGACTATAAGACAAGAGGAATTCACCCAACCTGTAGGTGTTCCAGATGGAGTCTGATGGTGAGTGCTTGGCTTGGCGTCTTAGCCTGGGGAAGCCTTTTGAAAAGTCCAATCTATGATTTCTTATGAAAAGTTCCAGCAAAGCAGATTTTTAAAAGTTTACGTGGTCAATCACTATTCTTGCTACATTTAAGTGAATAATCAGGCCAAGTTTAATGAGACTAGACTTAGTTTGCAAACAAATTAGTCTTACTGTGATTATCCTTGATAGATATGAGGGTGATTGTAGAGGAAAAAATATGTTTCAGTAAAATATTATAGTACAATCTTGTGTATATCAGATTCTAGCCTTGTTCATTGTCTTTGAGGTTTTATTGTATATCCGTAAACTGAACTAGATCCTGAATTCTAGTTTCCTCAGATATCTGGCTACAGCTCTCCCAACTTACATTTCCAATATTCTTCCGTCCTTCTGATTTGGAATCACTGACAACAAAGAGTGCCCCAGAATCTTTTTGGAAGTGACCATACCAGATCCTCCTCACTATCCAGCTGGCAGCCAAACAGCAGAGATTTGAACCTTGGGTCCACATCCCCCAATTAAAAAGGTGTCCTCCAGGGCTTCCCTGGTGGCGCAGTGGTTGAGAGTCTGCCTGCTAATGCAGGGGACACGGGTTCGAGCCCTGGTCTGGGAGGATCCCACGTGCCGCGGAGCAACTAGGCCCGTGAGCCACAACTACTGAGCCTGCGCGTCTGGAGCCTGTGCTCCGCAACGAGAGGCCGCAATAGTGAGAGGCCCGTGCACCTCGATGAAGAGTGGTCTCTGCTTGCCACAACTAGAGAAAGCCCTTGCACAGAAATGAAGACCCAACACAGCCATAAATAAATAAATAAATAGATAGATAGCCAAGCATTTGAAGCCCTTAAAAAGAAAAAAAAGGTGTCCTCCAGACTCTTGGAAGTGCACGCCAGCTGGAGATCTAAAATAAATGACTAGGAAGATTCCTCCCCAGAAGCAGATTGCATCTTGTGGTAGACAGCTCTCCCAAGATCATAGATCAAAATCTTCATCTCCAATTTACAACCCTTATTCTTTCTGCCTTTTTGCTACTTGCTTTTTCTCTCTTTTACCGCATGGGAAGATAATGTTCCTTAACTCTGGCAGCCGTTGCTGAGTTTACTGCTAAGGCCATAGCTGCACAACAAAAGTCCCTGTATTTTCTTTCTAAGATGATATTAGACAATAGAATTGTCTTATTATTTACTGACTGAGCAAGGAGGAGTCTGTGCGTAGCAAATACAACCTGCTGGATCAGCACCTCTGGTATTGTAGCAAATACAAGAAATTAATGAAAAAACCACTTGACTAAAAGAGGTTGATGCCTCTTTGGGGACGTTCTTTGATTTGTTTGACACCAACTGATTTGGTTCACAGGGGCCCTGGCTAAGGGGTGTACTTCAGTTTTTAGTGTTATCCTCCTAATAGTTTTCATTGTAGTCTCCCTGGTGACCTGTGTTCTCTTAAAGGTCTTAAATGCGTGTTCATAGCCATCAGCAGTAAATCAGATGGTCTCACTGTGCTTGGAGAAACCAAAACCAGATGACCAGTGAGGTAAACAGCAAAAACAATTTTTCCATGGCTATGATATCATAACCTATGTGTTTCGCAATTAGACAAGGGCAACTTAACTCTGATAGTGACTGGAAGTGGTGCTAATAGCACATTTTGGGCCAATCTCTCACATATGAGTGGATGATCCAAAGGGGGGAATTGTTAAATTAGTTAAACAAGGAAGCCATTAGATTGAGGTGACTCTAATGCCTTGGCGGCCTTTGAAAGCAAACCAAAGTCTCAGCCTGTAACTGCCTCAAGGTTACAAATTGAAAACACCGAGGACAACCAGTCACAAATAGGCAGCCAGGCTTTAAGCTGCAGTCAATTGATAATTGCCTTGCTTTGCTTCTGCCTTTTCTCTATGGAAGTTTCTCTCTAAGCTCCTGTTGGTGGAGCCCTCCTAACAATTTCTGGTCTGGGGCTGCTCGATTTGAATCAGTTTTTCCTCCAATAAACTCTTAAGATTAAAAAAATAATTCTTGATGTTGAATGATGGGGGGTTATTAACCAATTAATTGACTAATTTTATAACAGTGGACCAAAGTGGCAGTGGAGGAGATACAGAGAACTATTTAGGAAGCGAGATAAAAAAGATTGGTGAATCTTGTTTCCAGCAAGCTTTGGGGAGACCTGGTGATGACAGCTCCTGGGTCTCTACTCCAGTGTTTTGCTCTCAGTGAAACTCAGTTACCCTCCTCGGGTCTCTTTTCTGTCCTGCCAGCAACTGACCCCTCCTTCCCCGTACTTTCTGCTTCTTGACCCACTCCGTCCATTTGGACCTTTTCACTACACTTCCCACTGCTCACACACTATTTTTTTTTTTTTAGCGTGTGTCCTGGTTCAAATTTCTGATTGATCTAGTTTATTGTTGTGAGCAAGGCCACACAGGTGTTTGGCCAGGCATTGGAGCAGTGGTCCTTTGCATCAGCTGAATGGGCATGTGACAGACAGTAGGGTTACATGAAAAAACATGGCTACCTGTTTCATAGAGGCTGTGGGTGGGGAAGTGTCCCATAGGAGGACAGAGAGGCAGGGCAAGCACAGTGGCTGTTACACCCAGGGTGAGTTTCACAATAAATCAAAATTTCCAATGACACCCTCATTTCATCCACATAATAACATTGCGAGGTATGCTTAGCTGGGATTATCTCCAGTTTGTGAATCAGAAGACAGAATTTCAGAGAGAATGTGGTTTGTAGAAGTAAGTATAGCATCTTATCTGTACTTTTGATATCCTTTCTCAGTCTTGAAATATTAGAGGTGGAGAATTAGATTCTAGTCCAGCCACCTGTCTCCTCACTTGCACCAAGCACTACTTTTGCATGTATGCAGAGACCCAGAGAGATCACCATGTCCACTATGGAATCTATTATATTTATTTGAAACAAAATGAGAAACTTCAGATTTCATTTAGTGCAAACCTTGGGAGAGAAGCAGGAATTCACTGTTTTAACAATGCTGGCTGAATTATAATGCTATTCTATTTTTCTTTATCCCATTTTATCTCCCCTTTACAAAGGAATCACTTGAGATTGCAGGATGAAAATTTGAGACTATGCAATAGGATTTTCCTGATTTTTTTTTAAATCAGTATCTTGTGTGGATCCTATATGAATTTCTCTGGTGGCCTCTCTCTTTCAGGCTCTTCTTAACACAGACTGTGTGGGATACATACAGGAGCACATTGCTGGCAATGAACACGGAGCTGCTGGACTGTCAGATAAAACAGGTAGGTACTCACAGAACTTCCATAAAGTGTTTTCTTAATGGAAAATGTGAAGTTGCTTCTAAATGTGAATGAAATTAAGAACTTAGGTGAAGTGTACCAAAATAAGATTCACTTGGTTTTACAAAACAAGTCAGACCACCTGCAATAATCAGACAGTTCAGCAGTTGGGAATGACTTGCTTGGTTAAGAGCGTTCCTAAGTTTTGCATGTAAAAAAGAAGTGAAGGAGAGGAAAGTGGTGTGTAGACTACAGTACGAGCTATAGTCAGGGAGCTCAGATTCTAACCATGGTTCTGCTGGTATCTAGTTCCCTCACCTAAATTAGGGAGCTAAGTTAATTTCTCAAGGGAAGTGTTTTTGGTGATTAAATCAAGGGTTTGACTAGGTGATTACTAAACTCTTCTTCAATTCAGTGATGTTGTGAAATTTGTCACAGGAAAACCAATTCTTTACATTTTCTCCCTTTGGCCTAATTGCAATTTCTGAGACCATAAGTAAAACCTAATTAGCTGGTGTTGAGAAGGTTATTCGCAGTATAGTCTAATCATCCTGGACATCTTGGATATCTCGTTGTGTTCTTTCAATCCCCTCGCCTATTCTCTCCCCTGGGGAATTTGAGACATACCTGACACACTTCATAAACTGAGAAGTGATACATTTTTAAAAACTGGAATCACTTGCAAAAATGTATTTAATTCTAGGAGGTGAAAGACTAATCTGATTTATACTTTCCTTTGTATAATAATTTAAATGCAGCCAAGATTGCTTATTGGAACTCAAAAGAAAAGGTAGACAAGAGCTATATTTATGTGCTTATCTTGCTTTTAAATCACCTCCCTTCCCCCCATTTTTTGCCTGAGCCCTTTGGTTACCATAGAAACTGGCATGGCCTCCAACTGAGATTCCCGGGAGACTTAATTGCATTCCCAATTTCATAAACTCTCTATTAACCTTTGCTTGACAGATAGATATGTATATGATGTAAATAAGTTAGATTAATAGTTTAAAGTGATGCATATACTTTTAGGTTGTGCCCAATGCTCTCTTTCAGTCAATTAAACATACTTATAATAACTGTGATAGTGTTACTGTCTCTTTTTAGAAAATGCTGGATTTAATATATACATACCTAAGAGATAAGAGTGTTTCTCAGGGAAGTTTCAGAATGGAAGCTGAATGTGTCTGTATGTGTTTGAATATATTTAGATATGCTATGTCTACATCTCTGTAACGTGTATGTTTGTGTTGGGTACTGTACTTAGTATTTAATATGTGTTATTTTATTTAGTTGTCTTAACAACTCTATGCAGCAGGTTCCAGGATGTCCACCATTTTACAGTTGAGCGACCTGAGCTTTAGGGAGTTACAGGTCCCACAGCTAGTAAGTGGCAGAGCTGGAATTAGAACCCAAACCTGTTGGACCCCAGAGCTCTGAAGCCTTCCATATGTATCCGTTTGTATGCTTCTAGAACCTGCCTGGGGATTGTGTGCAGGGTTCCAGAGAAAGTCTCCTTTTCTAAGTGAATCATTCATTCATAGAAGCAGGGCAAGTGGATAAAAGGCGCAGTCCTTGTTCTCATGGAGAGGCTGGAGGAAGGGTTGGGGGCGGGTGAGAGGAGAAAACAGACATGAAAGTATAATTACAAGTTGCTGAGTCTTACAAGACAGATGTCACTAGCTTAAAGCTCCATCCTCACTGTGCGGTCATGTTTAAAGACATGATAGCTTGAATGTAGAATGACTGAAAAACTGTTATTTATTTATTATATAGGGGCTATTTTTTTTTTTTTTTTTTTTTTTTTTTTTGCGGTACGCGGGCCTCTCACTGCTGCGGCCTCTCCCGCCGCGGAGCACAGCCTCCGGACGCGCAGGCCCAGCGGCCATGGCTCACGGGCCCAGCCGCTCCGCGGCACGCGGGATCCTCCTGGACCGGGGTGCGAACCCGCGTCCCCTGCATCGGCGGGCGGACTCCCAACCACTGCGCCACCAGGGAAGCCCCAGGGCTATTTTATTTGAAACATAAATTCTACTTATTATCTCTATTGTAATTCTTGGTATTTTTTACAAATTAATTTTTTTATTGGAGTATAGTTGCTTTACAGTGTTGTGTTTCTGCTGTACAGCAAAGTGAATCAGTCATACATATACATATATCCACTCTCTTCCTCCCCGTTTAGGTCACCGTAGAGCACTGAGTAGAGTTCCCTGTGCTCTACAGTAGGTTCTCATTAGTTATCTATTTTATGTACAGTAGTGTGTGTATGTCAATCCCAATCTCCCAGTTCATCCCACCCCCACCCCTTCCCTGAATGTAGAATGACTGACAAACAATTTAAACTCTATGGAAATTTCTCTAAGAATGCCAAAGGCAATGCCTTTTGTACAGCCTAGCAACACATCTGCTTCCTCCCCTCCCCCACATATCTCATACCAACAATAGCAGCCATGGCACCAAGGTACCGTTTTGGCATGATTCAAGCACCGTTTGTTGAAAGCTCTCCCCTCGTTCACTGCAAGCTTCCCCAGACTGTCCCACAAACTTGGCCCATGCTGTCTGTCTAGTTGCTCTCCAGTCCCCTTTCAGACTCATCTCTTTATTATACTGATTGCCTTAACCTCTCTGCTTTCATTTTTCTTGTTCTTCCATCACTTAAGTTTTGTATGATAAAGACTTGCTTGGGAAACGGCTAGAAGCTGGGTTTTGTCCTTAAAGGAGAGATGGGTTAGGAAGAAGACAGCAGACACAACTCACTACCTTTAAAAACAAAACCAAAACCAAAAGCCTGTGCCATGGAGGAATAAACTTTGTACAGTGGGAGTCAGAGAAGGGCAGGCAGAGTCATTCTTACCTGGGGAGTGAGAGAGAGGGATTCACGGAAGCTGATCTTTCCAAGGATGATGGGGTATTTTCCAGATGGCGAGTAGGAGAGAGGCATTTTAGCTTGCAGGGGCAACATAGGCCAAAGTTCATTGGCATGCACAGGCATGGTTTATTTGAGGAATACATAAATGACTCTTTTTGAGATAAATCCCAAATATTTAGAAACAAGAGGAAAATATAAATTGGTTATTTTGAAAAAGACATTTGAGCTAAGAGGATCACAGAGAATTTAGTTCAGCCTTTTTTATTTTACTGTCTAGGAGATAGAGGGCCAACACATGCATTATTTTTAAAAAATTAATTTATTTTTCAAATTTTTTTTTATTGAGGTATAGTTAATGTACAGTATATGTTTCAGTTATACAGTAGTGACTCACAATTTTTAAAGCTTATATTCCATTTATAGTTATTATAAAATATTGGCTATATTCCCTGTGTTGTACTATATATCCTTGCAACTTATTCTATACAGAGTATTTTGTACCTCTTAATCCCCTACCCCTATCTTGTCCCCCCTTCCTTCTCCCCACCAGTTACCACTAGTTTGTTCTCTTTATCTGAGTCTGTTTCTTTTTTGTTATATTCACTAGTTTGTTATATTTTTTAATTTCACATATAAGTGCTATCATACAGCACGTATTATCTTTCTCTTTCTGACTTATTTCACTTAGCTTAATACCCTCCAAGTCCATCCATGTTTTTGCAAATGGCAAAATTTCATTCTTTTTTATGGCTGAGTAGTATTCCATCATATGTATATACCACATCTTTATCCATTCATCTATTGATGGACGTATCATGGCAATTGTAAATAATGCTGTTATGAATACTGGGGTGCATGTATCTTTTCAAATTATTGTTTTTGGGTATTTTGGATAAATACCCAGGAGTGGTATTGCTGGGTCGTATGGTAGTTCTACCTTCAGTTTTTTGAGGAACCTCCATACTGTTTTCCACAATGGCTGCATCAATTTACATTCCCACAAAGTACAAGCGTTCCCTTTTCTCCACATCTTTGCCAACATTTGCTATTTGTGTTTTTTTTTTTTAACATCTTGATTGGAGTATAATTGCTTTACAATGGTATGTTAGTTTCTGCTTTATAACAAAGTGAATCAGCTATACATATATATATATATATATATATCCCCATATCTCCTCCCTCTTACATCTCCCTCCCACCTACCCTATCCCACCCTTGTAGGTGGACACAAAGCACCGAGCTGATCTCCCTGTGCTATGTGGCTGCTTCCCACTAGCTATCTGTTTTACATTTGGTAGTGTATATATGTCCGTGCCCATCTCTCACTTCGTCCCAGCTTACCCTTCCCCCTCCCCGTGTCCTCAAGTCCATTCTCTACGTCTGCGTCTTTATTCCTGTCCTGCCCCTAGGTTCTTCAGAACCAATTTTTTTTCTTTTAGATTCCATATGTATGTGTTAGCATACGGTATTTGTTTCTCTCTTTCTGACTTACTTCACTCTGTGTGCCAGATTCTAGGTCCATCCACCTCACTACAAATAATTCAATTTCGTTTCTTTTTATGGCTGAGTAATATTCCATTGTATATATGTGCCACATCTTCTTTATCCATTCATCTGTCTATGGACACTTAGGTTGCTTCCATGTCCTGGCTATTGTGAATACAGCTGCAATGAACATTGTGGTACATGACTCTTTTTGAATTATGGTTTTCTCAGGGTATATGCCCAGTAGTGGGATTGCTGGGTCGTATGGTAGTTGTATTTTTAGTTTCTTAAGGAACCTCCATGTTCTCCATAGTGGCTGCACCAACTTACATTCCCATCAACAGTGCAAGAGGGTTCCTTTTTCTCCACACCCTCTCCAGCATTTATTGTTTGCAGATTTTTTGGATGGCCATTCTGACTGGTGTGAGGTGATACCTCATTGTAGTTCTGATGTGCATTTCTCTAATGATTAGTGATGTTGAGCATCCTTTCATGTGTTTGTTGGCCACCTGTATATCTTCTTTGGAGAAATGTCTATTTAGGTCTTCTGCCCATTTTTGGATTGGGTTGTTTGTTTTTCTGATACTGAGCTGCATGAGCTGCTTGTAAATTTTGGAGATTAATCCTTTGTCAGTTGCTTCATTTGCAAATATTTTCTCCCATTCTGAGGGTTGTCTTTTCATCTTGTTTATGGTCTCCTTTGCTGTGCAAAAGCTTTTAAGTTTCATTAGGTCCCATTTGTTTATTTTTGTTTTTATTTCCATTTCTCTAGGAGGTGGGTCAAAAAGGATCTTGCTGTGATTTATGTCTTAGAGTGTTCTGCCTATGTTTTCCTCTAAAAGCTTGATAGTTTCTGGCCTTAACATTTAGGTCTTTAATCCATTTTGAGCTTATTTTTGTGTATGGTGTTAGGGAGTGATCTAATCTTATACTTTTACATGTACCTGTCCAGTTTTCCCAATACCACGTACTGAAGAGGCTGTTCTTTCTCCACTGTACATTCCTTCCTCCTTTATCAAAGATAAGGTGACCATATGTGTGTGGGTTTATCTCTGGGCTTTCTGTCCTGTTTCATTGATCTATCTTTCTGTTTTTGTGCCAGTACCATACTTTCTTGATTACTGTAGCTTTGTAGTATAGTCTGAAGTCAGGGAGCCTGATTCCTCCAGCTCCATTTTTCATTCCCAAGATTGCTTTGGCTATTTGGGGTCTTTTGTGTTTCCATACAAATTGTGAAATTTTTTTTTTTAGTTCTGTGAAAAATGCCATTGGTAGTTTGATAGGGATTGCATTGAATCTGTAGAGTGCTTTGGGTAGTATAGTCATTTTCACAATGTTGATTCTTCTAATCCAAGAGCATGGTATATCTCTCCATTTGTTTGTATCATCGTTAATTTCTTTCATCAGTGTCTTATAGTTTTCTGCATACAGGTCTTTTGTCTCCTTAGGTAGGTTTATTCCTAGGTATTTTATTCTTTTTGATGCAGTGGTAAATGGGAGTGTTTCCTTAATTTCTCTTTCAGATTTTTCATCGTTAGTGTATAGGAATGCATTAATTTTGTATCCTGCAACTTCACCAAATTCATTAACACTTGTAGTTTTCTAGTGGCATCTTTAGGATTCTCTATGTATAGTATCATGTCATCTGCAAACAGTGACAGTTTTACGTCTTCTTTTCTGATTTGTATTCCTTTTATTTCTTTTTCTTCTCTGATTGCTGTGGCTAAAACTTCCAAAACGATGTTGAATAATAGTGGTGAGAGTGGCCAACCTTGACTTGTTCCTGATCTTAGAGGAAATGGTTTCACTTTTTAACCATTGAGAATGATGTTGGCTGTGGGTTTGTCATATATGGCCTTTATTATGTTGAGGTAAGTTCCCTGTATGCCTACTTTCTGGAGTGTTTTTATTATAAATGGGTGTTGAATTTTGTCGAAAACATTTTCTGCATCTATTGAAATGATCATATGGTTTTTATCTTTCAGTTTGTTAATATGGTGTATCACATTGATTGATTTACGTATATTGAAGAATCCTTGCATTCCTGGGATAAACCCCACTTGATCATGGTGTATGATCCGTTTAGTGTGTTGTTGGATTCTGTTTGCTAGTATTCTATTGAGGATTTTGCATCTGTGTTCATCAGTGATATTGGCCTGTAGTTTTATTTTTGTGTGACATCTTTGTCTGGTTTTGTTATCAGGGTGATGGTGGCCTTGTAGAGTTAGTTTGGGTGTGTTCCTCCCTCTGCTATATTTTGGAAGAGTTTGAGAAGGATAGGTGTTAGCTCTTCTCTAAATGCTTGATAGAAATCGCCTGTGAAACCATCTGGTCCTGGGCTTTTGTTTGTTGGAAGATTTTTAATCAGAATCTCAATTTCAGTGCTTGTGATTGGTCTGTTTATTTTTTCTATTTTTTCCTGGTTCAGTCTCAGAGGGTTGTGCTTTTCTAAGAATGTGTCCATTTCTTCCAGGTTGTTCATTTTATTGGCATAGAGTTGCTTGTAGTAATCTCATGATCCTTGTATTTCTGCATTGTCAGTTGTTACTTCTGCTTTTTCATTTCTAATTCTGTTGATTTGAGTCTTCTCCCTTTTTTTCTTGATGAGTCTGGCTAATGGTTTATCAATTTTATCTTCTCAAAGAGCCAGCTTTCAGTTTTATTGATCTTTGCTATTGTTTCCTTCATTTCTTTTTCATTTATTTCTGATCTGATCTTTATGATTTCTTTCCTTCTGCTAACTTTGGGTGTTTTTTGTTCTTCTTTCTCTAATTTCTTTACATGTAAGGTTAGGTTGTTTATTTCAAATATTTCTTGAGGTAGGCTTGTATAGCTATAGATTTCCCTCTTACAACTCCTTTTGCTGCATCCCATAGGTTTTGGGTTGTCATGTTTTCATTGTCATTTGTTTTTAGGTACTTTTTTCGAATTCTTCTTTTATTTCTTAAGGGATCTCTTGGTTATTTAGTAGTGTGTTGTTTAGCCTCCGTGTGTTTCTATTTTTTACAGATGTTTTCCAGTAATTGATATCTAGTTTCATAGCATTGTGGTTGGAAAAGATACTTGATACAATTTCAATTTTCTTAAATTTACCAAGGCTTGATTTGTGACCCAAGTTATGATCTGTCCTGGAGAATGTTCCATGAACACTTGAGAAGAAAGTGTATTCTGTTGTTTTTGGATGGAATGTTGTATAAATACCAATTAAGTCCATCTTGTTTAATGTATCATTTAAAGCTTGTGTTTCCTTATTTATTTTCATTTTGGAAATGTATCCATGATGAAAGTGGGGTGTTAAAGTCCCCTACTATGATTTTGTTACTGTCAATTTCCCCTTTTATGGCTCTTAGCATTTGCCTTATGTATTGAGGTGCTCCTGTGTTGGGTGCATAAATATTTACAATTGTTATATCTTCTTCCTAGATTGATCCCTTGATCATTATGTAGTGTCCTTCTTCATTATGTAGTGTCCTTCTTTGTCTCTTGTAATAGTCTTTATTTTAAAGTCTATTTTGTCTGATATGAGAATTGCTACTCCAACTTTGTTTTGATTTCCATTTGCATGGAATATCTTTTTCCATCCCCTCACTTTCAGTCTGTATGTGTCTCTAGGTCTGAAGTGTGTCTCTTGTAGACAGCATATATATGGGTCTCGTTTTTGTATCCATTCAGCCAGTCTATGTCTTTTGGTTGGAGCATTTAATCCATTTACATTTAAGGTAGTTATTGATATGTATGTTCCTATTACCATTTTCTTAATTGTTTTGGGTTTGTTTTTGTAGATCTTTTCCCACTCTTGTGTCTCCTGCCTAGAGAAGTTCCTTCAGTATTTGTTGTAAAGTTGGTTTGGCGGTGCTGAATTTTCTTAGCTTTTGCTTGTCTGTAAATGTTTTAATATCTCCGTCGAATCTGCATGAGATCCTTGCTGGGTAGAGTAATCTTGGTTGTAGGTTTTTCCCTTTCATCGCTTTAAATGTGTCCTGCCACTCCCTTCTGGCCGGTGGAGTTTCTGCTGAAAGATCAGCTGTTAACCTTATGGGGATTCCCTTGTATATTATTTGTTGTTTTTCCCTTGCTGCTTTTAATAATTTTTCTTTGTATTTAATTTTTGATAGTTTGATTAATATGTGTCTTGGAGGGTTTCTCTTTGGATTTATCCTGTATGGGACTCTGATCTTCCTGGAGTTGATTATTTCCTCTCCCATATTAGGGAGGTTTTCAACTATAATCTCTTCAGATATTTTCTCAGTCCCTTTCTTTTTCTCCTCTTCTTCTGGGAACCCTATTATTTGAATGTTGGTGTGCTTAATGTTGTCTGAGAGGTCTCTGAGAGTGTCCTCAATTCTTTTCATTGTTTTTTCTTTATTTTGCTCTGTGGTAGTTATTTCCACTATTTTATCTTCCCTGTCACTTATCTCTTCTTCTGCCTCAGTTATTCTGCTATTGATTCCTTTTAGAGAATTTTTAATTTCATTTATTGTGTTGTTCACCATTGTTTGTTTGCTCTTTAGTTCTTCTAGGTCCTTGTTAAACATTTCTTGTATTTTCTCCATTCTGTTTCCCAGATTTTGGATCATCTTTATTCTCATTACTCTGAATTCTTTTTCAGGTAGAAATAGAATTTCTGCCTATTTCCTCTTCATTTGTTTGGTCTGGTAGGTTTTTACCTTGGTCCTCCATCTGCTGTGTGTTTTTCTGTCTTCTCATTTTGCTTAGCTTACTGTGTTTGGGGTCTCCTTTTCACAGGCTACAGGTTCGTACTTCCTGTTGTTTTTTTTTTTTTTTTGCGGTATGCGGGCCTCTCACTGCCGTGGCCTCTCCCACCGCGGAGCACAGGCTCCGGACGCGCAGGCCCAGCGACCATGGCTCACGGGCCCACAGACCAGGGCATGAACCCGTGTCCCCCGCATCGGCAGGCGGACCCCCAACCACTGCGCCACCAGGGAAGCCCCTTCCCGTTGTTTTTGGTGTCTGCCCCCAGTGGCTAAGTTTGGTTCAGTGGGTTGGGTAGGCTTCCTGGTGGAGGGGGCTGGTCCCTGTGTTCTAGTGGATGAGTCTGGATCTTGTCTATCTGGTGGGCAGGACTGCGTCCGGTGGTGTGTTCTGGGGTGTCTGTGACCTTATTATGATTTTAGGCAGCCTCTCTGCTAATGGGTGGTGTTGTGTTCCTGTCTTGCTAGTTTTTTGGCATAGGGTGTCCAGCACTGTAGCTTGCTGGTCGTTGAGTGGAACTGGGTCTTAGCATTGAGATGGAGATCTCTGGGAGAGCCTTTTTTCACCGTTTGATATTACATGGAGCTGGGAGGCCTCTGGTGGACCAAGGTCCTGAACTTGGCTCGCCTACCTCAGAGACACAGGCCTGACACCCAGCCGGAGCACCAAGACCCTGAGGGTGACGTGAGGGTCCTTAGCTTGAAACTCTGTCTGGGTCTCCCAGGTCTCACAGCAAGGGCGGAGCAGGCCTCTGCGGTTCCTCTTTTCTGGAGTTACATTATTCTCAGTTCGTATAGGAGGTATTTGGAGAAATCATGGCACTCAGTGAGAAGCAGGTTTGAGGGTGTGCCAGGGACCTGTGCTCATTTGTTGCTGGGTGCTGCTTAATTACCGGAGAGTTGCTGTTGAGGATTTTTAGACTTCTTTGAGTCCAGACCTGTGTGAAGCAAGGTCCTGGAATAACACTGCACTGTGTGTGGCAGATGGCAGGCAGGACATGGCGGCAGTCTTCACTCTATTTGTGTTCTTTTTGACGATAGACATTCTGACAGGTTGGAGTTGATATCTCATTGTGGTTTTGATTTTTATTTCTCTGATGGTTAATGATGTTGAGTGTCTTTTCATATGCCTCTTGGCCATCTGTATGTCTTCGTTGGAAAAATGTGTATTCAGGTCTGCCCCTTTTAAAATCAGATTATTTGGTCTTTTGATGTTGACTTGTATGAGGTGTTTATATATTTTACATATTAACCCCTTATCAGTCATATCATTTGCAAATATTTCCTCCCATTCAGTAGGTTATCTTTTTGTTTTGTTGATGTTTTCCTTTGCTGTGCAAAAGCTTTTGCGTTTAATTAGGTCCCATGTGTTTATTTTTGCTTTTATTTCCTTTGCTTTAGCAGACAGATTCAAAAAACATGACTACATTTTATATCAAAGAGTGTTCTGCCCAACAAGTGCATTTTAAATGCATCTTCTCATTTGGTGAGACCACTCGCTTCAAGAGCTTGCAGGTGCTTCAGCCCAGTTCAACAGGTCCCAGGTCATGGGATCTGCTAGAACACTCGTGATGTTCTGGCATCACACAGGAAGGTCTTTCCAACAGGTTTTATCCGATAAATTCATTATTTATATTGTCAACTAATTTATTAGATATCTTTAAACAATATATTTCTGACTTACTGACCTATCTCAGTTAGTGTGGTACAACATTGAATTGTTATTTTTCTGCTATCACACCCCTCAAGACCTATGTTAAATCTCCCTTCCCTCCTGTACAGCAGATCCCTTAATAGCATCTTAGGAAAAAATAATAATTTCCTGGTCGTTGGTTATTAGAAGACTGATTTGTTTGAAACTTCAATTTCATATCTGATTTCAAAATTTTCCTTTTATAGGGACTGTAGTGTGTGTGTGTGTGGGGGGGGGTGAGGGAGAGGGTTATGACGTGCTCTTTTCATTCTGTATCCCCCTTCCTCATACTGGGGGACTGAATGAGCTCATTTAGCCTTTTCCTCTCCCTTTGGGCTCTAACCCTTCATTGTGTTGGAACAGGGAGGAAAGAGAAAGAGGACAAGAGTCTCTTATCTAAGTGACTGGTTGTGTTGTTCTCTCTGTTGGTTGGTGATGCTTTTCTGGCCAACACTGCCTGTGGGGCCACTGAAGCCCACTGTGTGGCAAGTGTCTAAATGCTGGGTCTTGTGGGGTAACATGCCTAAAGGGGAAATCCACCCCAGTGTTGGTTCCTTGTTGTGGGAGATCTCACTATGATTGGACTTCTACCAGTCTCCCTGCTCCCAGCTCCTGCTCCAGGTCCTTCACTGTCACCTCCCATCCTGTTGTCATGTGATTCCCTTCTGTAGCTGAGACTCCTGGGTGGCTCCTTGCAAGACGATTGAATCCTACCTACATTGAGTGAAGTCTGCTTGACCCACAAAACCTCACACATTTTAATCAATTCAAACATTGAGAGCAAAGCTGCTTGGAAAGTAATTAAAAGCAAATAAATTGGAAAGGAAGAAGTAAAGCTGTTATATATTTACAGATGACATTTTTGTGTATGTAGAAAATTCTATGAATTGACAAAAAAGCTGCTATGATAAATGAGTTTATCAAGGTTGCAGGATATAAGGTCAATATACAAAAGCTAACCGTATTTCTATAATCACCAATTGAAAATTGAAATATCATTTATAATAATAAAAAAATAAGAAATACTTAGGAAGAAATTTGGCAAAAGATGTGCATGACCTGCACACTAAAAACTCCAAAACATTGCTGAGAGAAATTAAAGAGGACCTAATTAAATGGGGAAAATATATCATGTTCATGTATTGAAAGACTCAATGTTAAGTTGTCATTTCTCTCTAAAATGACCTGTAGATCCAACATACTCAATTGAAATCCCAGAAGAATTTTTTGCAGAAACTGTTAAATTGATTTTAAAATGTATATGAAGAAGCAAAAGACATCAAATAGAACAATTTTGAAAAATAAGAGCAAAGTTGAATGACTAACACTGCCTGATTTCAAGACTTACTATATAGCTACCATGATTAAGACAGTGTGGTATTTGGTATTATGATAAATAGATCAATGGAACAAAATAGAGTACAGAAATAATCAATACAGAGAAACTGATTTTTGGTAATGGTGCCATGACAATCAAATTGGGAAAGAATGATTTAAGAAATGATGCTCAAATAATTGATAATCATATGAAAAAAACCCACCTTCAACCCATATATAAAAAAGAAATCAGAATGGATTATAGACCTCAAATGTCAAACCTAAAACTGCAAAACTTCTAGAAGAAAACATAGGAGAAACTCTTAGCTTGAATTTACTAATATTTTGGAATATTTACTCCCAGTTCTTTATGAATGCATACATGTGTGTGGTGTAATTTTTTATGAAAATGGGATAATGGTATACATAATATTTTTCCTTCTTTTAAAAACCTTTCCCCAGTTTTACTGAGATATAATTAACATATGATAAACTGTACATATTTATAGTATGCAATCTGATGAATTTTGACATATTTATATACCAGTGGAACCATAGCCACAATCAATGCAATGAATATATCCATCACCCCAAAGCATTTCCCGAAGGTAGTCCTTCTCTGGTGGCCCTTAATATCTCTCCTTTTACAACCTCTCTGCCCTGTTCTGAGGCAATCACTGATCTCTTTCCTGTTACTATTGATTCATTTTCATTTTCCAAATTTTACATATATGGAAACACAAACTACTTCCAGAGAGGGAAATATGCTGAAAAACAAGGACTAGCCTAGTGGTCTTCACCTCTGTGTGTTCACAGCACAGTTTTGGGGTTCTTTTGTTTGTTTTTTTTTTAAGTGAAGTATAGTTGATTTACAATGCCATGTTAGTTTTAGGTGTACAGCAAAGTGATTCAGTTATACATACATACATATATTCTTTTTCAGAATCTTTTCCATTATAGGTTATTACAAGATGTTGAATATAGTTCCCTGTGGTATACAGTAGGTCCTTGTTTATTTTATATATATAGTAGTATGTAACTGTTGATCCCAAACGCCTAATTTATCCCCCACCCCTTTCCTGTCCCCTTTGGTAACCATAAGTTTGTTTTCTATGTCTGTGAGTCTGTTTCTGTTTTGTAAATAAGTTAATTTGTATCATTTTTTTAAGATTTCACATGTAAGTGATATCATATGATATTTATCTTTCTCTTACTTCACTTAGTATGATAATCTCTAGGTCCATCCATGTTGCTGCAAATGGCATTATTTTGTTCTTTTTAATGGCTGAGTAATATTCCATTGTATATTTTTATCACATCTTTATCCATTCATCTGTTCATGGATACTTAGGTTGCTTTCATGTCTTGTCTATTGTAAATAGTGCTGCTATGAACCACAGCACAGTTTTAATACTGTGATCCATGACATAAGATTTATTGAGATTAAATGTTGAAGAAATCAGCATTAACAATAATTTTATTTATATCATTATAATATATAATTAAACATATAAGATTATTATATCTAATGTATAATTAAATATCTAAAAAATATATACTGTTTTACAAAAGAGCTCTACTAGGTGAATTCTAACCCTTGAAAAATACACTTAAAAATACTTAGGCAACTAGAAAAGATTCTTGATGCTATTTGACAATCAAGAGCACATATTTATTAACTGGCTGTCCTTGTGTACTGCTACCAGAATATGCATAGGACATCATACAGGTTTTTATAGAGGCTTTGCACCTTTGGAGAACAGGCTGAGAAGAAAAAAAAGACTTCTCTGCTCAACATCATTAGTCATTGGGGAAATGTAAATAAAAACCACATTAAGATATCATTTCACACCCATGAGGTTGGCTACAATTTACAAAGAAGAAAAAATCAGAAAACAAGCTTTGGGGAAGATGTGGAGAAATTGAAACCCTTATACATTGTGGAGGGAGTATAAAATTGTTCAGCTGCTATGAAAAACAGTTTGGTGACTCCTCTAAGTTAAACATAGAATTACCATGTGATTTAGCAATTCCACTTCTGGAGAAATGAAAGCATCCACTACCAATTCTACACAAAAAAATTGAAAACAAGTTCTCAGATAAATACTTGTACATGTGTATTTTTAGCCCCACCAGTCACATTAGCCAGAAGGTAGAAATAGCCCAAATGTTCATCAACAGATGGATGGATGAACAAAATGTGGTATATCCACATAATGGAGTATTATTCAGTCATGAAAAGGAATGAAGTACTGCTACATGTTACAACATGGATGAACCTCAAAAACATTATACTAAGTAAGAAATGCCAGATGCAAAAGGACCACATCTGCACAATTCCATTTATATGGAATATCCAGAATTGGTAAATCTACAGAGATAGAATGCAGATTGGTGTTTGCCAGGCCTGGAGAGAAGGAGGAATGGGGAGCGTATGCTTAATGGGTATAGGGTTTTGTTTTGGGGAGATGATGTTTTGGAACTAGATAGGGGTGGTCGTTGCACAACACTGTGAATGTACTAAATGCCACTGAACTGTGTACTTTAAAATGGTTGATTTTATCTTACATGAATTTAACCTCAATTGAAAAAATCTTTTGTTGGGTTATTGCAAATATATAGAAAAGAAGAAAGATGTGATCTGTGACCTATAAGGAGTGCTGCAAATATTGTTCTCATACCTGTCTAGGGCCCCATTCCCTCATGTCCCTACCTAGGCATAATCTAATATTATACATTTAACTGGGCAGGTGTTGTGTTTTTGTTTTAAGTTTTCTCTTTCAGCAAGTGTTTGCATTTAACTCAAGAATTTGCAAACTTAAATCCAGTAGGATTATAATGGAGGAAATTCAGGAAAGGTAGAGGAACATACCTTGGTCATATTTGGGCTCCAGTGAGCCCCCCTTTGAGCTGTATACCTCACTATGTAGGGAGTTGGCTTTGTTCTTTATCTTATGTATGGTTGGTCCTATCGTCTTTTACAGAGTATGAGAATTTGTTTGGTTGCTTGGGCAAAATTTCAAGCAATCATATATATTTTAAATTTAATATTTATTTATTTATTATTATTATTATTTTTTGCGGTACGCGGGCCTCTCACTGTCGCAGCCTCTCCCGTTGCGGAGCACAGGCTCCGGACGCTCAGGCTCTGCAGCCATGGCTCACGGGCCTAGCCGCTCCACGGCTTGTGGGATCTTCCCAGACTGGGGCACGAACCTGTGTCCCTGTGTCCCCTGCATCAGCAGGCGGACTCTCAACTACTGCGCCACCAGGGAAGCCCTAATATTTATTTTATACTGGGTTATAGTTGTGTTAGTTGTGTTAATTTCAGCTAAGTGAATTATTTATACATATACATATATCCATTATTTTCAGATTCTTCTCCCATATAGGTTATTACAGAATATTGAGTAGAGTTCCTGTGCTATACAGTAGGTCCTTGTTGATGATCTATTTTATATATAGCAGTGTGTATGTGTTCATCCCAAACTCCTATTTTATCCCTTCTCTCCGCATTTCCCCTTTGGCAACCGTAAGTTTGTTAGAAAAATCTGTTTATGTTTTGTAAATAAGTTCATTTGTACCATTTTTTTAGATTCTATATATAAGTAATATCATGTGGTATTTGTTTCTCTGTCTGACTTACTTCACTTAGTATGATAATCTCCATGTCCACCCATGTTGCTGCAAATGGCACTATTTCATTCTTTTTGATGTCTGAGTAATATTCCGTTGTATATGTGTATCACATCTTCTTTATCCATTCCTCTGTCAGGGGACATTTAGGTTGCTTCCATGACTTGGCTCTTGTGAATAGCACTGCAATGAACATTGGAGTGCACGTATCTTTTCGAATTATGTTTTTTTCCAGGTATATGCACAGGAGTAGGATTGCTGGATCACATGGTAGTTCCATTTTTAGTTCTGTGAGGAACCTCCATACTGTTCTCCATAGTGGTTGCACCAGTTTACATTCCCACCAACAGTGTATGAAGATTCCCTTTTCTCCACATCCTCTCCAGCACTTACTGTTTGTAGACTTTTTTTTTTTTTGCGGTACGCAGGCCTCTCACTGTTGTGGCCTCTCCCGTTGCGGAGCACAGGCTCCGGACGCGCAGGCTCAGCGGCCATGCCTCACGGGCCTAGCTGCTCCGCGGCATGTGGGATCTTCCCAGACCGGGGCACGAACCCATGTCTCCTGCAGTGGCAGGCGGACTCTCAACCACTGCACCACCAAGGAAGCCCTGTAGACTTTTTGATGATGGCCATTCTGACCAGTGTAAGGTGATACCTCATTGTAGTTTTGATTTGCATTTCTCTAATTAGTGATGTTGAACATCTTCTCATGTGCTTTTTTGGCCATTTGTATGTCTTCTTTGGAGAAATGTCTATTTAGATCTTCTGCCCATTTTTTTATTTTTATTTTTTTGATATAGAGCTGCATGAGCTGTTTGAATATTTTGGAGATTAATCCCTTATCAGTCGCTTCATTTGCAAATATTTTCTCCCATTCTGTGGGTTGTCTTTTCATTTTGTTTATTGGTTTCCTTTGCTGTGCAAAAGCCTTTAATTTGGTCCCCTTTTTTAATTTTTGTTTTTA
This sequence comes from Stenella coeruleoalba, assembly GCF_951394435.1. Lineage (NCBI taxonomy): Eukaryota > Metazoa > Chordata > Mammalia > Artiodactyla > Delphinidae > Stenella > Stenella coeruleoalba. The sequence continues at coordinate 72,319,646 of NC_137162.1, forward strand.
TTTTCATTACTCTGGGAGGTGGATGCAAAAAGATACTGCTGCAATTTATGGCAGAGAATGTTCCACCTATGTTTTCCTCTAGGAGTTTTATAGTACCTGGACTTAAATTTAGGTATTTAATCCATTTTGAGTTTATTTTTCTGTATGGTGTTAGGGAATGTTCTAATTTCATTATTTTACATGTAGCTGTCCAGTTTTCCCAGCACCACTTACTGAAGAGACTGTTTTTTTTCCATCTTATGTTCTTGCTTTCTTTGTTGTAGATTAATTGACCATAGGTGCGTGGGCTTAACTTCTGGGCTTTCTATCCTGTTCCATTTATCTATATTTCTGTTTTTGTGACAGTACCATACTCTTTTGATGACTGTAGCTTTGTAGTGTAGTCTGAAGTCAGGCAGCCTGATTCCTCCAACTCTGTTGTTCTTTCTCAGGAGTGCTTTGGCTATTCAGGGTCTTTTGTGTTTCCGTACAAACTAAAAAATTTTTTGTTCTAGGTCTGTGAAAACTGCCATTGGTAATTTGATAGGAATTGCATTAAATCTGTAGATTGCCTTGGGTATTATACTCATTTTGACAATATTAATTCTTCCAATCCAAGAACATGGTATATCTTTCCATCTGTTTGTGTCATCTTAGATTTCTTTCATCAGTGTCTTACAGTTTTCAGAGTACAGGTCTTTTGCCTCCTTAGGTAGGTTTATTTCTAGGTATTTTATTCTTTTTTTTTTTGGCTGCACCACATGGCATGTGGGATCTTAGTTCCCTGACCAGGTATTGAACCCACAGCCCCTGCAATGGAAGCATGGAGCCTTAACCACTAGACTGCCAGGGAAGTCCTGCTAGGTATTTTATTCTTTTTGATGTGATGGTAAATGGGATTGTTTCCTTAATTTCTCTTTCTGATCTTTTGTTGTTAGTGTATAGGAATGCAAGAGATTTCTATGTATTAATTTTGTATACTACAACTTTACCGGATTCACTGATGAGCTCTAGTAGTTTTCTGGTGACATCTTTAGGATTTTCTTTGTATAGTATCATATCATCTGTAAACAGTGACAATTTTACTTCTTTTTTTCCAATTTGTATTCCTTTTATTTCTTTTTTCTTCTCTGATTGCCGTGGCTAGGACTTCCAAAACTATGTTGAGTAAAAGTGGCAAGAGTGGACATCGTTGTCTCATTCCTGATCTTAAAGGAAATGCTTTCAGTTTTTCCCCATTGAGAATGAGGTTAGTAGTGCGTTTGTCATATATGGCCTTTATTATGTTGAGGTAGGTTCCCTCTATGCCCATTTTCTGGAGAGTTTTTAATCATAAATGGGTGTTGAATTTTGTGAAAAGCTTTTTATGCATCTTTTGAGATCATATGTTTTTTATTCTTCAGTTTGTTACTGTAGAGTATCACACTGATTGATTTGCATATATTGAAGAATCCTTGTATTCCTGGGATAAATCCCACTTGATCATGGTGTTTGATACTTTAAATGTATTGTTGGATTCGGTTTGCTAGTATCTTGTTGAGGATTTTTGCATCTATGTCCATCAGTGATATTGGCCTGTAACTTCCCTTTTTTTTGTAGTATCTTTGTCTGGTTTTTGGTATCAGGGTGATGGTGGCCTCATAAAATGTCTGAGTATATTCCTTCCTCCACAATTTTTTGGAAGAGTTTAGAAGGATAGGTGTTAACTCTTTTCTAAATGTTTGGTAGAATTTGTGAAGCCATCTGGTTCTGGACCTTTGTTGGAAGATTTTTAATCACAGTTTCAATTTCAGTACTTGTGATTGGTCTGTTCATATTTTCTATTTCTTCCTGGTTCAGTTTTGGAAGGTTGTACCTTTCTCAGAATTTGCCCATTTCTTCTAGGTTGTCCATTTTATTGGCATATAGTTGCTTGTAGTAGTCTCTTGTGATCCTTTGTATTTCTGTGGTATCCATTGTTACTTCTCCTTTTTCATTTCTAATTTTACTGATGTGAGCCCTCTCCCTTTTTTTCTTGAGGAGTCTGGCTAAAGGTTTCTCAATTTTGTTTATCTTTTCAAAGAACCAGCTTTTAGTTTCATTGACCTTTGTTCTTTTATTGTTTTCTTCATCTCTATTCATTTATTTCTGTTCTGATCTTTACGATTTCTTCCCTTCTACTCACTCTGGGTTTTGTTTTTTCTTCTTTCTCTATTTGCTTTAGGTGTCAAGCAGTAATTTTAGTGGGGTGAAGAAAAACTGATTTAGAACTGTAGTGAGTTCAGAAAAAATAAAAATGACTTTTAGTTTTATCTGGTTTACATTAAAAATGAAAGCACCTTTTTTGAATCCTTTGGGTAAAATGTATATTCCTACAGCCAGGTTGCTTGTGGAACTAAATAGAAGACTGCCATGAGAAAAGAGTCATTATTTTTTGAGCCACTAAAATCTTAGCATTTCAGCATCTTTGAGATATACCAACATTGGAGAGTTTGGGTAATTTTTTGTTTAAAAAGTGATTGATGACTGTAAGAGGAAACCAGGCAGGCTTCATATATCCTACCCTTTGGATGTCATAGATAATGTAAACCTTATTATCTAACTTATGTCTAATTGTGATTCTGATGCTTGAGGAGCTCTACCCATATGGAATTTGAGGCTGTGAGAACAAAGTTACATAAACGACAGAGAGTGTACAAAGGAAATTAGAATAAATGTGGTCCCTGTTAATATCTACACTTGTGTAAACGAGAAATTTGAACTTGGCTTTTTTTCCTTCCTAGCTAAAGAACTGATAAATGGATGGTTCTGTGGGGAAGTGATTGTGTATTTCGGCAATCTGCCTCCCAGGAGGAATTTGCCAGGTCTAGCAGAATGTCATAGCACTGTTGTAGCTGAAAACAAATATTAAAGAAATGCGTTACTGTAGGTGGAATAAAATCTGAAAATCACCTTCAATCTCTTTCTAACTTTATTTTTAATCAAGTCTCCTGGATGAAACAACATGTCTATGATTAGTTATATGAAATTGCTAATTTCTTGTGGAAGAAGCATATTAGTCTCTTGACTTTAAAGCTTCCAAAATGATACAGCAAAACCTGCAGAATTTGAGGCTAAATATCTATGTTTTATCCTGTGATGAAATCTTTTCTTCTTACGTCTCCTCAGAGTACAGATTAAATTCATCATCATTTTCAGTTTCTGCTTTATCAAATATTTATTGACCATTGAGTCTGTCCAAGGGATGCAGAGCAATATTTTATAAGACACAACCTTTTTTTTTTTTTTTTTTTTTTTGTGGTACACGGGCCTCTCACTGTTGTGGCCTCTCTGGTTGCAGAGCACAGGCTCCGGACGCGCAGGTTCAGTGGCCATGGCCCACTGACCCGGCTGCCCCGCGGCATGTGGGATCCTTCCGGACCGGGGCATGAACCCCTGTCCCCTCCATCGGCAGGTGGACTCTCAACCACTGCGCCACCAGGGAAGCCCCAAGACACAATCTTTTAAATAAATGATTTTATAATTTGTCTGGGGAGATGGTTGTACTTTGTTGGATAATGTTCCTCCCATCCGCACCGCCAAATTCAGGTCTTTCCTGAAACCTCTGAATGTGACTTTATTTGGAAATAGGTTGTTGCAGGTGTAATTTGTTCAGAAGAGGTCAGATTGGAATAGGGTGGGCCCTTAATCCAATATGACTGGTGTCCTTATAAGAAAAGGAAAAGAGACAAAGATGCTATGTGAAGATGGAGGTAGAAATTGGAGTGATGAGTCTATAAGCAGAGAACTCCATGGTTCGCTGGCCACAGCTGAAGCTCTGAGAAAGTCATGGCATAGGTCCTGCTCTAGAGCCTTCAGAGAGTGTGGCCCTCCATTCACCTTGATCTCAGACTTCTAGCCTCCAGACCTGTGAGACAATATATATCCTCTGTTTTGAGCCACCAAGTTTGTGGCACATTGTGATAGCAGCCTTAAGAAACGAATACAGTAGACATAAAAAATAAAGCTCCTATTATTAAGCACCGGTTACATTCCAGGTCCCCTGTCTTTGAGCTGTTTTCTGCCCTAAGGTATCTTCACCATCACCCCCGGAGGAGCAACCAGAGAGCAAGAGAGGCCTAGCAGCTTGCTCAATATCATTCAGCAAGTGGCTCTAACCCTTGTCAGTTTTACTCCAGTGACCATTCGCCTAACCACGGGAGGAAGCCCATATGGCAGGCAGGAGGCAAAATGACAGGCAAGAGGGGACAGACCCCGAAGCTCGCACTAGCCCAGGTGTCCATGAAGAGTTATACAGAGAAATTGCCTGAGGTCCGTCCATAGGATGGGCTGCTACAGGAGCACAGAAGAGCAGAGTGCGACAGCAGGCAGTCGTATGGACAAATCTCTAATGCGTTCTGCTGAGGGAAAGAGGCAACACTCAAGAGAGTACATACTATATATTGATAGTTCCCTCTCTCCAAAGTTCTAGAATAGGAAAAACTAGTCTGTAGTGGAAAAAAATAAAAACAGTGGTTTCCAACTCTGTTGTAGATTCTCTATGGAGAACTTGACGCCGGGGTCCCTGACCTTTGGTGGTTCAGGGGGGCAGAGACCGGCAGATCCAAGCCTGGCTTCTCACACACTGGGTAGCCGTCTCTGTGTACGCAGCTGGGAGTGGAAGAGTATAAATACCACGAGGCCAGGGACCATGCCAGTTTTAGGACCATCATTTTCCAGGGACTGCCACCGTTCCTGGCTCATAAATGTGTGTCCCTCAATAAATATTTGTGGCATAAGAGAATCCACTTGTGAACAGGGTATTGTCTACGATGTTGATATTCATTATCCTTGAATTCCCAAATTTGTGCCACATAAGTGAGCACTTGATTATATACTATAGGGCAGTGTTCTTTAACGTCTGTCATTTTATCACCTCAGTCATCTATACTAACACAGAGAGCGAGTGGGAGAGAGTAAGAGACGGAAAGGCTATGAGATTAAGAGGTTCCACTGTAATTCCGGAGATTGTGCAGCAAAGTTACATGACGGCCCTGCAGACTCTGTAGTGTTTCTAGAATTGCTGGAAGTTTGTGATAGTTTAAGTGAAGTAAATAAATGTACCTAGCTCTGGGCTGGGCACTGGGAGAGAATTGAGGAGAAGCAGAATCCACGCCGTTAGGCTGAAGGACTTCACTCTCCACTGGGAAGGGAAGGTCCACCTGACTGTAGGCAGCTTACTGCCTGCGGGGAAGCGTGGTAAGCACGCCCTGCTCTCACCTCCCGGCTGCAGGGCAGGCGTCAGCACGCAGCCAGGGCACTCTTTCCTGCTAAGCCCTGGACTGGCTCAGGATGTCTTCCCACTTGCACCCTCAGAGAGCCACACTAAACCGCCGGGAACAGTAGGCGAAGACCGTCAGTCACGAGGAGATGGATGTGGGTTTCAGAGGTCATGGACGGCTTCGTGGAGGAGGCTCATTGATCTCAACATAAAAGCACGGCTCACATGGTGGGGTCTGCACCTGCAATCGACCTGCCCTGCCTCATGCCGGCAGCTTGGAGCTTCCACAGGGACTTCAGCCTTGGCTCGTGTCAGGAGGGGCTGTGCTGTCGATTGGCTCCATTCCTGCCCATCCTCTCCGGTGCCGAAGTCTCCAAACCAAGGCTGCCCCTTGGTGAGGTGTCACAGATCCTGCAGGGGAATAGGAGGTGGGTGGCCAGGAACCCTGTAGGATGGGTCTGGGTTACCACACAGCTAAGGTGTGTTTTTTGTCTTTTTGTTTGTTTGTTTTTTGTGAACAGCCTGCTTGCTGTTCTTGAGTGATGACTTTCTCAAGTGAAGCATCTCGGAAAGGATAACCCTGTAGGAGGCTGCTGCCCTCCCGCCACAGAATCCCAGGGCAACTGTGCCGTGAATCGGCACCTTAAGATGTGTGGCTCACGCCATATCTACACTTGAAGGCCCGAGCCTCCTAGTACACTGCTTGCAGGTTTCCAGACGTCGAGCCTGGACAGACGGTGCCTCTGCTTAAACACAGCTGTTGTGTTGGCTTGTTTAGAGGCGCATCTGCTAGGAAAGGTGGAGAAGAAATTCTCTTCCGAGGTTGGGCCTTAACAGGCGCTTGTAGCTACAGAGCCTTGTCTAATAAAGAAGGACGGGGCTTCCCTGGTGGCGCAGTGGTTGGGAGTCTGTCTGCCGATGCAGGGGACGCGGGTTCGTGCCCCGGTCTGGGAGGATCCCACGTGCTGCGGAGCAGCTGGGCCCGTGAGCCATGGCCGCTGAGCCTGCACGTCCGGAGCCTGTGCTCCGCAATGGGAGAGGCCACAACAGTGAGAGGCCCACGTACCGCAAAAAAAAAAAAAAACAAGGATGAAGGCTTTTCCTTTCAACTTTTTAAAAAGAGCAGCAATCTTTCTGCTTCAGCCGGCACCAAACCCTAGTCAGTTGTTCTTTTTTGTGCTTTGCCTGCTTCCCAGAAGTATAGACTATGGCTTGAAATAAAAAAAAACCAAATGTCAAGATTGTTGAGTATTGTGGGGAGGTTTGTCTCAGGAGTTATTTTCTTTCCTGCTCTTTGGTGTCCTTGGGGGGATTTCCGGACACCCAGCTCCACAGCATCAGCCCTCCTGGCAATGACCTGAGCTCCCCACCTCCTCTCATTCTGCTCTCTGACATCCGAACAGGAAATTTGCGTTTTAAAATCGGTTGCTTGCTGATCTAAAGGAGATGTTTCTTATCTGAGGTCTGAGGTTAGGTGAGGATCAGAGAGAGGGAGATTTTATTGGGAGAGTCTCCATTAGACCAGTACTCACATCCCAGGGCCACAACTTATTCTGCTAATGGTTAAGACGACCTTGACTTTGATTTCTGAAACTGCTACATTCACACTTTTCCAGTAGGGTCAGTATTTGTATTGAAAAAGACTCATTCTCTGCAGTAAAACTTCCCCCAACTTTTTTTTTTTTTTTTTACTGACTTGATGGCTTTTTCTAGAACGCATGATGGATGAAGCCAGGACGCAGTCTAGCCATAAAAGACATATGGATTCAATCAGATTTGCCAGAACACAGCTGCAGGGTAAAATCTAAAAAGTGACTCGAGAAATCAAGATGCTGCCGAGGCAATTTCTTGGCCAGGAATCTTTTGGCTGTTTCTTGTTTTAAATTCTTTCATTTTGCATTTTGGGAAATGACTCTCAAATGAAAGCCAAAATCCTAAGTGCAGAAAGATAAATCACATGTCTTTTGCTATGAATTCTGATTATTTCCCTTGAAGGAATAGCCAAGAGCTTGTTTCTCACATAAAAATACTTTTGCCTGTTAATGAGAAACAGAATTAATTGGGTTCTACAGAGGCCAATTTTAGCTGAGTTAAAAGACAAATACTTTAGAGTCAAAAAGGCCTTAGAGACACCTAATTTAATCCCTTCTTATGGGATCAGAGAGGGTAAAGCGTGGCCCGAGAGCACACAGCAGGGTGGGTGCACAGGGAGGACTGCATTTCATCCCATGCTCACTCAGGCGAGTCAATTCTCTGACCTTTCTGACTGTTACTAACGAGGCTCCCTGCCATTATTTACATAAGAATATCTCAAGGATGAGATTTCATTCCTTGGAACTAAGAGATGAAAATAGAGAAATCATGTCACACGTGTAGCATCAGCACCCAAAAGACCTCTTTGTTTAAATAAAATGCTAAAGCCAGTGTACTATGTGAATGAGTTCACCTGGTGGCCTAGGCAGCCTTGTTTTTGAAGAGCGTTTTCTGTGATCTTTGCTTGCATGGTGTGGAATTCTAACCCAACAGACACAGAATACAGAACCCAGAGAAAGGCCCTTTCAGAATGAAACATGGAAACGATGTTGAGATCATATCAAGGAAACTGAAAAGTAACTATTAGCAGGGCTTGCTGCAACAGGATAGCGGGTGGGGATGGAACAGAGCGTTCCTCAGCTTGGCATGGCCCAGGGTACGGGAGGGACCAACCCCCAGAGCCTGCTGGGAAGCTCAGCCATGCCAGGCACTGAACTGAGCCACGGAGCCTTCCTGCCTCTGTCATTTGGGAATTGTATGTGGTCAGGATACAGACGATGGCCAGCCTTCTGGCCATGGATGATTAGCATAATAATTCAGCCAGTGCATTAATTTCAGATTGCTGCAAGCGATCAGACTCATGTTTTCATTTGCAGTTTTGTAAAAGAGACCAGCTTGCTCCAAACACTTTTCTGTAATAATTCATATTGCAATATTGAATAAGGATGTTTTGATTATTTTATTTTGAGGCTTATACTGAAAGAAGTCTAACATTGCTCTTCTCATCATTATTCAATGAGTGTTTTCCAGCTGGATGGAAAGACAGATCTATCTGTTCAGACAGATCTGTTTTCTGTCTGAGTCATTGTTGCTAACAGTTGTTAGGGAAGCAGAAACCTTCTCAGTCAATTGATGTGTTCCAGCTGTGCAACTTTGGAAATCATATTTCTACTGCAAAAAGGATTGGTGCCTTTTCTAATGTTCCTTCCATTAAAAAAGATAGTTTGTCATGGGATGCCACTTTTCAGATTTTCAGAAAGATTTAAAATTGACGATGAATTACTTTCTTGCAACCAGGACAGAGTTGTATTGAAAGGAGCTTCAGATCCTCAGGTGTTTGCCTGGCTTCATGCAGAAGCTTTCATGGCTCCAAATACCCAACCTTCAAACCCAACACTGATATTTTATGCACCGAAAGCAGGAGCTGCTGCTTCCTCTTCCTCCTCCTCTTCCTCCTCCTCTTCTCCTCTTCCTCCTTTTCCTTTCCTCCTCCTCCTCTTCTTCCTCTTCCTCCTCCTCCTCCTCTTCCTCTTCTTCCTCCTCCTCTTCTTCCTCCTCCTCCTCTTCCTCTTCTTCCTCCTCTTCCTCCTCCTCGTCCTCGTCCTCCTCCTCTTCCTCCTCCTCTTCCTCTTCCTCCTCCTCCACCTCCACCTCCTCCTTCTCTTCCTCCTCCTCCTCTTCTTCTTTCTCCTCCTCTTCCTCCTCCTCCTCTTCCTTTTCTTCCTCCTCTTCCTCCTCATCCTCTTCCTCTTCTTCCTCCTCTTCCTCTTCTTCTTCTCCCTCCTCCTCCTCTTCCTCCTCCTCCTCCTCTTCTTCCTTTTTCTCCTTTTTAAAACAGCTTTATTGAGATATAATTCACGTAGCATACAGTTTGCTCATTTGAAGTGTACAATTCAATGATTTTTTTAGTATATTTACTAGAGTAGTGCAACCATAAGCACCATTAATTGTAGAACATTTTCATTACTCTGAAAGGAAGCCGTGCTCCCCTTAGCTACCCACCCCATGTAGTGTCCATCTCTCCCCAGCCTTAGGTAACAAGGAGTCTACCCTCTGTCTCTGTAGACTTGCCTATTCTGGCATTTCCTATAAATGGAATCATACAATATGTGGTCCCTTAACATCATGTTTTCAACATTCACTCATGTCTTAGCTCTTCTCAGCACTCCCATTTGTTTTAATGGCTAATCATATTAATAATAATTAATAATAATATTTAATGGAAAAATATTCCATTGTATGGTTATACCACAATTTGTTTATCCATTCATCTGTGGATGGACATTTGAGTTATTTCCATTTTTGGCTCTTAGGATATGTTTTCATTTTTCTTGGGTATCTACCTAGGACTGGAATTGCTCCATCATATGTTAGCTGTGTTTAACCTTTTGAGAAACTGCAAGACTGTTTTCCAAAGTGACTGCACCATTTTATGCTCCCACCAGCAGTGTGTGTGTTCCGCTTTTTCCACATTCTCTCTAAAACTTGTTATGTCTTTTTTTTTTTTTCCTATAGCCATCCTACTGAGTGTGTGGTGGTGAAACCTCCTTAAAACTATTTTGAAAGTATTTTAGTGATGCCGTTCAGCCCAGATGGATTCTGTGTGAGTGAGAGAGGAAAACAGCACCAGCCCCACACGTTTCCAAACATGAGCTGTAGGAGGACAGTGACTTTTTTCACCACTGTGCCCCCAGAGTCTAAAAAAAGGCGTAGCACATAGTAGGCGTGGAAACGTTTGTAGAATGAATGCCTAAATGAGTTCATGAAGAGTCTCCTATGTGCTAGCATTGGTGTGGATGCAGAGGTACACAAGACATCGCCCTGCTCCCAAAGAGCTTAACTGTTTGAAGGAAATAGAATGGAATTATTCCTGAAAGGAAGTTACTGATGGAGAAGGGTACATGTTAAAGGGAAGTGTACTCATTTCTAAGCCACTGAAATGTAGATGATGAAAACCTGAGCTCTCTGGTCTTAGCCTGATTTGTAAAGTCTGGCTTCCAGGAAATGGTAGGGAAAAAAAAAGTATCAGTCACTCAAACTGCAATGAGCGAGGTGGCCTTCCACATAATACCTGAAACCTCTCCAGGCAGTACAACATTGTCCACGCCACCCTCTGTCTCTCAGTGTGACTGTGGGATCAGAATATAATATGATCCTTCTCCTTTTTTAAAAAAATTTTATTTATTTTTTTATACAGCATGTTCTTATTAGTCATCCATTTTATACACATCAGTGTATACATGTCAATCCCAATTGCCCAATTCATCACACCACCATCCCCAACCCCGCTGCTTTCCCCCCTTGGTGTCCATACGTTTGTTCTCTGCATCTGTGGCTCATTTTCTGCCCTGCAAACTGGTTCATCTGTACCATTTTCTAGGTTCCACATATATGCGTTAATATACAATATTTATTTTTCTCTTTCTGACTTACTTCACTCTGTATGACAGTCTCTAGATCCATCCACTTCTCAACAAATGACCCAATTTCATTCCTTTTTATGGCTGAGTAATATTCCATTGTATATATGTACCATATCATCTTTATCCGTTCGTCTGTCGATGGGCATTTAGGTTGCTTCCATGACCTGGCTATTGTAAATAGTGCTGCAGTAAACATTGGGGTGCATATGCCTTTTGAATTATGGTTTTCTCTGGGTATATGCCCGGTAGTGGGATTGCTGGATCATATGGTAATTCTATTTTTAGTTTTTTTAAGGAACCTCCATACTGTTCTCCATAGTGGCTATATCAATTTACATTCCCACCAACAGTGCAAGAGGGTTCCCTTTTCTCCACACCCTCTCCAGCATTTGTTGTTTGTAGATTTTCTGATGATGCCCATTCTAACTGATGTGAGGTGATACCTCATTGTAGTTCTGATTTGCATTTCTCTAATAATTAGTGATGTTGAGCAGCTTTTCATGTGCTTCTTGGCCATCTGTATGTCTTCTTTGGAGAAATGTCTATTTAGGTTTTCTGTCCATTTGTGGATTGGGTTGTTTATTTCTTTAATATTGAGCTGCATGAGCTGTTTATATATTTTGGAGATTAATCCTTTGTCCGTTGATTCATGTGCAAATATTTTCTCCCATTCTGAGGGTTGTCTTTTCATCTTGTTTATGGTTTCCTTTGCTGTGCAAAAGCTTTGAAGTTTCATTAGGTCCCATTTCTTTATTTTTATTTCCATTACTCTAGGAGATGGATCAAAAATGATCTTGCTGTGATTTATGTCAAAGAGTGTTCTCCTGTGTTTTTCTCTAAGAGTCTTATAGTGTCTGGTCTTACATTTAGGTCTCTAATCCATTTTGAGTTTATTTTTGTGTATGGTGTTAGGGAGTGTTCTAATTTCATTCTTTTCCATGTTACTGTCCAGTTTTCCCAGCACCACTTATTGAAGAGACTGTCTTTTCTCCATTGTATGTCCTTGCCTCCTTTGTCATTGATTAGTTGACCATAGGTGCAGGGGTTTATCACTGGGCTTTCTATCTTGTTCCATTGATCTATATTTCTCTTTTTGTGCCAGTACCATATTGTCTTGATTACTGTAGCTTTGTAGTATAGTCTGAAGTCAGGGAGTCTTATTCCTCCTGCTCCATTTTTTCCCCTCAAGACTGCTTTGGCTATTCGGGGTCATTTGTGTCTCCATACAAATCTTATGATATTTTGTTCTAGTTCTGTAAAAAATGCCATTGGTAGTTTGATAGGGATTGCATTGAATCTGTAGATTGCTTTGGGTAGTATAGTCATTTTCACAATATTGATTCTTCCAATCCAAGAACATGGTATATCTCTCCATCTGTTGGTATCATCTTTAATTTCTTTCATCAGTGTCTCATACTTTTCTGCATACAGGTCTTTGGTCTCCCTAGGTAGGTTTATTCCTAGGTATTTTATTCTTTTTGTTACAGTGGTAAATGGGAGTGTTTCCTTAATTTCTCTTTCAGATTTTTCATCATTAGTGTATAGGAATGCAAGAGATTTCTGTGCATTAATTTTGTATCCTGCAACTTTACCAAATTCATTGATTAGCTCTAGTAGTTTTCTGGTGGCATCTTTAGGATTCTCTATATATAGTATCATGTCATCTGCAAACAGTGACAGTTTTACTTCTTCTTTTCTAATTTGTATTCCTTTTATTTCTTTTTCTTCTGTGATTGCTGTGGCTAAAACTTTCATAACTATGTTGAATAATAGTGGTGAGAGTGGACATCCTTGCCTTGTTCCTGATCTTAGAGGAAATGCTTTCAGTTTTTCACCATTGAGAATGATGTTGGCTGTGGGTTTGTCATATATGGCCTTTATGATGTTGAGGTAGGTTCCCTCTATGCCCACTTTCTGGAGAGTTTTTATCATAAATGGGTGTTGAATTTTGTCAGAAGCTTTTTCTGTATCTATTGAGATGATCATATGGTTTTGCTTCTTCAGTTTGTTAATATTGTGTATCACATTGATTGATTTGAGTATACTGAAGAATCGTTGCATTCCTGGAATAAACCCCACTTGATCATGGTGTATGATCCTTTTAATGTGTTGTTGGATTCTGTTTGCTAGTATTTTGTTGAGGATTTTTGCATCTATATTAATCAGTGATATTGGTCTGTAATTTTCTTTTTTTGTAGTATCTTTGTCTGGTTTTGGTATCATGGTGATGGTGGCCTCATAGAATGAGTTTGGGAGTGTTCCTTCCTCTGCAATTTTTTGGAAGAGTTTGAGAAGTATGGGTGTTAGCTCTTCTCTAAATGTTTGATAGAATTCACCTGTGAAGCCATCTGGTCCTGGACTTTTCTTTGTTGGAAGATTTTTAATCACAATTTCAATTTCATTCCTTGTGATTGGTCTGTTCATATTTTCTGTTTCTTCCTGGTTCACTCTGGGAAGGTTATACCTTTCTAAGAATTTGTCCATTTCTTCCAGGTTGTCCATTTTATTGGCAAAGAGTTGCTTGTAGTAGTCTCTTAGGATGCTTTGTATTTCTGCAGTGTCTGTTGTGACTTTTCCTTTTTCATTTCTGATTTTATTGATTTGCGTCCTCTCCCTCTTTTTCTTGATGAGTCTGGCTAATGGTTTATCAATTTTGTTTATCTTCTCAAACAACCAGCGTTTAGTTTTATTGATCTTTGCTATTGTTTTCTTTGGTTCTATTTCATTTATTTCTGCTTTGATCTTTATGATTTCTTTCCTTCTGCTAACTTTGGGTTTTGTTTGTTCTTCTTTCTCTAGTTCCTTTAGGTGTAAGGTTGGATAGTTTGAGATTTTTCCTGTTTATTCAGGTAGGCTTGTATAGCTATAAACTTTCCTGCTATAGCTATAAACTTAGAACTGCTTTTGCTGCATCCCATAGGTTTTGGATCGTCGTGTTTTCATTGTCATTTGTCTCTAGGTATTTTTTGATTTCCTCTTTGATTTCTTCAGTGATCTCTTGGTTATTTAGTAACGTATTGTTCACCCTCCATGTGTTTGTGTTTATTACGTTTTTTCCCTGTAATTGATTTCTAATCTCATAGCATTGTGGTCAGAAAAGATGCTTGATATTATTTCAGTTTTCTTAAATTCACTGAGGCTTGATTTGTGACCCAATATGTGATTTATTCTGGAGAATGTTCTGTGCGCTCTTGAGAAGAAAGTGTAATCTGCTGTTTTTGGATGGAATGTCCTATAAATATCAATTAAATCTATCTGGTCTGTTGGGTCTTTTAAAGCTTCTGTTTCCTTGTTTTCATTTTGGATGATCTGTCCATTGGTGTAAGTGAGGTGTTAAAGTCCCCCACGATTACTGTGTTACTGTCGATTTCCTCTCTTATAGCTGTTAGCAGTTGCCTTAATGTATTGAGGTGCTCCTATGTTGGGTGCATATATATTTATAATTGTTATATCTTCTTGTTAGATTGATCCCCTGATCATTATGTAGTGTCCTTCCTTGTCTCTTGTAACATTCTTTATTTTAAAGTCTGTTTTATCTGATATGAGTATTGCTACTCCAGCTTTCTTTTGATTTCCATTTGCATGGAATATATTTTTCCATCCCCTCACTTTCAGTCTGTATGTGTCCCTAGGTCTGAAGTGTGTCTCTTGTAGACAGCATATATATGGGTCTTGTTTTTGTATCTATTCAGCAAGCCTGTGTCTTTTGGTTGGAGCATTTAATCCATTTACATTCAAGGTAATTATTGATATGTATGTTACTATGACCATTTTCTTAATTGTTTTGGGTTTGTTATTGTAGGTCTTTTCCTTGTCTTGTGTTTCCTGCCTAGAGTTCCTTTAGTATTTGCTGTGGAGCTGGTTTGGTGGTGCTGAATTCTCTTAGCTTTTGCTTGTCTGTAAAGCTTTTGATTTCTCCATCGAATCTGAATGAGATCCTTGCTGGGTAGAGTAATCTTGGTTGTAGTTTCTTCCCTTTCATCACTTTTAAGTATATCCTGCTACGCCCTTCTGGCTTGTAGAATTTCTGCTGAGAAATCAGCTGTTAACCTTATGGGCGTTCCCTTGTATGTTATTTGTCGTTTTTCCCTTGTGGCTTTCAGTAATTGTTCTTTGTCTTTAATTTTTGCCAATTTGATTACTATGTGTCTCAGCGTGTTTCTCCTTGGATTTATCCTGTATGGGACTCGCTGCGCTTCCTGGACTTGGGTGGCTATTTCCTTTCCCATGTTAGGGAAGTTTTCGACTATAATCTCTTCAAATATTTTCTCTGGTCCTGTCTCTCTCTCCTCTCCTTCTAGGACCCCTATAATGCGAATGTTGTTGCATTTAATGTTGTCCCAGAGGTCTCTTAGGCTGTCTTCATTTCTTTTCATTCTTTTTTCTTTATTCTGTTTCACAGTAGTGAATTCCACCGTTCTGTCTTCCAGGTCACTTATCCGCTCTTCTGCCTCAGTTATTCTGCTATTGAATCCTTCTAGTGTAGTTTTCATTTCAGTTACCATATCATTCTTCTCTGTTTGTTTGTTCTTTAATTCTTCTAGGTCTTTGTTAAGCATTTCTTGCATCTTCTGGATCTTTGCCTCCATTCTTTTTCCGTGGCCCTGGATCATCTTCACTATCATTATTCTGATTTCTTTTTCTGGAAGGTTGACTATCTCCACTTCATTTAGTTGTTTTTCTGGGGTTTTATCTTGTTCCTTCATCTGGTATATAGCCTTTTGCCTTTTCATTTTGTCTGTCTTTCTGTGAATGTGGTTTTTGTTCCACAGGCTACAGGATTGTAGTTCTTCTTGCTTCTGCTGTGTGCCCTCTGGTGGATGAGGCTATCTAAGAGCCTCTGTAAGTTTCCTCGATTCTTCTCCTGAAGTTCAGATTTTTAGTGATGTGTCCATTTTGGCCATTTGCCTTCTACCTTTCTCCCACATCCCTCTTCTGTCTATCTATATCTATCTATCTATCTATCTACCTATCTATTTTCACCACCTCTCCAACAACAATCTCATCTCACCAGCTCTGAGATGTATTTTATATACCTTTCTGCAGATTTAATGCATAATAACTAATCTAAGTGAATGTACCATCATTTCCTTAATTCTCTTGCTATTCAGGTTTATTTCCATTTTTGTTATAAATAATGCTTCATAGGAACCTATTCGTGACTTTTCTTTTCCAAATTTGGATTTTTCAGAAAAGATAACAGTCCAAATGAGTTCCTGGTCTTTAGGCTTTCCCCTCATGGTGATTCAGGAACCCAGGCCCCTTCCATCTGTGCTTGCCCATCCCCTATGGCCTCTGGGTCTGCTTCCAGTGCACAGAAGGGGCAAGAGCATGGAAGCCACCTGCTTCCTAACCACATGGCTGAGAGGTGGCCCCCAGCCTTTCTGTCTCCATTCCACTGACGACACCTTGCCACATGGTGCCACCTGGTTGCAGGAGGTTCTGGCAGTGTAGTCCCTGGCTGGGCAGACACTTTCCAGAAACAACTGTATACTCTCAAAGGAGGACCATGAATTTTGGGTGGACAGTTAGTCTTCTCTGCCATTATAGACTTTAGTGGTCTGATCACTGTTCATTTTGATGACTTGGTACATTTTGCCCAGTAGTCCCCACCCCCATTCCCATCGAAATATTTTCATTTGTTTATTTCTGATTATGAAAGAAGCATACATTTGGTCTTAGTCAATTTCAGTAATCTGTTCATGAAACTTGTTTATTATATGTAGAACCAATGTGTCTACTACTACAATTTTTTCTTCTGTTTGTTACTTTTTGTTTTAATGCTTATACAAGCATTTTCCTTTTTCCTGAGCTACTTATTTTGTATATATCTGCTGTTGCTTTCAAAAATGATTATAATTAACATGTCACTCTTTTTAGATGACTTTTTTGGGGGCTTCTTTTTCAAAGTCTCTGAGACTTAAGCTTTGGTTTAAAATACTTGCCCCCACCTTTTCCACCCATCCCCACCCCCCAAACATCTGAAATAACAATAAAGGAAAACACGTGTTTTAAATGTTAATATTACTGTTACAATGCAGGTAAAGGAATAGCAAGATTTTTGCTCAGCTAAAATGACTCTCAGTTTTAGTTGATCCAATCCTTATTTTTTTCTTTGGGAAATTAATGAGGTATAATAAAGCCTAATGAAGAAGAAATTTTGATGTCAGCTATAGATACTTAATTGGAATATCTCCTAAACTTCACAACATTAGGAAGGGAAATTGAGGAGGCAGAGTAAGGAAATTATGCAAGATTCATTCATTCATTCATTGAATATTGAATTCCCTTCATGTGCCCAACACTGTTCTAGTTGGAGTCTAGCTAGATGTGTCTAGGGGTCTAGATGCCTCTAGATGCATCTGAGAATGAAACAAAGTTTCCTGCCTTTGAGAGGCTTACACATTTTAGCAGGGTGTGGTAATAGAATAAGTAACAAGTAAACTACATAGTAAGTTGAAAAGAGATGTGTCCTACTCTGCCTCATGAAGAGGATGTTATTAATAATTTGCAGTTATATTTTAAATGTATCATCTCAGAATAAAAATTAGCGTGGGGCTGAAAGTTTAAATGAGGTAGCCAGGTTAGAGGTTAGGCCTCATTAAGAGGGACCTGAAGGAGGGAGCCAGCCAGGCATCCATCTAAGGGAGGAGGTTTCCAAGCAAAAGGAAGCAGTGCAAAGGCCCTGAGGCTGAGGTGTACCTATAATTTGAAGAACAGCAAGAAGTTCAGTGTGCTTGGATTGGATTTGGGGTCGGTGGGGAGATCAAGGGATGAAGTCAGAAAAGAAATGAGGGATGTTAGACAAACAGTGTAAAAAGTCTTGTGTGTAAGAAGTCTTGTGGACCATTGCCCATTTTAAGGACTTTGGCTTTGTTCTGAGAGAAATGGAGACCCATCAAGTGTTTCAAACAGAGGTGCGACATGACCTGAATTATATTTTTGCAGACTTATCCAGGGTGTTGTGTGGAGAATGGACAGTAAGGAGACAAGGGCAGCAGCACAGAGGTCAGCTGGGGGTACTGCAATATTCCATGCACGAGATGGTGGTGTGTTGGACCAGGGAGATGGCAGTGAAGGTGGTGAGAAATGGTTGCATTCTGGATATATTTTGAAGATAGAAGTAGGTTTTAAATGGAAGGTGAGGAGTTTAGTTTTGAACGCATCAAGTTTGAGGTGTCTGTCATAACACTCAGGTATGGCTATTGACTAAGCACTTGAGTATAAGAACCTAAAGTTCAGGGCAGAGGACCAGGATAGAGATAAAAATTGCGGGGTCATGGGTCATCAGCATAGAGTTAGTAGGGTTTAAAAAAAAATTATATTGTAGTTTATTTACAATGTTGTATTAATTTCTGCTGCACAGCAAAGTGACTCAGTTATATATACATAAATATACATACGTATATATATTATTTTTCATATTCTTTTCCATTATGGTATATCACAGGATACTGAATATAGTTCCCTGTGGTATACAGTAGGACCTTGTTGTTTTTCCATCCTATATGTAATAGTTTGCATCTTCTAATCACACACTCCCAATCCTTCCCTCTCCCACACCCCCTCCCATTTGGCAACTGCAAGTCTGTTCTCTTTGTGAGTCAATTTCTCTTTCATAGATTAGTTCATTTGTGTCATAGTTTAGATTCTACATATAAGTGATATATGTTATTTGTCTTTCTCTCTCTGACTTCACTTAGTGTGATAATCTCTAGGTCTATCCGTGTTGCTACAAATGGCTTATTTCATTCTTTTTAATGGCTGAGTAATAATATTCTATTGTAGATATGTACCACATCTTCTTTATCCATTCATCTATTGATGGACATTTAGGTTGCTTCCGTGTCTTGGCTATTGTGAATAGTGCTGCTATGAACATAGGGGTGCATGGATCTTTTCGAAGAGTAGTTTTGTTTGGGCATATGCCCAGAGGTGGGATTGCTGGATCATATGGCAAGAGTTGGTAGTTTATAAAATTATAGGGTTGGTTGAGATCATGAAGGGAGTGATTATATAGAGAAGGGGAAGATGCCACAGAGGTCATGACTGACCTCATCGTGAGTCTTCTCTCAGTGGGGGAGCCTCATGACAGTGAGCTTGACAAGAAATGGGAGCAAAGGAATTGGTTACAGCAAAGATAGTTAATTCTTTTGGGTTTTTCTCTAAGGTGGAGCTGAGAAATGGGCAATCACTGGAGTTAGAAGTTGGATCAAGTGAGGGCTTTTCTAATAGGATAAAAACATCAGGCAGATGCTCTTCTTGAATATTTGAGCACAGCTGTTTTATTTCCCATGGTTCAAGATGCTGTACATAGGACTAAGCACATTCACATATTCATTTACTCCTTACAGCTACATTGGGAAGTAACTATGATTACTTTTCAGGGTCCCTGAAAGGTGAAGTGACTTAATGTCTCACAATTAGTATGTGATGGAGCTGAGATTCAGTCCTTCATCTTGTTTTTTGACACACAGCCTGTGCTCTTTTCTCCATGGTAATTGCCTTCCAAAAAGTTTATGTATTTTCTGAGGAGCAAATTCCATGAATGTTTCCTATATTGCTTCTCAACTAGCGGAGTATGGTATAAGATAAAATTGCTAGTAGCTGGTGAATTTGTGTTTTCTACACCATTGTCCAGTGTTTACCATTGAGCTATGTTCTGCTACCATTGACTCTAAATTACAAGTTCTTACCCAACCTGAAGTATGACTTTAAACTCACCCTTGGTGCCATTTAGAAAGCTCTAAACTCACCAAATACTAGGTGAAGAAGCCAGTCTCTCATTTGATCAGGGCCAGGCAACCAGTTACCAAACTAACAGGTTGCTTTGAAGTTTGGTAGAAATTTCATAAATTCATAATGATGATTAAATACATGTGATGTAAAGCTTCAAAGTGGTGTCCTAGTACAGAAGCCACTTCTGCTTCTGTTGGTTTATTTAATTCCCACCGCCCATAATAAGCAGATGGATCAAGTAGCCATGGCTGGGTTCTCATGATGCTAGCTTCTGTGATGCTAGCTTCTGTGATGCTAGCTTCTGTGATAGATATCTTAAAAACAAAGTCTCTCAATGAATTGTATAGCTGGAGGCCTAAAAACTCGCATTGTCTTATTTTAAAAGATACAGCAGAACCCAGTTTTTGTTGAAATATAAAGAAATATATAAGGATATAAATTTGCACATTTTTGAAGGCTACAGTAACTCCTGCTACTTTAACATAAACAGTGATCTATATAGAAGGATATACATGTATACATTTTTGAAGGTTACAGTAACTCCTGCTACTTTAATATAAACAGTGATCTATATAGAAGGATATACATGTATACATTTTTGAAGGCTACAGTAACTCCTGCTACTTTAACATAAACAGTGGCAGTTAGTGCATGGACAGGATGTCCAGGGTTTGTTAAAGTGGTGTGGCTCATTGCAGAGCCTGAATTTACAATGGGAACATTGTATAAAGGCTGGCGAGTTATCAGAAAATGTGGGCATTTACTTAAGATTCTTCACGCCTAAAATTATGTGATATACCTAGCCTGCATAGGGGGAACAAAGCAAACCTTCCATTTGTAGTTGACTGTGATGTCTAACTGCACCTGTGCATCAGGCCCCTGGGAAAGATTCTGGCCACAGAGATGGCCATGTGACACAAGCATGGACAATTAGAGGGCTTCCTTGGGTTTACATTGATTTCTGATGGCTGGAAAAAACATTCTTTCTTTCTGGTAGGGTTGCCAAACTCTCAGTGGCCATGTCTCTGCCACCCACCCAGGGAAGTCCTGTCTGTGGTAGGAGGTAAGGAGATTGATCAACATGTGAAAGCAAGTTAAGATGAGATGAGATAAGAGAGAGCTGTTGAGTTCAGTCCCCAGTTCTCGTTCCAGAGGCCAGGCTTCTGAAACTCATCCTCTGTAAGCAGTAACTTTTCAAAAATTGATCTGCTGTTCACTAATTTTTATACTTCAGCTATGATCCAGTGAAAATATCAACTGCTCAAATTACTATGATAAAGAAACCTGGTTTAGTTTGGCGACTTAACTCATACTGCCATAACAAAATACCATGGACTGGGTGGCTTAAGCAACAGACTTTGATTTCTCACAGCTCTGGAGGCTGGGAAGTCCAAGATCAAGATGCCAGCAGGGTTGGTGTCTTAATAATGTTAAGCAGGTCCTTTTGGCTGGTGAGGTATCTCTCCTTGGGTTGCAGATGGGCACCCTCTCGCTGTGTACTCACATGGCGGAGAGAGACAAAGATCTGATCTCTCTTCCTCTTCTTATAAGGACACAAATTCCATGATAGAGGTGCCGCCCTCATGATCTCATCTAACCCTAATCACCTCGCCAAGGCCTCACCTCCAAATACTGTCACATTCTGGGTTAGGGCTTCAACATGTGAACTTTGGGGAGACACAAACATTCTTCCTTAACACTTGGGAAGGGATTCTGTAGTAAAATAGAGGAAGGCAGGAAGAGAGAGGAAGAAAGGAAGGAATAAACAAGGAAAAGAAGGAAGTAAAGAGATAAAAATTTCTATTGCCCTCAGAAATTTTCCCTCCCAATTCCATGGGTCAGTAAATTGTCTCTTATTCTCTTTTGTTTCACCTATTTTAAATTGTGTGTCCCTTGCAAGTGGTTAATTCACCATTCCTTTGAAGGTGTTACAAAGATTATTCCACTGCATGGAATTGTGTAATTAAAGAATTAGGGATACATTTCTAATGGGAATTTCTCCAACTCACATGTTTAAATAGTGTCCTCATCCAGAGATCCCTCTCATCACATGTCATAAATGCCAACTGTGACTCTGCCCTTCCTTGGGTAAACACGAGGAAGGCATCATATTGTAAACTCTCAGAAAAGAGCTGATGAAAATTCAAAGTGAAATAAAAGGAAATATTAAAACTATTAAATCACTAAATGAAAACATGGGCCAATATAGGTTCTAGGAGATGCTGATTAAAGATGAAAGTGATGTAAATGTAGAAAGATGTAAACTTTTAGGGAAAAATCATCGTTTTCTAACAAGTAAATTTAATTTTACATTCCATTTCAGTACAACCAGACTGTTCCTCCTATATTTCTCTCATTAATTATTTTTTCATGTTAACGTCCTACTCTGTTTCACGAAGAGGATGTTATTAATAATTTGTTGTTGCGTTATACATGTATCTTCTCAAAGTTTGGGGTTTGATTAATGTTCTCTCCCAGGGTTAAGATCCTGCCATCTGGTTTCCTGCTTAGGCAAAAGGAAAGTGAACTAAGAAAGTGATGAATGAAGCAATATAACTTTAAAAATGACTGCATCTTTCTGGTTTTAATTTGAGTCAAATAAGAGAAAGATAATTGAAAGTGTTATTAGAATATTTAGAAAAAAATAAGCAGTAGGTAAAATTCCAAACAAAATTAAAATGTGTAATCTAAGTTGATGGATACAATTACAGAAAAAATTTTAAAGATTATTCCTAGTTCGGAGAACACTTACTAGAGTAGATGCTGATTTTTCAAAGCATTACATTTTCCTGATCCTGTAAAAAAAAAAAAAAAAAAAAAAAAAAAAAAGACAGAATGTCCTACTTGTTTATCATTTCTCTCCTTATTGAGATGAAGTTAGCTGTCCTTTGGTTGCAAATAAGTTCCAACGTGCTCTACCCCCTTAAAGAAGGATGAATCAAACAACCAATGCACCCCAGAGACCAAACTGCTTGACAGGGGGTTCTTTTCTTTCTGAAATATTACTGAGTCTCAGATTATATAATAGATTGCTGACCCCAGCATCCTAAGGTAGGATGATATGGTGGGAAAGGGTTTTGTATCTCACCAGACCAGGATGTGAATTCTAGCCTTTCCCCCTCCCTAGTTATGTGACCTTTGCAAATGCCTTAACCACTCTGAACCTGTATTACCTTTTTATAAAAACAAGGATGACATTTCCCCCACCCCTACCCCAAGCTATGCAGATGTAAACAGCTGTGAGCTGCTGCATGATGCTAAACGTGAAGACGACTTCTTTATTTTGTAAGTCAGATCTAGCTCTGAGCTCTACTTCCCAAGGTCTCTGAAAGTCCAAATGTTAAGACAATGAGAGTAGAGGCCATGGGTTATAAGTCTCTTATCATCGTTAGTGGAGTTTATGTGGGTAACTGGCTCTAATCATAGTAGAGACCTCTGCTCTGTGCTGGGTAGTCAGAGGGGCCCTCAGTAATGCTCCCCTGGGATCCTTGAAGCTCGCATTCCAGAGGGTTTGCCCCTCGGTAGGACTTGCAGCCCTCCCATTCCTGTCCCCCAAAGTCTGGGGGGAACCGCATTCAAAGATTAGGCTCCTTTTCCTGTAGCCCTTCAATATCGTAGCCTCCTTCCTATCTACTCAGGCTAATCAAAGGTCTTTTTTAAAAAAGAAAGATCTGGTCATTCTTCACACGAGGTGAGAGAATCACAGATCCCCAGGTCTCCAACACTTCCCTCTAATTTGTGATTGCAACAGAGAGAACAAGATAGTTACTATTTGAAGTAGGTCATTCAGTTACATTAACTTTAAGGAAAATTGCTCTGCTGTGTAAGCTACAAATTTTTCCATGCTTTTTCATCTACAATTCAGTGAGCATTGGTGTTGCTTAAATCGTACTTTAGGAAGGCATTTTGCAGTGAGACAGAGGAAAGGAGAAAGAAAGCAAGGGAGAGAGGGAAGGATAAAGAGAGAAAAAGAAGAACCAAAAGGAATGAAAAACAGGATATAAGAAAAAGGTGAAATTTCTATTCCCCTTAGAAATGTTCCATAACCCTAGGAAAATTAGATCTTAAAAGTAAACGAAACTTCATACATTGCTGGTGGGAATGTAAAATGGTATAGCAGTAGTGGAAAACAGTTTGAAAAAGTTAAACATAGTTACCATATAATGCAGTATTTCCACTCGTAGGTATAATCCCAAAAGAGATGGGAACATATATCCACATGTACACGAATATTCTTGGCAACATTATTCCTAACAGGTGAAAAGTAGAAACCAAATGTCTATCAACTGATGAATGGATAAACAAAAAATGTGGTATGTCCATACAATGGAATATTATTCATCCATAAAAAGGAGTGAAGTACAGATACATGATACAGCAGAGATGAACCTTGAAATCATTATGCTACATGAAAGAGCTGTATGCAAAAGCCGAATATTATGATTCCATTTATAGGAAATGTCCAGAATAGGCAAATCCATAGAGACAGAAAGTAAATTACTGGTTGTCTCGGGCTGAGGGGATAGAAGGAAAGAGGAGTGACTGCTAATGAGTATGAGGTTTCTTTTTAAGTGTACTATAATTAAAAAGTGTAAAATGTACTAGAATTAAATAATGGTGATGGTTGCGTAACCTCGTGAACATACTAAAAACCAATGAATCAAACACTTGAAAATGGTGAATTTTATGGTATGTGAATTATAGTTCAATTTAAAAAAAGAACTATATAGAACAGAGTAGCATCATTTTTTGAGGTCCCATTAAATTTACAGCAGCCACATTTAGCAGGGACCTCAGCTAATAACAATTCTTCATTACTAACCTTCATGTTCTGTTGCGATTCTCTTAACAAAACACAAGGTTCTGTTAACTGTCTCCATTTTATAGATGAGAAATGAAGGTGTCTCAGAGAGGATAAGGGACTGGCCTGAGATTTCTCATCTGGGAACTAACTCTAGACCTGAGATTAATGAACTGTCCTTGGGAACACAGGCCTTATGAATTCTACCCAGGGCCTCCCCTGCTCCTTGTTTCCCTGTCTTTGAGCTCAGTAGGATCTCACTCACCATGCCAAGAAGAGAGAACTAGAAAGCTGCTTTTACATCCCTTCCCTACCTCATGGACCAAGGCCACCTGCCTTTCAGGGTCCCCCCACTGCACACCCCCAAGCCCAACTGCCTGCCAGACTTTTTGCTTTTAGGAAGTGACTTGTAGGAGGATTCTCAGGTTGTATTGCTATTTGGAGGGTGAAGTGCTGAGCAGACTAATTGTCAAGATAGATTTGGAAATTAGCATCAAGGTTTTGTTGAAGGTAATGGTGGAGCCAGCACAAGGCCTGCGGAAATTGCCTTTCTCTAATGAAAAGCAATATATGCTTCTGGGTTGCTCAGAAGACTGCAAATTATTCCTTCCCTTTGAGGTGCCTGACAAGTTAAAATACTCTTCCTGGTTTGCTGCATGTTAATAAAGTGCGTTAACTGGGTGATGGGCCTCTAAGTAATGAAGGATAATTTGAGTTATGAGAAAAGCCAACGAGATGGAAATAGACTTGTATCGCTTGGACACTAATGAGGTGGAGATAAGTATATATGAGGTCAGGAGAGCCAAAGGCATACTTTTGCAATAGGAAAAGTCCTTTGCTCTTAGATATCTGGTCATGGTATTGAACTTCGCATTTCTTTAATAACAGTCAGCTTCCCAGTATTAGCTGCCGTCTGTCTGCACAATGCTAAAATTCCCAAGGCTTCCCCACGGAAAGGAAGGGGCGGGGCAGAAAGGAGAAGGGTGGGTCATGGAAAACATCCATGATGATGGCTTAGAAAAAAGGAAATATAAAGTATGTTCTTTTTGTAACACTTACGGGCAAAACAGAGTGGAGTAAAGCAACAGGACAGAGTAAAGCATGGGTCTTAAATCATTCATTCATCAAGCACTTACTGAACTATGCATCAGATGCCTTTCTAGGCACTGAAGATGCAATTAACAAGACAGAACAAGACTCTACCCTCAAGATCTTACAGTCTCCAGCTACATATTTAGAATTGATTTGTTTTTAGAATAGTCCTAAAATTAGACCTACATTTGTGTCTTCAATTAAATGGATTTTTTTAAAAATGAGAATTCAGCTTTTATCAATAATCTGGACAGGGACAGAAGTACTTAACAAGTGCTCTGGGAGAACCAAGAAGGGAAAGATTGTGTAGGCAGATGGAACAAATAGAACATTCTGCACAGAGACACAGAGGACTGGTATGTCTGTGAGAAATGTGAAGCAGGTCCTTTTGGCTGATAAATGATGGATGATGGGGAGTAATGGGTGACACAGTTGGAAAGGTAAGAGCTGTAAACTATAAATAAATACATAAACTCTCCTTCGGTGGAAAGGACAAAAATGATGACTTTGCCTCCTGTGGGAAGAAAATTTTCTGTTAAAAAGCACATCTGAAGACATTACTAAAATTTACTTCCAAATTCACATTTATCCACCCACTTTTGGTTTTCAGTGGCTGCAAGCTGGCTGTGAAGTAGGTTTTTGCAGGAGTAGATGAGTTGTGATTATAGAAATCCGTCACTATAATATAGCAAAGGAATCGCTTATGGTCACAAGGTTATGTATATGTATATGTGTGTGTGTGTATATATGTGTGTATGTGTATATATATATTTTCCAACATAACATAACATAGCTTTTATACTACAGTCTTAAACAAAAAAGCCCACCTTGGAGCTCAGGATAAAGTACAAATTACAAATAGAACTTAACATGGAGGACATGCTCAGGGTGCCTAGTGGTCTGTTGAGCATCCTTTGGCTGTTGCGGACTCTATCCCTGGTATTCTGCGCATCTCATCCTAAGTGTCAGAGAGTGGCTGTCATTCTGGGTTGTCTGAATTACTTGGTTTTCTTCTGCTCTTGCTGACCCCTCCTGCCCCCCCCGCCCCCCTGCCACTCACACATAACTGGAGGCTTGAGACGCTGGTCTTCTGAGTCCTGATCACACACTTACGTACTTAGTCTCCTTTTTGACTCATTTCTGTGTCTTAATTGTGAGTATGAATCTCAGTCCACAAACCCAGCTTTGAATGAAATTTTAAATCAAGATGGTGTTAATTCTGAGCCGATAAGCCTGCAGTCAAGGGGGAATTAAACTTCAGTCCCCACTGGGGAACTCGCCTCAAGGAATCGCCCTCTGACCCAGGGCCCTCCTCTGCTGCTTGCTGGCTGCATTCCAGGGAACATGCCCATTCCCTGTTGCGAGCCCCAGGGCACTGCCAGCGTGGGGCTCCACCTCTCCCCAGACCCAGAGTCTCTCTCCATTTGGTCCTCCTCCTAGGTGGAAATGGAGAATTGCCTTCCTCTTTCTTGTGCTTGCTTCTCTCCCCTTGGAATACATAGCACCTCTGATAGGGGAGATTAGGCTTTTGAAAACAACAGGAAAGGAAAAGATCTTAAAGGCCATAAACCTCCTCTGGGCAGAAGGCACAGAGAGCCTGCTTGTCTGCAGTGACTCCCCTTCTCCTAAGCTGATCTCTCAAGGCAGCTGTGACAGCAAATGGGGAAGGGACAGCATGGAGCCATGAACGCTTGCTCCATTTCCCAAAGCGGGAAACCACCCACGTGTCCATCAGCTGATGAATGGCTAAACAAAACATGGTACCTCTGTACAATGTCAGTGGTGTATTCGTCCAGGAGAAGGAATGGAGTACTGAGACGTGCTCCAACGTGGAGGAGCCTTGAATACATTATGTAAAGCGAAGGAAAGAAGCCAGTCACAAAGATCTTATATCGAATGGTTACATTTAAATGAAATACCCAGAATACGCAAATCTGTACAGACAGGAAGTGGATCAGTGGTGGCCTAGGGCTGAGGGGGTTGGGGATGACTGCTGCAAGGTACAGGGTTTTCTTATGGGGTGATGAAAATGTTCTAAAATGGGCTGTGGTGATGGTTTCACAACTCTCTGAAGGAACTAAAAAGATCACTGAATTGTACACTTCAAATAGGTGAATTGTATGGTATGTGAATTCTATCTCAATAAAGCTATTACCAGAAAAATTAAAAAGGGCGTTGGGTTGTAATTTGCTGACTCCTACTCTGTGCACTATCATCAAAGACATGAATGTTATCGTGTTTCATTAATGTTAATGTTCCCTTGTCACGAATTCCTGGTAACTGGCTGCTCTTCCCATAAATCACTTTTCTAGGATGCAAAACAATCTTTTTTGCAAGTATCTCTCAGAACACGTTGGGCCACTAGCTTTCTCCCCAGGCTCTTGAAAGAAGGGAGGGAGAGACCTTTCCAAGTTACACCTGTAGTGCCTGCTTACTCCGAACGCTGAAGAGCCAACTTTAATTTACTAAAGTTGCGAATCTTGCACTTGGAAGACATCCTAGAAACAATCCAGCCCACTGGTTTTCAAATGTGTTTAGTATAATCTAGAGCTGCAGAGCAGGGACCTCAGGAGCAACCACAGGAGGAAACTGGGGGGGGGGGGTATGTGTTCTAAACTGGGCTGAGTGGACCCCCACCTCAGCTTCAGTCAGAGCAGCCCTCACTTCATCTGACGTGTACACTGGGCTTCAGCAAGACTTTGTTTGAAGAATTCAGCAGCTAACAAATGTTGAAGGTTCTCCTGATTTCTAGTTCCATAGAAAATGGAAACGAGATACAGGAAAGAGACTCCCCAAGTCCTCATACCCATCTGGTGACAGAGCAGGGCCTGGAATCATGGACTCCTAAGGATGGGCAGGGCAGTTGGGGTCGCTTAATCAAGCATGTGAAGCTTGACTTCTCACGACTTTACCACTCCTGCCCAGTGCAGGCAAGAGAGCGTGATGGACAAGCATGTGGACTCTGGAGCCAAGTGGCCTGAACTTGAACCCTGCCCCGGCACATAGCAGCTGTGTGAACTTGACCAAGATACTCATCCCTGCCCATCCTTGGCTTCCTCATGTGTAAAATGGGGCTAATGGCAGTACCTATTCCAGAGGATTTATTGAGATGATGTCAAGTGTCTGGCCCATAATTGGGCCCAAATAAACAGTAGCCATGATTATGACTTGTCAGTAGAGACTCTTCATATGCTTTGGTCTCCATAAGTTCACTGGCTAAGAGGCAGAACCCCTGTGAAGTTTTCATCTCCATCTGCCTTGACTGAAAATCAAAGTTGGTTTCACATGGCCTGTTTTTCCCGTTCTGTACTCCCATTTGTAAGATTTTTCATTTGTTTCAGTTCAATTTCACCTACCTTTTTGGGTCATTTATCTCAGACTGTGGTGTTATTTTCCAGTCCCCAGTGAAAAGACCATGGCCGAGTCTGTCTGACAGCTTGGTCCCATTAGGAATCTATACTTGGTCTTGGAGTTTCTGCTGGCCTATGCATAAGGATGCTATTTGGTAGATGGTACTAAGTAACCCTTTTTGGGGGTACATGCTTCAAATTGTGGCTTGCTGCTGACCCTTTAAAAAAATTTTCATTCCTGCTTTGCTCCTCTCATCTGAGGCCCAATTTCAAGTACTTTCCTTCTCTTTCTGCTTTATTTTCCAAAAAAGGTCTGGCATCCCCATCCCTTCCTCCCTTCTCCCTGAACCCCCAGCATGTAGCCACCTCTTTATAGACTCCCTTCTAAGCCTGACTCCCTTTAAGCTTAACACCTGTGAACTTCCTCAGTAAGGCAACTCCTCCAGACCTCACCTGCTGGCCAGATGCTGTTCACTTAACTCTAAACATGTTTACTTTTTTTTTTTTTTTTTTTTTTTTTTTTTTGCGGTACGCGGGCCTCTCACCGCTGTGGCCTCTCCCATTGCGGAGCACAGGCTCCGGATGCGCAGGCTCAGCGGCCATGGCTCAAGGGCCCAGCCGCTCCGCGGCACGTGGGATCTTCCTGGACCGGGGCACGAACCCGCGTCCTCTGCATCGGCAGGTGGACTCTCAACCACTGCGCCACCAGGGAAGCCCTAAATATGTTTACTTTTTATTTAATATCCAAAATTAAGCCATTGAGCTACTAAAAAGTATCCACTATTTCTCAGCTCTGAGGACACTTTAGTGCTAATATTTAAAAATTTCCTGATTTACAAGATAACTCATATACCTTTGTGAAAGTAAAAGATGATCCATTCCAATAAGACAAATGTACAGCCAGAGTCGTAATGCAAGTTCCATAGACTCACATACCCACAGTCCAATTTAAGTTTTTTAATAAAAATGCAGATGAATCCATCTTGACCCATTATCCTAACAATTTTAGTTAGTTCCCTGTGCCGTTGAAAATGTCTTCATTAAATGACTTAATGCATTGCTTTTTTAAAGGGCAGCAGTCGATGTTCTTAGCATCCTGATTATTGACTCTTTTAGCTT
Source organism: Stenella coeruleoalba (assembly GCF_951394435.1). NCBI lineage: Eukaryota > Metazoa > Chordata > Mammalia > Artiodactyla > Delphinidae > Stenella > Stenella coeruleoalba. The sequence continues at coordinate 72,349,421 of NC_137162.1, forward strand.
TAGAGAAAGTTAGATTTGGAGCAATCATAAAGGGCAGGTCGTTCACATCTCTTAGTTTATAGATGGGAAAAGTGACTCCCAGAGAATATAAAACTGAGCCAGGGTCACACAGCATTAAGCACCAGGGCTGAGACAGAGTCTTCCGTGTGTCAGTCAAGTCCCAGCAGATCCCATGTCTCTACATTCTAACCACCTAGGGAGCTGTTTAAAAGCGGCAGCAACAACAAGAAGAAGCAAACAGATGCCCTGGCAAACTTGACATGTTCTGAATTAGAGCAGGTCTGGAGTGGGGTTAGGAAACCTGTATTGTAGAATAGCTCCCCAGGGGGCTGCGATGCACTCCCAGGTTTAGTATTCATTCAGGGATGCTATCTAGAGCACAACTCAGTACAAGTATTAACCACAAACGTAAGAAAAACATAGATTGTGTAAAACTTCCCCACCACAGATTTCCAGAGGAGAGGAAAAGTATAGCCTTAGTCACTTGACCCAAATTCAGCCCAGGTCCCCAAACTGGACGACCAGGAAAACTGCTTGAGTAGTATGAATGCAAAAAAAGATACGAAGAAACAGACTGCAGGAAGTTTTGCTGGAGAAATCCAAGACAAATCAGCATAGAAAACAGCACAGGAGGCTTGTAAAAGCGTTAGTTCTGTGAGCAGTAAGCATTGCACACGGTGTGGATCCAGTAACACAGTCCAGATCTCAGCAGCTTGCCCTGATTTTCATACTGTGAGTTGTAGCTGGTGAGTTACCTACCCCTGACCCTTTCCTTCACTTTTTCTTTCTCGTCAATTCTTTCCAGTGAAATGAGCACCAAAGCAGAGTGAGTGCTCTGTTACTGCCTAATCTTAGGTCTCGATGACCTGTTTGGACCACGTTTATCCAGAGTACAGCTTAGAAACTGTAAATCATGTTATGAATGCTGGCTGGCGTGATGTTTCACTGTTGTCCATCTAATTTCTGACAAGGGTCAAATATTGTCAATTGCTACCACTGCGAATTCTCACCATCAGTCTTGCAGAGCACAGTATCTCAAACCACAGGAGAAATTGGGAGGTATTTGTTGAAATGGGTGATTCTTAAAACATCAAAAAGATAATTTAGATCATTTCACCATCTTATCAGAGTCATTTAAAAGAGAAATGGAAGAGTGTGCAAGGAGGATTTGGGAGTTGTCTTAGCTCATACGGGCTGCTATAATAAATTACCATGGATGGGTGGCTTATAAACAAACAAACAAAAAGACACATTTATTTCTAACAGTTCTGGGGATTGGGAAGTACAAGATCAAGGTGCCAGCGGATTTGATGTCTAGTGAGAGCCTTCTTCCTTGTTTATAGATGGCCATGTTTTTGCTGTGTGCTCACACGGCAGCAGCAGCGGGAACGGGAACTCTGTGGAGCCTGTTTTGCAAGGGCACTACCCTCATGACCTAATCACTTTCCAAAGACCCCACTCCACATAACACTACACTGGAGATTAGGTTTCAACGTGAATTTCGGGGAGACCCAAACATTGTCTATAACAGAAGTGCTTAGTGTTATTTTTTAAAAGTATTCATCAGATTAAACCCCAAGCAGTGAGTGAATTGGTGGGAAAACTTCAATGCATTTACATTTTTGCCTCTTAAATGTAATTGCCATTAACATGTGATTGTCCTTGTAGCAGAAAGGTGAATGCATATCATGATGAAATTCTGCATATGTTGGTCATAAGACATTTTTTTTAAAGGTTGAAAAGCTTTATTTTTTGTCTTTTTATTATTAAAGCTGAAAGTAACTTTGAAAAATTTAATCACTCCCTAATTTTACAATTCAAGAAAGGAATCTGAGCCCCTGAGAAGTTAAGTGTCTCTCTCAAGGAATATCAATTTCTGGCTTATTCATAATTTATCATTTGTTTCCTTCTACTGATGAAGTCTCTGTAAGAAAAAGGAAAGAACTTAAAGTTTTGAAATTCTGTCAAATGTTTGTTTACAAGACAGTGTGGGATATTTTTTGACAGCACCTGCAAGCTGTTTATGTTCCTATCTTTATTTTTAAAGTAATATATTAAACATTTCTTTATTTTGCAACTGGGCCAGCTACAGTTTAGAATGAACAGGTGTTTAGCAGTTTTTGAATATTACAGTATAGTCCCTAATCAGCTTCAAAGGTGAGACTCTGTTGACTTCACTATTTTCTCTTGATGAACATATTAAAATGACAGATTATAAATAATTAATATTGGTATAGATTGAGAACTGTCAATAGAGACCTAGAGTATAAAATTCACAGTGACAACCTACTGTTCCCTCTGAAGAAAATTTCACGTGTGCCAAGTGAAACTCAAGTTCGTTTGAGCTTTGATATGCATTTACACACAAAGGAATGGTGGTAGTGAGAGAGGAGGCCTGACCCATCCACAAGGACCCAAGGTATCAATTTCTATCCATTTCAAGTAAGCCACTGTTGGGGAGAGAGTGTTGGTGTTTGGGACCACATGTAATCTAATCATAAGGTTCTGCAGAGGTCAAATTTTACATATTGTGCAGCTTTGGCTGGGTATGAAATTGGATGCAGTCTGGTTATTGGATCATACTATCAAAGGCTTTTAGTTACTTTTCCTTCCTTAGTTTTATCTCATACAGTAATGAGTGTTTATTGGATTCTTAAGCCCTCTGGGGGAAAATAATTTATGTTTTCTTCCTGTAAGTGGCTCTACAGTCAGATCATTCCTCTTCAGAGACTTTTGTGTTTTGGGTTTTTTTTCCTTCTTCAACTTTATTGAAGTTTAGTTGACGAAATTGTAAGGTATATATATATTTTTATACATTTATTTATTTTTGGCCGCATTGGGTTTTCGTTGTTGCGTGCGGGCTTTTCTCTAGTTGCGTCGAGTGGAGGCTACTCTTCGTTGCGGTGCACAGGCTTCTCAATGCATTAGCTTCTCTTGTTGCAGAGCACGGGCTCTAGGTGCGTGGGCTTCGATAGTTGTGGCACGCAGGCTCAGTAGTCGTGGCTTGTGGGCTCTAGAGTGCAGGCTCAGTAGTTGTGGTGCACAGGCTTTGTTGCTCCACGGCATGTGGGACCTTCCCGGACCAGGGCTCAAACCCATGTCCCCTGCGTTGGCAGGCAGATTCTTAACCACTGCACCACCAGGGAAGTCCCAAAATTGTAAGATACTTAAAGTGTAAACAAGATGATTTGATATAGAAAAGATTCCCACCATCAAGTTAATTAACATATTTATCATATTTACTTTTTTGTTTGTTTTGGTGAGAACATTTATATTCTACTCTCTTAGCAAATTTCAGTATACAATAGGGTGTTATAGGCTACGGTCACCATGTTGCATATTAGATCCTCAAACCTTATTCCTCTTACAGCTGAACATCTGTACCCTTTTACTAACTTCTCCCTATTTCCTCCGCCTCCCAGCCCCTGGCAACCACTTTTCTACTCTGTTTCTATGACTTTGACCTCTGTTTCTATGACTTTGACCTTTTTTTTTTTTTAAGATTCATGTATTAGTGATATCATGCAGTATTTATCTTTCTCAGTCTGGCTTATTTCACTTAGCCTAATGGCCTCCAGTTTCATCCATGTCATTGCAAATGGCAGGATTTTCCTTATTTTTAAAGGCTGGATTTTTGCTGGATCATATGGTAGTTTTATTTTTAATTTCTTGAGGAACCTTCATAGTGTTTTCCATAGTGGCTGCATCAGTCTACAGTCCCATCAACAGTGTACAGGGCTCTCTTTTTGCCACGTCCTTGCCAACACTTATTGTCTCTAGTCTTCTTGATAATAGCCATTCTAACAGGTGTGAGGTGATATCTTACTGTGATTTTGATTTGCATTTCCCTAACAATTATTGATGTTAAGCACCTTTTCATGTACATGTTGGCCTTTTGTACATTTTCTTTGGAAAACATGTCTATTCAAGTCCTTTGCCCATATTTAAATTGGGTTATTTGTTTTGCTATTGAATTGTATAAGTTCCTTATATATTTTGGATATTAACCTCTTATTGGACATATGATTAGTAGATACTTTCCCCCTTTCCATAGGTTGCCTTTTTATTTTGTTGATGGTTTCCTTTGATGTACAGAAGCCTTCTTAGTTTGATGTAGTCCCACTTGTTTATTTTTGCTTTTGTTGCCTTTGCTTTTGGTGTCAAATACAAAAAAAGCATCATCAAGACCAATATCAAGGAGCTTACTCCCTATGTTTTCTTCTAGAAGTTTTATGGTTTCAGGCCTTATGTTCAATTCTTTAATCTGTTTTGAGTTTTGATTTTCATGTATGGTCCAGATTTATTCTTTTTCATGTAGCTCTTCAGTTTTCTAAACACTATTTATTGAAGAGACAATCATTTACCTGTTGTATATTCTTGGCTCCTTTGTCAAAAATTAATTGATCATATATGTATGGGTTTATTTCTGAGTTCTCTATTGTGTTCCATTCATCTACGTGTCTTTTTATGCCAATGCCATATTATTTTGATTAGTGTAGGTTTGTAATATAGTTTAAAACCAGGAACTGTGATGCCTCCATCTTTGTTATTCTTTCAAAGCAAAGGATTGCTTTGGCCAATTGGGGTTGTTTGTGGTCTAGTACAAATTTTAGAAGTTTTTCTATTTCTTTGAAAAATGCCATTGGAAATTTGATAGGGATTATAATCTGTAAACTGCATTGGGTAGTATGGAAATTTCCACAATATTAACTTTTCCAGCCCATAAGCATGGAGTATCTTTTCACTTATTTGTGTCTTCAGTTTCTTTCATCAGTGTCTTATAGTTTTCGGTGTACAGATCTTTTACTCATGGTTAAATTTACTTTAAACATTTTATTCTTTTTGATGCTATTGTAAATGGGATAGTTTTCTTAATTTCTCTTTCTTATACACTTCCTTGTTAGTGTATAGAAATGCAACTAATTTTTGTATATTTATTTTGTATCTTGCAACTTTACTGAATGCATGTATTAGTTCTAATAGTTTTTTGATGTAGTCTTAAAAATTTCGGCAGATAGAATTTGTCATGGTTAACCTGCTGCCAGCCCCACTGGAGCACCCTTGTGGCTGTCAGAAGCACTGCAAAATTTGGCATCTGGCACCCAGAGACACTCCCAGCTGGGAGAAACCATGTGCAATGAGGGTACCTGCCCCACCCCAGAGGGAAAGTGAGCCTCCCACATTTTAAGGGCTACTTATGATCACCTGTACCAAAACACACATATTTTATAAGTTAATAATAAACTCACAAGTAAAGTGTGGTCATAGAGCCCAGGCATTTGGTTATGTTTTAACTTACAGAATCTTGGGCAATTTAGGTAGGGCAGCAAGTCCTATGTATGGCCCACTTATCTCATGGTTTCACAGTTTCCAATGGAAAAGAAATTTGATGACAATAAGAATCAAAAAGGCACATACATGAGTTGCTTTATAAGAGAGAAGTTTTAAGCTTTAACACAGATTTTTGTATTTAAAAATACTGCCACTCAATTTTGCAGTATCTACTATAATTTAAAATGTGTATATTTTAAGACTTGGACATTCTATTTCTCATTCAGACTCAGACACCAGGAGGCACCTACAAAGATGCTCATTGCACATTGTTCATAGTAGTTACAAATGGCAAACAATAGAAATGTCCATCAGTAGGAGTATGATTATATAAACAATGCATAGTCATACAGTGCAAAAGAAATGGATAGATCTGTATGTATTGACACAAAAATATCCTCAAGTTATACTCTTGAGTGAAAATAGCAAACTATAAAATTATACAATAACTATAAAACAGTATGATAATTTTCTTTTAAAAACCATGCCACATGTTTTACATATACATATATATATATATATATATATAAGCCCATAGTAAAAGATTTAGAAGGAAAAATGTCAAATTGATAAGGTGGATGTCTCTAGTAGCTGTGGCTAATAGTCAGAACTTTAGTCTTTTCCTAATGTTTTAACTTTAGCAAAAAATATGGCAGGCAGAAATCTGAGATGGCTCCTGAGAACCTGCCCTCTAGTGTACACACCTTGCATAATCCCTGGGACTATGAATTTGATGGATTTTATTTCCATGGTTAGTACAGTAATTCCCCTACATATAAACCTTCAAGTTGCGAACTTTCAAAGATGCGAACGTACATTACATCAGTGTCAAGCGTGAGTGAAATTGCAGCTTGCCCCTCCATCTCCTATTGCTGACGATCCCTCAGCTCTACCATCTCCCACCTCCTCTCCCTCCTCCAGTCAGTAACTCTTCTTGCCTGTCCGCTTGATGCCAGCCCCTGTATGCCAGCTGTTGTACTGCACTACTGTACTTTTCAAGGTACTGTACTGCAAGATTAAAAATGTTTAATTTTTTGTGTTTGTTTTTTGTGTGAAAAGTATTATAAACCTATTACAGTACAGTACTATATAGCTGATTGTTTTATTTGGGTACCTAGGCTAACTTTGTTGGACTTAACGAAAAAATTGGACTTAAGAACGGGCTCTCAGAATGGAACTGGTTTGTATGTAGGGGACTTACTGTATATGGAACTCATTTGTATGTAGGGGACTTATTGTGTATGTTTCATGGCATAGTTGATTAAGAAAGGTAGGGCTTCCCTGGTGGCGCAGTGGTTGAGAGTCCTCCTGCCGATGCAGGGGACACGGGTTCGTGCCGCGGTCCGGGAAGATCCCACGTGCTGCGGAGCGGCTGGGCCCGTGAGCCATGGCCGCTGAGCCTGCGCGTCCGGAGCCTGTGCTCCACAACGGGAGAGGCCACAACAGTGAGAGGCCCGCATACCGGAAAAAAAAAAAAAAGAAAGATAGATTTTTTCCAGGTGGGCCTGACCTAGTCACAAGAACCCTTTAAATCTGGGTCTAGAGGTCAGAGGCAGAAAAAGTCAAATATTCAAAGCAAGAGGGGCTCTTCCATGCTTGAGAAATTCTGTATTGTTGAAGAAGGTCCAATCCCCTAGGGGTTGCTTCTAATTTATAAGTGGTGTGACCATCCTCAATGATGACAGGGAACTCACTGCTCCACGAAGGACCCCATTCCATTTCAGACAGCTCTAATTGTTCTGAAGTTTTCTCCTAAAATTTTAACTTCTTGTCAGTCGTAGCTTGCCCCTTGGGATCACTGGAGCTCTCTTATAAATGATGGTCCAAATAGACCTCACTTGTGTCCCTGTGATTTTCATATGGTCTCCTTATTATTCTTCATTGTAAAAGAACAAAGCAAATCACCTAAAATACTGCTTCTACAGAGTTCTCTCTCATTGGAGAAGTATCCCTAATTTATAAGTTGAATATGAATTTCTCAGGGTCATGCCTCAGTTGAGAGCCACATTACCCAAGTGTTCAGGGAAGCTGAGCATCTGTCATCATGTGGCTGAAAGATTTATGAATCATTGATGCAGTTCCTGTGCCATCAGAGCGGGGAAAGCAGGATTTGTCTAAAATAAGTAAGAACAAGACAAGTAAGAACAAGATGTTTCCACTCTACTTAGCAAATGTTTTATAATTGACTGCTTTCACACGTGATTTTGTGGCCACAGCCACAGCATAGAGCAGAATCAAAGCATCTCAGAAACGAAAGGACCTAGAAGCTTTCATAATCCAATTATCTTCCCAAGACTTTTTTTTTTTTTTTTTTTTTGCGGTACGCGGGCCTCTCACTGTTGTGGCCTCTCCCGTTGCGGAGCACAGGCTCCGAACGCGCAGGCTCAGCGGCCATGGCTCGCGGGCCCAGCCGTTCCGCGGCATGTGGGATCTTCCCGGACCGGGGCATGAACCCGTGTCCCCTGCATCGGCAGGCGGACTCTCAACCACTGCGCCACCAGGGAAGCCCCACAGTTAGAAACATTTTTATACTGATTTGAAATCCGTGTTCTTTTAACTTTTTAAAATTTATCATCCCAGTTCTGTCTTTGGAGTCTAAACATAGATCTGTCCAATCCATCTTCCTTTCAAGTACTTAAAGGAAACTGTCACATCCCCTTAAGTCTCCTGTTCTTCAGTTAAACATCTTCAGTACTTTTACATTGACTCAAAGGAGCCTAAGGGGATAGGACATTTTATTTTGTGTGTGAATGTGTGTGTGTGTGTCCATTTTCACATTATCTCTTAACTGAAGTTGTAATCAGCGAACAACCCTGGTCATTTACATCTGAGCTGAGAAGAGGATGAGGCTGAGTCTTCTTGGCCTGGTTTGCTGCAGAGTGCTAAGGAGAAGTACAGGGTGTACAATGTTAAAAGTTATCAACCAATCCAAAGACATTTAGGTGACACTCATTTCATTTTCTTCCCAATTCCTGTGTGGACCTCAGTGTCTACTTCACTTTACCTCTAGAACCTACAGTTCCAGTTTCTAGAACTTTGAGAAGTTTTAGTTCATGGTACATAACTTACTTTAGATAACATATCTAAATATAAATTTCTAGATATATATTTAATATCTAATATCTAAATATGTATTTAATCACAAATGGTATGACATTATACACACTGTTCTGCAATTTGCTTTTTTTTTCATTAACTATATTCTAGAGATCTCTTTTTTTTAATTTATTATTTTTGGCTGCATTGGGTCTTCATTGCTATGCGCAGGCTTCCTCTAGTTGCAATGAGCGGGGGCTACTCTTCGTTGCAGCGTGCGGGCTTCTCCTTGCGGTGGCTTCTCTTATTGCAGAGCACAGGCTCTAGGTACGCGGGCTTCATTAGTTGTAGTGCGCGGGCTTCAGTAGTTGTGGTGCGCGGGCTCTAGAGCGCAGGCTCAGTAGTTGTGGCGCACGGGCTTAGTTGCTCCGTGGCATGTGGGATCCTCCCAGACCAGGGATGGAACCTATGTCTCCTGCATTAGCAGGTGGATTCTTAACCACTGTGCCACCAGGGAAGTCCCATATTCTGGAGATTTCTTGATATCAGAACAGATGAAGCTGCTTTGTTCCTTTTATTAATTCTTATTTTTAATTTTTATTTGTTTATTTTTTTAATTTTTAAAAATATTTTTAAATTTTTACTTATTTTTTGGCTGCATTGGGGCTTCGTTGCTGTGCATGGGCTTTCTCTAGTTGTGGTGAATGGGGGCTGCTCTTCATTGCAGTGCGAGGGCTTCTCATTGCGGTGGCTTCTCTTGTTGTGGAGCATGGGCTCTAGGCCTGTGGGCTTCGGTAGTTGTGGCTCATGGGCTCAGTAGTTGTGGCTCGCGGGCTCTAGCTCGCAGGCTCAGGTAGTTGTGGCACACAGGCTTAGTTGCTCTGTGGCATGTGGGGTCTTCCTGGACCAGGGATTGAACCCATGTCCCCTGCATTGGCAGGCAGATTCTTAACCACTGTGCCAGCAGGGAAGTCCTTCTTTGTTCTTTTTAATGGGTGCGTAGTATTCCACTGCACAGATGTGCTCTAATCATTTAATGCATTCCTGTTGATGGATATTTAGGCTATTTCCTTTTTAAAAATTTTTACAATTATAAATAGCACTGCACAATACTTTCCTTTACATGAATTTTCACACAGGAACAAGGATATGTCTAGAGCATTAGTTCTCACTTTAGTGTATATAGAATTCATCTGGAGGGCTTGTGAAAACACAGGTGGCTGGGCTCCACCCTCTGGGTTTCTGATTCAGTGGGGTGTGACCCAAGACATTACTTTCCTAACAAGTGCTCAGGTGATGCTGGTGCAACTGGTCTGGGGAGCCATGCTTTGAGAACCACTGCTGTAGGAGCTCCAGAAGTGAAATTGTCCATCAAAGGCTTTATGTTAATTCGCTTCATCTCTGTCTCCTAGTGCTCCAGTTAAATGTGAAGTATGTGTGCCAGGTAGCGCCTGGTAAAGGAGGACTCTGGATGAGACTGCTTCTGCCCTGCCCCATGGTAGGGAAGGAGGGGAGGGCAGAATAACCAGAAGCACAAGTCTTGGACCCTCGTGCCAAGTCTAGGGGCTTTATTATCCTCCAGGGCTTTTGTTCTTCCATCTGAGATGTCAGCTAGGGCATCACTGCGTGCAAGCTCTTGAAAGCTGTCATTAGCTCTTTTTTTTTGGTTTGTTTGTTTGTTTTTGTGGTACGCGGACCTCTCACTGCTGTGGCCTCTTCCATTGCGGAGCACAGGCTCCGGACGCGCAGGCTCAACGGCCATGGCTCACGGGCCCAGCCGCTCTGCGGCATGTGGGATCTTCCCGGACCGGGGCACGAACCCATGTCCCCTGCATCGGCAGGCGGACTCTCAACCGCTGTGCCACCAGGGAAGCCCCTGTCATTAGCTCTTTAATAATCTCCCTGTCTGCATATATGGGACAGGAAAACACCACTGGGCACCTCCGTTTATTCTGGACTTGGGGGATCCCTGCATAGTCAACAGAGTCAGATCCTGTTAATACTTTTACAATGTGGATCTATATCAGGAGGGAGAGGATGGTTTCATTGCTGTGAAGACAGGGTGTCCATCCAGGTGCTCTCCTTAATTTTTCAGGACGCTGTGTGTCCCCGAGTCCCACAGAACATTTCTTCCTCCCCTTTTCTCCAACCTGGGTCTTGGGCGTGGGGAAAGAATTTGTTGAATATCTACTGTGTGCTGGGCACACAGTAATGCAGCGGAATAGCTGTGTGCTATTACCTCCATCTTGTAGATGAGGAAACGGGCTGCGAGTTGGGGGGCTAACAAGTGGCAGGGCCAAGAGTCGAGCCCAGGTCCAGGCAGCTGTAGAGCCTATGATTACAGCCTGTGCTGTCTGTTCTTCTCCACCTCCTCTGCGGTAGCAGTGGTCAAGTTCAAAGGGAGTGTTTTGGGCTCAGTGTAGTGCTTGTGATTGTTGAGTTTGCAATGTCAATTGCACTTGGTACAACTGAGGTGAGTTCCTCAGTGTCTCTCCTCATTTCCTCCAGTGTGACTCTGAGTCAGGACAGTGTCACTGAGGTTTGTCATAGTGACTAGTACGCCACCCTCAGAAAGAAGAGAATTTTCACATCACATAGGACCCTGTGTTTCAGTGCTCATGCTTCTGTTTCCTAAAGGAAGGAAACCAACGGGGATGAAAACGGCAGAGGAAATAGACCCAGGCACAGAGAGAGCTTGCCCTTAGTTCAGGCTGAGCCCTGCCATTCATTAGTCCTAAGACCTTGGGCTTTGGTAGCTGTAACGGCACCTCTTTTCTGTAATACGGTTGCCAAAACGAAAGGCAGTGTCCGTAATGCAGGGTTTCCCACTTTGCCTGATGATAAGATCATTAAACATTGAGATTCCTGGGTCCTTCCCCTAGAAGATCTTGGTCAGAAGATGGAAGGTTGGGCCCAGGAATGAGGTTGGCCAAGTTCAATCATGGAGACCACTTCACTGAGTCAGGAGCGCCCCGCCCACCTCAGAGTTATGTAATGTGATGAAAGAGGAGGTCTTGTCCATTGCACGTAGCTCAGGAACAGAGACGGTCATCACTGAAGGCCCTCAATACCCTCCTCCCCACAGCTACCACGTAGACTAACACCTGCCCAAGGCCAAGTACTTTCCTGAACTTATTGCTGCAGAACCCAAACAGTTTTGGGAAATAACTGAACAGGCCTTTAGACCAGCAATGTTGCTTATCCAGCCGGCACAGAATTGGGAATTTGAGGCACATGGGTTACTGTGGAGGAGACAGGAGCCTGGAACTAGCGTGGAGGCCCAGAACAGAACAAAGTGCTAACAGATGCTTAGGACAAACTTTTATTTCATGACCTTGTCAAGGACTGGCCCCCTAATGTTAAATTTATAAAGGAGAAAATAGAAAATTCCCTATGTTTGGTAGGAAATTATAATAATACAAGTGATTTTTAATGTTGATTGAGTGCTTAGTCACTGCCTAAATTGATTTCCACAAGATGGAGGAAATTTTTAACAGTCACAATTAATTCCTTATTTCTCATTTTCACTGATGATGCTTCCAAGGGCAAATGGTTTTCTGCACCAATAGAAAGAACCTACTCTGGTCTTGCCCTTCCCAAATCAGCCTGGCCTTGAATTTTCCTGCATATGATTTGCTGTGTTCTCTGGTTTGGTGGCAAAGGCTTCAGGTAGGAATCTCTCCAGGGCATGACTTGTATATCATCTGCTCATTCGCAGAAAACAAAGCACAAAACAACAACGAAAAGACCCAAATGCAGTCATTCCATTGTGTAGCTGATGAGTGAATAGCACTTGACAGGAGATCATGGTCTAGGAGAAAGAATGACATTAGGAAATAACTTGCCTGACCTGTGGTTCTTGCTGCCACCTCAGGAATGGAAATGGGAATGAATCACAAGAATTCTAGCAGCCTTGGGATAATAATTTTGGTCCTGTGTCTGCCTCACATTGGCACTGCTTTTGTATGGGTTGCCTGGAGGTGAGAGGTGGCTCCTTTTGGATGTAGATGACAGCATCAGGCTGAGTAACTATTTGAAAATCTGTGCTGGGGTATTAAGCCTAAGAAACTTACTTTAAAATAAAATGTGAATTACAAATAAATTATAAATAAAGTGGAAGAAGATTTTATTTTATTTTATTGTTTTATTGAAGTATAGTTGAATTACAGTGTTGTGTTTGTGGGATATAGCAAAGTGATTCAGTTTATATATATGTATTTTTTTCATATTCTTTTCCATTTTAGTTTATTACAAGATATCAAATATAGTTCCCTATGCTATACAGTAGGACCTTGTTGTTTATCTGTTTTACATATAGTACTTTGTATCTGCTGAACCCAAACTCCTGATTTATCCCTCTCTCAGCCCCTTACCCCTTTGGTAACCATAAGTTTGTTTTCTATGTCTGTGACTCTATTTCTGTTTTGTAAATAAGTTCATTTGTATCATTTTTTAGATTCCACATATAAGTGATATCATATGATATTTGTCTTTGTCTGACTTACTTCACTTAGTATAATAATCTCTAGGTCTGTCCCTGTTGCTGAAAATTGATAGCCGAGTAATATTCCATTGTATACATCTACCACATCTTCTTTATCCATTCATCTGTCGATGGACATTTAGGTTGTTTCATGTCTTTGCTATTGTAAATAGTGCTGCTGTGAACATTGAGGTGCATGTATCTTTTCCAGTTAGAGTTTTCTCTGGATATATGCCCAGGAGTGGGATTTTTGGATCACGTGGTAACTCTATTTCTAGTATTTTAAGGAACCTCCTTACTGTTCTCTGTAGTGGCTGCACCAATTTATATTTCCACCCACAGTGTAGAAGAGTGTCCCTTTCTCCACACTTTCTCCAGCATTTATTATTTGTAGACTTTAAAAAAATTTGTTATTGGAGTATACTTGATTGATTTGCAGACTTTTTAATGATGACCATTCTTACTGCTGTGAGGTGATACCTCACTGTAGTTGTGATTTGCATTTCTCTGATAATTAGCGATGTTGAGCATCTTTTCATGTTCCTGTTTGCCATCTGTATGTCTTCTTTGGGGAGATGTCTATTTAGGTCTTCTGTCCATTTTTTGACTGGGTTGTTTGTTCTTTGTTATTGAGTGGTATGAGCTGTTTGTATATTTTGGAGATTAACCTCTTGCTGGTTGCATCATTTGAAATGTTTTCTCCCATTCTGTAGGTTGTCTTTTTGTTTTGTTTATGGTTTCCTTTCCTGTACAGAAGCTTGTTAAGTTTGATTAGGTCCTATTTGTTTACTTTTGCTTTTATTTCTATTGCCTTGGGAGAGTGACCTAAGGAAACATTGATATGATTTATGTAAGAGAATGTTTTGCCTATATTCTCTTCTAGGAGTTTTATGGTGTCCTGTCTTATATTTAAGTCTTTAAGCAAGTTTGAGTTTATTTTTGTGTATGGTGTGAGGGACTGTTCTAACTTCATTGATTTACGTGCAGGTGTACAGCTTTCCCAACACTGCTTGTTGAAGAGACTGTGGTTTCTCCATTGTTTATTCTTGTCTCCATCAAAGATTAATTGACCATAGGTGTGTGGGTTTATTTCTGAGCTCTCTATACTCTTTCATTGATCCATATGTCTTTTTTGTGCTAATACCATGCTGTTTTGATTACTGTAGCTTTGTAGTATTTTCTGAATTGTGGGCGGGATATGCCTCCAGCTTTGTTCTTTTTCCTCAGAACTGCTTTGACAATTCTGAGTCTTTTGTGGTTCTGTATAAATTTTAGGATTATAGAACTAGAACACATGTTTTAGTTCTGTGAAAAATGTCATGGGTAATTTGATAGAGGTCACATTAAATCTGTACATTGTTTTGGGTAGTATGGCCATTTTAACAATGTTGATTCTTCCAATCCAAGACTGTGTGGGGTATCTTTCTATTTCTTTGAATCATTTTCAAGTTCCTTTATCAATGTTTTATAGTTCTCAGCACATAAGTCTTTCACCCCCTTGGTCAGCTTTATTCCTAAATATTTTATTCTTTTTGATGCAATTTTTTTAAACTTTTGCAATAGATCTAATTAATTTGCCCATTTGAATGAATAAATATCTTTTTTAGCATCTTTATTGGATTATAATTCCTTTACAATGTTGTGTTAGTTTCTGCTGTACAACAAAGTGAATCAGATATATGTGTATATATATATCCCCTCCCTCTTGAGCCTCCTTCCCACCCTTCCCATCCCACCCCTCTAGGTCATCACAAAGCACTGAGCTGATCTCCCTGTGCAATACAGCAGCTTCCCACTAGCTATCTGTTTTACACATAGTAGCGTATATATGTCAGTGCTACTCTTTCAATTCATCCCAGCCTCCCCTCCCCCACCATGTCCACAAGTCCATTCTCTACATCTGCGTCTCTATTCCTGCCCAGCCACTAGGTTCATCAGTGCCATTTTTCTAGATTCCATATATGTGCTTTAATATATGGTATTTGTTTTTCTCTTTCTGACTTACTTCACTCTCTATGGCAGACTCTGGGTCCATCCACATCACTACAAACGACTCAGTGTCATTCCTTTTTATGGCTGAGTAATATCTCATTGTATATATGTACCACATCTTCTTTATCCATTTATCTGTTGATGGACATTTAGGTTGCTTCTACGTCCTAGCTATTGTAAATAGTGCTGCAGTGAATATTGGGGTACATGTATCTTTTTGAATTATGATTTTCTCAGGGTATACGCCCAGTAGTGGGATTGCTGGGTCATCTGGTAATTCTCTTTTTAGTTTTTAAGGAACCTCCATACTGTTTTCCATAGGGGCTGTATCAATTTACATTCCCAGCAGCAGTGCAGGAGGGTTCCCTTGATGCAATTTTAAAAGGGATTTGTTTTTTTTACTTTCCATATCTGATATTTGTTAGTATAAAGAAATGTGACAGATTTCTGTATGTTAATCTTGTATCCTGCTACCTTGCTGAATTCATTTATCAGTTCTAGTAGTTTCCGTGTGGAGTCTTTAGGGTTCTCTCTATATAGTATCATGTCATCTGCATATGATGACAGTTTTACCTCTGCCCTTCTCATTTGGATACCTTTTATTTCATTTCCTTGTTTGATTGCTGTGGCTAGGACTTCCAATACTATGTTGAATAGAAGAGGTAAGAGTGGGCATCCTTGTCTTCTTCCAGATTTCAGTGGGAAGGCTTTCAGCTTTTCACTGATGAGTATTATGTTGGCTGTGAGTTTGTCATAAATAGCTTTTATTATGTTGAGATATATTCCCTCTTTACCCATTTTGATAAGAGTTTTTTTTTTATCATGAATGGATGTTGAGTTTTATCAAATGCTTTTTCATCATCTATTGAGATGACCATGTGGGTTTTTTCTTTTCTTTTGTTGATGTGGTGTGTCACCTTGATTGATATGCATATATTGTACCATCCTTGTCACCCTGGGATGATTCTAATGTGATTGTGGTGTATGATTTTTTTATGTGTTGGTGGATTCGGTTTGCTAATATTTTGTTGAGAATTTTTGCACCTGTATTCATCAAAGATATTGGCCTGTAATTTTGGGGGGTGTCTTTTTCTAGTTTTGGTATCAGGGTGATGGTGTGTTCATGGAATAAAGTTGGGAGTGTTCCCTCCTTTTCAGTCTTTTGGAGTTTGAGAAGGATTAGTATAAGCTCTTCTTTGTATGTTTGGTACAATTCCCTAGTGAAGCCATCTGGTCCTGGACTTTTGTTTGCAGTGAGTTTTTTTAAATTACAGATTCTATTTCACTTCTAGTGATTGGTCTGTCCAAATTATCTATTTCTTCTTCATTCAGTTTTGGTGGGCTGTATGTTTCTAGAAACTTGTCCATTTCTTCTAAGTTGTCCAATTTGTTGGCATATAATTGTTTTTCTTTTCTTTTCTTTTTTTTTTTTTTGCGGTATGTGGGCCTCTCACTGTTGTGGCCTCTCCCGTTGCGGAGCACAGGCTCTGGACGCGCAGGCTCAGCGGTCATGGCTCACAGGCCCAGCCGCTCTGCGGCATGTGGGATCTTCCCGGACCGGGCCACGAACCCGTGTCTCCTGCATTGGCAGGCGGACTTTCAACCACTGCGCCACCAGGGAAGCCTGGCATATAATTGTTGATAGTATTCGCTTACGGTTTTTTGTATTTCTGGAGTTTCAGTTTATTTCTCCTCTTTCATTTCTTGATTTGTTTATTTGGGCCCTCTCTCTTTCCTTCTTGGTAAGTCTGGCCAGAGGTTTGTCAATTTTGTTTACCCTTTCAAAAATCCAGATCTTGGTTTTATTGTTTTTTTTCTAATTTCTAAAATCTTTATTTCATTTATTTCCTCTCTGATCTTTATTATTTCCCTCCTTCAGATGACCTTAGGTTTTATTTGTTCTTCTTTTTCTAATTCTTTTAGGTGGTAGGTTAGGTTGTTTATTTGAGATTTCCTTGTTTTTTGAGGAAGGCTTGTGTCAGTATGAACTTCCCTCTTAGGACTGCTTTTGCTGCATACCCTAGATTTTGTATGGTTGTGTTTTCTTTGTCATTTGTCTCAAGGTATTTTTTAATTTCCTCTTTCATTTCATGGTTGACCCATTGGTTTTTTAGTAGCATGTTGTTTAGTCTCCATGTAATCTTTGTTTTTTCTCATTTCTCTTTCTGTGGTTGATTTCTAGTTTCATCCTGTTGTGGTCATAAAAGATGCTTGAAATAATTTCTACTCTCTTAAATGTGTTGAGGCTTGTTTTGTGTCCCAATATGTGATCTATCCTAGAGAATGTTCCATGTGCACTTGAAAAAAATTCTGGGGTGTATCCTGTGTTTTGTTTTGTTTTGTTTGGATGTAATGTCCTGAAAATATCAATTAAGTCTAACTGTTTTATTGTATCATAGGATCTCTGTTGCCTTACTGATTTTCTATCTGGAAGATCTTTCCATTGATGTGAGTGGGGTGTTAAAGTCTCCTACTATTATTGTATTCCCATCAGTTTCTCCCTTTATGTCTATTAGTATTTGTTTAATGTATTTGAGTGCTCTTACGTTGGGTGCACATATGTTAACAAGTGTAATATCCTCTTCTTGTATTGGTCATTTTATCATTATATAGTGACCTTCTTTATCTTTATGGCCTTTGTTTTAAAGTCTATTTTGTCTGATATGAGTATTGCTACCCCTGCTTTCTTGTCATTTCCATTTGCTTGAAATATCTTTTTTCCATCCCCTTGATTTCAGTTTATGTGGGTCTCTTGTAGGCAGTATACTGTAGGCTCTTATTTTATTATCCAATCTGCCACTCTGTGTCTTTTGATTTGAGCATTTAGTCCATTGACTTTCAAGGTAATTATTGATAGTTATGTACCTATTGCCATTTTAAACCTTGTTTTCCAGTTGATTTTGTATTTCTTCTTTGTTCCTTTTTTTGCTTTTTGTTTTTCCTTTTGTGGTTTGATGATTTTTGTTTTGTTTTGCTTGCTTGAGTTCTCTTCTTTTTGGGTTTTTTTTGTGTGTGTGTGAATCTATTGTATGTTTTTGATTTGTGGTTACCCTGTTTTGCAAGTATGCTAACCTATTACTATATCTGCTTGCTTTAGGCTGGTAGTCATATAGGCTCAAACACATTCTTTAAAAAAGTCTACATTTTATTACTCCCCTCCCCCACATTTTATGATTTTGGTGTCCTCTTTTACATCTTCATGTTTATCCTTTTCCTGTTCATTGTAGTTATCATCGCTTTCACAAGAATTTTTTTTTTTAATCTGTGTACAGGCTTATTTAAGTGATTTACTTTCCCATTGTGATTTTCTCTTTCCTGTAGATTCTTGGTTCTTTTCTATTTAAAGAAGGCCTTTCAATATTTCTTTTAGGATAGGTTTAATACTGCTGTATTCTGTTAGTTTTTGCTTTTCTTAGTAATTCTTTACCTTTCCTTCTGTTCTAAATGATAATCTTTCTGGGTACAGTATCTTAGATTGCAGATTTTTCCCCTTCAGGACTTTGAATATATCTTGCCACTCCCTTCTGGTCTGCAATATTTCTTTGGAGAAATCAGCTGATAGCCTTATATAGGGGTTCCCTTTCCTCTTTCACAGCTCCCTCCCAGGGCCGGGCCCATTCTGATTCTTTTTTTTTCTCTTCTTCTTTCATTCTACCCAGTTATATGGTGATCTTTCTTGCAGTTTTGGTTGTATGAGATCTTCTGCCAGCATTCAGTAGGTATTCTGTGAGAATTTTTCCACATGTAGATGTATTTTGATGTATTTTGGGAGGAGGTGAGCTCCATGTCCTTTTATTCCATCATCTTGATCTCCCTCAAAGCTTTTATTTAAATCATAAAATTCACAATGAAGTGTGTCCCGTGCTATGAGTTTACTCTCAGTGGGCTTTCCTGGTGCTAGTTAGTCTCAGGGAATGTGGATCTTCAAACACCATTTAAAAATAGCGTAACACAAAGCAGTGCCGCAGCAGTGGGACAGCTCTCACATGATACTGCTTCAAGTTGTGGCTCCACATGGCTCAGTGGACAGTGCATCTCTTTTTGTCAGGCCAGGAGATGTCTCTCCTTCTAGGAGTGCTAGTGTAGAATAGACACCTCCTTTGATTATCAGAAATTGCTTCCTGTCTCTTGAAAGTTGAAGCATAAGACATTTCTTTAAAGCAGTGAATCTACTAGAATCTGAATTCCACAAACATGTTTAGACAAAGAGGAATTTCTCATATAGAACACCCTTCTCCTTTGGGGAGAAAGTGGGGTAGGGAAATGCTACCCCATTGAAGGGAGAGGTGCAGAAGACTCCCAGTATTAAAAGTCTCTTTTCTGATGTTGGATCTATTATTTTTTTTTGTTGTTATAAATTTATTTATTTATTTTTGGCTGCATTGGGTCTTCGTTGCTTGTGCATGGGCTTTCTCTAGTTGCAGCGAGTGGGAGCTACTCTTCGTTGCGGTGCGCGGGCTTATCATTGCAGTGGCTTCTCTTTTTGAGGAGCACAGGCTCTAGGTGTACAGTCTTCAGTAGCTGTGGCATGCCGGCTGAGTAGTTGTGGCTCGTGGACTCTAGAGAGCAGGCTCAGTAGTTGTGGTGCACAGGCTAAGTTGCTCCGCAGCATGTGGGATCTTCCCGGACCAGGGCTCGAACCCATGTCCCCTCCATTGGCAGGCGGATTCTTAACCACTGCTCCACCAGGGAAGCCTTGAATCTGTTATGTTCTTAATTGTCTAGAGTGTGCAATTTGTATAAAAAGAGAAAGATTTATGCATGAAATAATCAGTAAAGCAAGGCAATGAGTGATTAAGAATGGACATTAATGGTGCAAACCGTTTACTTAGTACATTCATTCATTCCCCAACTTGTTTCAGAAAGAAAATGATCCAGGCTGAGTTTAGCCAGCCTTCAGAAAATTGGGTGGGGGGGGATCAGTTGAGGCTGGAGTGGTTAAGGAAGGCTTCTGGGAGGAGGCCAAATGTGAGGCGAGTCCTTTTGGTTGAGTAGGACTTCTACAGAGATGTGTGTGAAGAATGAGAAGAGTATTCCAGGGAGAGGCAGCAGTGTGGATGCAGGTAAGGTGGTAAAATGACTCTCTGTGGATGTAAAAAGGAATCATGTGGTGGGAATAGAGTGGATATCTAGTTGTAGGGAGTAAAGGTATATCCAGTTGTTTAGGAAGAATGGAGACATATTATAAAACACGTTCTGTGTCTGTCACTTTAGTGTTTGTCCCTGGAGTCCATAGACCATGTGAAACCAGTAAAATTTTCCCAGCAAAGAGCAACAGAAAATGGATTCTGTCCCCTGGTTTAGTAACACGTCACTGTATGGCATTTGTCCTGCATAGGAACAGATTATCACCATATAGTCTCTTCCTGTCTTATAGGCAGACACTGATGCTTTCTGTGATTTCAAGTCTGTCCCACTGAACACACACTCTCTTTCTTCCAGCTGAGTTCTCCCTCTCTCTGTCTCCCTTCATTCCCCTACTCCTGTTTTCTCCCTATTTCTCTCATCTTGGCCCTTCTGGTAGGCTCCCGCCTTTCCCTCCTCTGTCTGAATTCCTACTCTTCAGAGCTATGGTCGTCTTGCTCCAGCAGGGGATGGATAAGTTTCTCCAGTTGACAGTATATTTCATGTCCTTGTGTCACAGTGGGAATCTTTGTTGCTTTCCTTATTTCTCTACAAATAGAGTACACAGTGACTTTGCAAATACATTCTACATTTGAGAAATAAAAGCAATAAAAGCATCAGTAAGGTAATGGGGAGAGCTGGCTTCAGGACTCCTGAGGGCATTCTGTACTGACCTTATTCTTGCTACCTTCTGAAGGAACATAAATTTCAATTGCTGCTCTATTTTTATCCCATAAAGCTTACGACATAAATTCTTAAGGTTGTAGAATTTTTCTTTCAGGTTTAGTACTACAAATTGTTGGTTGTAGAAAATCCAGGAAAGAAGGGCTTCCCTGGTGGTGCGGTGGTTGGGGATCCGCCTGCCAGTGCAGGGGACACGGGTTCGAGCCCTGGTCCGGGAAGATCCCACATGCTGCGGAGCAGCTAAGCCTGTGTGCCACAGCTACTGAGCCTGCGCTCTAGAGCCCGTGAGCCACAACTACTGAGGCCACGTGCCACAACTACTGAAGCCCGTGCGCCTAGAGCCCGCACGCCATATCGAAGACTAGTCCCCGCTCACTGCAACTAGAGAAAGCCAGCGTGCAGCAACGAAGACCCAACGCAGCCAAAAATAAATAAATTCATTAAAAAAAAAAAAAGAAAATCCAGGAAGGAAGATATGAGTTTGGAAAGTATTTTGACGTCTGAAAGCATTAGCTTGATGAAGATGAGCTAGGTAAACCCCAAGCTCTTTTACTCAGCTGCCTTCAGTCAGTGTTCCAGTTAGGACTCAGGATGGCACCAGGAAAAGTGTCACAGACTGAGTTGCTGCTCCAGCAGCAGAGGAGTGGGTGGCAGTGATATTTTGGGGTTGGCAAAAAATAGCAACAATAATGAGGAGACCTTCATGCAAATATATGCATCATTTTTCAATGTAAGGTTTTCATAATGCTTGGGAACTCATGAACCTTCTTGAAACAATTATTGAAACTTCTTGAAACAGTCATTGGTAATGATGATCTTATGGTTAAAAAAAAATGACAAGCTCTGATATGTTCTAGTCATCTCCAACAAGACTTCATTTAGCTAGTAACCTTGAAATAGAAACATAAAGATAAATTTATGTTTATAAATTTATTCCTGATAACTGTTAATTTTATTATAACCATGTTTGATGAAAAGACTTTGAAAACCCTTGCAAATGCCATGACTTCTAAATGAAATCCATTATTTAGAATGTATATGTATGAAAGTTATGGAAAACCCATATTGTCTTAAATAGCAATAGGAATTTATTGGTTCTTATAACCGAAAACTCTAAAGCATGGGCGTGTCAGACAAGAGTTGATCCGCTGGCTCAGTGATATCAGGGAACACTGAGTGCTTTTCTGTGTCCCTACTGTGTTCTCTATGGTGTTGGCTTGAGGCCAGCTTGCTTCATAGCACAGGGTGGCTGCCAGTAAACTGTGGGAACGCATGCTGCCTTGTTTGCTCCAATAGGAGAAAGAAAGTCGTTTTACACAACTATCTAACAAAATGCTGGGCTCTAGTCTGAGGAGACTAGTAAGTCAAGTCTGCCCATCCAAATGCCATCCTGTGACTGGGGTAGGGATGGGTTGAGGGGATTCGGGGGGAGAAGACCATGCCCTGAATTAGGCCTCTCGTACACACCAGTCCTTGATCCAATCACTGTGGCAAGGAGAGTAGCATTAGTTTTCATTTTAGAGCTTAGAAATTTTCTGATTGTTACAACACCCAGGTACTCTTATGCTAATGTTTAGGCAGTCATGGTAATCAGAGGATCTCAACATTTATTATAAGCAAACAAGGTACCCTTAAAAACATCTGCTGGAAAAGGGAGAATGCTAACAATTATTAAGGCTTAGAGATGGATACATGAGGGTCCCTTAAGCTATTTTCTTGAGTCTTGTGCATATTTCAATATTTCCATAACAAAAAGGAAAGAAATAAACTATCTATCTATCTGGTCATCTTGAGGGTGCCCAAGTTTTCAGGATCATGCAGTATTGTCATCTGAAAAGCCCATTAAACTAGTGTTTTAGCCTGTGTTCCCCCCACAAGGTAGAGCCTGCATCCAGGTGTTATGTGGAGATCATTTATTTATGTAAGTGCACCCAAGGAAAAGGAGTGGGAGTCCGAGAAGAGTGTAATCCGGAAGCTGGGAAAACTGGTCACTGCTAGGGGCAAATGGACCTCAGTCCTGCTGAGACCCCTCTGAGGAGCCAGGTAGCATGCACGCCAGGATTGTTCCCTCCAGACAGGAAAGAGGACAATGTTTATCTAGGTACGTCTGTTGGTGCAGGGTGGCTCATACTCCCAGATATGCACATGCATCAGAGCGGCTAGGGAGATTCCAGCAGATGCCAAGAAGCCCCATGTGCAGCACAGCAAGGTGCTGTCAGGTTGCATCCATGCACAGCTGGTTGCCACAGCCAGAGCTGGAAGAAAAGGGGTGAGCACCAGGGCATGTGAGGCGTCTGATACAGCCGGTGTGGTCTGATGGCTTGGTTTTCTATTTACAAGTGCAGATCTGCTGCTGGATGCCCTCCTAGAATAGAGAAACAGAATCCAGCATTCTCTTCCTGATGCTCAGTGGAGGGAATCATCCATCATGAGATTTTCTCTGCACATGGAAGACTTCGGCGCAGTTTATTTTAGCCTCCCATCTCCCTCCCCCTCCTGCCACTCCAGGCAAGAGGTCACCTTTTGAATTTTGCTTAAGGGTATTCATGCTCCAGGACACACTGTGATGTGAAAAGGTCCAGCTCAGTGATGGAGGGATGATGCGTTGCCTCCAAGAGAGCACGGGGGATGAACCGCTGCTGCTGGAGACAGACGTCACCTCCTAACTGGGTTTTCACCAAACGTTAGAACTGACATCCAGAAAACCCAGGTCATACATCTCACGATTCTCCTGTCATTTTTCTACTTCCGCTGAAGTAGATGAGTGACACAGGATATGGTTCAAATTTTGGGGTAAGAAAAAGGGATGGAAAAAAGTGCCTTGAGCTGGTACTGTTTCTATATAATTGATTATATTTTGGAATTTGGGGTATACAGCAATATGTAATAGGACTGTTTTGAACTTCTTATTTTATTTACTTACCTATGTTTAAAGGTAGGGGTTCCAACCCCTCATTAGTCCTCCTATTGTGCTCTAACTTGTAGGGAACAGACCCAAGGAGTCAGTGAGAATCAGTACATCGGTTTCATGAATGGTGATCCAACGGTCCCCCAAATACAGGGCTCCCTGGGAAAGCAGAACTGAGAGAGAGGCCAAGGCTGAGATCAAAATGGGGGCGTCCTATTCACATCTGCTTGTGACTCACTGGTGGGGAAATTGGAGCAAAAATAGACCTTGAATTCACTCACCTAAAACTGGAGGATCATAACCCTCACGTATGGTGCCGCTAACAGATTCAGAAGCCCCAGGGAACAGCCTTCAGCCTTGTGTCTAGAAGAGAAGCCACACACAGGTGGGCCTTTTGCCTGGAACAAGAGAGGAGGGCCACTGACCTGTGACTGATCTGTGAGGTGACAGCACAGAGCAGGCAGAAGAAGGTCCACGTTACCTCTTCCACCTGTCCACCCTGGTAAAAATAAAAAAAGCAGCAGCAAAATCAAGAAATAAAACAAGGTGCCAGGAAAATGCCTCCGTAGGTCCCACGTGCTCATTAGTTGGGTGTCTCGTCCTCCCTTGGCAAGGAACAAGATGGGAAACGGTAACTCTCCCTGCCTCAGTGGGTAGTGGAGTAAAAACCCCTGACACAGCGCTGTAAGAGGAGGAACACGGCAGGGAGAGCATCCGGTTCCCCTCTGATGGAAATGTGAATCCAGATCTGCGGGAGCCTCCTAGGAGTCTCAATTTCATTTTCCTCTTCACACTGGGATTCGATGATAGCAACCCATGTTTCCCGTTGTTCAAGGATTATAGATTTATTGTCCTCCTCATGATGTACAAGCTGTGGCTCTGTCTCACACAGAAATCCTCAACCAGCAGTTGGGAATCCACAGTTAGAACTTAAGTGAGCAGCGTGAGGTTGATCTCAAAGGCAGCTCCGGTGCTGGCACTCCTCTCTGGACTCTTTGCTGGAACTCCCAGGGGCAAAAGATGGCATAGCTGACAGATGATGTTTCCCCCATCATTCCACTGCTCAAGCACGGGTCCGGTCAGCCCTTGGCTTCCTGGAAATCTCAAGCATCTTAAGCAAATAAAAAGCAGATCACCTATAATAAAAAAACGTGGCGGGCTCTCATCTGTTTATGTAGTCACAGCAGTGCTGGGCATGACCTCATGCTTTGTGGTAACAAGGCTTGAGGCAATGAGGTGTCTGATTCCTGCAATCTGGGGACTTACTATCAGAGATAGATTACCCTGCTGTATAAACTAGTTCCACACACCTTTTCTCTTGTATCCTGTGGCAGAAAGACAAGTTGTTGGCTATTGACTTCTATTCCAGTCATTGCCTATTTTGTGGATTTTAGCAAACAGCTTTTACACTTGCTCTCTGTGTTCTCTTTGCTTATTTTAATTGACTCTCAGAAGGTGTGACCGCAGAGAAGGAAAGAATTTGGTTACATGTTAATTTTTATCGGTCTTCTCTGGCTGGGGATTCTTCCATGTATAAGAATGAGTGTTAGGGGCTTCCCTGGTGGCGCAGTGGTTGAGAGTCCGCCTGCCGATGCAGGGGACACAGGTTCGTGCCCCGGTCCGGGAGGATCCCACATGCCGTGGAGCGGCTGGGCCTGTGAGCCATGGCCGCTGAGCCTGCGCGTCCGGAGCCTGTGCTCCGCAATGTGAGAGGCCCGCGTACCACAAAAAAAAAAAAAAAAAAAAAAAATACTTTTAGGAGTTTTAGATTTACAGAATAATCGAGAAGAGAGTAGTACAGTGGCTTCCCTGTCACCGCCAATTTCCTCTATTTTCGACATCTTGCATGACTTTCATACATTTGTTACAGCTAATGAACCAATACTGATATGATATTATTAACAAAAGACCATAGTTTATTCATATTTCCTTAGTTTTTACCTAATTTTCTTTTTCTGTTCCAGAATCCCATCCAGGTTACCACGTTACACGTAGTTGTCGTCTCTCCTTAGGCTCCTCTTAGCTGTGGCAGTTTTTCTGATTTTCCTTGTTTTTTATTACCTTGATAGTTCTGAGGGATTATGGTCAAATGTTTTGCAGGATGCCCCTCGATTGTAATTTATCTGATGTTTGTCTCACAGATAGACTTGTATAATGGGTTTTGGGGAGGAAAGCCACAGAGGTAAAGGGTCACGTCACCAAATGCCTTCTTTCACTTAGCCATATGCATTTTAGATGTATCCATGTCTTTTGGTGGCTTGATAGCTCATTTCATTTTTTCCCTCTTTCAGTACATGTTTATTGCATATTTACTGTGTCATCCATATTGTGGTAAAGCATCCATAACATCAAATTTATCATTTTCATCATTTTAAAGTACACAAGTTAGTGGCTTTAAACACATTCACGTTATTGTGCAATCACCACCGCTGTCTGTTTCACCATCTGCAACTTAAATTCTGTGCCCATTACTCAATAGCTCCCCATTCTCCTCTCAAGCCCCTAGTAACCTCTATTCTACTTTCTGTCTCCATGAATTTGCCTATTCTAGGAAACTCATGTAAATGAAATCACACAGTACTTGTCCTTTTATGTCTGGCTTTTTTCACTTAGCTTAATGTTTCCAAGGATCATCCATGTTGTAGCATGTGTCAGAATTTCATGTCTTTTTAAGGCTGAATAACGTCCCATTGTATGTATGTATCCCATTTTGTTTGTCCACTCATCTGTTGGTGGGTATTTGGGTTGTTTCCACCTTCTTGGGTATTGTGAATAATATCGTTATGAATATTGGTGCTCATTTTATTTTATTACTGAATAATATTCTATTGTATGCTATCACATTTTATCCATTCACCTGTTGAAGGGCATTTTGGTAGCTTCCAGAGTTTGGCAGATGTGAATAAAGCTGCTATAAACATTTGCAGCTGGTTGTTTTGTAGACGTAAGTGTTCAAATCAGTTAGGTGAATACCTAGGAGTGAAATGGCCATATACTATGGTAAGATTATGTTTAGCTTTGTGAAAAACTGCCAAACTATCTCCCTAAGTGGCTGTATCATTTTTCACTCCCACCAGCCATGGGTGACCATTCTGTTGGTCTACATCCTCACCAGCATTGGATGTTGGCAATGTTTTGAATTTTAACCTTTCTAATAAATATGTAGTAGTATCACATTGTATTAATTTGCAATTCCCTAATAATATGTGCTGTTCAACATATTTCATATGCTTATTTGCCATCTGTATATCTTCTTTAATGAGATGTCTATTCAGATCTTTTGCCCATTTTAAATTTTGGTTGTTTATTTCCTTATTGCTAAGTTTTAAGAGTTCTTTGTATCTTTTGTATATAACTCCTATATCAGATATATTTGCAAATATTTCCCCCTAATATGTGGCTTGTTTTTTCATTCTCTTTCACAGACCGGATATTTTAATTTTATTGAGATCCAACTTATTTTTTTCTTTTAAGGATCATGCTTTTGATGTATCTAAAAGCTCAAATCTGTGGTCAATTAGATTTTCTCTCATGTTTTCTTCTGGAAGTTTTATAGTTTGTTTTACATTAGGTCTATGATCCATTGAGTTAATTTTTGTGAAAGGTTAAGGTCTGTGTCTAGATTAATTTTTTTGCATTTGAAAGTCCAGTTGTTCCAGAACCATTTGTTGAAAAAACAATTCTTTCTCCATTGAATTGTCTTTGCTTCTTTGCGAAAGTTCAGTTTACCTATCTGTGTTGGTCTATTTCTGGGCTTTTTGTTCTACTCCATTGATTTATGTGTCTATTCTTTTGACAGTACTATGCTGTCTTGACTGATACAGCTTTATAGTAAGCCTTGAAGTTGAGTAGTGTCAGTCCTCAAATTTTGTGCTGCTGCTGCTGCTTCAGTAATATTTTGCTATTCTATGTCTTTTGCTTTTCCATGTAAATTTTAGAATCAGGTTGTTCATATCTACAAAATAGTTTGCTCTGATTTTCACTGGAATTTCACTGAATCTGTAGATCAATTTGGGAAAATTAACATCTTAACAATATTGAGTTTCCAGTCTATTAACATCGAATATCTCTCCATTTAGTTAGATATTCTTTCATTTCTTTGTTTCTGATACTTTTCTTTGTTCTGAAGTCTGCTTTGTCTGAAATTAATATGGCTATTTCAGCTTTCTTTCAATTATTACTAGCATTAGCATGACTAGTATGATTAGTATACTAATCGTACCCTTAACTTTCAGCCTATCTATGTCTTTATATTTAAAGTGGATTTCTTGTAGACAAAATTATAGTTGGGTCTTGTTTGTATCATCTCTGATAATCTCTGACTTCTAATTGTAGTGTTTGGAACATTCAGATTTCAAGTGATTATTGATATAGTTAGAGTAATATGTATCATATTGGAACTATTTTTTGTTTGCTGCACTTTTTATTTCTTTTTTCCTTCCCCACTTCTCCTGCCTTCTCTGGGTTTAATGAACATTTTACATAGCTCCATTTTTTCCCTCTTTTCATATATCAATTATACTTCTTTTAAAAATTTTTAGCAGTTGCCGTAGAGATTGCAATTCATATTTACAATTAATCTACATCTACTTTTTAAATAACCAAATTGCTTCTCAGGTAGGGCAGGTACTTTATAACACAGTATTCCCAGTTCTTCCTTCCTGTCCCTTATAAAACTGTTATCATTTATTTCACTTATCCATATGTTATAATCACACAGTATGTTGTTACTATTATTATTTTGAACAAACATCTGTTTTTTTCAATTAATAATATGAAAAGTAAAAGATTTTGTTTCATCTAAATTCATTCCTTCTTTGATGTCTTACTTTTTAAATGTAGATCTGAGCCTCTGACCTATATCATTTTGCTTCTCTCTGAAGAATTTCTGATGATAAATTCTGTCAGCATTTTTCTTCTAATGTTAGACTTTATTTTCAGCTTTATTAAGGGATAATGGACAAATAAAACTGTAAGATATTTAAAGTGTACAACGTTATCATTTGATATGTATACATATACACTGTGAAAGGATTTCCCCATTAAGTTAATTAACACATCTATCACCTCATATTTACCCCTCCCCCTTTTTTGGAAGAACATTTAAGTTATACGCTCTTATCGAGTTTACTCATACAGTATAGTGTTATCAACTATAGTCACCATGTTATGTATTATATCCTAATATCTTATTCATACTATAATACAAAGTTTGTACCCTTTATCCACATCTCCCCATTCTCCCACATCCCAGTCCCTGGAACTCCTCATTCTAGTCTCATTCTATCAGTTTGGCTTCTTAAGATTCCACATGTAAGTGATATCATAGAGTATTTGTCTTTTTCTTCTTTCAGTTTTATTGAGAATTGAAATACAGCACTGTGTAAGTTTAAGGTGTACAGTATAATTATTTGACTTGCAAACATTACTACATGATTATCACATTAAGTTTAGGGAATACCCACCATCTCACATAGATACAAAATTAAAGAAATATAAAATTTTTTTTCTTGTGATGAGAATTACTCTCTAAACAACTTTAATATATAACATATAGCAGTGTTAATTATATTTATCATGTTCTACATTACATCCCTAGTACTTATTTATCTTATAACTGAAAGTTTGTACCTTTTGACCCCCTTCATCCAATCCCCCCCCACTCCCCACCTCTGATAACCACAAATCTGACCTTTTTTACTATGAGCTTGTTTTTTTGTTTGTTTTTGAAGTGTAATTGACCTACAATACTATGTTAGTTCCTGGAATACAACATAATGATTTGATATTTCTACACATTACAAAATGATCACCATGATAAGTCTAGTTACCATCTATCACCATACAAAGATATTACATAATTATTGACTATATTCCGCACGCTGTACGTTTCATACCCGGGACTCATTTATTTTGTAACTGGAAGTTTGTACCGCTTAATCTCCCTCACCCACTTCTCTCTTCCCCTAACCCCCGTCCTCTGGCAACCACTTGTTTTTTCTCTATATATATGACTCTACTTCTGTTTAGTTCTGTTTGTTCATTTGTTTTGTTTTTTAGATTCCACATATGAGTGAAATCATACATTATTTGTCTTTGTCTGACTTATTTCACTGAGCATAATACCCTCTAGGTCCATCCACGTTGCCACAAATGGCAAGAGTTATAGCTGAGTAATATTCGTGTGTGTGTGTGTATCTCACATCTTCTTTATCCATTCATCTATTGATGGGCACTTAGGTTGCTTCCATATCTTGACTATTGTAAACAGTGCTGAGATAAGCATAGTGGTGCATGTATCTTTTCGAATTAGTTTTTCATTTTCTTCAGATAAATACTCAGGCGTGGAATTCTTGGATTATATGGTAGTTCTATTTTTAATTTTTTGAAGAACCTCCATGCTGTTTTCCATAGTGACTGCACCAATTTATATTCTCACCAACATTGCATGAGGGTTCCCTTTTCTCCATATCCTTGCCAATTTTTGTTATTTGTTGTCTTTTTCATAATAGCCATTCTGACAGGTGTGATGTGATATCTCACTGTGGTTTTGATTTGCATTTCCCTGATAGTGAGTGATGTTAAGCATCATTTCATGTACCTGTTGGCCATATATATGTTAATATTTGCTTTATGCATTTAGGTGGTCCTATGGTGGGTGCATATATATTTACGATTGTTATATCATCTTGTGGAT
This sequence comes from Stenella coeruleoalba, assembly GCF_951394435.1. Taxonomy (NCBI): domain Eukaryota; kingdom Metazoa; phylum Chordata; class Mammalia; order Artiodactyla; family Delphinidae; genus Stenella; species Stenella coeruleoalba. Next base: position 72,379,676 of record NC_137162.1, read on the forward strand.
TGATCCCTTTATCATCATGTAATGTCCTTCTTTGTCTCTTGTTACAGTCTTTGTTTTAATGTCTATTTTGTCTGATATAATTTTGTTACCGCAGCCTTCTTTTTGTTTTCATTAGCATGGAATACCCTTTTTCATCCCCTCACTTTAAGTCTTTGTGTTTCTTTACATCTAAAGTGAGTCTCTTGTAGGCGGCATATAGATGGGTCTTGCTTTTGTATCTATTCAGCTACTCTATGTCTTTTGATGGGAGTATTTAGTCCATTTGCATTTAAAGTAATTATTAACAGGTATGTTCTTATTGCCATTTTGTTAATTGTTGTTGGGTTGTTTTTGTAGTTCTTTTTTGTTCCTTCTTATTTTATTCCCTTCTGATTTGATGACTTTCTTTAGTGTTATGTTTGGATTCCTTTATCTTTTTGTGTGTATGTCAGCTGTAGATTTTTGCTTTGTGGTTACCATGAGGTTTATATATGGCAATCTATGTCTGTCTGTCTCTCTATCTATCTAGATATATATGATTGTTTTAAGTTGCTGATCTCCTAAGTTTTAATGCATTTTTAACTTTTTTACTCTCACTGCAAGTTTAATGTTTTGACGTCGTATTCCACACCTTTTTTGGGGGGTAGCCTTTACTTACTGTGGCTATAGATGATTTTATTACTTTTGTCTCTTAACCTTCCTGCTAGCTTTATACGTGGTTGATCTACTACCTTTACTGTATATTTGCCTTTACCAATGAGATTTTTCTTTTCATAATTTTCATATTTCTGGTTGTAGCCTTTTCCTTTCTGCTTAGAGGAGCACTTTTAAGAATTCTGTAAATCTAGTTTTGTGGTGCTGAACTCTTTTAGCTGTTGCTTGTCTATGAAACTTGTGATATCTCCTTCAAATATGAATGTAGCCTTGCCAGGTAGAGTATTCTTGGTTGTAGGTTTTTCCCTTTTATCACTTTTAATATATCATGCCATTTGCTTCTGGACTGCAGAATCTGCTGAAGAGTTACCTTGATGGCCTTATGGGAGTTGCCTTGTATGTAACTAGTTGCTTTCCCTTTTTGCTCTTAATATTCTCTCTTCAATTTTTGCCATTTTAACTACAGTGTGTTTTGGTGTGGTCCTCTTTGGGAAGATCTTGTTTGGGACTCTGATTCCTAGACCTGGATGTTTGGTTTTTTTCCCCCTTAGGTTAGGGAAGTTTTCAGCCATTATGTCTTCAGATATGTTCTTTGCCCATTTCTCTCTTTCGTCTCCTTCTGGACCCCTATAATGTGACTGTTAGTATGCTTGGTGTTGTCTATTAAACTATTCTTATTTTTAAAAATTCTTTCCTTTTTCTTTTCACGGGGCTTCCCTGGTGGCGCAGTGGTTGAGAGTCTGCCTGCCGATGCAGGGGACACGGGTTTGTGCCCCGGACCGGGAAGATCCCACATGCCGTGGAGCAGCTGGGCCCGTGAGCCATGGCCACTGAGCCTGCGCGTCCGGAGCCTGTGCTCCGCAACTAGAGAGGCCACAACAGTGAGAGGCCCGTGTACTGCAAAAAAAAAAAAAATCTTTCCTTTTTCTTTTCAGCTTGAGTGATTTCCACTACTTTGTCTTCCAGTTTGCTGACCCATTCCTCTGTATCATTTAATCTACTATTAATTCCTTATAGTGTATATTTAATTTCTTTTATTGTATTCTTCAGCTCTGTTTCATTCTTCTTTGTATTTTCTAACTCTCTGTTAGAAACTTCTAACTTTGACTATGTTCATCTGTTAGTCTCCCTAGTACATTGGGCATCTTTATGATCATTACCTTGAACTCATTGTTGGGTTGATTGCTTAGCTCCACTTCACTTAGTTTGTCTTCTTGGGTTTTATCTTGTTCCTGTGTTTGGAACATATTCCTCTGTCACCTCATTTTGCCTAATTCTCTGTTTTTATTTCTATGTATTTGGTAGGTTGGTTATGTTTTCCTGTCTTGGAGAAGTGGCCTTATGTAGGAGATGTCCTGTGGGGCCCAGAAGTGCACTCCTCTCTGTTCACCAAAACTACATGCTCTGGGGGTGCCCTTTAAGTGGGCTGTGGGCCCTTCTGTTGCGGTGGGCTAACTACAGTGGGCACACTATAGGTGTGGCTGGCCCCTGCTCTGATTAATTGCCAGGCCCTGCCTAGTGTGGAGGCTGCTGGCCACTGTTGGGTGGGGCTGGGTCCTGGCACAGCTGGCTGCATGACCTGGGGAGTCCTGGTCCTTGTGCTGGCTCACTGGGGGGCAGTGCCAGGTCATGAGGCACCTGGATGAAGAGCCCTGGGTGGTCCTGGGGTTAGTGCTGGCCCACTGGTGAGCGAAGTTGGGTCTTGAGGTTGTTGGCTCCAGGGCCAGGGATTCTGGAGCTAGGGTTAGCTTGCTCATTCATGGGATCATAGCCTGGGGAGGGTCCCAGGGCTGGTGTTGGCCTGTTGGTTCATGGGACCAATTCCTGACATGGCTGGCTGTGGGGTCTGGGGTGTCCCAGAGCTGGTGTTGGCCCACTGGTGGCTGGGGCTGGTGCTCAGTGGTGTCCCAAGGCTGGTGCTGGCCCACTGGTTGGTAGGCTGAGTCCTAGGGCTAATGCCAGCCTGCTGGAGGGTGAAGCTGGGGCCTTGAGTCTCTCGCTGAGAGGTGTGGGGATCCTGGAGTGAGGGTTGGCCTGCTGGTTGGTGGGGCTGTGTGCTGGGTCCTCTGGTGATAGGGCCTGGTCCCAGGGTTGCTGGGGGTTCATGGGGTCTTCTGGCAGCCAGCCTGCTGGTAGGTGGGGCTATGTCCCCGCCTGGGTAGCTGCTTGGCCTGGAGGTCCCAGGACTGGTGCTCACTGGCTGGTGGGCAGTGTTGGGTCCTGGTGGTAATAAGCCTAAAAGAAGAATTCCAAAATAGCCCTATCAACACCAGCATCTTCATGGTAGAATGAGCTTTTAAAAGTGGCCGCTGCCAGCATCTGTGTCCCGGGGGTAAGTCCTAGTGGCCTCCTGACTCTCTGGGAGGCTCCCCAAGATCAGCGAGTGAGTCCGACCCGAGCTCTTTTCAAATTACTGCTTCTGTGCTTGGTCTTGGAGCATGTATTGGGTTGGCCAAAAGGTTCATTTGGGTTTTCTCGTAACATCGTACGGAAAAATCCGAACGCACTTTTTGGCCAACCCAATAAGCTTTTGTGTGTGCCCTTTAAGGTTGGAGTCCCTGTTTTCTACAGCCCTCTGGCTCTCCCAAAAGTAACCTCCACTGACCTTCAAAGCCAAATGTTCCGGGGACTTGTCTTCCCAGTGCAGGACCCCTGGACTGGGAAGCCTAGTGTGGGGCTTGGATCCCTTGCTTCTAGGGGAGAGCTCTTTCAATTGTAATTATCCTTCCATTTGTGGGTCACCTACCTGGGGGTATGGGTCTTGACTGTACAGCATCTCTTTCCCCTCCTACCTGTCTCATCGTAATTCCTTCTTTATATCTTGAGTGGTAGAGGATCTTTTCTCCTAGTTTTTAGGTTATTCTCACTGACAGTTGCTCTGTAAATAGTTGTGATTTTGGCATGCCTGTGGGAGTAGGTGAGCTCAGGGTCTTCCTACTCTGCCATCTTGGCCACACATCTATAGCATTTGTCTCTGTCTGACTTATTTCACTCAATGCCCTCAAGGTGCATATGTGTTGTTGCAGTGGCAGGATTTCCTTCCTTCTCATGGCTGAATAATTTTCCATTATATATATGTATTATTGTATATATATATATATATATATATATATATATACACACATAATATATATATGTTGTATATATAAAAAACACATTTTCATTCAACTGTTGATGAACACTTAGGTTGTTTCTATATCTTGGCTATTGTGAATAATGCTGCAGTGAACATGGGAGTATAGATATCTCTTCAAGATCTTGTTCTCATTTCCTCTAGATATATACCCAGAAGTGGAATTGCTAGATCATATGGTAGTTCTATTTCTAATTTTTAAAGGAATCTCCATAATGTTTCCCATAGTGGCTGCACCAATTTAATTTCCAATCAACAGTGCAAATTTGTTTGCTTTTCTCCACATCTTTGCCGACACTTGTTTTTTTCTTGTCTTTTTGATGATACCTGTTCTAAGAGATGTAAGATGATCTCTCATTGTGTTTTTCATTTCCATTTACCTGATGATTAGTGATGTTAAGCAGTTTTTCATGTACCTGTTAGCCATTTGTACATTTCTTTTGAAAAATGTCTATTCAGGTCATTTGCCCATTTAAAAAATTGGATTATTTGTGGTTTTTTGCTATTGAGTTATATGGAGTTCTCTATATATTTTAGTTATTAACCCCTTATCAGATATGTGGTTGGCAAATATTTTTTCCCATTCTATAGGTTGACTTTTCATTTGGTTGATGGTTTCCTTTGATGTACATAGCTTTTCAGTTTGATGTAGTCCTGCTTGTTTAGTTTTGCTTTTGTTGCCTTTGCTTTTGGTGTCAGATCCACCATATCATTGCCAAAGATATCAAGGAGTTTACTCCGTTTTCTTTTATGAGTTTTATAATTTCAGATCTTACGTTCGGGTCTTTAACACATTTTGAACTGATTTTTGTGAATGGTGTAAGATAAGTGTCCAGATTAATTTTTTGCATGTGTCAGTCCAGTTTTCCCAGTTATCATTTATTAAGGAGAATATACTCTACCCATTGTATGTTCTTGGCTCCTTTGTCAAAACTTAACTGAGCATACATGCATAGGTTTATCATGGGGCTCTGTATTCAGTTCCATTAATCTATGTGTCTCTTGTTGTTGTGTTTTTTTATTTTATTTTTGCTAATATTTACTATTTTATTGTGATATAGTTGGAGGTCAGGAACTATGATGCCTCCATTTTTGTCCTTTTGTCTCAGGATTGCTTTGGCTATGCAGGGTCTTTGTGGCCCCATAAAAATTTTAGGATTTTTAAAAATTTCTGCAACAAATGCAATTGGAATTTTGATAGGGATTGCTTTGAATTTGTACACTGCTTGCAGTAGTATAGACATTTTACCAATATTAATTTTTCCTACCCATGAACATGGAATATCTTTTCATTTATTTGTCTTCTTCGGTTTCTTTCATCAATGTTATATAGTTTTCAGTGTACAGTTCACCTCCTTGGTTAAACTTATTCCCAAGTATTTTATTCTTTTTGTTGCTCTTGTAAATGGGATTGTTATTTCTTTTTGTTTTTATTAAATTTTTAAACATCTTTCTTGGAGTATAATTGCTTTACAATGTTGTGTTTCTGCTGTATAACAAAGTGAATCATCTATTTGTATACTTATATCCCCATATCCTCTCCCTCTTGCGACTCTCTACCACCCTCCCTATCCCACCCCTCTAGGTGGTCACAAAGCACCGAGCTGATCTCCCTGTGCTATGTGGCTGCTTCCCACTAGCTATTTTACATTTGGTAGAGTATATATGTCAGTGCCACTCTCTCACTTTGTCCGAGCTTACCCTTCACCCTCCCTGTGTCCTCACGTCCATTCTCTACATCTGCGTCTTTATTCCTGTCCTGCCCCTAGGTTCCTCAGAACCATTTTTTTTTTTTAGATTCCATATATATATGTGTTAGCATATGGTATTTGTTTTTATCTTTCTGACTTACTTCCCTCTGTATGACAGACTCTAGGTCCATCCACCTCCCTACAAATAATTCAATTTCATTTCTTTTTATGGCTGAGTAATATTCCATCATATATATGTGCCACAGCTTCTTTATCCATTCATCTGTTGACACTTAGGCTGCTTCCATGTCCTGGCTATTGTGAACAGAGCTGCAGTGAACATTGTGGTACATGACTCTTTTTTTTTTTTTTTTTTTTTTTGCGGTATGCGGGCCTCTCACTGTTGTGGCCTCTCCCGTTGCGGAGCACAGGCTCCAGATGTGCAGGCTCAGCAGCCATGGCTCACGGGCCGAGCTGCTCCGTGGCATATGGGATCTTCCCAGACCGGGGCACGAACCCGTGTCCCCTGCATCGGCAGGCAGACTCTCAACCACTGCGCCACCACGGAAGCCCGACTCTTTTTGAATTATGGTTTTCTCAGGGTATATGCCCAGTAGTGGGATTGCTGGGTTGTATGGTAGTTCTATTTGCAGTTTTTTAAGGAACCTCCATACTGTTCTCCATAGTGGCTGTATCAATTTACATTCCCACCAACCGTGTAAGAGGGTTCCCTTTTCTCCACACCCTCTCCAGCATTTATTGTTTGTAGATTTTTTGATGATGGCCATTCTGACTGGTGTGAGGTGATACCTCATTGTAGTTTTGATTTGTGTTTCTCTAGTGATTAGTGATGTTGAGCATCCTTTCATGTGTTTGTTGGCAATATGTATATCTTCTTAGGAGAAATTTCTATTTAGGTATTCTGCCCATTTTTGGATTAGGTTGGTTTTTTTTTGGTATTGAGCTGCATGAGCTGCTTGTATATTTTGGAGATTAATCCTTTGTCAGTTGCTTCATTTGCAAATATTTTCTCCCATTCTGAGAGTTGTCTTTTCATCTTGTTTATGGTTTCCTTTGCTGTGCAAAAAGCTTTTAAGTTTCATTAGGTCCCATTTGTTTATTTTTGTTTTTAATTCCATTTCTCTAGGAGGTGGGTCAAAAAGGATCTTGCTGTGATTTATGTCATAGAGTGTTCTGCCTATGTTTTCCTCTAAGAGTTTTATAGTGTCTGGACTTACACTTAGGTCTTTAATCCATTTTGAGTTTATTTTTGTGTATGGTGTTAGGGAGTGTTCTATTTCATTCTTTTACATGTAGTTTTGGTGCTGTCCAGTTTTCCCAGCACCACTTATTGAAGAGGCTGTGTTTTCTCCATTGTATCTTCTTGCCTCCTTTATCAAAGATAAGGTGATGATATGTGTGTGGGTTTATCTCTGGATTTTCTATCCTGTTCCATTGATCTATCTTTCTGTTTTTGTGCCAGTACCATACTGTCTTGATTACTGTAGCTTTGTAGTATAGTCTGAAGTCCTGGAGCCTGATTCCTTCAGCTCCATTTTTCTTTCTTAAGATTGCTTTGGCTGTTCAGGGTCTTTTGTGTTTCCATACAAATTGTGAAATTTTTTTGTTCTAGTTCTGAGAAAAATGCCAGTGGTAGTTTGATAGGGATTGCATTGAATCTGTAGCTTGCTTTGGGTAGTATAGTCATTTTCACAGTGTTGATTCTTCCAGTCCACGAACATGGTAACTCTCTCCATCTGTATCATCTTTAATTTCTTTTATCAGTGTCTTATGGTTTTCTGCATACAGGTCTTTTGTCTCCTTAGGTAGGTTTATTCCTAGGTATTTTATTCTTTTTGTTGCAGTGGTAAATGGGAGTGTTTCCTTCAGGTTTTTCATCATTATTGTATAGGAATGCAACAGATATCTGTGCATTAATTTTGTATACTGCTGCTTTACCAGATTCGTTGATCAGCTATAGTAGTTTTCTGGTAGCATCTTTAGGATTCTCTGTGTAGTATCATGTCATCTGGAAACAGTGACAGTTTTCCTTCTTTTTCAATTTGGATTCCTTTTATTTCTTTTTCTTCTCTGATTGCTGAGGCTAAACCTTCAAAAACTATGTTCAATAATAGCGGTGAAAGTGGGCAACCTTGTCTTGTTCCTGATCTTAGGGGAAATGGTTTCAGTTTGTCACCATTGAGAACAATCTTGGCTGTGGGTTTGTCATATATGGCCTTTATTATGTTGAGGTAAGTTCCCTCTATGCCTACTTTCTGGAGGGCTTTTATCATAAATGGGTGTTGAATTTTGTCAAAAGCTTTTTCTGCATCTGTTGAGATGATCATATGGTTTTTATCCTTCAGTTTCTTAATATGGTGTATCACATTGATTGCTTTGCGTATATTGAAGAATCCTTACATTCCTGCAATAAACCCCACTTGATCATGGTATATTATCCTTTTAATGTGCTCTTGGATTCTGTTTGCTAGTATTTTGTTGAGGATTTTTGCATCTACGTTCATCAGTGATATTGGCCTATAGTTTTCTTTCTGTGTGACATCTTTGTCTGGTTTTGGTATCAGGGTGATCAGGTGGCCTCGTAGAATGAATTTGGGAGTGTTCCTCCCTCTGCTGTACTTTGGAGGGTTTGAGAAGGATAGGTGTTAGCTCTTCTCTAATTATTTGATATAGTTCACCTGTGAAGCCATCTGGTCCTGGTCTTTTGTTTGTTGGAAGATTTTAAATCAGTTTCAATTTCAGTGCTTATGATTGGTCTGTTTATTTTTTCTATTTCTTCCTGGTTCAGTCTCAGAAGGTAGTGCTTTTCTAAGAATTTGTCCATTTCTTCCAGGTTGTCCATTTTATTGGCATAGAGTTGCTTGTAGTAATCTCATGATCCTTTGTATTTCTGCAGTGTCAGTTGTTACTTCTCCTTTTTCATTTCTAATTCTATTGATTTGAGTCTTCTCCCTTTTTTCTTGTTGAGTCTGGCTAATGGTTTATCAATTTTGTTTATCTTCTCAAAGAACCAGCTTTTAGTTTTATTGATCTTTGCTATCGTTTCCTTCATTTATTTCTGATCTGATCTTTATGATTTCTTTCCTTCTGCTACCTTTGGATTTTTTTTTTGTTCTTCTTTCTCTAATTGATTTAGGTGTAAGTTTAGATTGTTTATTTGAGATATTTCTTGTTTCTTGAAGTAGGTTTGTATTGCTATAAACTTCTGTCTTAAAAATGCTTTTGCTGCATCCCATAGGTTTTGGGTCATTGTGTTTTCATTGTCATTTGCTTCTAGGTATTTTTTTAATTTCCTCTTTGATTTCTCCAGTGATCTCTTGGTTATTTAGTAGTATTATTTAGCCTCCATGTATTTGTATTTTTTACATTTTTTTCCTGTGATTGATATCTAGTCTCATAACATTGTGGTCAGAAAAGATATTTGATATGATTTCAATTTTCTTAAATTTACCAAGGCTTGATTTGTGACCCAAGACATGATCTGTCCTTGAGAATGTTCCATGAGCACTTGAGAAGAAAGTGTATTCTGTTGTTTTAGATGGAATGTCCTATAAATATCAATTAAGTCCATCTTGTTTAATGTATCATTTAAAGCTTGTGTTTCCTTATTTATTTTCATTTTGGATGATGTATCCATGGTGAAAGTGGGGTGTTAAAGTCCCCTACTATGATTGTGTTACTGTCGATTTCCCCTTTTATGGCTGTTAGTATTTGCCTTATGTATTGAGGTGCTCCTATGTTGGGTGCATAAATATTTACAATTTTTATATCTTCTTGGATTGATCCCTTGATCATTATGTGTGTCCTTCTTTGTCTCTTGTAATAGTCTTTAGTCTAAAGTCTATTTTGTCTGATACGAGAATTCCTACTCCAGCTTTCTTTTGATTTCCATTTGCATGGAATATCTTTTTCCATCCCCTCACTTTCAGTCTGTATGTGTCCCTAGGTCTGAAGTGGGTCTCTTGCAGACAGCATATATACAGGTCTTGTTTTTGTATCCATTCAACCAGTCTATGTCTTTTGGTTGGAGCATTTAAATCATTTATATTTAAGGTAATTATTGATATGTATGTTCCTGTTACCATTTTCTTAATTGTTTGGGGTTTGTTATTGTAGGTCTTTTCCTTTTCTTGTGTTTCCTGCCTAGAGAAATGCCTTTAGCATTTGTTGTAGAGCTGGTTTGGTGGTGCTGAATTCTCTTAGCTTTTGCTTGTCTTTAAAGGTTTTAATTTCTCGATTGAATCTGAATGAGATCCTTGCTGGGTAGAGTAATCTTGGTTGTAGGTTTTTCCCTTTTGTCACTTTAAATATGTCCTGCCACTCCCTTCTGGCTTGCAGAGTTTCTGCTGAAAGATCAGCTGTTAACCTTATGGGGATTCCCTTGTATGTTATTTGTTGCTTTTCCCTTGCTGCTTTTAATATTTTTTCTTTGTATTTTATCTCTGATAGTTTTATTAATATGTGTCTTGGCATGTTTCTCCTTGGATTTTTCCTTTATGGGACTCTGTGTGCTTCCTGTACTTGATTGACTATTTCCTCTTCTATATTAGGTAAGTTTTCAACTATAATCTCTTCAAATATTTTCTCAGTCCCTTTCTTTTTCTCTTCTTTTTCTGGGACCCCTATAGTTCGAATGTTGGTGCATTTAATGTTGTCCTAGAGGTCTCTGAGACTGTCGTCAATTCTTTTCATTCTTTTTTCTTTATTCTGCTCTGCAGTAGTTACTTCCACTATTTTATCTTCCCGGTCATTTATCCGTTCTTCTGCCTCAGTTATTCTGCTATTGATTCCTTTTAGAGATTTTAAAATTTCATTTATTGTGTTGTTCACCATTGTTTGTTTGCCCTTAGTTCTTCTAGGTCCTTGTTAAACGTTTCTTGTATTTTCTCCATTCTATATCCAAGATTTTGGATCATCTTTAAAATGTCATTACTCTGAATTCTTTTTCATGTAGACTGCCTATTTCCTCTTCATTTGTTAAGTCTGGTGGGTTTTTAACCTTGCTCCTTCATCTGCTGTGTGTTTCTCTGTCTTCTCATTTTGCTTACCTTACTGTATTTGGGGTCTCGTTTTCACAGACTGCAGGTTTATAGTTCCCATTGTTTTTGGTGTCTGTCCCCAGTGGCTAAGGTTGGTTCAGTGGGTTGTGTAGGCTTCCTGGTGGAGCAGACTGGTACCTGTGTTCTGGTGGAAGAGGCTGGATCTTGTCTTTCTGGCTGGCAGGATCAAGTCTGGTGGTGTGTTTTGTGGTATCTATGAACTTACTATGATTTTAGGCAGCCTCTCTGCTAATGGTGGGGTTGTGTTCCTGTCTTCTCGTTGTTTGGCATGGGGTGTCCTGTACTGGAGCTTGCTGGTCATTGAGTGGAGCTGGGTCTTAGTGCTGAGACGGAGATCTCTGGGAGAGCTCTAACTGATTTATATTAGGTGGGGCTGGGAGGCCTCTGGTGGTTCAGTGTCCTGAAGTCGGCTCTCCCACCTCAGAGGCACAGGCCTGACACCTGGCTGGAGCACCAAGACGCTGTCAGCCACATGGCTTGGAAGAAAATGGAGAAATAAAAAGAAAGAAGGAAAATAAAATATAATAAAGTAAAATGAAATTATTAAAAGAAAAAATTAAAAACAATTATTAAAATAAAAAGAAGAGAGCAACCATACTAAATAAACAAATCCACCAATGATAACAAGTACTAAAAACTTTAGTAAGATAAACATAAAAATCAGAAACTAGTCAGTTCCATTCTGCAGTCCCCAAGTCTATTGTTGCTCCCAAAGGCCACCGCCTCAACTTTGGGGTGGTTTGTTGTCTGTTCAGGTATTCCACAGATGCAGGGTACATCAAGTTGATTGTGGAGATTTAATCCGCTGCTCCTGAGGCTGCTGGGAGAAATTTCCCTTTCTCTTCTTTGTTCTCACAGCTCCTGGGGTTCAGCTTTGGATGTGGCCCCACCTCTGCATGTAGGTCACCATCTGGCATATGTTCTTTGCCCAGACAGGAGGGGGGTTAAAGGAGCAGCTGATTAGGGGGCTCTGGCTCACTCGGGCTGGGGAGAGGGAGGGGTACGGAATATGGGGTGAGCCTGCAGCGGCAGAGGCCGGCGTGATGTTGCTACAGCCTGAGGCACATCGTGTGTTCTGCCGGGGAAGTTGCCCCTGGACCATGGGACCCATGGCAGTGGCGGGCTGCACAGGCTCCGGGGAAGGGGGAGGTGTGGATAGTGACCTGTGTTTGCACACAGGCTTCTTCGTGGCTACAGCAGCAGACTTAGCGTTTCATGCCCGTCTCTGGTGTCCAAACTGATTGCCGCGGCTCACTCCCATCTCTGAAGCTCATTTAGGCAGTGTTCTGAATCTCCTCTTCTCGTGCACCCTGAAACAATGGTCTCAACTCTTAGGCAATTCCAGACTTTTTCCCAGACTCCCTCCTGGCCAGCCGTGGTGCACTAACCCCCTTCAGGCTGTGTTCATGCCACCAACCCCAGTCCTCTCCCTGCGCTCAGACCGAAGCCCGAGCCTCAGCTCCCAGCCCCGGCCACCCCGGCGGGTGAGCAGACAAGCCTCTCTGGCTGGTGAGTGCTGGTCGGCACTGATCCTCTGTGAGGAAATCTCTCCGCTTTGCCCTCCGCACCCCTGCTGCTGCGCTCTCCTCCGTGGCTCCGAAGTTCCCCCCCCCACCGCCCACCCCCTGTTTACACCAGTGAAGGGGCTTTCTAGTGTGTGGAAACCTTTCCTCCTTCACAGCTCCCGCCCAGAGGTGCAGGTCCTGTCCCTATTCTTTTGTCTCTGTTTTTCCTTTTTTCTTTTGCCCTACTCAGGTATGTGGGGAATTTCTTGCCTTTTGGGAGGTCTGAGGTCTTCTGCCAGCATTCAGTAGGTGTTCTGTAGGAGTTGTTCCACGTGTAGATGTATTTTTGATGGGAAGGAGGGTGATCTCCACATTTTACTCCTTTGCCATCTTGAAGGTCCTTCCAATTTCTCTTTTTTATAGTTCTTTGTTAGTATATAGAAATGCAGCTGAGTTTTTAATATTTATTTTGTATTCTTCAACTTTACTGAACTTATAAGTTCTACAGGGGTTTTTTTTGGTGGAGTCTTTATGGTTATCTATCATGTCATCTGCAGAGAGAAACAATTTTACTTCTGCATTTGCAATTTGGGCGCCCTTTATTTCTTTAGTTGCCTAATTGTTCTGCTAGGACTTCCAGTATAGTGTTGAATAGGAGTGCTGAGAGTTTGCATACTTGATTTACCCTGGATGTTAGAGGCAATGCTTTTAGCTTTTTACCATTAAGTGTGATGTTAGTGTGGGGCTGTCATATATGGCCTTTATTATGTTGAGGTACATTCCCTCTGTATCCAGGTTGTTGAGAGTTTTTATCATGAAAAGATATTGAATTTTGACAAATGCTTTTTCTGCATCTTTTGAGATGATTATTATGACTTTTATCCTTCATTTATTGATGCACTGTATCCTATTGATTGATTTGTAGATGTTGAACCATCTTTACACCCCTGGAATAAATCCCACTTGATCATGGTGTATAATCCTTTTAATGTACCACTGAATTTAGTTTAACAGTATTTTGTTGAGGATTTTTGTATCTGTGTTCATCAATGATATTGGCCTGTAATTTTCTTTTCTTGTAGTTTCCTTGTCTCGCTTTGGTATCAAAATAATGCTGGCCTTGAAAAGTGAGTTTGGAGTATTCCCTCCTCTTCTATTTTTTGGAAGTGTTTGAGAAGGATTGGTATTAATTTTTCTTTAAATGTTTGGTAGAATTCACTGGTAAAGTCATCTGTTCCAAGACTTTCCTTTGTTGGAAGGTTTTTGAATACTGATTTAATCTCCTTACTAATAATTGATTTGTTCAGATTTTCTGTTTCTTCATGACTCATTCTTGGTAGGTTGTATGTTTCAAGTAAGATATATGTTTTTTTTCTAGGTTTCCAATTTGTTGGATTATAAATATTCATAGTGGTCTGTTACGATCCTTTGTGTGGTATGTAATATTGTAATGTCTCCTCTTTCATTTCTAATGTTGAGTCCTTTTTTTTTTTCCTTCTTGGTCTAGCTAAAGTTTTATCTGTTTTGTTTATTTTATTTTGGTTTCAAAAAAATCAGTTCTTAGTTTCATTGATCTTTTTTATTGTCTTTGTAGTCTCTATTTCATTTTTTCCCACTGTGATATTTCTTATTTCTTTCTTCTACGGACTTCAGGCTTAGTTTATATTCTTTTTCTAGTTCCCTGAGTATAAAGTTAGGTTATTTATTTGAGATCTCCCTTTTTTCTCAGTGTAGTTGTTTATCCCCCGAAACTACCCTCTTAGCACTTCTTTTGCTGCATTCCATGATGTATTGTGTTTCCATTTTAATTTCTCTTGTTTTTTGATTTCTCTTTTGATTTCTTCTTTGACCCATTAGTTGTTCATTAGGATGTTGTTTAATTTCCACTTATTTGTAAATTTCCCTGTTTTCTTCTTGTAATTGATTTCTAGATTCATACCATTGTGATTGCAAAAGATACTTGATATGACTTCTCCCTCTTAATTTTTTAAGATTTATTTTGTGTCCTAACATATTATCTATCCTGGGGAATATTCCATGTGTGTTTGAGAAGAGTGTGTATTCTATTGCTGTTAAATGGAATGTTATGATATGTCTGTTTGGTCCATCTGGTCTAATGTTAGTTTAAGCCCACTGTTTTCTTACTGATACTCTGGATGATCTATCCATTGTTCAAAGTGGGGCATTGAATTTCTCTACTATTATTGTATTGCTATTTCTCCCTTCAGATTTGTTAATATTTGCCTTATATATTTAGGTGCTCCTATGTTGGGTATATAAATATTTACTAATGTCATATTCTTTTGATGAGTTGACCTCTGTATCATTATATGATAAGCAGTCCTTAGATGTGTGCTGTATTAGAAGTCTGACCCTGATGCAGTGCCTCTCAATGTCTGCAGATGGATCCCATTCAGGATACACTGGGAGACAGACATTTTTGCCTACTCCCTTTGCACTGAGTCCTGAGACAATAGCTGGTTAAGAACTCCTTTTTGCAGTAGTCCCTGAATCTCATGAATGGAAGCCCTGTTGGATATTAGAGCCAAGCAATCTGAGGATCCGTCCCTCAGTTGGCAGTGCAAAAGCTACAGTGCAGATGCATGTGCAGGCTCCTTCCAGGGAGAGTCTGGCAACTTTGAGTGGGCTACACAGAGATGGCAGTGGAAATGTCCATCAGTTTCATAGTCTCTGGGGAGCATTGCACCCAGCCCCTAGATGTGTGCTTAAATTATAATCTTGACCTTCAAGCAGCAGCTTTTGAAGTATCTAGATGCAAACCTTCCCAGGGAAAGACTGAGAGATGGGCAATTTTTCCTGCTCCTTCCGAGCTGAACTCTGAGGGAATAGTCATAGCAAGTCCTTGCATGCCCATTAGTTTGCTATAGTCTTGTGGGTCTTGTGGGTGCAAGCTTCATTGTCTTTCATAGCTAGGCATTTTGGAGGGCCCATTCTTCAGGTAGGAGTCTTGAAAGTTGGGGCAGTAAATGTGGGGTCCAAACTATTCACTCAGGGGGAAGGTAGGGGTTGGGGTTTTCCCCCAGTTGTATGATGTTATGCTGGAGGTGGCGAGAGTGGGTCTCAGCCTTTTCTACCTATTTCTGTGTGGGTATTTTCTCATCTGCCCAATGTATAGGAGTCACTCAGCTATTTTTGGAATTCTTTCAGAGGGAATTGTCTTGTGTATAGTGGTATATTCAGTGTGTCTGTGGAAGAGAAGTTCACCATCCCTCTCTTCTTAGTTTTTGTTTGTCTCAGAAAATCTTTATTTCTCCTTCACTTTTGAAGGATAATTTTGCTGGGTATATAATTCTAGATTTTTTTTTCTTTCATCATTTAAAATATTTCATTCCACTATCTTCTTGCTTGCAAGAAATTTCTTCTTCTCTTTTCTGAAGAAAATTATGCTATAATTCTCATCCTTTTTACTCTATAGGTAAGGTTTTTTTTCTCCCCTGCCTTCTTTCAAGATTTTCTCTTTGTTTTATTCTAGAGTTTGAATATGATACTCTTTTTTTTTTTTTTTTTTTCTTCAGTGGTATGCGGGCCTCTCACTGTTGTGGCCTCTCCCGCTGCAGAGCACAGGCTCCGGATGCGCAGGCTCAGTTACCATGGCTCACGGGCGTAGCTGCTCCGCGGCATGTGGGATCTTCCCAGACCGGAGCACAAACCCGTGTCCCCTGCATCGGCAGGCGGACTCTCAACCACTGCGCCACCAGGGAAGCCCTGAATATGATATTCTTAACTGTAGAGTTTTTGGTATTTAGTCTCTTGGTGTTCTCTGAATTTCTGGATGTATAATTTGGTATCTCTTGTTAAATTTTGAAATTTCTTGGCCACAATTACTTCATATATTTTTTTCTGCTCTGTTGTCTCTTCTTTTTCTGGTATTCCAGTTATTCTGTGTTATACCTTTTGGGATTGCCCCATAGTGCTTGGTTGTTCTGTTCCATTTTTTTTCCCTTCTGCATTTCATTTTGGAGAGTTTCTACTGATGTTTCTCCATATTCACTGATTCTTTCCTCAGCTGTATCTAGTCTGCTGAAGCGTCCGTCAAAGGCATTCTTCATTTGTGTTACACTTTTTTTCTTCTAACATTTATATTGATTCTTTCTTATACTTTTCATCTCTCTGCTTACATTATTTATCTGCCCTTGCATATTGTCTACTTTTTCCATTAGAGCCCTCAACATGTTAATCAAATTTATTTTAAATTCTTGGTCTGATAATTCCAAAATCTGTGTCATATCTGAGTCTGGTTCTGATGCTTGCTTTATCTCTTCAGACTTACTTTTAGCATTCCTTGTGATTTTTGTTGTTGTTGTTAAAAGCCAGACATAACTTACAGTAAGAAATAAGATACATAGATCTTTAGATTTTATGTTAATCTGGCTATCAGGCTGTATTTAATGTTTGTTTGTAACTGTAGGTGACATGGCCTCAACTTCCTCTGGTGTCCTTGAGTTTGTCCTCACTATTACCTTTGCATTTCCCCAGAGAACCCCTTCCTAAGGAATGTGAACCTTGCAGCTCTTTGAGTTGTAATCTACTGTTTTACTGGAGCTCTGTTGATGTGGTGGTTAAGAATGGATTAGGAGTAGTGTTCTATAATCTTAAGATTAAATCTCAGTTTTTAGTGGACCTGTGTTACTGGGATGTGAGTTTCACAAGAGTTTAACTTTTTTCCCCCTCTCTCTGCCCTCTTGGGGTGAGACAGGAGGCTATCGAGGACTGGGGCTGGGTAATTGCTCTTATGCCTGTGTAAGGTAAGGCTCTACTGAAGTCTTTTCAGTGGAGAGTAGCCCTTTGTTATGGAGAACACAATGAACATATCTTTAAATGATTATTTTCCCCCACCTTTGCCAAATACATGAGATGATTTTTCTTGGCTCTCCATTGTAAGAACCTGGTGAGGTTCCTGGAGGTATAATCCATGAAAGTGTGAGGGTCTCTCTAAAACTGCAGCCCCCAGGAACTTCTCATTTTCCATGCTAGTCTACACTCAGCCTCCAGCAATTCATCAAAATAACTATTGAAGTGTTCCTACCAATTTATGGCTCTAGTGGCTTTTGCTCTGGATAAACTGACGTCGGCTGTGTTTCTTTGTATTCTTCTGTCTCTCTAGAATTCAGAGTGGCTATCTGCCCTGTGACCTCAATTCTCTGATGGTCCAAGAAAACTCATTGATTTTAAGTTTATTCAACTTTTTCTTATTCTAAGGATGGAAGTGACAACATCTAAGCTCTTTATGTGTCAGAGATAAAGGCATAAGTCCCTTAATATTTACCTTTTATATTTTAAAAGTTTCTTCAAACAAGAGGCTTTGATAAATGGCCCTCTATGAATCTAAGGTACAATTATTGTTAAAATTTTGTGAATTTGACACACTGTTGTCATCTTGGAAAAGAAGGGAAGGAATTGCTGTTTGAATGATGAAAGAGGATATCTTTTTTCTGCTGTGTGTGTGGGCTTGCTAAAGATGTGTCCTCAGTATAGATCACATTTGGGTCTTCTGAATCTGAAGTGAAGTTAATTGGAAGGATGTGATGTTTTATCTTAATTAGATTATAAGTATCGCTGTATGGTTCATTTATCCCCCTCTGGAAGCTTGCAGAGAGGAATGATTAAAAATCTTCCACCTTTGGCAAAATGTAGAGCAAATAAAGTGGCATTTCCCCTGGCCCTTCCCCAGTCTGCAGACATCAGAAAAAGAGAAGTGAAAATGGAAAATAATGGTATATCTGAACTGTTAGAAAATACACTCAAGCTTACTGGCTGGAAAATTACAAGTGGGCACACGCAGAGGACTTTAACAGAAAGCAGGATCACCCTAATTTATTTCAAATGCGTCTGCTGTCCTATCAGTGAGAAATTAATCATGTCAACTTGATAAGATGAGTAGACATTCAACTAGGCTGTGAGAGAAACATGAAATTCCACACAGAGAAAGACCTGTAGGGGAACATGCTACCAATTTCTTCTGTTAGATTTTATCAGAAGCAGCCAGAGGGTAGCACAGCAGTTTGGTTTTAAATGCCAAAAATCTCTCTAAATGGACCCTTATGCCAAATAAATGAACTACAGATGGTGTTTCTTATTCAAGGTTCACAGACACCTCCCACAAAAACCAGACAAAGATATAGTCAGGCATTCAAATGAGAATAAGAATAAACATCTAAAATTGAGAAGCTATCTGAAAAATGGCAGTAAAACTTTGATCGACTGATCATAGCAAGTAGCAGAAGACTGAATATATAGAAAGTAGGCAGATTTATTAGATAGCATCCTACTAAATAGAACCTCCAATCCTAAATAGAGCTGAAATCCTTTCAGACAAGTTAAAAAACAAAATATTATTGTACAGGTATAACTTTTTAAAGCTCATTGCCACAAGTATCTTTTAGAAACTGTTTCAAAGTCTGTTCACCTTTAGTCCAATGGCCTGCACTGTCTGCCAGTCTATTTTCAGAAATAACCTCTGAAGAATTAAAGTCTAGAACGATGATCCTGAACCCATAAAAATAGACTTAATTCCATTCCCCATATTTATATTTTTAAGAATGACTCATACGTTTTGGAAACTCTATTTTTGCAAAAGTTGTTTCTGCCTAATCCTTAGGTAATCAGAAAATCTGATTAGCATGAACATTTTATTATTGTTTAGTATTTTAGTTAATGTTTTCCTTTTATCTGTTGTCCTTTAGCTTGGACCATAGTCAAGTACAAAGTCAGTTATATTCAAGGGCATTTGGGGAGGTAGCATTCAGTCTATGCAAAAAGTAGGTCAGCATCAAGATAAATTCTCTTTAGTTTATAAAAACATAACAAGTTTAAACCAAGCTAACGTTCCTGTTGCATCATTTTATAATCATGAGCTATTGTACAGGAAGGGACTTGATCCATAAACACACAGGCCATTTTTTCTGAACCCTAAATCAGGCTATATGGTAATACCTTTATGGAGAATGATCAATTATTTGAAATGTTGGTCTCTCCTAGAAAATTCAGGGTGAAGACTCACTGTATTAACCATTATTCTTTTCCCCTGGCTTGGAAAATTTTAGAGACTTCTTGAAGAGACTGGCAAATCTATTCATTTAAGGTTCAGCCTTTCCAGATGCCAGGCATTCAAATATAGCAGAAAGTCTTCTTGTTTGAGTTGCTTGGTTTCTGCTTGACCCGTGCAAAAGCACTTTTCTTGAATGGAAGATGGGCCTCTTCTTAAATTTCACTGCGATGGAGAAGCATGTTTTTCCTATTCTGACAGATGTCTCACTTAAGTAAGGGTTGCAGACTTTACACCAACTGGCCTTAGCCCAAATGAAGTTTTTGATCAGTCCAGAATCTTTAATTAACAAAAGCAAAAAAGCTTTGGTTGCTTCTGATTCATGTGAAGGTCAACCAGTGGAAATAAGAGCTCTAGGCCAATTTATGAGTGCCCCAGAATGTCTGTAGTTATTCATTTTGAAAAAGGGAGCAAATAACAAAGATAGAGGCAAGTGTTCAAGACTTGGTCTTTTGATTTATTTGTTTGTTAGACTTTTTTTTTCCCTTGAGGAAGAGTTGACATGTCTTGCACTCTTTCAAAACATGAATGTGAAGACAACAGCATGCTTAATTTGATATATAAAAAGCTGCTTATAGATCTTTAACCTTTTGCATTTTAAGGTTATTATTATTTTTATTTCTTTATTTTTTGCGGTACGCGGGCCTCTCACTGTTGTGGCCTCTTCCGTTGCAGAGCACAGGCTCCGGACACGCAGGCTCAGCGGCCATGGCTCACGGGCCCAGCCGCTCCGTGGCATGTGGGATCTTCCCGGACCGGGGCACGAAACTGTGTCCCCTGCATTGGCAGGCGGACTCTCAACCACTGCGCCACCAGGGAAGCCCTTAAGGTGATTATTATTGTTATTATTAATAATATTACCATTATCATGTCTGGCTTCATCTGTTTTTTTCATGTATTTAATTTCATTCATTCAATAAGTATTTCTTAGGCCAAGCACTGACAGCATGACTGCTCTCCCCTTCCCCTGCTCATGCACATTCTCTTTTCAGGTAAACCTTAATAACAGCTAATCATTTCTGGCATTCATTATTATCTGTTAAATAGCAAGTGTTTACTGTTACACTATAAGAGAATATAAATATAGACCTTTCCATGGCTTGAGTCTGTCCTGGGCACAGTCCTGGGGTTTAGGAAAAATGTGTGTGTGTGTGCATGTGTGTGTGAATCAGTTCTCCTTGCTTTCAGCATTTCCAACTATACCTTCTCCTGGTACCCAATTTCTTCTTCCTTTCTCTGCTGAATACCTGTATCCCAGATGCAAAGGGCTTGACTAATCTTTGCAAGATGTAAGCTAATCGTGGCTCAGCTGTTGTTACCCAAAGGATGATTTCCTACTCCTGGGGAACATTTGAAGGGTAGAAAATCTTCGAAATTCAAGGCAATACATCTCTAATATCAGAATTTCAGGTTACTTGAGGTCTTGGTGGAGACAGATTTCTTTTCGGCCAGCAGACAGCCCGTCACATGTCACTTCACACCAAGTGATCCATCACCCATTCTACTTATAATGAAATCACACTTGACCTTCTTTGTTTACAGAATTTGACAGCTAAATTTTTTTCAGACTCTGGCA
Organism: Stenella coeruleoalba; assembly: GCF_951394435.1. Taxonomy (NCBI): domain Eukaryota; kingdom Metazoa; phylum Chordata; class Mammalia; order Artiodactyla; family Delphinidae; genus Stenella; species Stenella coeruleoalba. Next base: position 72,400,361 of record NC_137162.1, read on the forward strand.
GGCACATCTCTGGATGCAGTATATTCATTCATCTGAGATGGAGGAGGAAGGGAAGAAGTGACTAAAGTTATATTTAAGAGTCCAAGTGTTAATTCTCTTGGGAGCAGATTCTTTTGGGCTTGGATACTTTTGGGCTCGCACCAGCTCCAAGTTTGACATCTGGAAGTTGTAGATTTTATAGTGTTTTTCGAGCAGAGGCTCTCTTATGAACCTAAGTATCCTTCAGTACAGCTTACTCAAGTATGTGCTCAATAATTCCTTAATGATTGAGTGTATAAAGGCAATTAGTGGTTGTTCTTGTCATCAAAGAGAATATATCTGTCCTCATTTTTGTATCTGTGAATCCGAACATCAGGCACCAGTAAACCAAAAATGATTCCTTTCAACTTATCAAAGATGATGAAGATTAGTACTTAAGTATTCAAAATGGAGAATACAAATAGAGTTAAAAACCAATACATTTTAAAAACAACTTGGGGGAGAGGGATAAATTGGGAGATTGGGATTGATATACACACTACTATATATAGAATAGATAATTAATAAGAACCTACTGAATAGCACAGGTAACTCTATTCAGTACTTTGTAATGGCCTATATGGCAATAGAATCTTAAAAAAAGTGGATATATGTGTATGTATAACTGACTCTCTTTGCTGTATAGCAGAAACTAACAAACATTGTACATCGATTATACTCCAATAAAAATTTTTTTATTTGGATTTTTAAGCTTTTGATAAAACAAAAACAAAAGCAAAAACCTAGACATTAATAGTTTAGATGTAATATGACCTTTTATCCTTCTAATGAGAAACATTTTATATATTTTTCTTTCTAATTATGGAAATAACACATTCATTGGAGAAAAAAATTAAAAATCCAGAATAAAATGTTTTTTTTCAATTTATCGTTCCAAAATAACCACCATTAGTATTTTGCTGTATAGCCTTCCATTTTTTTTCAATGAATATTGACATGTATTTCCTTTTTCGATTTTTACATAGTTTGAATCATGTTAAAACATAAGAGTTGTGCAACCAACCTTCTTGTCCTACATATACTTGGCTTTGCATATTGATTGATAGCGATCTAAACCGCCACATGGAAATTCCATGACACAAATTCACAGAGGCAGATGGGCCTTTTTGCTGTTAACATAGTTTTACTACTACTAACACAACATTTGTTGAAACTTCTTGCTCTTGGCCTGCTTTGAGAATGTGCTTTCAAGGCCTCTGAAGTGAGGATGTTGAGTGAACTTTATAAATCACTGAGCAGTCACCATATATGCTAGGCCTGGGTTGCTACTGATTCTGGTTGTTTAGAAATATCTGAATTCTCAGGCCCCTGCCTTCCTCAGGAAGGAGCATGCTGCCCCTCACAAACGGGGCAGTGCCCTTTGAGAAACTGAAATTGGGTTTTTCAGGCAACTTGAAAAAGTGTGTATCTTTCTTCCCATCCCCTCTTTCATATCATGCTTACCCTGAAGGATTTGGAAATCCTTTCACATTTATCTACATAGCTCTTACTTTTCCTACAGAAATATTCCACTTTTCAGAAATACCAGATAAATATTTGTTGAAATCTGTGTCACGATGAATTTTCTGCCTACTACTAATAATATTATCTTCTGTGCAGTAGGAGTGGGACATTTCAAATTTAGGAACAAGAATTTTTCTGCAGGAAGACTTGCCATGTGGGTTCAGCTTGTGGGTTGTTCTTCAATTATCTTTTTTTGGAAATAAATCCATTTGCTGATTTAACTCCCAACTTGGATTACTCTGATTTTGCTGCTGAAGCAGGAAGAAAAACTAGTTTCTCTAAATATTTTTATAAATACTTTATCAGATTGTGTTTTGACATCCCAGAATTTTAGTTTCTGGAGCCAGAAGGAATTTAGAGAGTGCATAGATCCTTAACCTGGGGTACTTGAGTGAACTTAAGGAGTCCATAAACCCCCAGAAATAACTGACAAATGTGTGTGTATCCATTTTTCTTACAGACAGTGTCCAAGGCTTTCATTAGATTCCCAAAGGAATCCATGATGGAAAAAATGGTTAAAAAACGTCCAAAGCCCTCATTTTAAAAAAGAACAAGCTGAAATCCAGAAAGCTTGCTTAAGGTCCAAGACCTAGTTGATAGCAAAGGACAAGTTGTACCCTCCTCCTAAGTTCTCTTTCTAGGCAAGTGGAGTCCAGGGTTTTGTGCCGTGGTGTGATGGTCAATGTTTTAACAATCAGCTCTCAAAAAAAAGTATGCATATATGTAAAAACATAACTTTATTAGAAATTTTACAGACATAAAGGATGTATATCACATCATGTACAAATAATGAAATAGTATAATATACTTCCTTATAAGTTCCATGCGCCTGTAACTTCAGCGTGACTTGCTATTTCTTGCAAAGTCTATCCTTTTCATAATTTGCCAACAGTAGTGTTACAAAATCAAACTGTGATGACTATCCAGTGAAGAACGCACTTACCTCACTGACAATCGAGTGTAGTTCCAACATAAATGGTGAGTATACAAAAGTGAAGCAACCCATTTGTCAGTGAGGTACGTGACTTCTTGGCTGAAACTGACAGTTATTTTCAAATACTGTGATACTGACAATCTAATGACTATAGACACCCACACTTTTCAGTTTAATCTGAATTATTAACATATTCCTCATCACTTTTTTTAAAAAATAAATTTATTTATTTTTGGCTGTGTTGGGTCTTCGTTGCTGCACACGGGCTTTCTCTAGTTGCGGCGAGCAGGGGCTACTCTTCTTTGTGGTGCACGGGCTTCTCGTGGTGGCTCCTCTTGTTGCAGAGCACGGGCTCTAGAGCACAGGCTCGGTAGTTATGGCACACGGGCTTCGTTGCTCTGCGGCATGTGGGATCTTCCTGGACCAGGGCTCGAACCCATGTCCCCTGCATTGGCAGGCGGATTCTTAACCACTGTGCCACCAGGGAAGCCCCCTCATCACTTTTTTAGCCTAAACAATCAACAAAACTATACCTCAAGCCCCAATTTGCATTATTTATTGTTTTCCATAGTGTAAGTATTCCCATCATGGCAGGTTTCAAGCTAGCAATGAAATCTCACTGGCTGAGGAGTTGGGAAGAGATGCCTGATAGCACACTATTATGTAGTGTCTTCACTATTCAGAAACAATAGACATAAATAACCTCATAGCAGAGATAATAGTAAAATGTAATAAAAGATTCAGAAGTGATCATCTTTTAGTATTTTTACCCTTATTTTTAATGTAATTTATTTCATTTTAAGTTTGTATGATTTAATTTTTAGTAATGACTGCGTTTAACAGCAAACTTTCAAAGTTCCTGAAATTTTAACAGTTGGCTTTCATGATACAGTTAAAGTCAAGTCCAGCCCACCCCTGGTTCTGTCCCTGCAGTGGTTTTCAAGGCCCTGGGCTGCGGGTGGAAAAGGAGCAAAGCTGGGCTGAGTGAGTCCCAGGACTATGAAGCCTGAGGGAATCAAAACAGTATGTGTGGCAAAGACAGAGTCTGCAGTCAAGGAGACTCGAGTGCTCGAGAGGTTATTAAAGAGAATGAGATATATCTATAAGCACTAAAGGAGAAAGCTGTCCATAACTTATTAGGAAGTAAAAAGTTTACTTATTGATAGAAACTCATTGTTTTTAAGTGTCTGTGATTATGACTGTGTGTGTGTGTGTGTGTGTGTAGGTCAATACACAGATACACCCTGAACTATTAACTGTGTCTAACTGGAGAACTGGTTAGGTAGAGGGAAAACTTTTACTACTTATTACCATTGTTTTTCAATAAATATTTGTACGTTAAGAAATGGCAAAGGCAAAAAAAAAAAAAGGAAAAAGAAAAAAAAATGGAGGACTAAGCCAAACTATAAACAAAGAAATGGTCAAAAACTATGGTAGGAAGCCAAGAGTCTATAACCAGGGAATATCCATACAGAGTAAGAAAATGAGACGATTCTAAAAGGCAGCAGGAGACAAATCCCAAAGAAATTTCCTTGGTACTGAAACAGAGAGAAGCAGATTTGCTTCTATCAAGAAGCCTGCAGCCTTCGTGCTGGGAAGAAGAGACTTTGCTAGCAGTAAAAATTCCTGTTGCCATAATCAGCTGCTCTGCCTTCTTGGGTCTTTTAACCATTTTAACAAAAAGCATCAACAGCATTTTAGAAAAGAGAAGAATGTTATTTTCAAAGAGATACAAGGGAGTTGGACATCAGAAACATTTTCTCACCAAATAAAAATATAATATTCATTAAAAGGAAAAAACGCAAGATGTCAATGGTTACTAATTCATAATGGACTGCACATGTTGAAAAAACTAGAAATTTCTCACAATGATAGCTGCAAAGGCGCATGTCTTCAGACGATAGTATTATAAACACCAGGAATAAAAGTGTTTCCTTCAACAGGAAATGCTCAGTGTTTCATTTATTTCAAGGAGCAGAACTTAACAAACTGACCTGTTATTTTTGGTTTATCTCAGTGCAAAGTGTTTTTTTTCTTCCTTTCTGAAGATGTGTCATGATGCACATACTTACTTATAATGACAGAGGGCAATGTGTCCATTTTGCTTCCACACTCAGAAACAAAGTAATTCAGAAAGATTGACAGTGAAGGAACAGAAAAAATATGTCCGGCAACTGAAAACCAAAGCACAGTGCGTGTCACATTATTAATATTAGAAAAAGTTTAATTCAAACCTATGCTGATAGTTTACTGATGATCAAGCAAATCAGAAAAATAAGTTAAAATTCCCGTAAGATAGTCTTCTGAGGGAAACTGGTTGGCTAGAGAAAGAATGGGATTTTGTTAATAATCAGTTAATTATTATTTTGAATCAAACTATTGATAATTTCATGAAGTTCAAATTCAGTAGTGGAGGGAGATATAAGAGTTGCCCAGCTTATGCAAGATTAAGAATGTTTGTGTTACTATATATAAAATAGATAAACAAGGTCTTAGTGTATAGCACAAGGAATTATATTCAATATCCTGTAATAAAGCATAATGGAAAAGAAGATTAAAAAGAATATATATATGTATAACTGAGTCACTTTGCTGTACAGTAGAAACTAACAATGTAAATTAAGTATACTTCAATTTAAAAAATAAGTTTGTGTTAGAATACTTGCTAAACTTAAATGTTTCTTTAAAGCCATCCTAAACCTCACTGGATGGTACAAATGATTACTATTTTGATGTTTATCCTTCTTCTTTTTCTTTTTTATAAGTGGTGTAAAAGTTGCAGAAAGAAAAATGATGAGCAATTTATAATTAAGGCTTGACCAGGCATCAGGGGCAGGCGGCGCTGGGTCAGTACTGTGTTACTCTCAGCTGTGCTCATCTCTGGGAATGCCTGAAACCATGATGCTGACCTTGGCTAAACCTAAATGCAGTCTGGTACTATATTCCTGGGCACTAAGATCAGGCATAAACAGCTAGTCAGCATTGTTTACAGAAAATGTACTGAGAGATTTTTTTTGCATCTGACTTGTATTTTCTTGGTTCTGCTATTGAGAATCGTCAATGTCCTGGTTTTGGCTATGTGACGAGAAGAGTACAAAAGACTCCTCTTTGAGTAAGTTGTTCTTCTGAGATCAAGTATCACGCACGTATCTTGGAGGTTCTGGACCTGAAGACAAAGCCCATCCTGTGAAATTGGGAAAGGACCCTAGAATCTGTGCCTAGAAACTTGTTCCTCTCTGATGTTGCCTGGGCTTTATTTCTGCTACTGTACTGTAATCCCTTACCTTCATTGAAACCTTTCCTGAGTACAACTTGAGGAATTCATGCATTCTTTCAGTTATCTGAGCAAAGCTGTATAATTACTGCAGCAAAGCTAATTTTTCTTCCATACACCTTAACAGTGACTCAGAAAGATTGAATAGACAAAGATACATCAGGCAACTAACTACAAAACAAAGGAACACAGGCATCACATGACTAATATCAGGCAACCCTCCATTCATGGGTAAAAGTCTTTAACAGTATAAAGATGAGTTTATAATGATAAATAGTATTGGCGTTGGTCAAAAAGTGCCTTCAGTTTTTAAGTAAAAATAAATTTTTCATTTTCACCAAGAACTTTATCAAACAACATCTTCACCCTTTTGTTCCACAACCTTCTTCCATTTTTCAGGCAACTTCATAATTCCATTTTCCTAAAACTTTTTATCTTTTTGAGCAAAGAACTGTGCCAGGTGCCTTTTATAGTCTTCCAGGGAATTGAAATTTTTTCCATTAAGAGAATTTTTTTTTTTTTGGTGGTACGCGGGCCTCTCACTGTCGCGGCCTCTCCCGTTGCGGAGCACAGGCTCCGGACGCGCAGGCTCAGCGGCCACGGCTCACGGGCCCAGCCACTCCGCGGCACGTGGGATCTTCCCGGACCGGGGCACGAACCCGTGTCCCCTGCATTGGCAGGCGGACCGTCAACCACTGCGCCACCAGTGAAGCCCCATTAAGAGAATTTTGTAAAGACCTAAATAAATGGAAATCTGAAGGTGCAGTGTCTGGTAAATATGGCGGATGAATCAGAACTTCCCATCTAAGCTGTAACAGTTTTTGCGTGGTCATCAAAGAAACATGCGGTCTTGCGTTATTCTGATGGAAGATTATGTGTTTTCTGTTGACTAATTCTGGACACTTTTCATCGAGTGCCGCTTTCAGTTGATCTAATTGGGAGCAGTACTTGTTAGAGTTAATCATTTGGTTTTCCGGAAGGAGTTCATGAGGACTCCCTTCCAATCCCAACATATACACAATATCAGCTTCGTTGGATGAAGACCGGCCTTTGATGTGGTTGGTGGTGGTTCATTTCGTTTGCCCTACGATCTCTTTCATTCCACATTATTGTACAGTATCCACTTTTCATTGCCCATCACAATTTGTTTTAAAAACGGAACATTTTCATTATGTTTAAGTAGAGAACTGCATGCGGAAATTTGGTCAAGAAGGGTGTTTTTGCTTAACTTACTTGGAACCCAAACATCAAATCGATGAACATAACAAAGCTGGTGCAAATGATTTTCAACGTTTGATTTGGATATTTTGAGTATGTGGGTTATCTCCCGCGTGGTATAACATCGATTGCTCTCAGTTAATGTTTGGATTGGATCGCTATCAACTTCAACTGGTCTACCCGACCATGGAGCATTGTACAGAGAGAAACCTCCAGCACAGAACTTTGCAAACCACTTTTGACGCGTTCGATCAGTCACAGCACCTTCTCCATGCACTGCAGAAATCTATTTTTTTGTGTTTCAGTTGCATTTTTACTTTTCTTGAAATAATAAAGCATAATATGCTGAAAATGTTGCTTTTTTCTTCCATCTTCAATATTAAAATGGCTACACAAAAATTCACCAATTTTTTTTTTTTTAATGCACGCCGAGATGACAGCTGTCACATACAGTCTAACAAACTGTTTCAAATGCAGTTAAGGACAACTAATTGCTACTAGAGCCATCTTATGGGCAAAAACCAAATGAATCTTTTGGCCAACCCAGTACAATTCACAATGACAATATAACTGTGAATCTTTTGGAGCAAATAACAGCATTATGGGAAAACTGACACAAATCTCACAATCAGAAAGGAAGGTGGTATATGATCGCTGGACAAGCAGCTCTGTGTGCTTTTGGTCATCACACAATTGTGACACAATGATTACCTGCTCAGGCTCTGCAGACAGAAAGCCAAGGTTAACATCCTAGCTCTTTACATCTTCACAAGCTTCACCTGTAGCTTTGCGATGCTGTTCAAGTTATCTAATCACTTTGTGTTTCCATAGAACAAGAAAGGGGATGAAGACAATATTACCTACTTTCATTGGTTATTCTTTGGGTTTAATGAGATAATATATGTAAAAGTGCTTGGCATTTAGTAAGAGCCAAATAAAAGTCAGATGTTTTTATTTTGAAAAGTATTATAACAACCTTGTTTTGAAGGTTAGTATCATTTCTCCCGAAGTCTTCCTTCTGGTTATCTTGACCACTGGGATGGAGGAAATGAAGATCTGCTTTTTCACTTACCATACTCCATAATTTAAGAATCCCATTTCATGAAAGGGGGTTTACAAAAAGGTGAACTGTTCTTCTTTGCGTGTATGATTAAAAAACAACAACAGCAACTTTGTCTCTGAGAACTATAGCCCCCAAAGAGAATCTATTCTATCTTATTTCCATTGCTCTAACAATCTTTTAAAATCTTAAAAAAATTTTTCATTTATATTGGAGTATAGTTGATTTACAATGTTGTGTTAGTTTCAGGTGTACAGCAAAGTGATTTAGTTATACATATACATACATCAGTTCTTTTTCAGGTTCTTTTCCCATGTAAGTTATTATAGAGTATCGAATAGAGTTCCCTGTGCTATATAGTAGGTCCTTGTTGATTATCGCTTTTATATTTGTAGTGTATATATGTTAATCCCCACCTCCTAATTTATCCCCCCCCATCTTTCCCCTTTGGTAACCATAAGTTTATGTATTTATTTTTCTATTCTATCAGTTTTTTTCTTTTTAAAAAAATTTTAAATTTTATATTGAAGTATAGTTGATTCACAATGTTGTGTATCAGGTGAACAGCCAAGTGATTTAGTTATACATATTCATATATCTATTCTTTTTCAGATTCTTTTCTCATTTCGGTTATTACAGAGTATTGAGTATAGTTCCCTGTGCTATACAGTAGCCCCTTGTTGATTATCTATTTTACATATAGTACTGTGTATATGCCAATCCCCAACTCCCAATTCATCCCTCTCCCTCACTTTCCCCCCTTGGCAACCACAAGCCCACCCTCTAAGTCTGTGAGTCTGTTTCTGTTGTGTAAACAAGTTCACCTGCATCATTTTTTTTAGATTCTACATATAAGTAATATCATATGATATTCGTCTTTGACCACTTAGTATGATAATCTCTAGGTCAATCTGTGTTGCTGCAAATAGCATTATTTCATTCTTTTTGATGGCTGAATAATATTCCATTGTATATATGTACCACATCTTATTTATCCATTCATCTGCCGATGGACACTTAGGTTGCTTCCATGTCTTGGCTTTGGTAAATAGTGCTGCAATGAACATTGGAGTGCATGTATCATTTCGAATTATGGTTTTCTCCAGATATATGCTCAGGAATGGGATTGCTGGATCAAATAGTAGCTCTATTTTTAGTTTTTTAAGGAATCTCCATACTGTTCTCCGTAGTGGCTGTACCAGTTTACATTCCCATCAACATTGTAGGAGGGGATTTATTGTTTCTAGACTTTTTGATGATGCCCATTCTAACTGGCGCGAGGTGATACCTCATTGTAGTTTTGATTTGCATTTCTCTAATAATTAGCAGTGTTGAACATCTTTCCATGTGCTTTTTGGCCATCTGTATGACTTCTTTGGAGAAATGTCTATTTAGATCTTCTTACCATTTTTTGGTTGGGTTATTTGTTTTTTGATATTGAGCTGCATGAGCTTTTTGCGTATTTTGGAGGTTAATCCCTTGTCGTTTGCTTTGTTTGCAAATATTTTCTCACATTCTGTGGGTTGTCTTTTCATTTGGTTTGTGGTTTCCTTTGCTGTCCATTTTAAGTTTAATTAGGTCCCATTTATTTTTATTTTTATTACTCTAGGAAATGGATCAAAAAAGATATTGCTGTGATTTATGTCAGAGTGTTCTGCCTATGTTGTTTTCTAAGAGTTTTACAGTATCCAGTCTTACATTTAGGTCTTTAATCCATTTTGAGTTTATTTTTGTGTATGGTGTTAGAGAATGTTCTAACTTCATTCGTTTACATATAGCTGACCAGTTTTCCAAGCACCACTTATTGAAGAGACTCTTTTCTCCATTGTATATTCTCACCTCCTTTGTAATAGATTAATTGACCATAATATATGAATTGACCATTAATTGGTTTATTTCTGAGCTTTCTATCCTGTACCATTGATCTATGTGTCTGTTTTTGTGCAAGTACCATACTGTTTTGATTACTGTAGCTTTGTAGTAACCATAAGTTTAATAATATTTTAAGCAAGATGTCTAAGTCCATGGAGCATAGTAATTGGATACCCTTTATGTGACCTAGTTAACAGAAACAGATAAAAATCTATTAAAAATATGTAGCAATTTGACCTTTGGAGTTGGATTCAAGGCTGAATGGCAAAAGCCATAATTTAGTACCTAAATAACTTTATAATCTTATTTGTACCTATTTTACTGAAGATTATTTGAACAAAAATATTCTGATGTGAAAATGATATACCACCTTTAAGTGCTTCATTGGGAGTAGCATTTGAAAGACTAATGACAAGCATCCTTTTCTACTTAGCCCTGGTATTTTGAATTCCACATATAAATCATTAATAAATGATTTTATTATATTTGGAGAACTACATATGTGAATTAAAATGGCATCACTTCATTTTGCTGCATATAACCTTGTTGATTCATTTTTCTTTTGAGATCTATTAAGCAAAGTCTTTGGGGGAAAGTTTTTTATTTATTTATTTATTTTTGGCTGTGTTGGGTCTTCATTGCTTCACACAGGCTTTCTTTAGTTGCAGCGAGCGGGGGCTACTCTTCGTTGTGGTGTGCGGGCTTCTCATTGGGGTGGCTTCTCTTGTTGCAGAGCACAGGCTCTAGGTGCACAGGCTTCAGTAGTTGTGGCTTGCAGGCTTCAGTAGTTGTGGCTCATGGGCTCAGTAGTTGTGGCTCGCAGGCCCTAGAGTGCAGGCTCAGTAGTTGTGGCGCACAGTCTTAGTTGCTCTGTGGCATGTGGGATCTTTCTGGACCAGGGCTCTAAGCCGGGTCCCCTGCATTGGCAGGTGGGTTCTTTTATTATTTTTTTTAAAGACTGTTTTCTTTGCATCCTTTTTTAAAAAAAAGTATTTATTTTTGGCTGCTTTTGGTCTTCGATGCTGTGTGCAGGCTTTCTCTAGTTGTGGCGAGCAGGGGCTACTCTTCATTGCAGTGCATGGGCTTCTCATTGAGGTGGCTTCTCTTGTTGTGCAGGCAGATTTTTAACCACTGCACCACCAGGGAAGCCCTTTGGGGGAAATTTTAATTTGAGATAAAGCTTATATTTCCATTCACCAAAATTAATTCCACATTGGCTATGTCCTAAGGGAACTAGAAACAGCTTAAATCATCATTATTAAGGAAAAGGAGTCTTAGATTTTTATTAACTTAATTTTTCATACCAAAAAAGGTAAGAATATAGGGAACTGATACTGGGTAATAGTTAGAAATAGTCTTCCAGATTAGGGTACCAGAGCCACATAAATTAAAATATTTATAAGTTGACATTGATCCATTGTTCCCTCTTTCCTCTCTTAGAATCACATGAGTGAAATAAGGAAATTTTATTTTACAATAACATCAATTGTATTTGCTTAGAGTGATTATTTGTAGAGCTTCAAAGAGGTAATTGTCTTCAACAGATTGAATAGATTTTGAGCAGAAATACTATGCAGTAGCCTAGACAGAACATTGTAATACATGCTGGAAGTGAGGGAAGAGGAAGCAGGTAGTGGGAGGAAGAAAGATATAAGATTTAAGAAAGCTTGTAGTATACCGAAGGAGACTGGGCAGTTACAATAATCAAGGTCTTCTATTATGTGTCAAATGAGTGGTAAAGAGAGTAAATGAGGTCACATTTTACATGAATTTGACATTGAACAATGCATTAATGACACTCATGTTTTGGCCTCCAAATTTTAAAAAATATGCCTAATTTTCACAGCTGCCTGGGTGTACTGTAAATTGTGTTTCATGTTTTGACTGCGGCAAAATGTTGGTACAACTTTAGCTGGTAAATAGAAATACCCAACACTGTCAAGAGTTGCTTACTATTGTCTATATACATGTTATTTTGATGACTACTGTACTATCATTCTCACACTCTTATTATTATAATTTAAAATGTTTTTTCTGTAACAAAGTCATTTAAGTATTCATCATGTGGTCATACTGGTATAAGAGCTAATGCTAATGTTTAAAAAAATGCCCAAAACGAAGATCTTTGGAATAAAAAAATAAAGATGATGAATCAGATACATAAAAGAAGCTAAAGTAATCCCCACCCTCCAAGAATTTCTTCTAAAGAGTAGAGATGATGGTGAAAAAATAAGCAGAATTAAAGAAAATCTACAGTGTTGTACGTTAAAATATACATCTCCTCTGTGAGAATATTCATATGAAAATATATCAGTTTTGAATCATGTGAGGTCCTCAGATATATACTCCTCATATAAAACATTATTGCTAGTACCCTGAAGATTCACAGGAGGGATTACATGTCTAGAAAAGGCAAATTTATAGAGACAGAAAGTAGATTAGTTGTTCCTGAAGCTGGGAATACAACTGGGATTAACTGTAAATGAGCATGAGGGATCTCATTGAAATGATAAAATGTCTAAAATGAGTCTAATGGGGCTAAAATCAAGGTATTAGCAGGGCTGTGTCCTTCTGCAGGCTCCATGAATAAGTCTGTTCCTTACTTCTTCCAGCTTCTAGAGGCTTCTGGCATTCCTTGGCTCCTGGCTGCATCACTGCAGTCTCTGCACCCACTGGCACATCACCAACACCCCCTATCCCTACCCCTCTAACTCTCTGGTTCTCTCTTATAAAGATCCTCGTGATTACATTTAGGGCTCCCACGTCATCCAAGGATCATCTCCCAAATCAGATGGGAGATTAACTTAATGTGAGGTCATTAATTAACTTAATGACCTCTGCAAAGACCCTTTTGCCACATGTAGTAACACATTCACAGGTTCTGTAGATTAGGACATCTTTGAGGGCCATGATTCAGCCTACAGTAGGTGGGTAGAGAGAAGAAGGCAGGGACTTGGATTTGTTCAGCTTTGCTCTCTCCATGCTTAGCACTGTACTCAGTGCCTGGTGAATATGCATTTGCCAAATTGAGGAGAGGACAGGAGGAAAAGTACAAAGGTGGGAATGAGCAGCATGTGGCCTGGGGACTCTGACTAGATTGTTAGATGTGGACTGAAGGATTCTAGCATTAAGGGGGGTTGAAACTGGAGTAGAAAGGCAGGTTGGGGCCACATTGCTGAGTACCGCAAATATCAGGCTTTTAGACTTAAACTCGTGAGGAATTATTAAAGGCTTTTGATTATGGGAAATAAGTGATTATAGGGGGTTTTGATAAAAGGTTAATCTGGTGAATACCAACCAAATTAGAGAGGAAATACTGGAGGCGGATATAGATTTAGAGGTGACTTCAGCAATCCAGCCATAAAACGATGAGGTTTCAGCTTTAGCTGGAGTGGTCCTAAGAGTGACAAGACAGAAGCTGAAACAATATGAATAAAGAATTGGCAGCATTTAATAGTTGAGTCACTATAAGGGGGTATAACTGTGAAGATTAACTGTATTTGACACATATATACTAATATGTGTAAAATAGATAACTAATAAGAACCTGCTGTATAATAAATAAATAAAATTAAATTTAAAAAAAGATTAATTGTATTTGTGCCACAAGGAATATAAATTCCAATGTAATTAAAGTTGTTTATTTTCTTTTATAACGTAGAGACTGAAGGTAGGTGGCTGTGAATTCACATAAGCGATTTTTCTTACGAAAAATTCTTGAGCAAAACCCAGGTGGGAGTATTGGGCTACTGGGAGTTAGAACAATCTTTTTGAAATAAAGTGGGAAATGTAAATACAAAATAAACAGTGTTACCCCTGCAAAATGGAATGGGCTGGAAGAATGTTACCCTTAGGAACTTTCAGGTGTTTCTCAACAATAAGTGATACTTGACTAGGTTCTCACCATCCTTTGAATGACCTTGAGAGAAGGCAAACTATAAACTCAGGACATGTATAAACCTCACAGCCTTGGACCACTTCAGATCCTTTGCTGTCTATTGATTGTATCTGCCATTGGAGTTGGAAGGTGTGAGGAATAGCAAATGTATTTTATAATGGCTATTTAGTGATTTTTGGCAACGACCATATCTCCTTTCTCTCTAATATCTTAAGAAAAAAAAAAAAGAAGAGAGCCTTTAGGTCATCTTTAGTGGTCACATATGGGCAGGAAGCAGAGTAAAAAGCCTTTTTATACAAAAGTTTTTCCTTTATAATTATACGCAGCTGTCTGAAACTCTTTTAAAGTTATTATATTGCAGATATGGCGAACTCATAAATACACAAATAAGGAGAGACTGAATATTGGCAATTTTCAAAAAATAAGAGGACATAAACTAATAATCCTGAAATAAACCAAGTTACTGACAGTTTGAAAAAATAGGCTGAATTACCTTGAAGGTATTCTAGGATCATAAATACGGTAACACTAAACATTAATTCCACTCTTTACTATAACTTTAAAAAGGAAGCTTCCCAGAGCAGAAACTTTGGCTGTCTGTACATGGCATTCAACCCTGCCTGCATATCCCAATGAGTCCCTTCCATCGCTGAAGGTTTTTGTAATTTCATGAAGCAAGAAGACATGAAAGTTTCAACCACTACCATGCTTTAAGAAAAAAGTTTAAAAACGTTGGTTGTTTATCAGTGTGATAAAAGAAAATATCCACAGTCACAAGAGCAAGTCACATGCCTTGCCCACTTCTGCAGTATTCTCCCCAGCAGCCGAGGTGTCAGTTTTCCTTTCAGGGAGGAGCAGTTTCTTGTATTTCAATCATAAATTAGACCACATTTCCCAAATGGTTTCCATCTTACAGCCTCTCTCTCACTCTTCCTTCTGCTCTATGCCGGCAGCGGGTAGGTGAGTTGAGAGGTTTTACTCTCCAGATTTGGACTTCTCTTCCCAGGGGGTGTGGGCTCAGACCCTGTCCTGCAAACTGGCTCTCTCTACACATGTGTCTGAGAGAGTTTAGGGTTTAGAGTCAGAAGGCAGTAGAAGACCTATGCCTTTTGTTCCATTTCTTCACCTCTGCCTCAGGGGTCATCAGATGCTGGCTTGAAGGGTACTTTTTTTTTTTTTTAAGTATAGTTGATTTACAATGTTGTGTTAATTACTACTGTACAGCAATATGTTTCAGTTATACTGAATCTGTTATGGTTTATCATAGGATATTGAATATAGTTCCCTGTGCTATACAGTAGGACCTTGTTGTTTATCCATTCTATATATAAAAGCTTACATCTGCTAATCCCAGCCTCCCACTCCATCCCTCCCCCAACCCCCTCCCCCTTGGCAACCACCATTCTGTTCTCTATGTCCATGAGTCTGTTTCTGTTTCATAGATAGGTTCATTTGTGTCATATTTTAGGTTCCACATATAAGTGATATCATATGGTTGTTGTCTTTATCTGACTTAATTTCTAGGTCTACCCATGTTGCTGCAAATGGCATTATTTCATTCTTTTTTATGGCTGAGTAGTATTCCACTGTATGTATGTACCACATCTTCTTTATCCATTCATCTGTTGATGGACACTTAGGTTGCTTCCATGTCTTCTTGGCTATTGTGAATAGTGCTGCTTGAACACAGGGGTGCATGTATCCTTTTGAATTATAGTTTTGTCTGGATATATGCCCAGGAGTGGGATTGCTGGGTGATATGGTAATTCTATTTTTAGTTTTTTGTGGAACTGCCATACTGTTTTCCATGGTGGCTGCACCAACTTACACTTCCACCAGCAGTGTAGGAGGGTGCCCTTTTCTCCACACCCTCTCCAGCCTTTGTTAATTGTAGATTTCTTAATGGTGGTCATTCTAACTGTTGTGAGCTGATACCTCTTTGTATTAATAATCTTGATTTGTATTTCTCTTATAATTAGTGATGTTGAGCATCTTTTCATGTGCCTATTGGCCATCTGTATTTCTTCTTTGTAGAAGTGTCTGTTTAGGTCTTCTGCCCATTTTTGAACAGGGTTTTTTGTTTTTTTGTTGTTGAGCTGTATGAGCTGTTTGTATATTTTGGAAATTAAGCCCTTGTTGGTCGCATCATTAGCAAATCTTTTCTCCCGTTCTGTGGGTTGTCTTTTCCTTTTGTTTATGGTTTCCTTTGCTGTGCAAAAGCTTGTAAGTTTGAGTAGGTGCCATTTGTTTATTTTTGTTTTTATTTCTATTGCCTTGGGTGACTGACCTAAGAAAACACTGGTATGATTTATGTCAGAGAATGTTTTGCCTATGTTCTCCTCTAGGAGTTTTTTGGCGTCATGTTTTATATTTAAGTCTTTAAGCCATTTTGAGTTTATTTTTGTGCATAGTGTGAGAGTGTGTTCCAACTTCATTGATTTACATGCAGCTGTCCAACTTTTCCAGCACCACTTGCTGAAGAGACTGTCTTTTTCCCATTATATATTCTTGCCTCCTTTGTCAAAGATTACTTGACTGTTGGTGTGTGGGTTTATTTCTGGGCTATTCTGTTCCATTGATCTGTATATCTGTTTTTGTACCAATACCACACTGTTTTGATTACTGTAGCTTTGTAGTATTGTCTGAAGTCTGAGAGGGTTATGCCTCCTGCTTTGTTTTTTTTTTCCTCAGGATTGCTTTGGCAATTCTCAGTGTTTTATGGTTCCATATAAGTTTTTGGATTATTTGCTCTAGTACTGTGTGAAGGTACTTTTTTTTTTTTTTTTTTTTGCGGTATGCGGGCCTCTCACTGTTGTGGCCTCTCCCGTTGTGGAGCACAGGCTCCAGATGCGCAGGCCCAGCCGCCATGGCTCATGGGCCCAGCCGCTCTGCGGCATGTGGGATCCTCCCAGACCGGGGCACGAACCCACATCCCCTACATCGGCAGGCAGACTCTCAACCACTGCACCACCAGGGAAGCCCAGAAGGGTACTTTTTAAATTCAATCCCACTCTTGTCCCTTGAGTAGAGAGGAAACTTCCAGGGGCAGGAAAGAGGTGGTGGTCAGCAGAGCATTGTTTCATCCCTGGCTGTACTATCACTGAATTCCTTCACACTTAATTGTCCTCCATATAACGTGGTATGACCAGTGTGGAGAGCCATGTGGCTATATTGAATATATACCCTGGCCAGCAATTGCACTCTAGATGTAGTGCTTGAGGAGCTTTCACACATAAGAAGGTAACAAGAGAGTTTGTTGCAGCTTTGTAATAGCAAAAAAAAAAAAGGAAATAGCCGAAATGTTTGTCAATGGGAAAATGGATAAATTGTGGCATGTTGATAGAATAGTTTTATTCAGCAGGAAAAAGTGAACCAGCTAGAGGTTCCACACCTCTCATTTATAGAAATACTATGTATGCACAGAAATGTGTATGTATATGAGAACAATGATACATATTTCAATGAAGGCATACACATTGAAATGAAAATTGAGTTAAATTAAATTTAAATTGAACAGTTTTTAAAAAATTGAATAAATTAAATTGAAAATGAGAGACAACAAATTTTGGAGAATGATTAATTCTGGGTAGGGATACCAAGAAATAGAATTGTGGAGAGGTGCAAAAGGGTTTTAACTGTAATATTTAAAATTTTCAGGCCATGTGTGGGATACACATATGCTCATTACTTTATTTTATGTACATTTTCATATGCTTGAAATATTTTATTTTTAAAAATCTTCCAAACCCCTGAGAGATGCCAATAATATGACATATTGAACATTTACAAAAAGAGAGATATATTTTACATCAAAATACAAGTAATAACTGATTTCTCCTGAGAAGCTTTGCTGTTTTCTTTTCACTAACAAGGGAAATCACTCACTATTAATATTTCCCATTTCCTTTGCCTGCCTGAAAGCTCAGAATTTGAGCTCCAGCTTTAATAACCAAGTAATATCTGTACGCTTTCTCCCTGAACTTGATTTTCTATAAAAATGTGCACTTTCCCTGATCCTGCATTTGTTTATTCTATTTTGTAGTGCTGTAGACTCTTCCCCATTCTTTGAGGGAGAAAAAGAGTTATAAAAAATATACAAATATTTTTCACGTTGTAGTTTTCTCTCTGTTCACACAAACAAACAGTATTCGCACAGGGCAGGACTGTGCATCTGCTTGTTCACCTTTGTACCCCTCTGGGCCTAGCATAGTGTCTGGCACGCATTGGGCATTTCATTATTTGCTGATTAAATGAGTTCAATAAATCCACAAATTTATCCTTAAACAAATCTTGATTTTTACACATTTCAGAGGTGTCCAGTTTGTCTTGTTACAAATTTAGCTTTAGTAAACATCTTGGTGAATAGAGTTCTGGGTTATTTACTAAGGTTATTTTTCCAGAAGTAAAATTACATGGGTCAAAAGATATGAGCACTACTCAGCCATAAAAAGAAATGAAGTTGAATTATTTGTAGTGAGGCGGATGGACCTAGAGTCTGTCATACAGAGTGAAGTAAGTCAGAAAGAGAAAAATACTGTATGCTAACGCATATATATGGAATCTAAAATAAATAAATATAAATGATACTGATGAACCTAGCTGCAGGGCAGGATTAAAGGGGTAGACATAGAAAATGGACTTGAGGACAAGCGGTGGGAGGACGAAGCTGGGGCGAAATGAGAGTAGCATCGACATATATACACTACCAAATGTAAAATAGTTGGCTGGTGGGAAGAAGCTGCATAGCACAGGGAGATCAGCTCGGTGCTTTGCGATGACCTAGAGAGGTGGGATAGGGAGGATGGGAGGGAGGCTCAAAAGGGAGGGGATATGGGGACATATTTATGCATATGGCTGATTCGCTCTGTTGTACACCAGAAACTAACACAGTATTGTGAAGCAATTAGACTCCAATAAAGATCTATTAAAAAAAAAAGGTACATGTACACCTTCCCTATGTCTCAGCAATTTACTTCTAGAGAAAGAAAAACGTATGTCCACAAAAAGAAAAAAAAAAGTCATTTTGACTCCTGTGTTCATTGTACCATTATTCCCAGTAGCCAAAATGTAGAAACAACTCAAGTGTTTATCAACAAATGAATGCATAAACAAAATGTGATCTATACATACAATGGGATATTATTCACCCATGAAAAGGAATACATTTGTTATATATGCTACAACATGGATGAACTTGAAAATATGCTATGTGAGATAAGGCAGTGACAAAAAGACAAATATTGTTAATTCTATTTATATGAAATAACTAGATAGGCAAATTCATAGAGACAGAAAGTAGAGTAGAGGTTCCCAGTGGCTGGGAGAAGAGGGGGATGGGAGATACTGTCTTATGTTTATAGTTTCTTTTCGGGATGTTGGAAAAATTTGGAAACACAGAGCAGTGATGGTTGCACAACAGTGTGAGTGTAATTAATACACTGAATTTAACCCGGAAAATGATTAAAATGACATATTTATGTCATATATATTTTATCACAATAAAAACGTTTAACCCCCCCCGCCCCGCCCCCCAAAAAATATGAGCACTTAATGGCTATTGAAATGTTTTTCCAAATCGCTCTCCAGGAAAGCTTTTACCAGTTTCTACAGCAACGAGCAATGTATGAGGGTAACATTTCCCCATAACACTATCTGTGTTCATGCAAAATTTTGTTTTGTTCTGTTTTGAAATTTAATAGATGTAAAATTATAGCTTGATGTGGAGTTAATATTTTTTAAATGTTAGTTTACCTACAGTTTTTAAGGTGAACTTTATGTGCTTTTGTGAAAAGTCACTTGACTTTTCCAGACCTCATCATAGATTTTCATCATTTAATATAAACCAGCAGAGAAAAATCACCGATGGAAACTCTTGAGGCTTCTTAATTCCTCAAAACTGCCTTTATGACCTATGGATAGTAAACCTCTTTGGGCTTTGATTCCTCATCTATAAACTGGAATATGTACCCTGGATGCCTATTGTATGACAAATCATGTATATAAAATACTTACTACCACATGGCAGGTATCTAGTAAATAAGAACTTATTATTTTAATTTTAACCTATAAAATTAGGTTCATGATCTAGATGAACACTGAGTTCATTTCCTGTTCTGTGTGCATAAGGAACAAATATATACTAATGTTCACTTCCTCGGTCTGACCGTGTGTCCTAGGCAACTAGTTTCTCAGAGAAAATGGAAGCCACCTACTGTGAAATACCTAAATATCTTGTCTTTCCCACCGTAAACATACCTCCACCTATATCAGTGGTTGTCAAGGTGCACTAGGTGCACGTTAGCACTACCTGGAGAATTTTTTTGAAGCCTCTGTCTTGCCCTGAGATCCTGATGTAATTGGTCTGGGGCGGGAACTGGTATTTTTAAAAAGCTTCCCACGCTCTTCTGTCAATATGTTCAGCCAGGGCTGGGATCCACTGACCTGTATCCATTCTTCTCTCATTTTCCCAGATTTCTGAAACACATGCCCTATCAGGTCAAAGCCAAATCCTTACACAGTGTTTTCATTCAGTCCATTTGACTTTATTAGGTCTCTCTTTTTGGAGGACAGGGAATTGCTATCAGGAGCGCTAGTCTTATGGGCTTGCACCTAAGTCTTGTCCTAGGAGCAGTTCATATGACTTGCTTCTCCCAAGTAACCAGAAGAAAACACACCCTGAGTGATAAGTACAGATTGTGCCTGGGGAGGGCAGTGGGGTACATGAGCAGTGGACTTGAGACTCTAGATTTCTCATATCAGAGTCCATCAAAGCAGTTCAGTTCCTGCTCTGTCACCCACCAGCTGTGTGACCTTGGCAGGTTCTTAAACCCCTAAAGCTATGTTTCCTCTTATGTAACATGTATTTCCTTCTTTGGTGCTATGGGCATAATCTAGATGAGTATAAAGTTCTTTACACAGAGCTGATAGGACATGATCAATAACTGGTGATCATGGACAGATTTGTTAGCGCTAAGCATCTTTTTTTATTTCTTCACTAAAAGCTCTCCATGAGTGATTTCATCTGCTTCCATAGTTTCCCAAGTATATATATCTCCATTCCTTATCTTGAACTTCAGCCCATCTCTGCCTAGGTAATCCAATTTAGATTTCTAATCTCTCATGTAGGGTATTTGTCAATCAACAAGTCACTCACACACTAATCATTCAACAGTTTCTATTCATAGTGTACGCCAGACACTGGTCTAAGTACTGCGGATGTAGATACAAATGAAACAAAGTCCCTGTCTTCAAGTGTGTATATTTTGCTGTTTCTTTTCCATCTTCACAGTCATTGTATTAGTCAAGCCCATGGTACCAGTTTCCTGGACCCCCTAGACTGCTAACTAGCCTCCCTGCCTCTATTATTGCTTTCTTCCAATTCATTCTTCACAGAGAAGTGGAGTAATTATTTTAAACTTGAAACCTTTAAAAGCCAACATCCTGCTTAATATGCTTAAAAAATTCCCAGTAACTTGCTGGATTAAATTTAAGCTTCTTCAAAAGACCTTAATTCCTTTCCTATCTGCTTCCTCAGCCTCATTTCTTTCCATATATTCCTGCAAATTTGATATAGCAGCAGCAACACTAAACCTTTGTGGTTCCGTAAACATTGCATGTTGCTTTGTGTGTCTGCATAGACTTCCCTCTCTGTGTGCCTGGAAGAGTCCTGTTAGCTCTTTGAGAATCCTGCTTTCCCTGATTCCTCACCCTTCTCTGATAGAATCTATCATTATGTGTGGATAATGTTAAATCTCATAAAATTCTACTATTTTGTGTTTCTTATGATGCTATATTTATTTATCTACATATCTATCTTCTCTTAAGCCAGAAGATCTTTTAGGGCAGGAACACAGTCTTACTTTTCACCTAGCACAATGCCTACACGTAATATGTGCACCTACATTTACTGAACTTCATAAAAATTTAATTAGAATATATACATAACAGAATGTTCAAATGAGGCTCATTCTGTCTCAGTTTTGGCTGAGGCTCCAAGACAATAGTTGATGAGAATTCCCATATGCATATTCTTGGACCACTAGTGCTGGATTTGAAAAGAGGTAGCTAAAAGTCAGTTTTGTAACCTCAGGGAACTCACCCCTTGAGGGTATATGCATGTTTAAGACAAAGTGACCAAGGAATGGGGATTTAGAGATAAGGTGTCTTCAGAGGGAGAAGCAGTGTGTTCCTTTGAAGATGGAGAGAAGGAAAAACCTCTCTCACCACAGAAGCTTAGAGGGTTTCAAGGAGATGACTTGAAAAACTTGACCTGTTACCCATGAAGACTGTAGGCTAATGTAAAATCTTTGCAAGGAAAAGCCTAAAGACTAGAAAGTGAGGTTGGCACGCAAAGAGAGATTATTGCCTTGGAAATGACCTGTGGTCTCAGGGTTTGTCAGGGTGAAAAATGCAAGAGAAATGGGTATCTTGATATAGAGAGCAGACCTGGAGTCGTTTTAAAAGGACTTTGGACATGAAAAGCACTTCAAAGGACAGTGGAACTCTAACTTTTGCATGACGTGGTCTACCAAAAAACCAAGGGCTGACAGTCTGTGATGGTTAATTTTATGTGTCAACTTGAATGAGTCTAGGGTTGACCAGATATCTGGTTAAATGTTATTTCTGGTGTGTCTGTAAGGGTGTTTCCAGAAGAGATTAACATTTGAATTGGTAGACTGAGTAAAGCAGATGGCCCTCCCCAGTGTGGGAGAGCATCATCTAATCTGCTGAGTATTTGAATAGAACCGAAAGGTAGAGGAAGGGAGAATTCTCTCTGGTTGAAAGCTTGAACTGAGACGTTAGTCTTGTCCTGGGACTTATCCCACCAGTGCTTCCTGTTCTCATGCTTTTGGACTCAGCCCAGAACTACCCCACTGGCTTTCCTGAGTCTCCATTTTGCAGATGGCAGACTGTGGGACTTTGCAGCCTTCATAATCCTGTGAGCCAGTTCTTTATACTGTATCTTTTTATTATTTATGTACATATAACATATATAATAAACATATAGCTATATATTTTACTATATATAATATTATTTGCAACTGTCCTATTCGTTCTGCTTCTCTGGAGAACCCTAATACAGGGTCATAACCAGCCAGCTACAGGGGAGTGCCACCCTGTAGGAACCTCAAATAAAGAATGAGATGCCTTCTGAAATGGAGGGGATTCTGAAGAACTTGTATTATGCGTAGGCTCCAAGAAAGAGAATCCCTTTAAGCATTCAACAAGCTCATTTCCTTTGCTGTAGCCAAAGGAAACCAATACTAGGTATCTCTTTGTTTTTCTAGTAAGATATTGCCTGTGCTTTTCTTCTTCTTTTAGTTTGGGTTCCCACAGAAGCAGGCTCTTAGACATGGATATGAGCGCATATAGTTTATTTGGGAGGTGATGCCAAGAAGCACAGGCAGGGGAATGGGTAGCGAGATAAGCAAGGGAAGGAAGCCAGTAACACATTAGAAACTGAGTAGGTTTCTGCTGTGGGAGCTGAAGCTCAGTCTTGCTCTGGATACAGTGAAGAATGTACCCCAGAATTATGACCAAGGGAGCTGGGTATCCATCAGTTCTTGTCAGTCATGTGTTGAGGGATGCTCCTCGGAGCGTGAATTCCTCAGAAGTTCTGGCCTGATCCGGATGCACAAGGAGTGGGCTCCAGTGGCCAAAGAAAGTCCTCATGTGTAGACTCATGGCACTTGGAGGTGGAAGCTGAGGGTGCCCCGCACTGAGCGTGATGGTGACGGCGATGGCAGAGCAATGACAGCAGTTGCCTCCCACCCCTCCCCCTCCTCCCACTTGAGTCCTGGATGTGGGGAGAGAGGAGGAACAACACCCTGCTGGGAGACAGGAGAATCCCACTGTATGGACACTTCTGATATTGCAGTAGCCCCAAGCTGAAGGAGGGGAGAAAAGCTCAGCCTTTGAATGGAGTGTCGAGTTTTACTTTTGCCAGAACTGAGCATTTTGAGGCCTGAAATGAATACTCTTGGGACTAAAAGTGGCCAGAGGATGATTTACACTCTGATAGTCACCGGAAAAGTCATGGGACCTGCCCTAGATTTCATTGAATAAATGGGGAAGAATTCAAGGAAAGGGCTTAACCGATCATGTAAAACACAGTGGTTTTCTCACTGCGTGAGCTCCACTCATATGCCATTCAGCTGAAAAATTAAAAATTCAGTGAATCAGATTTGTTGTCTATAGAATAATAAATACACGAATAAAAAAGCGTTTACTGAGAAATTTCCCTGTGACCAGCTCTGCACTAAGAACTAAGCTGGTGTACAGGATCAATCCTTGTCCCTCAGTGGTATTCATTACAGTGTAGTTGGGAATCCAGATTGTTGGCAGAATTTTTCATGAATAACTGAGCAATTTTGTGATCTCAAAGACTGATTTTTCCATCCATTACTTAGATACCATGTTTTTTATAACTACTGGTAATTGTCAAATAAGCCTTTAGTCCCTGCTGATTTACTTAAATATTTATTACTACGCTCCTGAGTGGGAAAGAGGCTTAAGGTGAAGCAAAACCACAAATCTGTGTATAAGGTTTTATTAAGTACTGGATATATTACTTCACTAACTTGAACTTATGGGTCACCTGTATGATTATATAACTGATGATTCCCAAAGCAACTGAGATGTTTGTTAGCTCCAGAAGTATCATGAGGTCAGCACAAGCAAAGGTGATAGAACATTTAAAATTAATTTTTCCTTAAAATTAATATCAACACAATTTTAATTAAACAAAAAGAAAATCATTGAAGTTAACATAATAAAAGATGCAAAATGGGACAATATACTGTTTTTCCAATTTATCAGACCAACTGGTATAAAAGTGTTTGGTAGAAAATCAGACCTGATCATACCTGTTGGGGGGAGGTCCTTGAGAAAAATTTTAGTAGACAGTGTATCTCTTTTCCTTGGTCGCTTCAGAGTGGTATGATGTTTTCCTAGATGGAATTGAGACCCCCTGGTTATCTATGGTGGGTAAGGATTGGGGTGAGGGAGAGGGGGTAAAATTCTCCATTGGCCTGGACACAGTGACTGTGGACTTGTCAACCGTGTTAGGGTGACCAGATGCTTTGGTTGGAGGAGGAGGATCCTGTGACGTGGTGAAAGAGCAGGGATTTGTCATGAGGAAATCAGGATTTGAGTCACACCTTTGCCCCTTGCTGTGATTTGAGGCAGTTCACTTGTCTCTGAGTCTTCCTTTCTACACCCGCAGAATAGAGATGCTAATTAAACTGAAAGTGAGGCCCTGGGTTCTGGCTCATGAGCTCATGCGCCTGTCACATTGGAGTAATAATCAGAGGGTCAATGGATTTTTGACCTGAAGAGAAAGGCATTAAATCCCAAAGCTGAGGAAAGAACTAAAGATCTTGATGATCTTTGGTTAGTATGTGTCCACCACCCAGTCACTGCTAATGTCATGGAACATATTTTTACTTTACTGAACACTTTTAACTTGGCTGCAAGGTGCATAGCGTTGTTATCCCTGTTTTCTATATAAGGAAACCAAAATTCAGTGAGCTGAAATGTCTTGCTTAATGTCACAAAGCCAATAGAGAACAGAGTTCAAGCTAGGATAAGAATCCAGTTCTCTTTGTCCTAAATCCTGTGTTCTCATTAAAAGAAAATTCGTTCAAGGAAACAACTGGGCATGTCCAAAAGCAGAGTCAGGGAGCTACGGATGAGAACAAGAGTAAGACAGGTCACTAGAGAGGTACAGAATGCAAAGGATTGGGAATCACGTGAGGGATAGAGAAGACAAACAGAAACACCTAAGACGCCAAGATTAATAGTAGAAAATAAGGTGTAAACCAGAAATTTTCTATCATCCAAGAAAGAAAGTCAGCAAAAGCTGAAAAGCCCTCAGGTTGTGATTTCATGCCTGAAAAGATCTTAAGGTCGATATTGGGGAGGACCCTCACACCCTCACTAAATGAAACTATTCTGCTTAACGTTAATTACTACAGTTAAATTCACTGTGTCAGAGGAAAATGTCAGTCATTTTATTGAACAGGGGTTTCTGTAAAAAACCAATTGAATTAACTTTTTTTTTCTTTTAAAGTAGATGCTTGTTATTATGCAGACAGAGCCTATAGGTTTTATAGATGTGTTACTGACTTTTCTACCCAGCTCCTCAAAAAGTAATATTTAAATACCACTGTCTTAGCCACAAAAACCAGGCCAACCATATTCTGATTTTGTCATGGATACAAAGTCCAATACACAGTTTGGTCCTATATCACATTCACAGAGGAAATTGGTCCAGAGATGTTCAGGAATTTAGCCAGAACCAAGACTTGAACCTATGTTGTCACGTTAGGTTCTTGTTGTTAACTAGTCTTTTATTCCTCCAAGTCAATCAAATAAATGCTTAAGAATAGTAGATGGGTTATGGTGAGGGTTTGGATTGTTCTAAGAAAATCTTTTCAATATAAAAAATGCAACTGCAGACAAACTTATTATAAATGTGATCTCTGTAAGGGAGAGTGATTCATAGCTCATTTGCATCATGACTCACAGCTCTTGGAAAAGAACAAGATTCCAAGGAAATAGTGATTTTTATTCAGATCTGGTCAGTTGTTTAACCACTTTCATCTCCTTCTTTTTGAAAAACAACAGAAGTACTACAGCCAGGTAGAATGCTTAAAAAAGCATCAATATATAAACCTTCATTACCTAAATCACGTGATAATAGAAGTTCTCTGCTGTGTTCATACATCTGAGAGAACTGATAATAGTTATTTCTGGAAAGAATAGCTATTGATGAGAGGCTTTAAAAAGTAAGGATTAGGGGCTTCCCTGGTGGCACAGTGGTTGAGCATGCGCCTGCCGATGCAGGGGACACGGGTTCGTGCCCCGGTCCGGGAAGATCCCACGTGCAGCGGAGCGGCTGGGCCCGTGAGCCATGGCCGCTGAGCCTGCGCGTCCGGAGCCTGTGCTCCGCAACGGGAGAGGCCACAACAGTGAGAGGCCCGCGTACCGCAAAAAAAAAAATAAATAAAATAAGGATTAGGAGTGTATTATAACATCACCATTACTCATTATAGGCTTCTCCATTGCTATCACTCAGTCTTAACCCAGGTATCTTTCAGAACCTGAAGAGTATCTTAAAGATGAGCTTCTCATAACCCAAACTGGAGAGGGTATCAGAATTCATTCAGACTGAAGTGTACTAGATGATGGGATGAGTGATAAAACGTGCAGGAGAAAATTCTCTCATGATAATAATCCTCCCCCAGCAGCTTCAAGGGAAAGAGAAACAGCTCACTGCAAAACAGTCCATCTTCTCTTGGTTTCCCAGCTAGGAGATTATTTGAAGAATACCTGTTATTTGACACCAATGCAGAATCTCTCCTTATCCTTTTCATATTTCTTTTTCCTTTGTCTGCCTCCTGTTGTAATCCAGGATAAAAATGAAAATAGATAACTTGTGTAAATCAAGTCAGTTGCAAGTAATAACAAAATCAACAAAAACTCAGCTCAGACTAGATTATAAAGTGACTGATTTATTGGCTTATAACTAGAAAGTAACTAGAAAGTTCAAAGGAAATCAGGCATGGTTTAGTTTAAGGACGCAAAGGATGCTAGTGTCTTTATGTCTATGGGCGTCTGTCACTCAGGACTACTGTTCTCCATATTGGTCTTGTTCTGAGGCAGACTCTTCCCTGGAAGTGAGATTTACTGAGCCCAATTTCCAATATACCAGTTTATCAAGCTTAGGGAAAATGGGGAAAATTTCTATTGGATCTTTTCCAATAAATCCAGAGAAGCACGTAGACTCCCATTGGACCAGCTGGTGTTGAACTCCCCACCCTGAATCAATCACTGAAGCTAAGGGGATAGACTGTGTTAACGGTCAACGCTGGGGGTCATATGACTACCATGGTTGAGAGGAGTGGGGTAAAGAGGTGAGGTCAGCTGATGTGATCCACATGGACTGAAAGCAGGGGAGGAGAGCCATGTTTTCTGTTACTGGAAAAAGAGATGGGCAGGCAAAAGCAATTGATATTTACTGTATAACCTGCTGGTTACCATGTTTTGAATCCAAAAGTGTTCCCTAGGGCCCAGGGCAAACTCTTCTTTCCTATGACATTGCTCCTGAGGGGCAAAATGGATCCTCCTCTCAGCAGCCTCTGCTCTGCCTCCATCTTGGACCCAAATTCTCTCTTAATAGCCTGCCC
This sequence comes from Stenella coeruleoalba, assembly GCF_951394435.1. Lineage (NCBI taxonomy): Eukaryota > Metazoa > Chordata > Mammalia > Artiodactyla > Delphinidae > Stenella > Stenella coeruleoalba. The sequence continues at coordinate 72,428,348 of NC_137162.1, forward strand.
CTTGCTGGTTTCATCACAGCCCAATTTGCCTACAAAAGAACCATTTTCTTTAACCTGCCTGGAGTATATCACTATTAAGCTTGAGAGGAAAGAAGCTTAGCAGAGAGTGAAGAGGAAAAATGCTTTTTTCTTTCCAGTGTTATAGGAGTTCATGTTGATTACATTTCCTTTTCTCCAAGAGTCAAATTCCCCCATCAATCTGGACTTATTAACACAAGTACAAGAGACTGTGGTGGCTAAAGGATTAGATATGGGATGGTAGCATGATTTGCCTTTGTTTACAGTCCTGATGTGCCAGACTTACCTGTGTCTAATAGATGTTGAAACATTTTTCTTTGATTTAAAAGAATTAAATCCTTTCAAGAACTAGAGCTCAAAATCAAATGAGACAGTTGGAGCAGCTGAGTTAATAAAATCTCTGCTTATGGTTATACTTTTACTCCTAAGGAATTTATGGGGAGCTGAAATTCTCTGGTCTGGAAATGGAAAACAGATTGATGAATATTGACATTTATTTCACATCTACTTCATGTTTTCTGTGCAAACCAGAATTCAGCTCTCTGTTCAGATAATGTCTGCTTTGTTACATCCCTGCTGTCTTAAATGTTTGCCGATTGAATTGAATTCACAACGAAGGTGCTAAGGCATTTTGCTCATCTGGAAACTGAATACAAAACCACAGAGATGACCATTTTTAATTTCTTTTGGTGTAGCTTCCAAGATTGTCATGTTCTATGTATACACATGCCAAGTACCTTCTCCCAAAGTAAAGGATGAACTGGGCAGGTGGCCAGTGGGTCGAACTGGAAGATTCTTCCTACGTTGCGCTGAGATGAGGCCCCAGTCACTGGTATAACCCTGGAACTTGATTTGAGTAATGACTTATAAAGAGACAATCTTAAGCAACTGACTCACGGAGTGAGTCACCCTTGCTGAGCTGTGTACTTTCATTATCCTCAGAAAACTATCAAGAAATTGTCTCATCACTTGCCTAATGCAAATGGAAGTATCTAGCATATCGATTCCACTCCCAGTTTACGCTCTGGATAGAGACCAATTCACACCTGGGGAATGTGCCAGGATCCTGCTGGGGCAAAATTGTGAAACAGGCAGAAATTGTCTTCCCGCAGCAGTTCTCAAGCCCCCTTCTAGTGCATATGTACCCCTTTCCTCTCAGAACCCAAGCTTTTCCCCTCTCCTCCCCTCTTCCCTCTCTCTCTGTGTCTCCCCTCTCTCTCATGCGCACCCCATGCATTCACACGCGCGTACACACACACACACACACTCTCTCTCTCTCTCTCTCTCTCTCTCTCTCTCCCCCCCCCTCCCCAGTCACTTCCTGGGTTCTGATGGTGGGACATTGTGGTTCTCTCACCAGATGACACCTTCTGCCCTGAAACTTTCCCCAGTCCCTTGCTCCCTTCCTCTGCACCAAACTAATCCTCTGAGTTCCTCTCCCTTGGGCCTTGCTAAGTGGTTGAAGTTAATCTGATAAACATGGATTTGCGTATTGAGCTAGGTAGTTGACGAGATATTTGCATAATATCAGAAAAACCTAATTTATGGAAGACTCAAAACTTTCCTTCCGGCCAATATTTGCATACTTGGCACCTGAATAACTACTATTTGGAAAAGCATCATGGTTTGGTACAAAGTATGGACCAGGAGTTAGGCAGATTGTCTTCTCCATCTGGGTAATCTTGAATAAGTCTTTTAACGTTTTTGAGATTAGGTATTCTTACCTCTAAAAAAGGCAGAACCAGTGCTTGCTTTTCTCACTACAGTGGCCATCTGCTGGTTATGCCTGCTTGGCACATACTTCCCCTCCTTCCCAATTTTCCTTTGCACAAACACCTCTTCCCACACTCAGTCCATGTGCTTTGCTTTATGGTACCCTGGACCCCACTCAATTCAAAACAGTTTGAGTTAGTCTGGGGACTTTTGCTGCAACTACTAGAAAAGAAGTCAGCTCTTTCCACTGGTAACTTCACGTGCCCAGTGGCCACATTTGCCACCACTTGCGGAGAACTACAGGCCTAAGACACCAGGTTGGCAACACCAGCAGAAGGGTGTGATCAGCTTCTTTCTCTGGGGATCTGCCTGTCAGTCATAGGAAAGATCACTGGCTGGCCCTGATTGGGTCGGGAGCCTGCCATCCTTGAATTTGGCCATGCTTGTTGCCAGATCTATCCCTAAGCTACAATAAATCCTCCTGTTTGCTTAAACTGTATTTGAGTTGGGTTTTGTCACTTACGGACAAGAGGGTTCCAACGAATCCAGCTTGAAAGTAATAAAAAGAATTCCGTGAACAACTGGCTGCTGTTCTATAGCAGGGTTTGGCAAACATTTTCTGTCGGGGGGCCAGGTAGGAAATATTTCAGAATTTGTGGACTACAGAATCTGTCACAACTCTCCATCTCTACCACTGTAGTAAGAGCAGTCCTAGGCAATACAGAGATGATTGGTGTGGCTGTGTCAGACTTATTTGTTTTTATGTAGAAGAAACCATATTTCATCTATAAATACTGTTGGTTTTTTTAAACATCTTTATTGGAGTATAATTGCTTTACAATGGTGTGTTAGTTTCTGCTCTGTAACAAAGTGAATCAGCTATACGTATACATATATCCCCGTATCTTCTCCCTCTTGCGTCTCCCTCCCACCCTCCCTATCCCACCCCTCTAGGTGGTCACAAAGCACCGAGCTGATCTCCCTGTGCTATGCAGCTGCTTCCTACTAGCTATCTATTTTACATTTGGTAGTGTATATATGTCCATACCACGCTCTCACTTTGTCCCAGCTTACCTGTTCTCCACCCCGTGTCCTCAAGTCCATTCTCTACGTCTGTGTCTTTATTTCTGTCCTGCCCCTAGGTTCTTCAGAACCATTTTTTTTTAAAATTCCATATACATGTGTTAGCATACAGTATTTGTTTTTCTCTTTCTGACTTACTTCACTCCGTATGACAGACTCTAGGTCCATCCACCTCACTACAAATAATTCAATTTCATTTCTTTTTATGGCTGAGTAATATTCCATTGTATATGTGCCACATCTTCTTTATCCATTCATCTGTCATTGGACACTTAGGTTCCTTCCATGTCCTGGCTATTGTAAATAGTGCTGCAGTGAACATTGTGGTACATGACTCTTTTTGAATCATGGTTTTTCTCAGGGTATATGCCCAGTCAAAAAATCTATAAATACTGTTTATAGAAACTGAAATTTGAATTTCATGTACCTTGAAATATTATTCTTTTGATTTTTTTCAATCATTTAAAAATGTAAAAATCACTCTTAGTATGAAAACAAGAGGCATGCAGTGGTTTTCTCACCCTTGCTCTACCAGAATAGTTGACTGTAAGACTCCCAGCAACTGCCTTTCTGGAGATTAAAAAAAAAAAGATTCAGTCGACAAAGAACACTTACAGACCTCTGTACAGTCACTGAATCAATCATTTTCCGTGACTCTGGGTTATTTGTTTTTGTTTGGCTATCCTGACAGGTAATGTCTGCCTAGTTAATAGAATTGGGCACAGAGTGAATTTGATATGAAGGTTAAATGATCCAACCATTAGATTTTCTATTTATTTGTCAAATTATATTTTTCCCTAAGGGACCTTTTAAATTATGTAATCGACTCAGACATTGAATTGAAGAGATCCCTAAGTTAAGTAATTGATCAATGTAGTCAACGAAAAATAGACTTACCTATTAGAGAATACATTAAAGAGTACTTATCCATGGAGAGGAACGATTGCAACTGATTTATGGTCAAGACGTGAATATAAAGTTGGTGGCTAAGAGAGGAAGGTAAAATGTGGTATAAGAAACTCTGAATACTGAAATAGCATATGTACCAATGTAAAGTGTGCTTTATAATCATCATTAACACTCTCCTGTTATAGGCATGCCTATGAGCTAGGGGCTATTTACTTATTTTATATATCTATAACAGAAATTATGTGGACATCGTTTTATGTTAGTAAATTAAGTGATGCCAGTAGAAAGTTGTTCAAGGACAAGAAACAACAAAAGTATTAAAATTTTCAGATAATGTTCAGGCATTTGAGAGTAAGTAACCCAACACCCCATTAGCTCTCTTTTCAAATTGTTCTGGGTACAGTGATTATTTTTTAACACTATGGATTATTACCTAAAACAGTTATTGCCCATGGGTTACCAAATCACTCTGAATGAATATAATTGAAAGACACTCCAGATACTTGAAATGACTTCGAAGTAATCTTCAAGAGCTAACCCTAAGGTCCTCCTTTCATATAGAAGAGTTCCTTAGCTGAAATACGCCTTTAGAATGACAAAGTGAGAAAAGCGAGGCAAAAATATACCTGAATGTCCAGTCACCCTGACACCAAAATGAACAGCAATTTCATTTAAAAACAAAAACCCTGTATCTTCTGTGCAGCACTTAAATTTTATTGAAATAGATGTATTCTGTACACCAAATCCAACCTGATTCCCATAAATAAAGTTGAGTGGGAAAATGCAATCCTCCATTTTATTTTGCTGCAGAGAAGAACTGATTCATGAGAATTGGTGGCTTTCTGTTCTGTTTTGATTTGATTTTTTACTTTAGCACAGTTTTCAGACACCCAGACCTACAAGCTTTAATTCCTGTTGGGACAAACGGACCTAGAGAGGTAGCCATCAGTAACATCAGTGTCAGGCTATAGTGTCTCCAAGTGAAGATGGCTCCAAGCCAAAGAAATTCTTACATGTGTAATAAAAAAGGCATGCCCTTTCAAGCAGGATGAAAACAGTGATAAAATAATTATCACTACCAACATCTTTCCATCTGGTTTTCTATTATTTCTAGACCTCAGTGCTTAAAGCACTTTTTCAAGAAAAGAAGTTCACCTAAAGTTGCCTTCTCTCTCTTTTCTATTTATTTCTCCCCTATTCTCTTCTACTTTCTGTTCTAAAATCACTGCTCTGACATTTATTCCCCCATTGAAAAACTCTCAGGGGCTCCCAAAGGCAAAGAGCACATGAAGTTCAAACTCTTAGTGTAATATTCAGGGTGGTAATTTTGAATATTCAAGGATTCAGATCTCCACAGGAGATTTAAAGTTGCCTTCCCAACCTTTATTCCCACCAGTGCCCTTCAGACATTGTTAAACAATCAGGAAGTTTCACAATTTCTGATTCATACTTTCTTTTTCTTCCCCAAACCTTTTCGCAAACTGTTTCTTCTCACACCATCTGCTGAAATTCTCTCTGTTCTTCAAATGTAGTCAGTTTTTCTAAGAAACCTTCCAGTATCCCCAGTGGGGTTTGGATATTATTTTGTTCCCACAGCACTGTTTTATAGCACTCATTCTAATGGGTGCTGTAATATCATTTAAGCAGTCATTATATTAATTATATTAATGTTTGTATTTTTACATGTCATCTTTCCTAGTAGAGAACAAAGGTATTTACAGAGAATAACTAGATTTTTTTCAATCGTTGTATCCCTAGGATTTTGCTTTAAAACACAAAGGCGGTTCATAATATGTTTGCTGTATTAGAAAATAAAATAATACTTCTCTCTTTCCTTCTCCTTCCTTTTCTTTACTTCCTTCATGTCTTCTCTCAATTTTTTGGGCTCTCTTTTTTTCCTTCTGTAATTCTACAAACTTTCTTCTTTTCCCTTTTCCTCTTTTTCTTTCCATTATTTTCCTTCATTCATTTTTCCATTCCTTCACTTGCTGCTTCTTTTGCTGCTCCTTATTTTCATCTTCACTGTTGGGGATTTAACATGTATTTCCCACCATTTATTCACCTGTCCTTTTGTATTTTTATTGTAGAATGTTGAACGTGTTCTAAAGCAAATTTTGGCAATGCATAATTATTTAATAACTCACTCATTTATTTCATTTTATTAAGTAAATATTTCATTGTTTACTCACTAGTGCCAGGCCATGTTCTAAGCACTGGAGATCCGAATTGGCTAACAGAGTCACTGTTCTCACGGAGTTTATGTTATTGTTGGGGGAGACAGGAAAAAATAAATCTCACAAAAAGCAAAAAGTGTTCCGTAATGATGAACGTTAGGTACAGAATTTGAAAATAGACATCGAATGGCAAATGCTTAATCCCGGCAATGACAGTTATGAGTGTTAGACTCACCCTTTAGCCACACACAAATGTGAAAGTCAAAAAGATAATAGGCAGCAAGTCTTTTCAGGTATTTAACAATAGACCTACTGAACAGTTATCCTTAAAAAAAAAAAAACAAACACATGAGTTGAACAACACATGTACCCTGGCTTTCTGGTTAGGAGCACTTTCCAAACCATAGCATGGTGAAATAGAAAACAGGGATCAGCAGTGTCCAAGGTAGGAGTTTAGAGGTTTGTGGTAGATGGAATTTGTGAAGCAGGTGAGTAGAGAGAAGCTAGCTGTTTAAAGATGGAACTTCAGAAAGCTTTACCAAGATTCCCTTGAGCCACTGGCTCTGCACTCAGGGCCAAGACTCCATGAGACTCACATTAGAATTACTTACGGGCTGTGCGATGAATGGAGATTCCAGAGGTTGAATAGTGCTGAGAAACATTAAAGGTCCATTGAGGCAGAGTAATGGGACCCTTGTTCTGAATGAATACATTGGGTGTTGGGAATGCAGTTGAGATGCCAAGAAAACCACATATTAGGACTTTCATCTGTTCTCGGCCTGGAGCAAGAATTCCTCCAGACATGTTCTAACAAAGCCTAAAACCAAGCCTCAAAAGGATCAGATGGAGCCATCACCAGCCAGAAAGAAACTCAGTACTCCTCAAGAAAAAAAACATAGAGATTTAAAACAAAAATTATGGTAAATCTGAGGCTGTACACCTAAAACTAACATGATATTGTGAATCAACTATAATAAAAAAAACCTCAAAAAATGTTTTAAAAATTGTGGTAACCATATAACATAAAACTTACTATCTTAACCATTTTTTCAGTGTACAGTTAGGTAGGGCTTACTATATTCACATTGTTGTGCAACAAATCTCTAGAAATTTTTCATTGTGCAAAACTGAAAACTCTATACCATTTGAATATTTTTCCATTTCTGCCTTCTGTCAATCCCTGACAACCATTATTTCTGTTTCTATGAGATTGATTTAGATACTTAGTAAGAGTGGAATATTATAATATGTGTCTTGTTGTGACTTATTTCACTTGGAAAAGTGTCCTCAAGGTTCATCAATGTTGTATGTGACAAGCTTTCTTTCTTTTTTAAAGCTGAATAATATTCCAGTATACGTTAATACATGCTTACTTTTTTCATACTTTTTATTGAATAAAGATTCTTTGAATTCTATAGTGCTTTACAATTTTCAAAAGTTTCACATGCATGATTTCATATAGTACCATAATAACCCTTATTTTCCCATCCCTTTTTTGCCCCTTTCCTTTCCCTCTCCCCACTGGTAACCACTAGTTTGTTCTCTAAATCTGTGAGTCTGCTTCTTTTATGTTTTATTCAGTAGTTTGTTGTATTTTTTAGATTCCACATAAATGATATCATACAGTATTTGTTATTCTCTGCCTGACTTATTTCACTTAGCACAGTGCCCTCCAAGCCCACCCATGTTGCTGCAAATGGCATTATTTCATTCTTTTTTATGGCTGAGTAGTATTCCAGTGTTTGTGTGTGTGCATACCACATCTTCTTTATCCACTCATCTGTTGATGGACATTTAGGTTGCTTCCATACTTTGGCAACTATGAATAATGCTGCTATGGACATGGGGATGCATGTGTCTTTTTGAATTAGTGTTTTTGTTTTTTTCTGATACATACTCAGGAGTGGTATTTCTGGGTCATATGGTAGTTATATTTTTAGCTTTTTTTGAGAAACATCCATACTGTTTTTCACAGTGGTTGCACCAATTTACATTTCCATGAACAGTGTAGGAGGGTTCCCTTTTCTCCACATCCTTGCCAATATTTGTTATTTGTGTTCTTCTTGATGATAGCTATTCTGACAGGTGTGAGGTGATATCTCATTGTTTTGATTTGAATTTCCCTGATGATTAGTGATGTTGAGCATCTCTTCTTGTGCCTATTGGCCATTAGTGATTTTGAGCATCTTTTCTTGTGCCTATTGGCCATCTGCATTTCCTCTTTGGAAAAATGTTTATTCAGTTCTTCTCCCCATTTTTAATTAGGCTGTTTGTTTTTTTGATATTTGGGTTCTATGAGCTGTTTATATGTGTTGGATTTTAATCCCTTATTGGCCATATTGTTTGCAAATATCTTCTCAGTAGGTTGTATTTTTGTTTTGCTGAAGGTTTTTGCTGTGCAAAAGCTTTTAAGTTTAATCATGTCCCCCCCCCCCACTTTTTTTTTTTGCGCTTTTGTTTCCTTTGCTTTAAGAGACAGATCCAAAAAATATTGGTACAGTTTATGTCAAAGAGTGTTCTGCTCTAGGAATGTTTGTTTTCCTCTAGAAGTTTTATAGTATCTGCTCTTACATTTGGGTCTTTAATTCATTTTGAGTTTATTTTTGTATATGTTGTTAGAGAATGTTCTAATTTCATTCTTTTACATGTAGCTGTTCAGTTTTCCCAGTACCACTTGTTTAAATGCATATTTTTTTTGGCCGTGCCACGCAGTTTGTGGAATCTTAGTTCCCCGACCCGGGATCGAACCTGGGCCCTCCGCAGTGAGAGTGAGGACTCCTCACCACTGGACCACCAGAGAACTCCCCCCAGTACTACTTATTGAAGAGACTGTCTTTTCTCCATTGTATATTCTTGCCTCTTTTGTCATAGATTGACCATAAGTATGTGGGTTTATCTCTGGGCTCTCTATTCTGTTCCATTGATCTCGGTGTCTGTTTTTGTGCCAATACCATAATATTTTGATTACTGTAGCTTTGTAGTGTAGTCCAAAGTCAGGAAGTGTGATTCCTCCATCTTTGTTCTTCTTTCTCAAGATCATTTTGGCTATTCAGGGTCTTTTGTGTTTCCATATAATTTTTAAAATTATTTGTTCTTGTTCTGTGAAAAATACCTTTGCTATTTTGATAGGGATTGCATTGAATCTGTAGATTGCCTTGGATAGTATAGTCATTTTCACAGTGTTGATTCTTCCAATCCAAGAACATTGTATACCTCTCCATCTGTTTGTATCATCTTTAATTTCTTTCATCAGTGTCTTATAGTTTCCTGAGTACAGGTCTTTTACCTCCTTAAGTTTATTCCTAGGTATTTTATTCTTTTTGATGCAATGGTAAATTAGATTGTTTCCTTAATTTCTCTTTCTGATAGTTCATTGTTAGTGTATAGAAATACAACAGATTTATGTATATTAATTTTGTATCCTACAGCTTTACAAAATTCATTGATGAGTGGTGGCATCTTTAGGATTTTCTTTGTATAGTATCATGTCATCTGCAAACACTGACAGTTTTACTTCTTTTCCAATTTGTATTCCTTTTTCTTTTTTTTCTCTGATTGCTGTGGCTAACACTTCCAAAACCATGTTGAATAAAAGTGGCAAATGTAGATATCCTTTTCTTGTTCTTGATCTTAGAGGGAATGCTTTTAGCTTTTCACCACTGAGCATGGTGTTAGTGGTGGATTTGTCATATATGGCTTTTATTATGTTGAGATATGTTCCCTCTATGCCCAGTTTCTGGAGAGTTTTTTGATTATAAATAGATGTTGAACTTTATCAAAAGCTTTTTCTGCATCTATTGAGATAATCATATGGTTTATATTCTTCAGCTTGTTAATGTAGTGTATCATATTGATTTGCAGATAGTGAAAAATTTTTGCATCCCTGGGATAAATCCCACTTGATCTCAGTGTTTGATTCTTTGAATATATTGTTGGATTTGATTTGCTACTGTTTTATTGAGGATTTTTGCATTTATGTTCATCAGTGATATTGGCCCGTAATTTTATTTTTTGTATGGTATCTTTGTCTGGTTTTGGTATCGGGTGATGCTGGCCTCATAGAATGAGTTTGGAAGTGTTCCTTCGTCTGCAATTTTTTGGAATAGTTTGAGAAGGATAGGGGATAACTCTTCTGTAAATATTTGGTAAACTTCACCTGAGAAGCCATTTGGTCCTGGACTTTGGTTTGTTGGGAGTTTTAAAATTACTGATTCAGGGCTTCCCTGGTGGCACAGTGGTTGAGAGTCTGCCTGCCGATGCAGGGGACACGGGTTCGTGCCCTGGTCCAGGAAGATCCCACATGCTGTGGAGCGGCTAGGCGCATGAGCCATGGCCGCTGAGCCTGCATGTCCGGAGCCTGTGCTCCGCAACGGGAGAGGCCACAACAGTGAGAGGCCCGCGTACCACAAAAAAAAAAAAAAAAAAAGTACTGATTCAATTTCAGTACTGGTAATTGATCTGTTCATATTTTCTATTTCTTCCTGGTTCACTCTTGGGAGATTGTACCTTTCTAAGAATTTTTCCATTTCTTCTAAGTTGTCCATTTAATTGGTGTATAGTTGTTCGTAGTAGTCTCTTATGATCCTTTATGTTTCTGTGCTGTTGGTTGTAACTTCTCTTTTTCATTTCTAATTTCATTGATTTTTTTTCTTAATGAGTCTGGCTAAAGGTTTATCAATTTTGTTTATATTTTCAAAGAACCAGGTTTTAGTTTCATTGATCTTTTCTGTTGTTTTCTTTGGTCTCCATTTCATCTATTTCTGCTCTGATCTTTATGATTTCTTCTACTAACTTTAGGTTCTGTTTGTTCTTCTTTCTCTAGTTCCTTTAGGTGTAAGGTAGGGTTTTTTTTTTTGTTGTTGTTGTTTTGTTTTTTTGTTGTATGTGGGCCTCTCACTGCTGTGGCCTCTCCTGTCACGGAGCACAGGCTCCAGACACGCAGACCCAGCAGCCATGGCCCACGGGCCCAGCTGCTCCGCAGCATGCGGGATCCTCCCAAACTGGTACACGAACCTGCGTCCCCTGCATCGGCAGGCGGAGTCTCAACCACTGCGCCACCAGGGAAGCCCCAGTAGGGTTGTTTGTTTGAGATTTTTCTCATTTCCTGAAGTTAGCTTCTATCACTATAAACTTCCCTGTTTGAACTGCTTTTGCCATGTCCCATATATTTTGTATCATCATGTTTTCATTTTCATTTGTCTCTAGGTAGTTCTTTATTTCCACCTTGATTTCTTAAGTGATCCATTGATTGTTTAGTAGCATATTGGTTAGCCTCCATGTGTTTATGATTTTTGCAAATTTTTTCTTGTAGTTGATTTCTAGTCTCATAGCATTGTGGTTGGAAAAGATGCTTGATAAGATTTCAGTTTTCTTAAATTTACCAAGGCTTGTTTTGTGTCCTATGATGTGATCTATCCTTGAGAATATTCCATGTGCACTCAAAAAGAGTGTGTATTCTGATGGAATGCTCCCTATATATAAATTAAGTCCGTCTTGTCTAATTTACCATGAAATGCCAGTGCTTCCTCATTGATTTTCTGTCTGGATGATCTATCCCCTGATGTTAGTGGGGTGTTAAAGTCCCCTACTATTATTGTGTTATTGTCACTTTCTCCTTTGATGTCCATTAATATTTGTCTTATCCTATATCGGGTGCATATATATTTACAGTTGTTATATCTTCTTGGACTGATCCCTTGATCATCTCATGTCCTTCTTTGTCTCTTGTAACATTTTTTATTTAAAGTCTTTTTCCATCCCCTCACTTTCAGTCTGTGTGTGTCTCTAGATCTGAAGTGAGTCTCTTGTAGGTAGAATACATACAGATCTTGTTTCTGTATCCATTCAGCCACTTTATGTCTTTTGGTTGAAGCATTTAGTCTGTTCACATTTAAGGTAATTATTGATATGTATATCTTATTGCCTTTTTAAAATTGTTTTATATTTGTTTTTGTCAGTCTTTTAAAAATCTTCTTTTGTTCTCTTGTGATTTGGTGACCAACTTTACTGTTACATTTGGATTCCTTTTTCTTTTTTATGTGTATATCTATTATAGATATTTGGTTTGTGGTTACCATGAGGTTTTTGTATAACAGTCTCTCTCTCTCTCTCCCTCTCTCTCTCTCTCTCTCTCTCTCTCTCTATATATATATATATATATATGTATATATGTATGTACATATATATATATATATGATTGTTTTAAGTTGTTGATGTCTTCATTTCAAGTGAATTTTTAAAGCCCTGCACTTGTACTCTCCTCCTCTCACGATTACTGTTTTTGATGTCATATTTTACATTTAATTGTTTTGTGTATCCTTTAACTGCTTATTGTGGTTATAGATGATTTTACTACTTTTGTCTTTTAACTTCCCTGCTAGCTTTGTGTTTGGGTGATTTCCTACTGTTACGGTATGTTTGCTTTTTCCAGTCAGCTTCTGCATTTCGTAATTTTTTTGTTTCTAGTTGTGGCCTTTTTTTTTTTTTTTTTTGCCTAGAGAAGTTCCTTTAAGTTTTGTTGTGAAGCTGTTTTGGTGGTGCTGAACTCTTTTATTAACTTTTGCTTATCTGTAAAGCTTTTGATCTCTCCATCAAATCTGAATGAGTGCCTTGCTGGGTAGAGTATTCTTGTTTGTAAGTTTTTCCTTTTCATCACTTTGAATATAAATATCATGCCACTGCCTTTTGGCCTGCAGAGCTTCTGCTGAAAGATCAACTGATAGCCTATGTGAGTTCTCTTGTGTGTTATTTGTTGCTTTTCCCTTGCTGCTTTTAATATTTAGTTGTTTGGCCTGAGGCATCCCAGCAGTGGCACATACAGGCTATTGGGTGGGGACAGGTTTTGGCGCTAATGAGCTAATTGTGCCTGTCATCACTGGCTTCCATGTGGTAGGATGAGTTCCCAAATGTGGCTGCTGCCAGTGTCTTATTTCCTCAGGGTGAGCCACAGCCACCCCCTGCCTCTCCAGGAGACTCTCCAAGACCAGCAGGTAGGTCTGGCCCAGTTTCCTATCAAATTATTGCTTTTGCCCTGGGTCCCAGAGTGTGTGAGATTTTGTGTATGCCTTCTAAGAGTGAAGTCCCTATTTCCTGCAGTCCTTTGGGACTCCTAAAATAAAGCTCCACTGTCCTTCAAAGCCAGATGCTCTGGGGCTCCTCTTCCTGGTGCAGGACCCCTGGGCTGGGGAGCCTGATGTGGGGCTCAGAAGTCTCACTCCTGTGGGAGAACCTCTGTATTATAATTATCCTCCAATTCATGGGTCACCCACCCAGGGGTATGAGATTTAATTATATCATGAATCTACCCCTCCTACCCGTCTCATTGTGGTACCTTCATTATATCTTTAGTGGTAGAAGGTATTTTCTGGTATCTTTTGGTCTTTTCATAGATATTGTTCTGCAGATTTGTTCTGCAGATAGTTGTGGTTTTGGTGTGCTCGAGAGTGGAGGTGAGCTCAGTGTCTTTCTACTTCACCATCTTGGCCCAAACCCTCGAAATACATATTTACTTTATCCATTCATTCTTTGATGGACCTCTGGGTTGCTTCAACCTCTTGGCTGTTGTGAATAATGCTGCAGTGAACATGGGTGTGCAAATACCTCTTCAAGATGATGCTTTCAGTTCTTTTGGATACGTACCCAGAAGCAGAATTGCTGGATCATATGGCACGTCTATTTTTAATTTTTTGAGGGACCTTGCTTTTTGCATCTCTTCCATCTGGCTGTTCCTGAGTCATATTCTTTTATAATAAACCACTCATTAGTAAACTAGTTTCCTGAGTTTTAGGAGGCACTCTAGCAAACTGATTGAACCCAAGGAAGGGGTCACTGGAACCGCCAACCTACAGCCGGTCAGTCAGAAGTACAGGTAGAAGCCTAGGCTTGTTCTTGGCACCTGAAGTGAAGGGCAGTTTTGTGGGACTGAACTCTTTACCTGTGGAATCTGATCCTCTCTCCAGGTAGACAGTGCCAGAATTGAGTTTTATTGTAGGACACCCAGCTGGTGCCTGGGGATTGCTTGGTTGTATTGGAAATTACAATTGCACATTGTAATTGATGATTAGAATTATTAAGGAGTTCTTTATATTTTCTGGAGATTAACTCTTTATCAGCTTTGTGATTCACAAATATTTTCTCCCATTGCACTGGTTGCCTTTTCACTCTGATTATTTCCTTTAATGCATAGATGTTTTTAAGTTCAACATAGTTCCATTTGTCTGTTTTTGCTTTTGTTGTGTGTGCTTTTGTAGTCATAGCCAAGAAATAATTGCCAAATCCAGGTCATGAAGTTTTTCTCCTGTTTTCTTCTAGAAATTTTATAGTTTTATGTCTTATGTTTAGATACTTAATCCCTTTTGAGTTAATTTTTGTGTATGGTGTAAGGTAAGAATCCAAGTTCATGCTTTGGCATGTGGATATCCTGTTTTCCCAACAGAGAAAAAACGGTTTTTCCCCATTGTGTGATCTTGGCACCCTTGTCTAAAATCTTTCAACCGTATACCTAAGGATTTGTCACTGGGTTATTTATTGTGCTCTGTTGGTCTATATATATGTATTTATGCCAGTACTATTCTGTTAATTTCTGTAGCTTTGTAATATGCTTTGAAATAAGGAATTATAAGGCCTCCAGTTTTGTTGTTCTTGTTCAAAATTGCTTTGACTATTGGGGGTGCCTTGATGTACCATATGAATTTTTGGCTTTTTTTTTCTATTTCTGCAAAAAGCACTTCTGGGATTTTGCTAGGTATTGCATTAAACCTGTAGATCACTTTAGAAACCATGGATATTTTACTAACATTAAGCCTTCCTATCCATGTACTTGGAATGTGTTTTCATTTATTTGAGTTTTAGTTAATTTCTTTCAGCAATGTTTTGTCGTTTTCAATGTATATATCTTTTGATTCTTTAAATTTATTCCTAAGTGTTTCATTCTTTTTGATGATATTTTAAATGAGATTGTTTTCTTAGTTTTCTTTTCAGATTGTTCATTGTTAGTGTATAGAAACATAATGGATTTTTGTATGTTGATTTTATATCCTGCAACTTTATAGAATTTGTTTATTAGCTCTGATAGTTTTTTGGGTGGAATATATAGGGTTATCTATATATAAGATCATGTCCTATGTGAATAGAAATAACTTTATGTTTTCTTTCCAATTTAGATGTCTTTTTTTTTTTTCTTACCTAATGCTTTGGATTGGACTTCTAGTAATATGTTAAATAGAAGTGTCCAGAGAGGGAATCTGCTATAGACTGAATGTTTGTGTCTCCTCAAAATGCATGTGTTGAAACCTAATCCCCAATGTGAGAGTATTTACATTTTGGCCTTTAGGAGGTGATTAGGTCATGAGTTCTCCTGAATGGGATTAGTGCCCTTATAAATGAGGCCCTAGAGGGATCCTTCACCTCTTTTGTTGTGTGAGGATACAGTGAAAAGACTGCCATCTATGAACCAGAAGCTGGGCTCTCATGAGACACCGAATTTGCTGGTGCCTTGATCTTAGACTTTCCAGCGTTCAGAACTACGAGAAGTAAACTTTTGTTCTTTATAAGCCACCCAATCTATGGTATTCTGTTATAGCAGCCTGAACACACTAAGACAGCGTGTTTGCCTTGTTCCTGATCTTATAGGAAAACCTTTCAGTCTTCCGCAGTAGAATATAGTGTTAGCTGTGGGTCTTTCATATAGGGTCTTTATTATGTTTAGGTAATTTTCTTGCATTCTTTTTTTTTTTAAATCTTGAAATGTTGTTAAGTTTTGTCAGATTCTTTCTCTGCATCTATTCAGATGATCTTGTGGTTTTTATCCTTCATTATGTTAATATGGTATATTACATTGATTGATTGTTGTGTGTTGAACAATCCTTATATCCCAGAAATAAATACTAATTGGTCAAGGTGTATAATCCTTTTAATGTGCTGGTGAATTCTGTTTACTCATACTTTGTTGGGAATTTTTACATCAGTATTGATCAGTGGCATTGGTTTTTAGTTTTTTTTTCACGTAGTATCTTTGTCTGGCTTTAGTATCAGAGTAATGCTGGGCTTATAAAATTAGTTTGGAAGTATTCCCTCATCCTCCGTTTTTGGGAAGAGCTTGAAGAGAATTTGTGTTAATTCTCTGTGGTAGAATTCTGCAGAGAAGGCATTTGGACCTGAGGTTTTCTTTGTTGGGAATTTTTTGATTACTGTTTCAATCTCTTTACTGTTCCAATTTTTTATTTCTTCATGATTACATCTTATTCGGTTGTATGGTGTCATGAATTTGTCCATTTTTTCTAGTTTATTTAATTTATTGTTATACAGTTGTTCATAGTATTTTCTTATAATCCTTTTTATTTCTGTGGCATCAGTTATAATGTCTTCTCTTTCATTTTTAATTTTAGTTATTTGAATCTTCTCTCTCTTTTCCATAGTTAATCTACCTAAGGTTTTGTTAATTTAATTGATCTGAAAAGGAATTAGTTTTGTTGATTTTTTTCTGTTTTCTACCTCATTTATTTCTGCTCTCATCTTTATTATTTCCTTCCTTCTGCTAACCTTGGGTTTAGTTTATTCTTTTTCTAGATCCTTGCAATATAAAGTTAGGCTTTTGACTTGAGATCTTTCTTCTTTTTTTAATATAATCATTCACCACTATAAACTTAGCTCTTAGTGCTGCTTTTGCTGCAGCTCTTAAGTTTTAGTATGTCGTGTTTTCATTTTCATTTGTCTCAAGATACGCTATAATTTCTCTTGTGATTTCTTCTTTGACTCATTGGTTGTTTAATATTGTGTTGTTTAATTTCCATATTTGTAGATTTTTCTATTTTCTTTCTTGTTATTGATTTCTAGTTTCATTCCATTGTGATTGGAAGCCTACTTTATATGATTACAATCTTAAATTTGTTAAAACCTGTTTTGTGGCCTAGTGTATGGTCTGTCCTGTAGAATGTTCCATATGTGCTTGAGAAAATGTGTATTCTGCTACTGTGGGTGGAGTGTTCTGTATATGTCTGTTGAGTCTAATTGGTCTATAATGTTCAAGTTGCCTGTTTCCTAATTAGACTTTTGTCTGATTGTTCTATCCATTATTGAAAGTGGGTTACTGAAGTCTACTACTATTATTGTGTTGATGTCTATTTCTCCCTTTGATTCTGTCAATTTGCTTCATATATTTAGGAGCTCTGATGTTAGGTGCTTTTATATTTATAATTGTTATATCTTCCTGGCGAACTGACCTTTTAATCATTATATAATGTCTTTTATTGTGTCTTGTGGCTATTTTTGAGTTAAAGTCTATTTTATATAAGTATGACCAGTTTTGCTGTCATTTGGTTATCATTTTCTTGGAATTTGTATTTCCATCCTTTCACTTTCAGCCTATGTGTGTCCTGAGATCTAAAGTGAGTCTCTTGTAGGTAACATATAATTGGGTCTTAGTTTTTTAACCATTCAGTCCATCTATATATTTTGATTGGGGAGTTTAATCCATTTTTATATATATATATATATATATTTTTTTTTTTTTTGCAGTACGCAGGCCTCTCACTGCTGTGGCCTCTCCCGTTGCGGAGCACAGGCTCCGGACGCGCAGGCTCAGCAGCCATGGCTCATGGGCCCAGCCGCTCCACGGCATGTGGGATCTTTCCGGACCAGGGCACAGACCTGCGCCCCCTGCATCGGCAGGCAGACCGTCAACCACTGCGCCACCAGGGAAGCCCAAATCCATTTATATTTTAAATAATTTTTTTTTTTTTTTTTTTGTGGTACGCGGGCCTCTCACTGCCGTGGCCCCTCCCGCCGCGGAGCACAGGCTCCGGACGCGCAGGCCCAGCGGCCATGGCCCACGGGCCCAGCCGCTCCACGGCACGCGGGATACTCCTGGACCGGGACACGAACCTGCGTCCCCCGCATCAGCAGGCGGACTCCCAACCACTGCGCCACCAGGGAAGCCCAAATCCATTTATATTTTAAGTAATTATTCATAGGCAAGGACTTACTGTTGCCATTTTGTTAATTGTTTTCTGTATGTCTTGTAGCTATTTTGTTTCTCTTTTTCTCCCTCACTTCCTTCTTTTGTGTTTTGTTGATTTTTTTTTGCAGTGACATACTTCTGTAGGTATTTTCTTGTATACATACTGTGGAGGTACATATAACATCTTAAAGTTATAACTTTAAGTTTTAAGTGATAACTTAAAGTTATAACGATCTATCCTAAAGTGATAACTTATTTTCAAACACATACAAAACTCGATTCCTTCACATCTCTGCTTCTCTCACTTTATGTTATTGATGTCACAAATTACATCTTTTTTTATTATGAATCCATTAACATAGGTTTATAGTTATTTTTTATGCTTTTGTCTTTTAAATTCTATATCAGAATTAAGAGTGATTTATGCACCAACATTAAAACCCTGTAGGATTCTATATATGTCTAATATTTGTCTTTAGCAGAGAGCTTTATGTTTTCATATGGCTTAATTTTGTTATATAGCATCCTTCTGTTTCAAATTGAAGGGCTTCCTTCAAGTGCATGTCTAGTGGTGATGATCTCCCTCACCTTTTATCTTGGAAAGTCTTCATTTCTCCTTCATTTTTGAAGAATGGTTTTGCCTGATACAGTATTATTGGTTCACAGTTGTTTTTTTTCCTCCTAGTATTTTAAATATAATATCCCACTCCCTTCTGGCCTGCAAGACTTCTGCTGAGAAATCTGCTTATAATCTTATAGCAACTCCCTTATATTAATGAGTTACTTTTCTCCTGCTGCATTCAACATTCTCGTTTTGTCTATGACATTTGAAAGTTTGAAAGACATTTGAAAGTGTCCTGATATACATTTCTTTGGGTTTATCCTAGCTGGAGTGTGTTAGCCTGTTGAATTTGTACATTTCTGTCCTCAAATTTAAGAAGTTTGGGGGTCATTATTTCTACAAATAGACTTTTTTCCCTTTTGTCTCTTTCTTCTCATTATGTGACTCCCATGATGTGTTTATTGGTCTGCTTGAAGACACCTCATAAGTTTCTTAGGCTTTTTTAACTTTTCTTCATTCTTCTTTCTTTTGCCTCTCTGACTCTAATTACAAAGGACTTCTCTTAATGTTTGCTGATTCCTTCTTCTGCTTGGTTTAGTCTTCTGTTGAAACCTTCTAGAGAATTTTTCAGTGCAATGATGGTATTCCTCAGATCTAGAATTTCTGTTTGGTTCTGTTTAACAGCTTTTATCTCTTTGTTAATATACTTATTTTGTTTTTGCACTGTTGTCCCAATTTTGTTTAGTTTTCCATCTGTGTTCTTTTGGCTCATTGAGCATCTTTAAGGTGGTTATTTTTAATTCTTTGTCAGGTAATTTGTGAATCTCTATTTCTTCAGGTTTAGTCTCTGGAGATTCATTTTGATATTCTGGTTGAGCTGTGTATCCCTGTTTCTTTGTATGCTTTGTGATATTTGGGCATTTGAAAACACAGCCACTTCTCCCAGTCTTTATGGACTGGTTTCATATGGGAGAAGACCTTCCATCAGCCCAGTTAGAGATTATCTTAAATATGTTCAGGTATATATCCTTTTTGGACTTAAGTGTTTAATTACATCATTTAACAGACTTCCTTGTTTGCTTCCCAGAGAACACCGTGATGGTTAATTTTATGTGTCACCTTGACAGAGTGCATAGTTATATTATGGTATTTCTGAGAGGGTTTTATGGATGAAATGAACATTTAAGTCAGTAGATTGAGTAAAGAAGATTGACTTCTCTATGTGAGTGGGATGCATGCAATCAGCTGAACCCCTAAATAGAACAAAAAGCCTGATCCTCCCCCTAGTAAGAGAGAATTTCTCTGGCCTGACTGCCTTCAAATTTGGACATGGGCTTTTTCCTCTCTTTGGATTCTAACGGAAACACCAGCTTTTCCTGGGTCTCAAGCCTCTCGGCTTTCAGACTGGAATCACACCATCAGCTCTCCTGGGTCACCAGCAGCTCCCTTGGATCTACCCTGTAGATCTTCAGATTTATCAGCCTCAGTAATTGTGCAAGCCAATTTCTTATAATAACTATCTTTATATCTATATCTGTATATCTGTATATCCAATTACTTCTGTTTCTCAGGAGAACCCCAGTATAAACCTGTAATCTCTGGCTCACCTGGATGTCTGTCTGCAGTATTATAGTCTCTCTGGTGCCATCATAAGCTATAATGCTCATCTTTGTTCTCAGCAGCCCCCAACCTGTCATCGAAAGTATATTTCCATTTCCTTCAGCCCTCTAAGTAAGACGATTCAGAAACCAGTCCCTTGGGCATCTCTCCCCAAATCCCGAATGTTTGACTCACTTTTCACTCTCCCCATTTACTCCTGAGGGAGAAGTTGAGAATTGGGAGTTTTTTCATCAATCACACCACATTGTACCAGGGAAGGAAAGGGATATGGTGGACACATGCAGTAAACTTTCCTGTTCACTTTGATGCAGCTCTTCTTGGCTTTGTGTTCACCTGGGGTACTGAAGTCTCTTCACTGGTTCCAGGAAGTCTCAAAAAAGCAATTTGTCCCACATAGTATTGCTAATTTGGTGTCTCCATAGGAAAACAAAGCCTGGGTCTTTCTCTTCTGCCATCTTGCTGATGTCAGAATTGTTTGCATCTCCATAATTACTGTAAGCAGTGTAGCATCTACAGTGTCTCCCATAGAAGAAAAAATTCCTACATACACAAAGACTATTAAAATGGGATGCATACTCAAGAGGAAAAACAGGTAATTGAATCAGAAATGATACACATGTTGAAATTAGCTTCAAGGTCCTTGAAACAACTATTGTAAACATGTTTAAGAGTATTAAAAAAAGGCAAACAAATGTAGAGTATCAACTGAAAAATGCAAACAATAAAAAAGAAGCAAATTAAAATTATAGAAATGAAAAATAAAATAACTGAAATGAAAAATTCAGTAGATGGGTTAACAGCTGAAGAAAAATATCATTGACAAAGACAAGACAATAGAAACTAACCTTTTTTTTTTTTAAGAGGAGAACCATTGTAATATATGGAAAAATACCAAGAAAACTAACATACAGGTAATTGAGTTCCAGAGAGAGAGGAGAGAGGAAAAAAAAAATCCATAAAAAAATTGATAAATTGGACTTTATCAACATTTTAAACTTCTGATTTTTGCTATTCCTTGAAAGACTCTTATAGGATAATGAAGTAGCAAGCCATACATTGGGAGGAAATATTTCCATATCATATATCTGAAAATGACTTTATCCAGAATTTTTCTTAATGGGCAAAAGATTTGAACATACACTTCACCTTTGAAGATATAAAGTCAGCAAATAAGCACATGAAGGAATATTAACATCATTAGGCATTAAGGAAATGCAAATTAAATCCACAATAAGATACTATTATACTTTCACTAGAATGGCTAAAATTGAAAAGACTGACCATAACAAGTGTTGTTGAAGATGTGGAGAAACTCAAACTCTCACACACTGCTGGTCAGGATGAAAAATGGTAGAAGCACTTTGGAATGCCTTGTGACAACTACCTCATAAATTAAAAGTATATCTACTGTAGGATCCAGCCATTCTGTTCGTAAACATTTACCCAAGCATAACACTGAAAACATTTTTTAAACTATAGCTTTTGTCTATTCAAGCCTTATATGTCCCCATGCAGAAATGTGACCTCTGCCCTTACTTCTTTCCACTTTGAGAATTCCCTTGAGCAATTTTGTATTATATATTTTATCATTGAAAAGATAAAATAGACAACTGGCACAAATGAACAGACAAAATAGATAGAATTTGAGATAAAAACTGTTACTGGGGAACAAAGGAAGACATTTTATAATGATAAATGGGTCAATCCATCAAGAAGGTATAACAATTATAAACATACATGTAACTCACAACAAAGCCTCAAAATAGAGGAAGTGAAAACTGACAGAATTGAAGGGAGAAAAAGATGAACAGTAACAGTTGGAGACTTCAGTATCCCACTTTCAATAACAGATAGGACAACTAGGCAGAAGATTGACAAGGAAACAGGACACTTGAAAATACTATAAACCTATTAGGCTTAACAGATATCTATAGAGCCCAACAATAGCAGAATACGCATTACTCTTAGGTACATACAAAATATTCTTCAGGATAGGTATGTTACACTATAAAACAAGTGTCAATAAATTTAAAAGGACTAAAATCATATAAACTACATTTTCTGATCACCAAAGAATAATATTAGAAATCTATAACAAAAGGAAATTTTGGAAATTCACAGATATGTGGAAATTAAATAATACACTCCTAAATAACAAATGGGTCAGAAAAGAAATCACAAGAGAATTTAGAAAATACTTTGAGGTGAATGAAAATAAAAACACAACATGCTTCCATTTACTCAACCTTCCAGCCTTTCTAAGAATTATATTTTCAGTCCCTGTTAATAGACCTAGATCCATGACCCTTCAGTCCAATATTCAGTGTATGACAAAAACTCATTTTCTAAATATTAGTCTCAAATGTTAGTTTTAGAGAATATCAAATCCAACCCTTTTTATTCCTCTTGCAGATGTATAAGTAAAGTAAGATACAAGAATATAAAATGCTTTACCGAAGTTCACAAAGCCAGCTAATGACAGAGCTGGAACATAGGCATGTCTTCCAATTCTTTTACATTCCACTCTGAAAACTTTACATCTTCCACATCTTTTTGACAACTAAATATTTAAATATTATTTATACTAATTTTTTGAGCTATGAGTTCCATGTTTGTTAACCTCTGTGTGAAAATGCCTTCTCATAACTTGTCTTAATTTTGCTTCTTTGCAAGGATGGTATAAAGAGGTTTGGTTAAAAAAAATCTATATTCACCCTTTCTCTATGACCTCTTTTTAAAAATATGCTTTGGTCATTTCTCCTCCGGCCTTTGTCTTCTTTTCTTTTAAGATTTATTTTAATTTATTTATTTAGGTTGCACTGGGTTTTAGTTGCGGCATGTGAACTGTTAGTTGCGTCATGCATGCGGGATGTAGTTCCCTGACCAGGGGTCAGACCTGGGCCCCCTGCATTGGGGACGTGGAGACTTACCCATGGACCATCAGGGAAGTGCCCAGCCTTTGTCTTTTGAAGAACATTAACCTCTCTTTGGGGCTTGGCTTGGAAGTGTCTAGAGGTCAATGTGCTATAGGTTTCTTTTTTATGCTTTAGGATGACTCAAGGAATATGTTTGCAAGATATCTCCAGCCTACCTGCAAAGACCACCCCACTTAAAGGGAAGCTCCTTATGAGGGCAAAAAGGCTCAGCCCAAGAGCTGCTGACAGTTTCCACATCACCCTCCACTAGGTACACTCTCACGCTCTACCATTTCTTTCCAATGATTTTTCTAAACTTCAACTTTTCATTTTCAGACATTTACACATCATTTCCCTTAATCCCTTTATAGTGATGTTTTTCCATATATATATATTTTTTAAATTTATTTAATTTATTTTATTTTTGGCTGCATTGGGTCCTCGTTGCTGTGCACAGGTTCTTCTCTGGTTGCAGCGAGCAGGGGCCACTCTTCGTTGTGGTGCACGGGCTTCTCATTGCAGTGGCTTCTCTTGTTGTGGAGCACGGGCTCTGGGCGCGCAGGCTCAGTAGTTGTGGCACACAGGCTTAGTTGCTCTGCGGCATGTGGGATCTTCCCAGGCCAGGGCTCGAACCCGTGTCCGCTGCATTGGCAGGCAGATTCTTAACCACTGTGCCACCAGGGAAGCCCTCCATGTATTTTTTACTTTTTTATCTCCTAATTCCTGCCCTTAATCTTTAATCTCCTATATTTATATGGGTTTTGTCTAAAATTTTATTTCATGGATTTTTATCCTTTATCTCTTTTGCTTTTAGGTTTTTAGTCTTTAATCTCATTGACCTCTAGCCTTTTATACTTTATTTTAAATGTCATTTATTTTCTTTTATTATTTTTGACTGTTAATCTTTTGCCTTTGTTAGGCTTTTTAGTCTCCCATTTTAATCTGTATTTTATTCCTTTTTCTTTTTCTTTCCCTTCTCAGTGTTATAATGTTACTGGCTTTCTAAATTCCCATTCTTCCTTAATTATTAAAAATTGATCATATATTTTTCCTTAATTAATTTTTAAAATCATGGCTGAAGGAGTGTGATTATAGAGGTAGGAGCCACAGACAAGACCTGTACTAGAAGTGGGGGGAATGGGAAGTTTTCCTTTCTGCCCATGCTGCCTTCACGGGTCTCCTCTTAGTTACATCATTTGCTTCTTTCTCCTGAACGGTTCATCGTTTTTTCTTATGATTACATAAGAGTGTTCAACTTTTATTTATATCAATTTCCTGCAGCAGAGTTATTTTTCTCTGGAGAACTGAATTTTGAAGTTAGCAGTGGTCTTGCAGGGCTCACCTAGAATCAAGGGGAACAAGAAGATTGATTCCCTGTGGAACATAGGGAATATGTTCCATAGGGAATATGGAATACTTCATCTTTAATGTGTAATTCATCATTTTTGAAAACGTGAACAAAAGGTTTTTAAGTTTTAATATCTTCTGAATGCAGTATTACAAGAGAAGTAAATAATTCTAGTTTTTTTCTCTCTTACTTTTGTTTTACCCTTGCTTTCATTCTTTTCTCATCTGTAAAAATGAGTATTATAATTCTAACTCTATAAGCTTGCAGTGAGAATTAAACGAGAAAAATGTATGTAATTATGAATAGCATAACGCATAAACTATAGTAGCTTCTCAGTGGAAATTTCCCTTTCCTTTTCTTCCTAGCCAATTAAAAATCATATTAAATAAATTGCATATATATTGATCAGAAGAATTAATTTTGAAGTTCATAGCTTATAGAAACAACCAAAGCATATGCTTATTATTAAATACAAATAGTCTGTGGATATAAAAGACCTAACAAACACACAGCAATCGATTTTGTTAATAGTTACTTCCTCATTTGGAAATGTATTCTTTTACTGATGATTGATATCCTTATTAGGGACTGTACCAGACCAGAACAAAATTTTTCTCCCTCCAAGTAACCTTAAGAATCAAAGAACCAGTGTAGGAACATTTTTTAGCATAAGATGCATTACTTTAAATGAAAAATTTCTCAAGGTGGTTCCATGATGCAATGAATAGGGCTTTGGACTTCTAAATGAAAAATCTCTCACAAAATATATCTAAGAACCGATGATGGTGGTGTATATGGTAGCTTAGGAAAAAATTCCAGAGAATTTCCGTCCCAGGGCCACCACATTAGAGAACTTCCAGGGTGTGTCATCCACACAGGCTATAACATAAGTGATGCCTCCTGGGCTCATGTGATTCCAGCGACCTGTGTATCTAATTTTGATGTCAGCACCATTTATTGTGCCGGGTTGCCCTCTCTACTTACCGTCATCTCAGTATGATTTATTTTTTGCCTGGGAAAAATAAACACAACATTTTAAATATATAGCCTAACTCTCCCAGAGTCTATTACTCACTCTCAGGCCAGGAGCTGAGAGAAGTAAGGTGGACCAAAGCTTTAAAACTCTGTTCTGGGGACTTCCTGGTGCCAGTGGTTAAGACTCCATGCTTCCGCGGCAGGGGTCACAGGTTCCATCCCCAGTAGGGGAACTAGGATCCTGTATGCCTTGCAGCACTGCCAAACCTCCCCCCAGGAACCCCATAAACTCTGTTCTGACCTGTTGCCATTCAAAGCCTGTTTAAAACTCTGCCCTGGATGCCTCAATGGAAAGTCTATTCCTTCCCCTTTTATCAGTGATTTATTTGAGCTTAAATAGGTCCATCTTCATTATGTCACAGCAAACGTGGGTCATCCAAGTGCCTGTTTTAAAATAAATGGTGGCCGGTTTAGAGTGACCTGAAAAGACTTTCACATTTTTTTAAGTCAAATTTAAATGTTATTACAATTTTCTTATCACTTAAGAAACCCTCAGGTTTAATAAATGGAAATAGGAAGAACTGAATTTGGGTAGCATCGTTGGCCACTGGGAACAGGTACCGGACGTGTGAAGCTAAGGTCTTGACGACTGCCTGGTCGGAGGGGTTCATTTTCTCAGTTTCACAGATCAAACTCAGTACTCCAAACACTGAGAATCAGAAGCTGCTCACTAGTCAGCTGTCATAATTTTATTATCATGAACCAGCAGTGCTCTACTAGGTAACCAAACTGGCTCTGTAATTACTGCTGAGGAAAAAGAAGGAATTCAGATCAAATATTTTAATACCAAAGATTTTATTTTGGGAGGGTGAGATTTACCCTGACATTTAACTGTGTTTTAGTTGACATTTCTATACAGCAAGTTTTAATTCTTCAGTTATATTATATTTTGCAACTGGTTTATTTTGGAGGAGATACCAGAGTGCACAATTTAAATATTTTCTGGGTTTCCTGACAGTTATGTTTTTAATTGCACAGGTGGGTATCTGTTTCTTTAACTGTTTTCCCGGCTAACAATATTTTGGCTCTAATCTGTGGTGTAGAATTTGGGGTCTCAACCACCTTTTCTTGTGTGTACTAAAGAAGAACCAATACAACTTTTTTCCCATTTTATATTGAAGTATATTTGATTTCCAATATTATACTAGTTTCAGGTGTACAGCATAGTGATTCAGTATTTTTGCAGATTATACTTCACTATAGGTTATTACAAGGTAATGGCTATAATTCCCTGTGCCATGCAGTATATCCTGTTTTATACATAGTAGTTTGTGTCTGTTAATACCATACCCTTAATTTGTCCCTTCCCCTTTCCCTCTCTGCTTTGGTACCACAAGTTTGCTTTCTCTGTGAGTCTGTTTAGAGCCATCATGTGATCCAGCAATTCCAATACAACATTTTGAGGGGCTCCTTGGCCAGTGTAAACATCCTCTCTCAGCTCGGAAGTAGAGCAGTACATGCTTGTCAGTCTCCACATTTTTCATTAGAGAAAATTAGCCCCACTCCGTCTCAGTTGGTTGGTAAAATATACGTTTCCACATTTAATCCACGTCTTGACAGCAGGCACCAGACCATCTATTGCTTTGTCTGTCAAGCACTGTTCCCCTATTCTGGAAGTAGCAACCTTCTTTATTAGAAAATTACTGGCCCACCCTGTTATAGAATGAATGTTTGCATCCCCCCCAAATTTATATGTTGAAGCCCTAACCACCCAGTGTGGCTATTTTTGGAGATGGAGGCACTAAGGAAGTAATTAAGGTTAAATGAAGTCATAGGGTGGGACCTTTAAGATGCAGTAGTTCCCAGTGGTCAGGATCTAGGCCAAAGAAATCAGTCTGAAAGAATGAAGCTAATATTCCTGGAAAAGCAGAGATGAGAGAGGGAGAGGGTATTGCTTGTGGTCAAGGCCTTGATTCCAGTTGTTTTGCAGGCCCAACTGCACCTCTTTCCTTCTGGTAATTTCATGGATGAGCCTGTTAATTCCGTTTAGCCTCAGCTAGTTTAAGTTGGGTCTGTGTCACTTCCAACTTGTAAGTTCTGCCTAATACAGGGGGCATGACTTCCAAGCTTAATGGAACTCAGGACTCATAAACATTTGGCGAAATAAGCACACTGCCTGATGGATATGCAGCCCATTCATCCCCCCAAAAACTTGCATAAAATTGTGATCCAGCATGATATCAGGAGCAACCCCTTAACACTGTTGTAATTATCTTAAGAATCTTAGGGAAATTGTACGTGACATAGTATCTCTTTTCTTAAGATGAACAAGGTAAGTGGAGGCACTAAGACTGTTTTTGAGGAATAACATCATGCTTTAGTGAAAGAGCACAGGATTGAATTTGAAACCCTAGAGTTCAAATGAGGCTCTGGCCCTTAGAAAAGTTGTGAGTTCCTCATGGGTAGGCTTGGAGGGCATTATGCTAAGTGAAATAAGTCAGAGGAAAAAACTGTACAATATCACTTATATGTGGACTCTTAAAAAAATACAAAAAACTAGTGAATATAACAAAAAAGAAGCAGGCTCACAAATATAGAGAACAAACTAACAGTGATCAGTGGGGAAAGGGAAGGGGGAGGGGCAATAGAGGGGGGATTAGGAGGTACAAACTACTGTGTATAACATAAGCTAGAAGGATGTATTATATAACATGAGGAATATAGTCAATATCTTATAATAACTGTAAATGGAGTATAACCTTTAAAAACTGAATCACTATATTGTATACCTATAACATAATACTGTACATCAACTATACTTAAAAAAGAAAAAAAAGTTGTGAGTTCTTACAAAAAGTAAGTACGTTTGTGAAGTAATGATACATAACGTATGCCTACATATCTCACATTGTGGTTATAAGCCAGTGTATGTGCAAAGTGCTTTCTGAATTAGTAACCATAAATCATAAATGTGATTCATTAATTCCAATTTCACTTTTATCACGTGAATTTCAAGGTACCTTGTTCAATCCTTTTTTTCTTGCTGCATTAGAGCTCTGAATATTGCTGCTTGTGGAAATCTGCACCTTGACAAGAGGAGTAGGTTTGGGAAAAAAGTCAAGAATGTTGGCAAGATGGGTCAGCAATTCCACTGGCTGGGCTGATGGAGATCTTTTATCTGCCATCTAGCTCCAAGCCCAGGGCTCTGGGTGCTTTGTGCAGATGAAAACCAAGGTCAGCCAAGGGTTTGAGTGTTCACAACAGAATCATTTAATTTGGCTCATCCAAGGGCTTATTTGCTTATCAGCACGTTGTCTGCTTCCAGTTTAAATCTGTTCTGTTCCAACTTTGGATTTCTCCCTTTAGGGTTGTGTGTGTGTGTGTGTGTGTGTGTGTGTGTGTGTGTGTGTGTGTGTGTGTGTGTGTGTGTGTGTGTGAGAGACACACACAGAGAAGAAAGATTTTAATTTTTTTCCTTCTGATAAGTGTTCATCAAAAATTATGGGATATAGGGCTTCCCTGGTGGCGCAGTGGTTGAGAGTCCGCCTGCCGGTGCCGGGGACATGGGTTCGTGCCCCAGTCCGGGAGGATCCCACATGCCACGGAGCGGCTGGGCCCGTGAGCCATGGCCGCTGAGCCTGCGTGTCCGGAGCCTGTGCTCCGCAACGGGAGAGGCCACAACAGTGAGACGCCTGCATACAGCAAAAAAAAAAAACTATGGGATATAGAGAAAATATTCATTAAAAAATTTATCCCATAACTCTCCTGTGTAGAAACAATCACTGCTAGTTGTAAATTTCTTTTCTGTGCATAATATATTTGTATAGTTGAGCTTATATGTATATATAATTTTGCATCCTGGCTTTTTTAAATAGCATAATATCTTGATAATTTCCCAGAGTCATTAAAATTCTTAGCAAATACAACTCATGACTGTTTAATAACTCATAATCTAGGCATACCTTTTATCTTTCATCATTATCCCATTTTTAGATATTTAGGTGAATTCCAAATTTTTGCCCTTATAAATAACATTGTGATGAATTTTTTTGTTAGAGTCAGGACTGGTGCTCTTTATAGAGAACTTCTTGTTTATTTGTGGCACTTCTTTTGCTATATTTGGAGACTGTCCTACTTAAAGACGGTTAGTTCTGAAGATTGTGTGTAAGTCCACTTGTTTTTACGTCCAAAAATCCCAGCAAAAACTAGTGCTATCTGTTGCCAGTAGGCAAAGACAAGAGACCTTTCTCTGGCCGGTGGTTTTATTTATTTTTGTCTAGGTCTCTAGGCTGAACATTCATGAGCTGGTGAGTTTATGTTCTAATTTCTTAGATATTGAATTTGCTTTTGTGCTATTCACGAGTGCTCCCCAGTTACCCAATTTTGTACCTTATTTTTATTCAGCTAACATGTTCTGATTGTATACACACAACACATTTACTGCAAAAATATGAAAAACAGTGGAAATTCTGAAGAAGAAAGTTAAAATGATCAGTGACTGTACTACTGCATTTAAGCTTTTGATATATTTTTATCTCAGTGGGTATTTGTGTGTGTTTGTACTTTGCCCCACATAATCAGACTTGTACTTTATATACGTTGTATTCATGGAAGTCATCCAGGAATGATCAGTCCTGGTGGTATCAGTTTCACATTTGGGTGTGTGAATAACTCTTATTTTCTGTGGACTATCTCTTTGCACTGTGACCTATCACTTTGCCAATCATACGATCGGGTGACAATGATAATGAAATTGGTGCATGAAGTATATTTCGTGGTCCATGAAGAAGGTAGAGGTAAATTGAAACTCCATGTTACATCTAACTCTGTGACCTTGGACAAAGTTTAACCCCTCAGAGCCTTTGTTTCTAGGCCTATAAAACAGAATAAATAATAATAGCTACTTTACAGGGTTGACATGTGGATCAAATGGAATAATGGATACGAAAAGCAAAATGTGACCTGTTCAGCCCTGTAGCCCTGTTGGCTAAGAACTAAAGGATTTTTTAAAGTGGAAAAATGGTGGAGCAGCATGTGAAAACAAATATCAGGACACTCTTAGCTACAAAAGCCTTGAATCCAATACTTTCTTCCATTTAGGGGAAGGTTTGAGTTTTGCAATACAGGCTCATCTTTTAGACCTTGTCCACTTTCAGCACTGGTTTAGAATCTTATGGAAATTTTACTTTTGAAAGCAACAGCAGCAGAGTTACATAGTATACATTAACTCATTTGTTCATTAACTCGTGTATTCATTAAATAAAATATTATGCGTATCTTACTGTGTGTCAGTTACTGTGCAAAACTCTAGGGATACAATGTAAGTAAGGCATAGAAATTGATCTTCAGGAGTACACACAGGTGTAGGAAACAGTTATATAAGCACAGTCTTATATTCATAGCACTGATGCAAACGACCTTCTGGGGAAACGAAGGTAAGGAAGCAGTCAATTCTGAGTGGCAGTGGTGGGGAGGAGGGCTTGGAAGATCCCAAAAAAAGCGACACTGGAATAAGTCTTATATATACAAAGAATGAAGAGTTGTCCTTCTTCCCTAGGAAAACAACATATGCAAAGGCCAGAGAAGCCATGCTTGGAGAAGAGGGAATAATGGGGAAGCCTAGAACAGAGCAGGTAAAAGAAAATTTTGTAGGAAATGAGGGATTTGGGGTGGATGTCTGGGGTTTGGGGTGGTTGTGTTTTTGTCTGCCCAGCAACTCAGTGAACTCTCCTATTCTTAGTTCAAGTCATTTCAATAGAGCTGACCCATCTCCTGCCTCCAGTGACAGTAGATGTGACTTTAAGAACAATTGGGAAAATTAGTTATTTAATAAAAATACCTTGTAAGATTCACAACCTTGTGCAATATGAGATTTATGGAGAAAATTAATAAAAGGAACTCCTGGCCTTGACAAAGTTTAGGAAACACTAACCCATATGATAAGAAACATGCCTCCAATGCTAATATTCAATTCACTATCATCTGAACCAGGACATAGATGCAGTTCTACCAGCAAACATGAGATATTTTCCTGGTGGAAGAGACAGTATAAAGTCATATTGACTAGATAACTAAAACATTTGCTGTTATGTGAAAGTCTTTAAAAATAATAGGCCAACCAATGGGAACTGTGTTCTCAAAGGTTAAACATTTATTTTGTCAACTGTTTAAATGATTTGGGTTAGACTCATTATTTTTCCTGCAGTTTGTGTGTCCTGGAGTCAACGTACATTTCTTTAGGCTTTGCTTAATTTGCGGTGGTCAACTGGTGAATATATTATTGGCAGTGTAATAAGGAAGGAAAGAATATATTTTTAGCGAATATTCTTGGGTCGCCTTAGAATGCTGTTGGCTTTCCTACAAACCCTGATTCTACCAACTGTGAAATAGAGACATTGCTAAGCTGTGGGAGACCTTTAGTGTTTTTTTCTGTTTTGTTTTTTTTTGTTTTTTTTTTGTTTTTTGCGGTACGCGGGCCTCTCACTGCTGTGGCCCCTCCCGTTGCGGAGCACAAGCTCCGGACGCGCAGGCTCAGCGGCCATGGCTCACGGGCCCAGCCGCTCCGCGGCATGTGGGATCCTCCTGGACCAGGGCACGAACCCATGTCCTCTGCATCGGCAGGTGGACTCTCAACCACTGTGCCACCAGGGAAGCCCCGACCTTTAGTGTTTTGATACCATCTTGGAAGCAAACAAGAGTGAGGAATACTTGATTGCTACAGTCTGCCTTGTCTTCTCTTGTACATTCAGATGTGGAGCCCACCTGCCACCTCACAAGACAGAAAACTGGTGAGAAGAAGCAGCTCCAGTAGTCAGTGGAAGAAAGGAGTTTGAGGTACAGAGTGCCGGCTGGGTGGGAACCCCCGATGGGTTAGAATTAGGAGGAAGAGCATCCAGCCTGGAATGCTTACTTTTCCATTAATAATGAAACTGTTGACGTTATAATTATCTTGACTCTTATCACGGTTATTAATCTTAAGGTTTCTCAGCTGTCTGCTGCTGGAGAAAATAAACCAAGTGGTTCTTTTTGTGTGGGATTGGAGCTAGGTCTTAGTTCAGAGGAACCATTCCTAATGCCATCAATTTGAAGTCTAGTTGAAAGGTTTTCTAGGCATCTCACCCAGCAGCTACATGGAGATAAAAGTGTTTTATCTGGAAGATGTGTGAAGCTAGAAAAAAAATGTATAGGTACAAAGCATACTTTGTTAGAGTTTCAGGTGGGGGAAAGAGATTCTCTGTGATTCCGAGTCACACTATTTTGCCGATTTCTTTTAAAAGAGAAAATGGGACATTCTAGCTTGACACAACTGAGAGGAAATCAGCTTGATCCAGCTGTCTGCAGCATCAGAACTGATTGCAGCTGGCTCACCTCTAATTATAGAATCTCTGTTATTGGTGATGTAAGTGGCCAAATCTGTGGTTTGACTTCTATGATCCCTGGCTTTTGAAAAGCTGGGATTTTGAGATTATGTTTTTCTCTCTGCATAATCAACTAAACAAATTTAAATTAACTCTTGGGGCAAATATAATTAAGGAGCTGCAGATGACATTTTTGTTCCTTTCGCTGACTAGAGTATGCCCTAACTGTGCCTTTGGATGAAACTATTAAATCCTGTTTCTGTGGGATTCAGTCTAGAGCATTCAGCTCTGATGTCCTAAGGTATTTGGAGAGGCCAAGGTCAACATAAGCAATTCTGAGTTTCAGAGAAAGTTTATTTCTCTAACGGTTTGTGTTTAGAGAAGATTTCAACAGAATTATTGCGTCTCAACTTTACTCTGAACCCTTCATTGATCATTTGCCTTTCTTGCTCTCATTCTCTCCATTAATTCTGTTTTTGCAGACTGGTTTAGAGAGAAACAAGTGGTGAGATAAGTTATCAGTGTCAATGTATTCATCTACTCAGGCTGCTATAAAAAAGTAGCATAGACAGGGGGACTTAACAGACATTTATTTCCCACAGTTCTGGAGGCTGAGAAGTCCAAGGTCAATGTGCTGGCTGATTCCTGTTCCTACTGAGAGCCCTATTTCTGGCTTGTGGTTCGTTGTCTTCTTGCTGTGTACTTAAATGGTGGGTAGCTCTCTGGTCTCTTCTTTTTTAAATAATTAATTAATTATTTATTTATTTATTTTTGGTAGTGTTGGGTCTTTGTTGCTGTGCACAGGCTTTCTCTAGTTGCAGTGAGCAGGGGCTACTTTTCGTTGCGGTGCATGGGCTTTTCATTGCGGTGGCTTCTCTTGTTGTGGAGTACAGGCTCTAGGTGCATGGGCTTCAGTAGTTGTGGCACACGGGCTCAGTACTTGTGGCGCATGGGCTTAGTTGCTCCACGGCATGTGGGATCTTCCCAGAACAGGGATGGAACCCGTGTCCCCTGCATTGGCAGGCAGATTCTTAGCCACTGCGCCACCAGGGAAGTCCCTCTGGCCTCTTCTTATAAGGGCACTGATCCCATCATGAGGATCCCACCCTCACGACCTCATCCAAACCTAGTTACTTCCAGAGGCCCCATCTCCAAATACCATCACATTGGGTGTTAGAGCTTCAACGTATGAACTTCAGGGGGCACAAATATTCAGCCCATAATAGTCAGGAAAACCTTGGTTAGTTAGAACTTAACAAACTAACTCTCAACTTGTCACTTTAAGAGGAGACACATCACACTTGACTTGGCTAGAAGGTATCTCAAGTAGCCCTAAGGTGGTCATCCACCCAGCATCAGGTATCATCTTTGTGTTTGGTAGCAGGCCATCATGATTAATGGTGAGAACGTTGCTCAAACACTGAAACATCTTAAGATATGCATCAGTCAAAATACAGTATGTTTTCTAAACACATTCATAAACCCAGACTCATAAACCACAAAGGTTTTCAGTTTGTTTTGGAGTGAAAAGATTTTAATTACAAGCAAGCCAGGAATTTTATATACACAATATCCTTCATTCCCTGAATATTTAAGCAAGATATTATCTGGCTATAATAAATAAAAATACCTAACTTCTATTTTGATTTGTCAGATAGATAGTTATTGGACAAATTTAACTGTTCTTTACCTCCACACCAATCTGTTAGTAAGTGATCTTCAATCCTAACTCAGAAAACGTCTCTTTTCCTTGATCCGTTAGCAAGCAGAGCCTAAGGTGAGAATTGAAGTGCTGAAACTTTTAGAGGTATAGCTCTGGGGCAGCAAGGCTGAGGAAGAAGACAAGTGGGCCAAAGAAAGATGTGATGCTGTGTGACGTGATATATTTTCATACTGGCTACCATGTCCCAATGAGTCACAAAGAGAATTGGCAAGTCATTCAGGAAGCATGCTCACTTAGCAAGAAGGACCCTCCCGAAGGGCTATGAGGAGGACATGCACCTCAAGGTGGTCCAGACAAGTGGGAAAGGAAGGCAGATTATCCTTCTGACACTCTGCTGTTCCCCATTTCCCACTGGTCAGGTTTCACTATGTAGGGACTTAACTCTCCACATTTCTGGATTGTGTCATCAGTCCCCTGGGAAGCAGAGGAAGCCACTGCATGGCATTCATGTCCTAAAAGGCAGGAGTAATTTGCATGAGGGTCATGGGGCCATGGAGGCCTGAGAACTTAACTCATACCTTCCATCTCGGGGAATTTACTGGAGCAGTGGTGTGGTCCAGGAGATAGCCGTTGCCTTAGAAAGCAGAGGGCAGTCAGCCCATTGGAGTTGGCATACAAGGTTCAACGTGATAGAAAATCCTACTGTCCAATTTGAAACTTTGTAACATGAGAACTTTAGAAAAAGTAAAAATATAGAAGAAAAAGCATGAAAATGATTACTGTTTAGGAAAATAGACTTATTCATAAACAGGATTCTCCATAGAAACAGAGCCAATAGGAGATATCTATATCTACGTCTACATCTATCTATATGTCTGTCTATCAACATACATATAAGTACAGAGATTTAGTGTAAAGAATTGGCTTATACAATCACAGAGGCTGGTAAATCCAAAATCTGCAGGTTGTCCAGTGGTGCAGGAGACCTACAGAGAGCTGATGTTTCAGTTCTAGATTGTCAGACAGAAAGAGCCAATGTCACATGGAGTCTGAAGGCAGTCAGCTAGAAAATTCTCTTACCTTCGGGGAGGGTCTTTTTTTTCTATTCAGGCTTTCAACTGACTGGATGAGACCCACCCACATTACTGAGGGCAGTCTGCTTACTCTTACTATTAAAATGTTAATCTAATGGAATGTTAAACTCTAGTGATTTAAATGTTAATCTCATCTAAAAAACACCCTCCAGAAACACTCAGAATAATGTTTGACCAAATATCTGGGCATCCTGTGACCCCATCAAGTTGACCCATAAAATTAACCATCAAAAGTGGTCATCTGTCTTACTGGAAAGTTCTGTGTGAAACAGTAGGAAGATATTAAAGCCAAGCAGTTCTGAATTCAAGCCCAGGCTCTGCCAGTTACTAGCTTTTTGACCCTAGGTAAGTCAATTTATGCCTTTGGGCCTTGACCTCCTCATCTATAAAATGTGGGGTTAGATGTCTAAGGACTTGATAAGTCCAAAATTTTCTGATTATATAATTCTTGGTACTTACCTACAAAAGCTGTGTTATAAAGAGATTAGAGGCCATAGTCTACCTACAGTTAAAGCCAAACACAAGAAATCTATGTAAACTTGTAAAGCAAGATGAATTTATGTCAGCTAGATGGCAGAACCTACTGATTTGCTGAATGGGATGAGAAAGACTGAAAATGGAACCAGATTTGAAAAGGACAACTGTTGGAACATTAAGTGAGATGCAGTTTTCCTCTCCTGTCTTTTGTGACTACACTATAAGACCAATGGCATTTACTTTGCCAATTCTCTTTCTGGGTTCTTGGTGATAATTTTCATCGCACCTTTCTCTTCTTGTCCCAGTTGTTTTCTGTCCTGTTGCCTTTGTGTGGAAGTCGATGTGTTAGCGCACAGAATCTAGCCATAAATGTACTGCCAGCTATAAGACAGAATACATCCTCTTAGATAATGATCATCAGGTCTGAGTATATGTAACACTTATAAGGAGATTGTACCGTAGGTGGTATGCATACATGAATAATAATAAGTATTGGTATTAACATGGCAAGTTGGCTCTGTTATTCCAGTCTGAGAGTATGTGAGATTGATAGGTTTGGTAACTTTGCATATAAAATAGTAAACTTGAGAAATAGCAGATATTTGGTCATTTGGGTGCAAAAATTTATTTTTATTTTTTAAAATCCAAATATGCCTTCTTAAGGCAGCTTATTCTCCAACCAGTCAATTTGCCATCCTCTGTGCTGGATACCGTTGGTGCCCAAAGCACATTCTGTAGAAACTCCTCTCCCTGTTCATACATCAGTGGTGCCGAGAGACTTTTCTCTCTGTGGCTAGTTATTTCTAATTGGAACTGAAGTGACAATGTGTGTGGCAGCCGTATTTCACAATGGGGACAGTAAAACAGAGAAAGCCAAACTGGGGGGAGAGGGAAGGGGAGGAAGAAAGGGAGAGGGGGAGGGGAGGGGAGAGAAGGAGAGAGGAGGAGGGGAGAACAGACTCAGCCCTGAGGAGCACAAACGAGAAATGGCAGAAAAGCCCAAGGCAACTGTTAGTTCACGTCCTTGTACCTTGTATCTAAAGTAAAGATGGCGAAGGGAAATTCATTGGTTAGATCCAGCCCGTAGAAACATTTCGTTTGATCTACATAGCTTAAAAAAATAATTTGCAACTGAGAGATTTTATATAAAAGATCCACATTCATAACTTGTTTTTAAAAAAGCGTATGTTCTGGCAACTTTTTTTTTTTTTTTCCGGTATGCAGGCCTCTCGCTGCTGTGGCCTCTCCGGTTGCGGAGCACAGGCTCCAGACATGCAGGCTCAGCGGCATGGCTCACGGGCCCAGCCGCTCCGCGGCATGTGGGATCCTCCCGGACCGGGGCACGAACCTGCATCCCCTGCATCGGCAGGCGGACTCTCAACCACTGCGCCACCAGGGAAGCCCTGTTCTGGCAACTCTTGACCCACATTCCGTCATGGCAATGATGGGGCGACGGGCTGCAGGTGAGCTGTAGCTGTAGGAGCTGTAGCTCCTTTAGATGGAACAGGAAGTCTGTCCTCTTCACCGCAGTCACCACCACCCGCAGTGACTCCTTCCCACCTGCTTAACTGGCTTAGGATGGCTGCCTGGCCTCTCTGAGCTTTTGAGTTAAAGACCTTTGTAGGAGTCTCTTCTATGGTCTAATCACCTTTAAATACTTTTCTCTCTAATCTACTCAGCACATCATAGGTGCCAATGACTAACTGTGACTGATGCCTAGAGATATTGCTGGAAACAGGCCTGCTCCAAACATCGGAGGGTCCTGGAGCAATACTGGTATTTAAAAGCAGTAAAGCGAGTTAGCAGGCTGTCAAATAAAATCCATTCTACCTTCCACCTGCGGCACATATATCTTTGTAATAATAAATCAAGAATATCCTTTAAGCTTTCATAGAATTAAATCTGGCAGCGTGCCAAAGATGGCTGATTTTTTTTTTTTTTTTTAGAATTATTTTTGCACATGTCTGGTGGTTCTTTGAATGAGATAGTGGGAGCAGTAAAATAAAGACCTACAGAATTTATTAATTGCTTTATATTTATCCTATAAAATTTATTTTCTGCCTTTATTTCAGCAAAACAAATACATTGTTAAAACAAGATTTTCAAATAATTGTGGTCTATTCTCGGCCATGCCATCTTTGTGAGTTATTGTGGTTCTAGATAGTTTTTTATTAACTTTATTTCAGAGAAACTTTGTGTTCTTAAAGTAGTAGCAAGTGGAATTGTCCAAAAAATGCTTAAAGGAATATTTCAACTTGGAAATAATCATGAACTTTACATGTACAAGCCATGAATTTACAGATCATGTTTAAACATTGTAATAGAATTGCATGTGGTAAAATATGATCACAGACAATATTATAAAATACTTTAATTTCATTATATAAATCTATTATACTTATTCCTTAATTTTCACCCAATCTTACAGCAATTTTAGATCCACACAGTAAACTAAGGAGTTGCTGTCATGCATGTATGTCTTTAGATATGACGGGGGGGGGGGTGTGGGGTGTGTGTGTGTGTGTGTGTGTGTGTGTGTGTGTGTGTGTGTGTATTTGAACCATACAGGTTAATCTACCAGAAAAGGGAAAATTTTGTATGGTTCAACCTGATACGTCTTTTAAGTTATTTGAATTGTTTCATGTTGTAAAATGGTTCTCAGCTGCCAACACCTCACTAATTTGTGTCTCTTGAACTACGAGTAGGAAAGAAAAGAGGCAAAATGGGTGATCCACCTTAAACCAGACCCCACAATCTCCTAAATATCCCAACTTTGCCATCCTCCCTTAAAGAGGGTAGTAAGACTCTGGGACGGTGGTATTCTCCCTTATCAGGTAAGAATAAATTCACCTTTGTCTTATGAAAAGGCCGTTTTGATGATATTTTGAGGGGAGCCAGCATTTGGCAAAAGAAGAATGGCTGAACACTGATAACTGGTGA
This sequence comes from Stenella coeruleoalba, assembly GCF_951394435.1. NCBI lineage: Eukaryota > Metazoa > Chordata > Mammalia > Artiodactyla > Delphinidae > Stenella > Stenella coeruleoalba. The sequence goes on from NC_137162.1 coordinate 72,467,153, forward strand.
AGCTGAATATATAACAAACACATATGGTGTTTGTTATACTGGTCTCTCTACTTTTATGTGTGTTGGAAAAGTTAAAAAAAAAAATTAAAATGCTTGCGTTAAAACCTAGCTGGTCTGCAGGCCAAGAAAAGAAACTGATGAGTGAGTAATGAGAGCTCAAGACAATGTGATACGTAAGGCAGAAAATAGAGCCCTGGTGGCAGCCCCCTGTGGCCCCATCACAGGGTCTCCCTCAATTTGAGGAGTGAGAACATGAAACTCCCAACCCCATTCTTGACAATGTACAGCACAGCCAAGCATCCCTGCTCACTCCTGAGTGGTACAAGGCAGCCCCCCGGCCAGCCTCCTGTTCTCATGAGCGTGCTGTCTGTCTGTGGTGGTACTCACTCCAGAGCTTGGAGAGTGTGAGGTAAACCCTCTTCCACGGTGTTATTTCTTTTTCTTTTTAAATTTTATTGAAGTATAGTTGATTTACAATGTTGTGTTGACTTCTTGTGTACAGCAAAGTGACTCAGTTATACATATATATATTCTTTTTCATGTTCTTTTCCATTATGGTTTATCCCAGGATACTGAATCTAGTTCCCTGTGCTATACAGTAGGACCTTGCTGTCTATGCATCCTATATATAATAGTTTGCCTCTGCTCATCCCAAACTCCCAACCCTTCCCTCCCCCGCCCCCGTCCCCCTTGGCAGCCACAGGTTTGTTCTCTATGTCTGCGAGTCTGTTTCTGTTTTGCAGTTATTTCTTACTATAGTAGGAAGAAGGTAGATACATCAGTAAGGGGATTGTTAGCATGTGAAACAGCATAGGAGCCAGGCAGTTGGGAGAATCCCAGGGCCTGACTGGAAATCCAGATACCCCCACTGACTCTTAATATCTGCATGTGCTTTGCCATGTCTTTCCTCACTTCCTTTCATAACTCTCATAATCCTCAATTTTCTCCTGAGCCTTCTTTATGACCTCAGCAGCCTCCAAGCAGTTCCCTTCCTCCACATCTACTCCCAGACCTTTGGTAATTACCATGGGGATGGGGTGCTGGGAGAGGGAGCTGTCCTCTTACTCCCTTCAGCTTCCTCCCGTAGACACGACTCCAGGAAGCAACCTACATGCCCATCGACGGAGGAATGGATAAAGAAGATGGGGCACATACGTACAATGGAATATTACTCAGCCATCAAAAAGGATGAAATAGGGCCATTTGCAGCAATATGGATGGACCTAGAGATTGTCATACTGAGTGAAGTAAGTAAGACAGAGAAAGACAAAGATATGATAGTGCTTGTATGTGGAATCTAAAGGAATGGTACAAATGAACTTATTTACAAAACAGAAATAGAGTCACAGATGTAGAAAACAAACTTATGATTATCATGGGGGACATGGGGGGAGGGATAAACTGGGAGACTGGGATTGACATGTACACACTACTGTATATAAAATAGATAACTAATAAGGACCTGCTGTATAGCACAGGGAACTCTACTCAATACTCTGTAATGACCTATATAGGAAAAGAATCTAAAAAGAGTGGATATAGGTATATGTATAACTGATTCACTTTGCTGTACAGCAGAAACTAACACAACATTGTAAATCAACTCTACTCTAATAAAAATTAAAAAAAAAAAGAAGGCAAAAGGCCAAAAAGAAAAGAAAAAAGAAACAGCTCCAGGAATGGTGGAGTTGTAGGCAGCCAGGCCCACCCACAGAAGCCAGTTTACCCATAATGTAGCAGCAGTTGGAGGAAAACAGTATTGAAACAGTCCCATTCTGTTTCCAAAAATAGAGCCCAATTTTCTGAGTGGATCATTGGGGCTTCCTAGAAGTTAAGTAGCACCCACAAGTCAACATACCAAGTAGTAAGCCAAACAATGTTTAGTAGTATTGTAGTACCATTAGTTCAGATTCTTATCCCCTGGCCAGTGCCTTACCACTTTCATTAAGTGATTTATTGTGTTGATGTGGTCATTGCCTAGATAGAGTTTTAACTTCAAAGTTTTTTTCCCTATATCTATGCAGTTTTTTTTCTCTTCTTTCTTTCTTCTCTATATCCCTTCCCTCTCTTGCTCTCACATTTCCCCTTTCCCCCTCCCTCCCTCCCTCTCCCTCCCTCCGTCGCCCCCTCCCTCTTTCCCTCCTTCCTCTCCATCTCTTTTTTTCTTTGTTTTCTTTCCTCCCTTCCAAAAGCAGGCCATGCAACTTTTTCACATTTCCCAAGAATGACAAAATTTAAAGCTGGCCAAGTCACTAAAGATTGTCAAATCTAGCTGCTTCATAACTGAGGATACTGAGGTCTAGGAAAGTTTAGCCACTCACCACCCATGGCTGAGCGTATTCATGGTAGAACAGAGGCAACTTTCAAGCCCCAGAACTCTCCACCTGTACATTTTTTTGCATTATGCTGCTTTCTAGGCTTTTCAGCTTTCAGCATTTTAGTTATTAAATGAACAGTATCTCTAATGGGTGATAAGCCTTTTTTTTTTTTTTTTTTTTTTTTTTTGCAGTACACGGGCCTCTCACTGTTGTGGCCTCTCCCACTGCGGAGCACAGACTCCGGACGCGCAGGCTCAGCGGCCATGGCTCACGGGCCCAGCCGCTCCGTGGCATGTGGGATCTTCCTGGACCAGGGCACGAACCTGTGTCCTCTGCATCGGCAGGCAGACTCTCAACCACTGTGCCACCAGGGAAGCCCCAGTGATAAGCCTTTTAACATTTATATTGCTTTGTAAGTTGATTCTAGATATTCTATTTTTGCTCACTGGATTGACCATTTCTGGTCAGTTTTGTGGTAGTAATTCATGTCCTCTTGTTCCAGGATTTGATATTTACTGTTGTAGCTGAGAGGCACAGTATCACACATGAATTTTTAATGATTTCTTGAGGAACATTAAGAAGTTAGGTGGTTTCTGTGCAAAGTCCAGTCCAGTGACAACACGCCCAGCAGTGAGCTGAGTTGAATCCTGCACTGAGGTATTGATACCAAATATAGATACAGAGCAGCCCTGACTGCTCCAGGGCCCAAGGGAATGCATTCTCTCTGGATGTATGTAAACCACTTGCAAATGACAGGCAGCTCACAAGGTCCATGGAAGGTGGAGCTAAACCCTTGTCTCAAGGAGGTGATAAGGGCAAATTTTATTTTATAACAGTATGTCCTTAGTAATTACAAATAGTTGTAGAGTGAGACATTATGCTTTTGGAACTATAAATATCTGCTCTTTTTAGTATTAGCAAAGAGTTTTCCTGCCTAATCTTAGCAATGTATGACTTCTGAGTTATTTTTTTTCCAGTATGATTGGTAGCTGGTACATTTTATTAAGTTTCACTAGCCTACATTTGTGAGCCCACTGGGGAAAGGGCTGGGAGAAGGAGAGAAAAGGCCTAAGAGACAAGGGAGGATATGACTAGAAGGGTTTTCTTTGTTGCTACCGAGCAAAAGAAAATTCAAAATTGCTTCATGTTTGGATTTGACCCAGCTTTTATCTAGCTAGCTAATACTGGCTTCATTAGCAACATGCTCTAAGCTGGGAGTTCTTAATCTTTTTTTTTTTCCCTATAAGCCATGCAGGATGCGTGATGGCTGGGGTATGGAATTTTCCCATCGTGTGCCAGGGTTATGAGCAGTTCCCAGTGGAAGAGCTGCAACAACTCCACCCCTTAATCTCCACCAAAGAATGCAGCTGGGAATGCGTGGGAGACAGAGTGATGCCGTTAGAGAGAAAAGCGTGGATCGGCTCTAATTTATTATTTAGAAATTCAATTATTCACAACTGTCAATATTTGACAAATGAGTTGCAGGTTGCAACATGCCAGGGTGTTGAAACAACACTGGTGAGGACTGTTGCTTGAATTAAGTAGCCAGACATTTTGTTTCTTGGGAATATCAGAAATCTTGTCTCTCTTCTTAATTAATAATTATATCATACCCCATATCATATATATATGATGTATCCCCCAAAATTATAGATTAATGGTCCATTGAAATGAGAAGTATAACTATGTACTGTCATGAGTCTAAGGATGAGGAAACCAACAATCAATGTAAATGTCTGTGGCAGATTAAAAATGGATACAAATTCTTTGATGCTCCTCTCATTAGGGGGTGCGTCTATTATCCTGCCCTTGAAAGTGAGCTGACTCATATCTGCTTTGAGTGATAGAGTATGGCAGAAGTGATGTTATACCAGTCCAGGGGAAGCCTTTCAGTGGACTGGCACCTTCTACCTTGGTCTCTTGGAGGTCAGCCACCATGTAAAAAGAGATGACCCTGAGACTACAGTGCTGTGGGAAGTTCAAGCCACATGGAGAGGCCCTTAACGAAGAGATGCCATGTGGAGACAGAGGCCGGGAACATAGATCTGTTGGCTGTTGGAGTGAAGGAGCCAGCTTGGAACGTGGTCCTCCCATCCCACCTGCCCCAGCTGACACCACATGGATCAGGACTGCCCAGCTGAACTCTTTTGGAATTTCTGACCCTCAAAATCATGAACAAAAATAAATTTTTTTAAAAGCCATTAAAACAATAGATAATCAGAACAACCTAGGTTGAGAATTTTAAAGAGATACAGAATATTGTGTTGTAAGCATTGGCATTTATATAAGGAGATTACCAGTGGAAATGTGAGCAGATTTTTTTTTTTTTTTTTTTTTTTTTGGTGGTACGCGGTCCTCTCACTGCTGTGGCCTCTCCCGTTGTGGAGCACAGGCTCCGGACGCGCAGGCTCAGCGGCCATGGCTCACGGGCCCAGCCGCTCCGCGGCACGTGGGATCCTCCCAGACCGGGGCACGAACCTGTGTCCCCTGCATCGGCAGGCGGACTCTCAACCACTGCGCCACCAGGGAAGCCCTGTGAGCAGATTTATATGGACCAAAGATCAGAGAACATGTACAAAGAGGATGCTATTGAGACTGACAAGCAGAGTAGTTAAATGGAACCGTGGGAGGAGAAAGAAAAACTTAGAAATTTCTCTTGGAAAGTGTAGGAGGAATTACAGGGAGAAAAATACACTTTCCCCTTCCTAGAACAAAGGAGGTTTCACTGAGTGGGCCCCAGGTAGCTGAGATGTGCTCTGCTTATGGGTACCCATGGAAGTGTGGGGCTGTCGTTCTTCAACGGGATGACTCATTAAATTGCTATCTGTGTCTGACTAGAGCTTCAGCTATACCACTTTAAAAAAAATTTTTCTTTAATTTTATTTACTTTCTAAAAATTTTTAATTTTTTTAAACATCTTTGTCGGAGTATAATTGCTTTACAACTAACAGCTATACCACTCTGCTGGGAGGACGAGGGTGCTGAAGAGGGTGGAACTGCCCCTCCTACCCTGAATCAGTTTACGACTTCAGGCTGCTACCTGGTAACCATGGGGCCCCTACCCTGGTGTCTCTCACCCTAGTAGCACCCCAAATATTGGGCCCAAGCCCCTTTTCTCATTGCTTCTCTGCCCACCTACCCTACTCTGCCCATAAAGTAACATAACTTCAAATATTCTAAGTTTTACTATATTAAATAATTATTTAATACATTTCTCCTGATTTATATAAATGAAAAAATTACAAATTGACTAAAAGTATATTTATTGTATGCTCCAGTTTTGGGGAGGGGTGTACCTACAGCATACTGATTCCATGACACTGGAAGAGAGAGCCAACATAACTTTTGCTAAAAGTATATATTCTAAAAAGATGTGAAAGGTTGGATTTGATTGTATGCAATGTCAGACGAAACAACATAGAATTTCATAGGAATGTATGCAGAGCTGGGACTTGGGTTCCACATACCAGTTGCTCTCCTTTGGAAGGCACAGGTGTGGCTCTGGAGTAGCAGTTGACTCCAACCATCTGGGTCCATGGGGTGATGTAACCACCAGAACCACGCATAGTTATCTTGGGCCACATGCAAAGAGTATAATGTTGAGAGGAGGAGATGCGAATCCCATTTCAGTCTTCACTGAACAAACCATGCCTGGAGTAATAACATGTTCAGGGTAGTAGGTGCACTTTAAGAGGATATTTTCACAGTTTATCCAGTTCTATACAACCCAGAAAGACACTGAAGGGATTCTAAATCACACCATGTGAAAATGTACTGAAGGAATGGGGAAGATTTGGCCAGGAGACCAGAAGATGGAGTAGATTCATTTTTAGGGGTGTTCATTCACGGTTGAAAGTAACAAGAGGCGGGGGAGGGATCAAGTGGAAAGAAATTATTTTCAAGAATTAGAGGAGTCCAATAAAGGAGTTTGTGGAGTGTAAATTTCTTGTTCCTGAAGGTTTCAAGCAGCAGTTGGGGGATTGCCCTGGTACAAGTTTAGATATTAAAAAAGAATTAGACCAGTTAACTCCTGAGGTTCTTAAGAATCCCATCAATAGGAAGGATGTATTTGATCATCTGAAAATTAATTCAAGCTAAGGTGTTAATAATGAAATGTGTTTTTTCCCAAGAAAATTTTTGTTTTAATAAGGCGTTCTAAATCAATAATTCTACTACCATCTTGTCCCATAGCAAACACTGGTGATTGATCGATCCCCTGTTGTCTTTCTGGCTGGACTGGGACCACACCTCAGGAACAAACAATGTCTTGGGCAACTGGCACCATCAGCTGTGTTGGCATAACAGCATGAAATCTGTTTGTTATTCCTGCAAAGCCAAGGAAGAAAGGTCTGAAACAGGAAAGCCTCATTATCCGAAGGTAACTTGTCTTAGAAAAAGCCCACTTAAGGTGAGTCACTTAAAACAGGAGCTAACATGTCAAAGTAAATAGAAAAAATAAGGGGTGAATAGAGCTTTATCCTGGGGGGAAAAAACGGCGGAAGTGAATATTCACTCATTTCATTTCACAAGCGTTTACCGGGTAGCTACCATGGTAGACACCATTTTCAGCCCTGGGGGTACAGTACTGAATAAGACCCACAAATCTTTGTCTTCAAAGAGCTCCCATTCTAGTGGGGGAGGCAATTATAACACAAATAGACGAACAATTATTACACATCAGGTCCTATGAAGAAAATAAGACAGAATAAAGTGATGGGAGCTGCTAATTTAGGGAGTGTGGTCAGGGACATTTTCCTCAAGGAAGCACATTTGAGCAGATCTGGGGGTGGTGTTCCCAGCAAAGGGAATAGCAAGTGCAAAGGGCCTAGGGAAGGATCAAGTTCACCTGTTGTAATAAGAGCAGGGAGGCCAATATGATTGGAGGGAAGTTCAGAGTTGTCTCAGGCCCAGGGTGCATAGGGCCTGGTAGGTCATGGTAAATAGCAAATATGTTATAAAAATGTTCTTACTTTCCATTATGGATATAATTGTCATAGCTAATTCTTAGAAACAATGAAAAATAAATTATGCCCATTGGAGGGGATTTATATATAATTTTTCTGCAAAAATTTTAATAGCTCAGAATGATCACCTTCACTTGACATTTGACATGTACTACATAATTATTAAAAGGTAACATTTACAAAATTAATTAAGGGCTTCATACATTTTTCCAAGAACCACTCTTAATCCTTTGATATTTAACTCATTCCCTTCGGTATTGACATGTCACCATCCTTGTCAATTTTTTATTCCTGTTATTGCCAAAACCTCGTTTATCACTGGTCTTGAATGTGATTCAGACCAGTCTCCACCATCACTTCCACTGACTTCATGGAATCCTGAATCTTTTACACAAATTAAAACTTTGATTAGCAGTCCGTTTACATATCTGCATTTTGTTGTCAGATGAATCAAAGAGAGATTGTTACACAGAGGTGGACTTGCTGTACACTAGCATTCATTGGAGGGTGGGGGGATGTTTGAATGGAAACCAATATCATAACCAGTACTCCACTGGTTTATATTTTTGGTATCTCAGCTTCGCCTCGCTGGACATCTTTGAATCTTCGGGAGCTCCGAGCGGTCGATCACTCAGATGATGAGGCCTCTTTGGTTGCCACATCAGGTACTGGGGCTGGAGAGGGAAAGGACAAGAGGACAGAGAATTAGGGAGAGTTTCCTTAACGGAACATTATCTTTTCAGGCAAGAGCTCTCTCTTTGCACGGGGAAGCCTGCTCACTCCCAAGGCTGCGGGCAGGAAGCTCCGAGGCGCTGTGTGCCTACCAGCGGGGCAGGCCTCTGCTGACTTCCTGGCATTGTTAGGGTGCTGGCTGCTTGCCGCAGGAGCCTGCAGAAGGGGATTTCTCAGAATGGAATGTTCTTCCAGGGATGTGTGGGTATTTACATCAAAGAAATGTAAAGTGAGCACAGAGCCAGTCTGGAGGGAGCTCATTTCATTTTTAAGAGCAGCCCATCTGCATTTAGTAAAGTTTTCATTTTTATTGTTCTTAAAAAAAAAAAACCCCTATATAAACACTGTGCCATTATGAGAAATAGAAAGAAAATATCATCTTTTAAACCTACTACCCAAGCACAGCAGTTTGTTCATCCTGTTCCAAACTTTGTTTATGTATTCTTATTTATTGTAATAATAAAAATTGATGACAACATTTATGGACTTTTTTCTGTCATTTTCAGTTACGTCATTTAGTCTCCATTAAAATCCATGAGATAGGTCATTATTACCTCCAATTTTACAGTTGAGAAAACTGAGGCGTGGAGTGGTTGTCCAAGTTCAAACTACTAGTAACTGGTGGGTCTTGAACCCTGGCAACTCTAGAGATTTCTTTCTTGACCACTATATTATTGCTTTATATTTTGCGTATAGCCAAGTCCATACATTAGAATTAATTTATCTTCAATTATAATAAAGACTATTAAGCCTGAAATTCAGATGTTGATTTTAAGAGTACTGATAGAAAAAGTAAAACATTGAAACTTTTAACATTTAAGTGAATTAACCATATTAAATCTAGCATCTTTATTCCCCCCTTATTCTACTTATATTGTATAAAATAGGGTTGTGCATAAAATATATACTATATATTATATGTGTATACATACATTCATAATTACTCTAAAAACATGATGACAGGGACAGTGTCTGGCTTGTTCATAGCTATGGAATAGTGACAACCATGTGGCATCATTTGTTCAATTAATAATTATACCAGTTAATCTGTTTTGCATTTTTTTTCCCCTGATACACTCTGGAACTTTTTCCTCAAAATTCCCAGTTCAACATGATGTTAATAGATAACATTGAACAAAAAACTGGTCTTCATTGAGTTTGAGAAATGTTGGTTGAAAAACAAAATACTGCCTAATATGCATTGTGAAGTTATAATATACATCCTTTTAAAAACTTATTTCTGATCATGTAACTCTCTTTTTTTCTTTTCTTTTCTTAGACCATCTGGGAGACTAGAATTCCACTGAGGACACTTTGGGAAACACTGATCTACAACTTACTTCTAGAACTCCAGGACTGTAGGTTTTCTGCTTCTCTTTTTAAACTCATCTTGAACTCCTATTTAGTCAATTAGTGTTTCCAAAATAACCGGATGTTGTATGATTAGTCACCAGTATTTTCCTATTCCAAGTTGAATAATACAAAATATCAGAACAAAACAAAGCCCCAGACACTATAAAGATAAACTTTAAACCTGATTTAAAATGAAAACAAATAATGTTAGAAGAATTGGTTAAAAATAAGAATTAAAATGGTTGAGTTTTTTGCATGCTGCGAAAAACAAGTATTTTTTTTTTCTGGGACATTTTTGTATTTGTTTTAACCATAATCAACTATATCAAAAAATGGTTTCATTGAATGAGAATACTACCTAAAAGCTAATTTTAGTCCATAATATTCATGGAGCTGCTGAAAATCCTTATTTCTTATCCGTGGACATTATTGAATACCTGCACTTATTTTATACAGTTGTTATTTCACGTTATTTTTGAAGGGCCCACATTACTTCATACACTTGTCCAAGTCCTGTCTCAAAGTTGAGAGCATTATATTTTTCCATTCCAAATAGATCACTAGGAATACTTAAATGAGAAAAGTATGATCTTTCTCTGCATTAGAACATTTGGAATCAGCACCATAGACAATGAGTAAAAGAGGTTTCTGAAAACTGGCAACCTTTGAATTTTTAGAGCTAAGAATGCTGAATATAAACTTACCTTTTTTGGTCTCAATAAAACAGAAAGAATAAACCTTGTTTTGTAATTTTTAAATAATGTGTACACATACATAGTGTACATAGAAGAGGCCACGTCTGACACTCTTGAACATAACTCATATGAGGCAGTAGGTGGCTTAGGAATGTATTCACACTATATATTAAATCATTCAAGGGCTGAATACTTCTAAAGTTATTTCAGTCCATAGAGTTCAAATCTGAGACCGTATAGACATACCTCATTTTATTGTGCTTCCCTTTATTACTCTTTGCAGACACTGTGTTTTTTTGTTTTGTTTTGTTTTGTATTTTTGCGGTACGCGGGTCTCTTACTGTTGTGGCCTCTCCCGTTGCGGAGCACAGGCTCCGGACGCGCAGGCTCAGAGGCCATGGCTCACGGGCCCAGCCGCTCCACGGTATGTGGGATCTTCCCGGAGCGGGGCACGAACCCGTGTCCCCTGCATCAGCAGGCGGACTCTCAACCACTGCGCCACCGGGGAAGCCCAGACACTGCGTTTTTTTTTAACAAATTGAAGGTTTGTGGCAACCCTGTGTCAAGTAAATCTTTTGGCACCATTTTTCCAACAGTATTTGTTCATCTTGTGACTCTGTCACATTTTGATAGTTCTCACAATATGTCAAACTTTTTCATTATTATTATATTTGTTATGGTGATCCATGATTAGTGCTCTTTGATGTTACTATTGTAATTGTTCTGGGGCACCACGAATTGCACCCATAGAAGATGATGAACTTAATTGATAAATGTTCTGTGTGTTCTGACTGCTCCACCAGTTGACCATTCCCTGTCTCTCTCCCTTTCCTTGGGTCTCCCTATTCCCTGAGACACAACAGCATTGAAATTAGTCCAGCTAATAACTGTACAATTGCCTCCAAGTGTTCAAGTGAAAGGAAGAATTGCACATCTCTCACTAGCATCAAAAGCTAGAAATGATTAAACTTAGTGAGGAGGACATGTGACAGCTATAGGCCTCTTGTGCCAAACAGCCAAGCTGTGAATTCAAAGGCGATGTTCCTGTAGGAAATGAAAACACAGCATCCATTCTTCAGCCCATGAATCGAGGAGTACTTCAGACTTTCAAGCCTTGCTGTCTAAGAAATAGATCTCGTAAGGCTGTAGCTGCCCTAGGTTGTGATTCCTCTGACGGATCTGGGCGAAGTAAATTGAAAACCTTCTGGAAAGGATTCACCATTCTAGATGCCATTAAGAACATTGGTGATTCGTGGGAAGAGGTCAAAATACCAACATTAACAGCAGGTTGGATGAAGTTGATTCCAACCTTCACGGATGACTTTGAGGGGTTCAAGACTTCAGGTGGTGAGTCAGTAACTGAAAATATGGTGGAAATAGCAAGGGAACTAGAATTAGAAGTGAGCCTGAAGATGTGACTGAACTGCTGCAATCTCATGATAAACCTTTAACGAAAGAGTTGCTTCTTATGGTTAATAAAGACAGTGGTTTCTTGAGATGTAATCTACTCCTGGTGAAGATGCTGTGAAGATTATTGGAATGGCAGCAAAAGATTTAGAATACTACACACACTTGGTTGAGAAAACAGTGGCAGGGTTTGAGAGGACGGACTCCAATTTCAAGTTCTGTTGTGGGGAAAATGCTATCAAACAGCATTGCATGCTCCAGAGAAATCATTCTTGAAATGGAAGCTTAAATTGATGTGGCAGACTTCCTTGTCTTATTTTAAGAAATGACCACAGCCTCCCACCCTTCAGCAACCACCACCCTGACCAGTCGGCAGCCACCAACATCGGGGCAAGACCCTCCCCCCGCCAGCAAAAAGATTACAACCTGCTAAAAGCTCAGGTGATGGTTAGCATTTTTTAGGAATGAAGTATTTTTAAATTAAGATATGTACATTGTTTTTTCAGACATAATGCTATTGCACACTTAGTAGACTACAGTATAGTGTAAACATAACTTTTTTTTTTTGTGGTACGCGGGTCTGTCACTGTTGTGGCCTCTCCCGTTGCGGAGCACAGGCTCCGGATGCGCAGGCTCAGTGGCCATGGCTCACGGGCCCAGCCGCTCCGCGGCATGTGGGATCTTCCCGGACCTGGGCACGAACCCGTGTCCCCTGCATTGGCAGGAGAACTCTCAACCACTGCGCCACCAGGGAAGCCCCTAAACATAACTTTTATACATACTGGGAAACCGAAAAATTCGTGTGACGAGCTTTATTGCAACATTTGCTTTATTGTGGTGGTCTGGAAGCAAACCTGTGATATTTCCAGGGAATTCCTGTGTTAGGCTTTTATTCAGCTACTTTTAAAAATATTTAGAGAGAGGAAAGGAAAATTGCAAAGGACCTTAAGGAAACCTGTTGGTCTTTGAAAACTCTATTTTGATTTTTCAGAGTATAACTTTGAAAGTTAAAGATATGACTCTGATACAAATATAGGGGCATATCAGAGATCTGTTAACTTTAATGAGGGGATCCATAAGAGGGGATCTATGAGATGATGATTAATGAGGGGATCTATAAGATGATGATGCTCTTGGTTCCAAGAACGTTTTGAGGATCTGAACATTTGCAGGCATTTAGAAAGAATGTTAGTATAAGATTGTTAGGTTAGATGCAAGATTGGTTAAAGCTGCACAACACAATATAACCATCAATGCTGAGGTTATCTTTTCCTCTGGACAGATTGGACAAAATGTACGATGTTAACACGTAACTCCACCGTGTCAGGAATCGAACTTACGAGTGAATAGCATGTCAAACACAAGTCCATTTTTTTTTTAGAGAATTAAGCAGTCCTTGGGTGGACCTGTGAAAAATGTCTCGTGACACTGAAAGGTCTCGCTCTTTCCCCTTAGTACCAAGTTTTGAGTAATTTTTCTGATAACCTGAAAATGAAATTTTGAAATTTTTTGCTATCGTTTAACTCACCGTCTGATATAATTTTGACCAAAAACCATCTCAGCTGCTTCTGGGAGTGGAGAAGTTAAAAGAAGGGAATGGGGAATCTTCTTAATTCGAAATTCAAAATAAGCATCTTTCCCAGGTGACTGTTCACTCTATATCAAGGTCAACGGGCAGGAGAAATTAACGATGGAAAGAGTTCAGGACAAACATCTCCAGGGTAACGAAGCAAGTAGGGGCTAACAGCCTTCCCCTCCCCCAGCAAGGCTGCCTTTATTTAAAGGCGGTAGCGTGGGTGCATTTGCTCTCTCATCTTTTGTAAAGGTGGTTGGGAGTGGAGCTCGGGCGGGCTGCTCTTGCAGAGGAAACCCCATCTCGCTCACGGTCCCCCCACCCAGTCACCAGCTAATGCCTGGAACAAATTCTTCACCCGCCCTGCGTGGGCTCATTCACAGCTCTGCAGTCCGGGGCTGGGCGCTTCCTCTTCGGGACTGAAATAACAGAGTGCAGACAGATCTGGTGTGATGCAGCTAGCCCTCTTTCAGAGGCTTTTCTTTTTCCTGGGCAATAAACACACACCCACACATCCACACCCCCAAAACAGCAGCTATGTTTCCCTCCCCCTTCTCGTTCCCTTCCAGCTTTTTCTGAACGGTTTCTGAATCTCTGCGAGCCTCCATCCCTAGAGGGAGGTAGCTCTGTAAAACTGGTAGGAGACGTCTGGAAGAAAGCAAGTCGCCCGCGGATTTCAGCACCTAGGCAGAAACAGTCAGGCTTTCCCGGGGGTGGCGGGTACCGGGAGGCCCGGATTAAACTCGGCGCTCGGCTGGCGAGATTGGGGTCGTGCGGTCACGCTCCAGGTGCTCCTCGAGGGGGTCCCGGGGTCCCGGGGTCCCGGCCCCGCCGCCGCGCCCCGCCCAGCTCTGTCCCCGCAGCCTCGCGGGCTGCCGGGCTTTGTGGTTCGCCCGTGCGGCCGGGCCCCTGCTGGGGGTGTCGTTACGAGCATGTGCAGACAGCAGCCCAAGGTAGAGCGAGTGTGCCGGGGAGCCCTGAGACTTGCCTTGCAATGCCATGTTTGTGTATGTGCTCTAACTCCCGGAGAGCAATCAGGGAGACGGCTCCCCGGCCGGACTTGGCTGATGTTTTCTTGTTTCTGTTTCAGCCTTCAGGATAATTCCTTCAGCAGCACCGCTGTAACAGAGTAAGTGCTTTTCGTCACTAAAATAAGATTTGCATGCCTTTCTCAGGAAGCAACTATCGGGAAGGTATCCTCTACCGTTTCCAGCCGCTCTGGGTACTAGATGCATTGTCTCCTGTAATCTGGGGTTGTGAAGACCGCGAGATGTGGGGACCGATGGGGCCCAGAAATCTTTACAGGTTGAAATCAGTCTTTTAGCAACTACGGGAGAGTGATTAAAACAAACTGATGGCCTGCGGGAGCTCAGTGCTCCAAAATACGTGTTCTTGGAGTTCAGATTTTTTAAAAAAATAAATCTCTCTGACATGTCAGTAGGAAAGCTTTGTTGTATTTTGCCAACGCTGGTGTCTGTTTTCATGGAGCACGCTGTGTACATTTACGGCAAATAGGAGATGGATGTGAAATGAGTTGGATTCCAGCATGTGATAAATAGGCTAAACTTAGTCTCACCCTCTGCTGTGTACAGACTTTTAAGACACAGTAGAGTAAACTTTTCTTGCATGCCCTTTGTCAATTTTGTCTTCTGCCCTCAGAGATCTGGCTATAGGAGGAATGCGTTATCTAGTCTCATGGTTAAAGCTTTCGATTGGGACGACTAACACCGTTCAAACATGGAATGAAGGAGTGAATATTTTACTCAAGGCCAGCATGCATGGTATTTTTTTATTAGATATTTATAGTTTGTGGTTTTAATTCTTGTCATCCCTTCCTTAATATGTTTTTCTAATACTATGTTATATGTTAAAAATTAACAGGTAGTATATTATGCTAATACTATATGTCACTGATATATAATTTACATATATCCATATATGTATGAAATGTCTATATTTTATTTAGTAGTCTTTCTCTAGGCTAACTCATTATGTTTACTTCCGGGACCTTACGATAGAAGTCACTCTAAACATTTTTTCAGGAAAAAGGGGGTATAAGGTTGTATACTCAACTACATTTAAAAACGCTGCATCAAAAAAAGTTTGATACAGAAGTCCCGGTAACTTGGGAGTTATTTGCTAAAGTTCCCTAAAAGGCAAATAAATTATGTGAGTTTCAAGTCACTGTTATGATGACTGGGTGATGAGGGCTGCAGGGCTTCCCGGGCCCTCTTGTTTTTCACATTCCTTTGTTTCTCTGTTTGGATGTGCTGCTCTCAGTGTTGAGCTTTGGGCTCACTTAAGTTTAGTTACTTTTTTTTTAAAAAAAAAGGCCCAGGGTTGATTTTAGAAGATCCAATGTAGAATACTCATTGGGACCTGCTGTGTCCCCTTAATGAGACTGCTTGGTAATGGTGCTACAGCTTTGCTTTTCTAAAAGCCTAAGAGTGGGGAGAGATGCAGGCCAAAGCATGCAGGCCAAAGATGAGGCTGTGACTCCCTGGTTCAGGTGCACAGGTATTGCTTTCCTCCTTGTGCTGTGCTTACAGCACCAGATGCTTTCTGGGCCTGATTCTCAGGACCCCTGTGTGGCTGAATCCCCAGAGTCAGCCATAGGCATCGCAGCTTCAAAATGGAGTCACTTAATTCTAGATTTCACATGGACAGTTTTTTAAAAATGGCTTTATAGTTAAATGCTGGGGAAAGTCTGGTACCTTGTCTTTGGACACTCCCCAAGGAGTTCTGATTGCATAAGGTCCTGTTGTTGTTTTCACAGAAGTGACAGTGATTTATTTTAAAAGGCACTGACTGACAATGGGGATGCCATCTGGCTAATCTAAAAACCTGAGGAGAACATTTGAAGCATACCAAATCTTCATAGGTGTAACAGTACAGACGAGGGTCATTTAAAGCTAGTCATCCTCTAATATAGTATTTTCTCCTCCCCTCAGTAATATGAACCGTTTTCCGTGGTTCTCTGGGCATGACCCTAAAGTCAGCAGGACCAGGATGCACTACACTGAGACAAAGAAGTAGCATGTAATCAGTAAATGTTCACGTCTGGTCTCGGCATGCACAGAGGAGGCGCTTGCCTCTCTTACATGTTTTAGATACGAGAAAACGTCGCCTTTCTCCTATCCCCACCTCACTCCTACTTCCTCCTACCCACATGTACTTATCTTTTTTAGTGCCTGAAATTCTACCTAGAGATGATTTTGTTTTTGGATGAAGAACTCTGGTGGTGACCCTTATTAAAATGGAAATTAAAAAGTCTGTGCCCCTGGGAGGTGGATTCAAATTGTCATTAATACTTTAATATAAATTATGTTAGCAGCTAGTCTAACCTAAGAGGGTTCTGCTTTGCCAGCTGGGGGTCTTATAAGAGTCAAGGTGAAGGGGAATTGGGAGGGACTCAGGGATGTATTTTATGCTTTTCTCAGTTTCTCCCATGCCTGGCCCTGTCTGTGCAGCTCTGGACCAGTTCAATTTCTTTTGCTACCCAAATTCTTCTGAGAGCAGAATGGCCTTGGCCTTGGCCTTCTCTTCTGTATCTGCAGCGCCCTTTCATCTGTTATTTTTCCATGGTCATTTCCTCTGTTGCCCTGGCTAACCTGTTATTTGAAATGAAGCCTGCCCAGCAATGAATTCTGCAACAAATTAGTTATCATGCAAAGCAGTAATTCTCAAAACCACAGTAATTCTCAAAACCAACTGATTATCAGTATCAACTGGGGAAGGGAATGGGGGCTTGTGAAAATCCAGCTTCCCAGGCTTTATTCCCAAGTGGGAACCTAGAAGTGGGTGATTATGTTGGAGTCAGCCCACTTGCTGGTCTGGGTTTTTAAACCTTTAGGTCAGTGTTGAACTGTTCAGAAGCATACTAGTTATGTGGGGAGAGGGCAGAAAAACTCGCATTCCTGGGCTCCACCCCCAGAGAGTTGATCTAGTGGGGCTGCGGGTGGGGATGAGGCTGGAACTTGCTCTTTTTTTTCCATTTTTTAAATTAATTTATTTTTAAAAATTGAAGTATAGTTGATTTACAGTGTTGTGTTAATTTCTGCTGTACAGCAAAGTGATTCAGTTATACACACACACACACACACACACACACACACACACACACACACACATATACACATTCTTTTTTATATTCTTTTCCATTATGGTTTATCCCAGGATATTGCATATAGTGGAACCTGTATTTTAATCAGACACACTTTGAGAAATCCCACAGGATTGCAGGCTATACCCCTGCAACTGTGCCTTCAAGGGACATGGTACTGCAGGGAATAGAAGTCCCCTTCCGGGTACAACTACAGTTTATCTACTCACCAGACTGAGATCTCTCTTCTTATTTACCTCAAGACAAAAAAGAGAACCTCTCATGGGTACTTCTTACTCCACCATTATCCTAAGAAACAAGTCTTTCTCTCTCTTGTGAACCCCTGGGAACGTAGACTGAAGAGACTGTTCAGTGGGCTTAGTGTGGTGGAGCAGAAGTGACACAGGCATCACTGCTTTACGCCTCGGAATCCTGGGAAATTCCTCAGCCCCTGTGTGAAGGTAATTCACACCATTGTCAGGCTTAATTGAGATCATATGAAAGAGAAGGTGAACTATAAAGTACCATCTAACTTTTTCTTGTTTGTGGTTGATAGAGGAAGCAAAAGTCCAAATAGAAGAGTTACGACCCTGAGCATTTCACAAAGAAATGAGGGCAAGGACAAATTATCCATGTATTGTCTGGGCAACAACAAATTAAGAACTCTGGGAACTTAGAATCTAGTTGATGAGAACCTCAAAGGAAGTCAGTTAATAGAGGTGTCTTCACATTTTTTACTGTGAACAACAATAAACACATTTTATGTTGCAGTCCAGCACAAATGTATAGATATGGTTTATTTAAACAAGTTTCGTGAAATAACACTTAACCCTCACTATACTGACATTTTCTATTCTGTTTCTCTACCAATAGTAACAACAAAATGCCGGTAGCTGCTCTCTAATATCAGGACCTCCTAATAGGTCACAATTTATAGTTTGAAAAAGTTTGTACTAGAAGATGCCTGGTTTTGATAATTTACAAAGAACATCATTAAAGGGTTGGTCTTTAAATTCTTTTATTGGAATAACATGTAGGAAGAGAATCTCATGCCCAAGACCAGTTGGACACTTGATCTGAGTTGATTTTTTTTCCAGGAGTAGGAATATTTGGATATGGGTTCCCAGTGTGGAATCCAGTTTTATAATTGGGCCAGTATTGTGCCTTTGCCGGGGGCTCCTGGGTGAGGAATCAGTAGAACAATCAGAAAGACGTTAATTGAGTAGAGCTTGATGGTCTTCATCAAAGCAAATGGAAATTGAACTAAAAGAGCTTGCATATGTGTGCCACGGAAGCCACAAGGAGATCTATTTCATCGCTATGTCTGCAAGCTAGGAATTGTGTTTTCTTGAGTGATGACTGGAGTTGTTCAGTAGTCCTTAAAATCGGATCAGCTAATTAGGTCTGGCTTCAGATTTCAGAAAGCATCTGCAACTTTGTATGTTCTGGTGCCGATTTCTTATCTTTAACTAATTGTACTTTGGGAAGAAAAATTAATAAATCAAATGAGGAGGAGAAAAAATAGTTCTTGCCAAATTCCCAAACAATAGGTATTGTTGAGCTGTAAGGTTGAAACTCTGTTTGAACCCTAGTTCTTTGGAAGCAACAATTCTAGATTTCTGTTCTTCATTGGCTTTTCTACTTAGCTAGGTTGTTTTTATTGGGAAACATTTTTATTCATTATACAGCTCCGACGATCTATTACAGTAAATGCCTCTAATGGAGGAGAACAAGACAACGTTTAGGAATTTAATTGTTGTTTTCCATGAGATGGACAAAGTGGGTTATTGAGAGTCAAAAAAAAAAAAAAATGGGAAAGCAAGGAAATTGAGTTCATTTTGTTAAGGAGAGCATTTTGTTAAGTCGATGCATTTTTTTTCCCCAGCTGCCAGCAGGTAAAGAGGGTTAGAGTCTGTTAGGTTAGAGCCTTTGTTTAATTCATTACAAAACCATAATTTAAAAGGGATAGTAAGGGAAGAGGACTGAAGCTTTCATCAGTTTGTTTTGTGGGTAAATTATACACCACTGCTGGTAAGGAATATTTTAAATTTCTAAAAGATTTCATGTAGTATAAATACTGTATTATGGTTATATCTATGTATGTAGATATTTATTTATTTATGTCTACTCATTACATTGGGACTCTGTCAGAGCAGGGTCTAGGTCTTTCTCAACTTTCTGTCCTTTAGCAGTAGTGCTACTCAAAGTGTTGTTCACAAATTGTAACTTGTCTGAGACAAGAACAGTACAGAAATAGGGAGTATGCCTTTAATAACTTTTATAGGAATTTGATATTCCTGCGACCTTTTTACCAAATTATCTCTCCACAGTGGATTGGAAATAGAAAACCAACTGGTCAATCGTGAATCCCAAAAAGTTTGAGAAGCACAGCTCCAATGCCTAAGGCAGTACTTGGAAGGCAGCAAGTGCTCAATAAATGCTTGTTCAATTATTCCAGGGAACAGACTTGCTGAGGGGCCTGAGTTAATGATTTGATTCAAGTATTTATTGAGTGTCTACTCTGGGGTAACATTGTAGGCACTGTGGCAGTGTATCTAGAAAAAGAAATGATGGTTATTTCTTTTCATGGAATTAACAGCTAATTTAAAAGATCTCAGAGGTACAAAGGAATTACATAACAGTGCTAGGCAAGATCTAGTTGGTTACTAAAACCTCAGAATGAAGAGTAAACCGTTCTGTACTAAGGTTAAACTGGGAACATGGCACGTGGGTGAATGTGGCGAGGAAAGTTCACAGGGCTTGTGAGGCTGGAGCAGTGAAGGCTGAGTAGGAGTTGAAGATGGAAAAAAGCATTCCAGGCTGGAGTGGTGTGGGGTGAGGCGGAGTGGGAAGGGCTGAGAATAGGAACGAAGGCTCCCTCATACACTAGAGTGAGAGAATGGTCCTCCTCCAGAGGCACTTAGGCAGTGTGGAACACTGGAGAGTTTTGAATATGGAAGAGCCAAGAATTTTTCACGAGGTTATTTCAGAAATTTTGTGAAAAGGAAGGATGTCAAGAAAGTCTGGAGGCCAATGGAGTGAGCCAAAGGGCAGCTGGTGTGGTTTGGGACTGCTTTGAGGCAGAAGAAATGCCAAGAGGCATGTAGCGGAGTCTCTTTTGAGCCAACAGCAATCCACCAGTGTTGGTGTCAGATGTTCCCTCAAGTGCTGTGAACACTTAGGTTCTTGCTAAGATCTTGTTTGCTTAGGTGATGTGGAGTAGTGGACGAAAAAGGAGTGTTACCTCTGGTTCTAAGCGTTTAAGCTCACATGATATGACAACATTGGTATCATTACCTGGTAGACATTGGGGAATTGACGCTGGCTTGAGTGAGAGTGGTAAAGATTTTTCCATTTTTTAGTTTCCTGTGCTAATCGTCAGATAATTTTAGACTGTTGCTGCTTCTGCTGCAGCAGACAGTTGAATCTGATGTGGTTTTATCTCCTCTCTCCAGGTGTGACGAAGACACGGTCTCTCTGCATGAAGATCAGACTGACTGCTCTAGTCTCAGGTAGGACTCACCATTGCTTGGTTCTTAATTATGAAGGACAGAAACCATCTGGGTCTGGTATCTTAAGTCTCTTCTTTGAATTCTAATACTTTGTTCTCATGTTCTGTTTCTTCTAATAGATTATCAGCTGTTGAAGGAAGTTTTGTCTTGTCCACTTTGTATACCCCCCTTAGCACGCAGGACGGTGCCTTTTCTATGGAGAATGCTCAGTAAATGCCTATTGAATTCAACATTGATTAGCACATCTGTTCCCATCATAGACCTTAAGGAAGAGCTTCTAGATTTATTCACCAAACGTGGCATTGAGTGTCTGGATCTTGGTCATCACCAGGTTCACGATATGATGGCAGAACCTTCAGGTTAACCATTTCTTCTACATTTGCTTCACTCAAGCACTTTCACATGCATTTTATTATTTAATCTAAACAACTGAAAGGAAGCTGATGTTTCCCTCCTCATCCTAGATGGAGAAACTGAGGCTCAGAGGGATTATAGCTCATCCAAGGTAACACAGCCGCTATGAGGCAGCATTTGGACACTGGTCTGTGTGACACTTGTTGGGTAACAGACATTTGTTGAAGGCCTTTGTTTCATACATTTTTGTGTGCCAGAAACCAGTGGAGATATGGGATGGAGAAATTCAAACCAATCCCTGCTCCCAGGAATTCAGTTCACTGGAGGAGATAGGCCAGAATATAGATGATGATGCTGCAGTGCATTAAGTGCTGCTTTACTAGCGGGAAACAGAGGATTCACTTAGAGTGACCAAATAGCCCAGTGAGGTTTCTGGGATGGATTCCTGAAGAAAACTCCACATGTCACATGACTCTCTTTTTGGTGGAATATAAGGCCGAAAAACCAAGCAGAGGGAGCAACTTACTGGTAAGCCAACAGAGGGCAGAGAAAATAATTCAACTTGAAGGTATAGCAAGCAGTTCAGGATGGCAGGAACCCTGAGAGCTGAGGATGCCAGGAGTGGTAAGAAATAAAGTTCCAGAGATAAACAAAGACCTGATTACAAAGGGTTTATATACCCTGCTAAGGAGTTTGGAATTTATCCTGGAGGTATTGGGAAGACTAAACATAACCTTCAGGTTTTTCTTTGCAAATAACCACTCGCCCAAGGCCCCAAGTGAGAGTAGCCCCCATTTATTGGATTGTGGTCTTGAGCCAACTTTCTTTGGTAGGCATTTCACAGAGACCGTACTGCCTCTATCACGTAGAGATGCCGGCATCTTCTGGATGAGGGTCACAGAGGTGAGGTGGTGTGGCTCCGGCTGCATTTCTAACAAGTAGGAGGATATTTTGGACTCTTGTTCTTTTCAGAACACCGTGCTCGTTCTCAGTTATGACTGATTCCAGTAAGCGGTGACATAAATTACGTCACCTATATTCTGTTTTGGGGATTTTGAGGAACCAGTAATAGGTTGGAAATGTATTTCTAAAGATGACTTTTCTATTTAGGTTTTATATTTGTGTAATGAGATAAAGATGCTTTTTGCCCCGTTTTTCAAGTCAAGGATGACATTTATAGCTTTTGGGCACCTTGAAACTATGATATGTAAAACAAAATTCAGGTATTATTTTAGGAAGGAGTCTATCAAAAGCGTCGTTTTAGATTTGAAAAGTCATTTTTACTCTTGAGTGCGCTAGAATCCTCCTCGAATGAGGAGCACTTAGGCTATGGTAGAGGCCGCTGTTGCTGCTTCCGTTGCTCACCCAGGAGCATAGGGTGTGCGGATGAGTACTATTTGTCACTAGTGAGGGACGTGCATTTCAAATGAACTAGTGTAGTTCCAACTCATGGTGTGATACTGGTTTCCAAACCCATTAGTGACATACAATTTTTTTTTAATTACAGATCTTAAGGGAGAATATTAACCAGTGTCACTGACATTGTTTTGTTGTTTGTGTTTTCAGTTACTATCATGAAGAATTATTTCACCCGTTGGGTTTTCCTTTACCAGATACTAAGTTTGTCCTGAGGCTTAAGTTTAACTCTTTCACATCATTTTATTTCCACATCTTGTCCAACGACATGCACCCCGGCCATGCTCCAGACATCCTGGCCCAATGTTTTCTCTGCTCTTATCCCAGAGACTAACTGGAGCTCATCTTCCTGATATCAGCTTAGTGAGTTTAATCTTCTATTTGTAAAAAGGCATCCTGAGCAGTCGACATAGAAATCTTTCTTTTGCTGTTCTTGTCTCTTGGCTTTATGTATCCTTGAGCCATGAGGAATTGCTTGCTAGCTGACCTTGCCAAAATCTCTTTTATGGGTACTGCTGGTCAGGGCACAGGAGGGAAAAACACCACCTGGGGGAAGTGGCCAGTCCTACAGAATTGCATGATCTAGTAGTGAATGATTGCTAATGGGTTAAGGACAATCATATTGATCGTATAAAGGGAATGCTCCATCTGGCTATGGTAGTTGCTGAATTCTTAGCAAAATAAGAAAATAAAATGCATCTAGATTTAAGAGGGACAAATGACTTCAAATAAGAGTGTTATTATGTCACTGTTTTTGAGGCAATTGAAGGGGGAGGGCGATGCTGTGTTGAATTTGATTGATGCGTGAAAATGAACACTGCCCTCCCAGCGCTGAGTGTGTGGAGGTAACGCCAGCCAGGTCAGTCTTCTCCAGCCGTTCACACCCTCAGGACCCAGATACTGGGATCTTTGGCTTTGCGTTGAGAGGGTTGTTCAGATAGATGGCTTGGCTGGGTAAAACTTGGCTCTTGTCTTAATTCTATTGAGGTAGTATGTATTCTATTAAAATAGACCCCAGTTAGACTTTTAAATGCGTCTGCAAGTTGTAAGGAGATGGTTAGAGACTTGCCAGTGAGGAGGAAACATCATGCCTTGAACCAGGGACACATGCATGAGAGACTGGGGACCCACCTGACCACTCCAGGTCTGGGTGAATTAGCCCTTTATTTAATCTCTGGGGTTTAGAGTGTTAATCTATAATGTAGGAATGACAGTAGCTAACTGGAATATCTCACATTATTATTGGTGAGAGAAAAACATGACATATGTGAAACTATCTTGAAGTGAAAAATGAAAAACAAGTATGATAGTATGTACAAAGCTACAACTACAGAAAGTATGTATCCACTAGCAAAGATGGGAAGGGAATGTGGTGTGATCTAAAAAGTGACATTCAGTTCTTCTGAAGCAGCCTACACTAAAAAGTTTGCTAGGTACCGTGTAAATGAGCTGCAGTGAGTGTCACCAGCCTCTCTTTCCCAGGGCGGATTATTAGACTTTTTTTGTTTTTGTTTTCAATTTGAAAG
The DNA here is from genome assembly GCF_951394435.1 of Stenella coeruleoalba. NCBI lineage: Eukaryota > Metazoa > Chordata > Mammalia > Artiodactyla > Delphinidae > Stenella > Stenella coeruleoalba. The sequence goes on from NC_137162.1 coordinate 72,491,105, forward strand.
CAGTCACTGTTTATTAACTGACCAGATTACAAAAATAATCATGGTAGATACCTTAGTTCATCCTTCTAATAAGCCTGTTGATCTGGTCTTCCCTGTTGCCAGCATGTCCACCTTCTACAAAATGGGTGCTTTCTAAATTGGGTCTTTCCTGTTCTAGAGATGAAGACGATAAAGAAAATTATCCCGATGCCGGGGCTCCGCTAGAGGAGCCCGTGCCGTCCCGCGAGCCGCCGCAGCATGTAGAGCAGCCCGCGAGGCTGGACGTGCTGCGACCCAGCATGGGCAACTTCAAGTCCCGGAAGCCCAAGTCCATCTTCAAGGCCGAGAACGGGAGGAGCCACGGAGAAAGTCAGGTAGCGGGCCCCACCTCCTCAGACCTTGGCCAAGACGGGTGCTCCTCTGGCGAGAGCACCATTCCGGTGACGGTGATGGTCTGAGCACGTTATTTTGCAGGCGGAGATTAGCGTGACTTGCCATCGCGCACCTGCGACCTGGGACGCGTGCGTGCGCCCCTCCCGTGGGTTAATAGAGGAGTGCGCTGGGCAGGCTGCTCGTTTAGCGCCCTTTCAAACTGATACTCTTAAATGCCGGACTTTGACATTGATTTAGGGGAGCTGCTGCGTCCTTTGTGGGGGAGGGTGGAGGAGGATTTCCAATGAGCTTCACTTATCTAGGGTGTGTAACTCTGGCCCCAAACTTGGAGCCTCTTCTCAGCAAATCAGAAGTCCCAGGGTTATACAGAGCCATTCTTCTTAGGTTTCAGTTTAGTGGGTTTGGAAAAACACTCAAGCGTGTATGTGCATGATTGTACGTGTGTGTAGAATCTGGTTCTTTGAGGTAGATAAGTATTTAAGTGTATGAATGAAGCATCTTTCCAACTTGATTCAAGTAATACATTTTATACACAATTATTTATTTTACTTTTCTAGTCGTAGAGGGATGTATCAAAGAATGTGATTTTTAAAACTCTTAAATACCCCTCAAATAATTTATGGTGCTTTTAAAAGAGATGAAACGAATGTAATCCATTTTAATCTTACTAGGAGGTTAATGGTCCCAGCATTAAGATACTTGTAATGCACCTAACACAGTTTTGGGGACATAGGTGCTTCATTAATGTGACCTTTGCTTTTTTTTTAACACCTAACTGTTAACTTTAAAAATAATGTGGGAGGCTCTCAGTGTAATACGTTAATTATCTAATAACTTGAAGTCCAGTCCAACTTTGCAAACGGGCACCAGGTGATCTTCCTGCTAAAACAACTTGGGCTGGGCAGTTTATTTGACCTTGTAATTTTCTTATTTGCCTTGTGTTTTTTATCTCATTTCTTTTTTGGCATTGTGACCTCTTATTTAGTCAGTTAATTTTGCAGTGAGATGAAATGCCGTGAGCATTTATGAAGTTCTGTTGTAATTTTCTGAAACTGAGTTGAATTGTAGAGAGAGGTTAAGTGTGAAATATCATTTGAGTTATGATTAACTTGAGACCCTGCCTATTACTGAGTGTACCCAACACTTGTTTGATTAGAGAGTCTGGTGCTGGGGAGGACACAGGTACCCAAAGGGCTGCCTGCAGAGTCTGACTGGGTCTGGAGAGACTCTGACCTTGAATCTCCTACTAAAGGTCACCTGTGACATTGTGGACTTTGGGTGACCAGCCGTCTCTCCTAGAATGCCCTCTTTCTTGTCATCCTTTAGTCTGGCCTCAGAGAAATTACGCAGTCGTCACTTGTAATAAGGTGCTAATGGGGCATGTGATTTCCAACACGTTGCTCATGCACAGGAAGATTCCAGGAGAGTGAGGTGCTTGTACAGTCTTTGCAGATAATACAGCATTGGAATCCAAGACTGCACGTAAAATTTCCAGTTCATTCCAAACATCCCAGTGTACACAATGAGATTGTTTTCCCCGTAATGACTAAGAGAACTTCGATAATATCATTTTAGGTCTTCCATATTTTGGAGAAATTTGAAACAGATTTCATTCTTCCCATTTTCTTTGGAGAGATATAATTGACAGTGGTTGAGTACTGATCAAGAACTGAGCATCTAGGGCTTCCCTGGTGACACAGTGGTTGGGAGTCCGCCTGCCGGTGCAGGGGACACGGGTTTGTGCCCCGGTCCGGGAGGATCCCACATCCTGCGGAGCTGCTAGGCCCGTGAGCCATGGCCGCTGGGCCTGTGCGTCCGGAGCCTGTGCTCTGGCGGGAGAGGCCACAGCGGTGAGAGGCCCGCGTACCGCAAAAAACAAAACAAAACAAAACAAAAAAGAACTGAGCATCTATAAATAATATTATTAATAAAGTCAGCTGACACTTATTTAAGCATTTACTGTGCTCCAGGTATGTACCATGTTTACGACAATCCCATGGAATGGTTATTATTATCTTTTTGTACAAATGGGAAAACGAAGGCTCAGAGGGATTACATAACCTCTTTAGTCAGATTTGGAAGAACTTGAGTGGAATGTCTTTTACATAAAAGCACGATATTTCTAACAAGAGGTACCCAGAACTTCCAAGTATGATTCTGGTGATTTACTTACCCCTTTTTATACAAAACCTTTTATTTCACTCTGGAATTTTTTTCCTTTGGTCATATATTGTGTTGCTAAGCAGTAATTAGTTATTGAGAAAAGATTACTTTGGAGAGAATTTTATAAGTATGTTTTTCTTCTCTGCCTTAAAGCTTTGTGATGTTGGTCACATAAGCTAGACAAACATTGTTTGAGTGAATGTTAGCTCCACTAGGACTTAGGTTCCTTGAGGTCAGTGAGTCAGTCTTTCTTGTCCACCTTTGGATCTCCGACACTCAGTCACTCAGTATTATTCAGCGAATGACTCAAAACTGTTTATATATATATATATATATATATATATATACACACACACACACACACACACACACACACACACACACGTATACAATTACATATATAAATATTTTGTAAAATGGTACATACATATATTTCCGTAAAATGGAAGCATTATATCTTTATTCAGTTATAAAAAGTCACATTTCAAAAGAGCATATAGAGAGATTGGTTCAAGATGGCAGAGTAGAAGGACGTGCTCTCACTCCCTCTTTCGAGAACACTGGAATCACAGCTGCTGAACAGTCATCGACAGGAAGACACTGGAACTCACCAAAAAGATACCCTACATCCAAAGACAAAGGAGAAGCTACAGTGACATGGTAGGAGGGACACAATCACAATAAAATCAAATTCCGTAACTGCTGGATGGGTGACTCACAAACTGGAGAACACATACCACAGAAGTCCACCCACTGGAGTGAAGGTTCTCAGCCCCATGTCAGGCTTCGAAACCTGGGGGTCCAGCAACGGGAGGAGGAATTCCTAGAGAATCAGACTTTGAAAGCTAGCGTGATTTGATTGCAGGACATTGACAGGACTGGGGGAAACAGAGACTCCACTCCTGGAGGGCACACACAAAGTAGTGTGCGCATTGGGACTCAGGGGAAGGAGCAGTGACCCCATAGGAGACAGAACCAGACCTACCTGCTAGTTTTGGGGGGTCTCCTGCCAGGGGGGAGGGGGGCGTGGCTGTGCCTCACTGTGAGGACAGGGACACTGCCAGCAGAAGTTCTGGGAAGTACTCCTTGGCATGAGCCCTCCCATAGTCCGTCATTAGCCCCACCAAAGAGCCAGGGTACGCTCCAGTGTTGGGTCGCCTCAGACCAAACACCCAACAGGGAGGGAACCCAGCCCCACCCATCAGCAGACAAGCATATTGAAGCTTTACTGAGCTCTGCCCATCAGAGCAACAGCCGGCTCTTCCCACCACCAGTTCCTCCCATCAGGAAACTTGCACAAGCCTCTTAGATAGCCTCATCTACCAGAAGGTAGACAGCAGAAGCAAGAAGAACTATAATCCTGCAGCCTGTGGAACAAAATCCACATTCACAGATAGATAGACAAGATGAAAAGACAGAGGGCTATGTACCAGATGAAGGAACAAGATAAAACCCCAGAAAAACAACTAAATGAAATGGAGATGGGCAATCTTCCAGAAGAAGAATTCAGAATAATGATAGTGAAGATGATCCAGGACCTTGGAAAAATAATGGAGGCAGAGATCGAGAAGATACAAGAAATGTTTAACAAAGATCTAGAAGAATTAAAGAACAAACAAACAGAGATGAACAACACAATAACTGATGTGAAAACTACCCTAGAAGGAATCAGTAGCAGAATAACAGGCAGAAGAATGGATAAGTGACCTGGAAGACAGAATGGTGGAATTCACTTCTGTGGAACAGAATAAAGAAAAAAGAATGAAAAGAAATGAAGACAGCCTAAGAGACCTCTGGGACAACATTAAACGCAACAACATTTGCGTTATAGGGGTCCCAGAAGAAGACAGAGAGAAAGGACCCAAGAAAATATATGAAGACATTATAGTCGAAAACTTACCTAACATGGGAAAGGAAATAGCCACCCAAGTCCAGGAAGCGCAGAGAGTCCCATACAGGATAAACCCAAGGAGAAACACGCCGAGACACATAGTAATCAAATTTGCAAAAATTAAAGACAAAGAAAAATTATTGAAAGCAGCAAGGGAAAAATGACAGATAACATACAAGGGAACTCCTATAAGGTTAACAGCTGATTTCTCAGCAGAAACTCTACAAGTCAGAAGGGTTTGGCAATGATATACTTAAAGTGATGAAACGGAAGAACCTACAACCAAGATTACTCTACCTGGCAAGTATCTCATTCAGATTCGATGGAGAAATCAAAAGCTTTACAGACAAACAACAGGTAAGAGCATTCAGCACCAGCAAACCAGCTCTACAACAAATGCTAAAGGAACTTCTCTAAGTGGGAAACACAAGAGAAGAGAAGGACCTACAAAAACAAACCCAAAACAATTAAGAAAATGGTCATAGGAACATACATATCGATAATTACCTTGAATGTGAATGGATTAAATGCTCCAACCAAAAGACACAGGCTTACTGAATGGATACAAAAACAAGACCCATATATATGCTGTCTACAAGAGACCCACTACAGACCTAGGGACACATACAGACTGAAAGTGCGGAGATGGGAAAAGATATTCCATGCAAATGGAAATCAAAAGAAAGCTGGTGTCGCAATACTCAGATAAAATAGACTTTAAAATAAAGAATGGGCTTCCCTGGTGGCGCGGTGGTTGAGGGTCGGCCTGCCGGTGCAGGCGACGCGGGTTCGCGCCCCGGTCTGGGAGGATCCCGCATGCCGCGGAGCGGCTGGGCCCGTGAGCCGTGGCCACTGGGCCTGCGCGTCCGGAGCCTGTACTCCGCGATGGGAGAGGCCGCGGCAGTGGGAGGCCCGCGTACAGCAAAAAAATAAATAAATAAAATAAAGAATGTTGGGCTTACCTGGTGGCGCAGTGGTTGACAGTCCGCCTGCCAATGCAGGGGACACAGGTTCATGCCCTGGTCTGGGAAGATTCCACATGCCGTGGAGTGGCTGGGCCCGTGAGCCATGGCCGCTCAGCCTGCACGTCCGGAGCCTGTGCTTCGCAATGGGAGAGGCCACAACAGTGAGAGGCCCGTGTACCGCAAAAAAAAAAATAAAAAAAAATAAAAGTTACAAGAGAAAAGGAAGGACACTACATAATGATCAAGGGATCAATCCAAGAAGAAGATATAACAACTATAAATATATATGCACCCAACATAGGAGCACCTCAATACATAAGGCAACTGCTAACAGCTCTAAAAGAGGAAATCGACAGTAACACAATAATAGCGGGGGACTTTAACACCTCACTTACACCAATGGAGATCATCCAGACAGAAAATTAATAAGGAAACACAAGCTTTAAATGACACAAGACCAGATAGATTTAATTGATATTTATGGGAAATTCCATTCAAAAACATCAGATAACACTTTCTTCTCAAGTGTGCATGGAACATTCTCCAGGATAAATCACATCTTGGGTCACAAATCAAGCCTCAGTAACTTTAAGAAAATTGAAATCATATCAAGCGTCTTTTCTGACCTCAATGCTATGAGATTAGAAATCAATTACAGGGAGAAATGTAAAAAACACAAACACATGGAGACTAAACAATACGTTACTAAATAACCAAGAAATCACTGAAGAAATCAAAGAGGAAATCAAAAAATACCTAAAGACAAATGACAATGAAAACACGAGGATCCAAAAACTATGGGATGCAGCAAAAGCAGTTCTAAGAGGGAACTTTATAGCTATACAAGCCGACCTCAAGAAACAAGAAAAATCTCAAAAAAAACAATCTAACGTTACACCTAAAGGAACTAGAGAAAGAAGAACAAACAAAACCCAAAGTTAGCAGAAGGAAAGAAATCATAAAGATCAGAGCAGAAATAAATGAAATAGAAACAAAGAAAACAACAGCAAAGATCAATAAAACTAAAAGCTGTCTTTGAGAAGATAAACAAAATTGATAAACCATTAGCCAGACTCAACAAGAAAAAAGAGGGAGAGGACTCAAATCAATAAAATTAGAAATGAAAAAGGAGAAGTTACAACAGACACCGCAGAAATGTAAAGCATCCTAGGAGACTATTACAAGCAACTCTATACCAATAAAATGGGCAACCTGGAAGAAATGGACAAATTCTTAGAAAGGTATAACCTTCTGAGACTGAATCAGGAAGAAATAGAAAATATGAACAGACCAATCACAAGTAATGAAATTGAAACTGTGATTAAAAATCTTCCAACAAAGAAAAGTCCAGGACCAGATGGCTTCACAGGAGAATTCTGTCAGATATTTAGAGAAGAGCTAACACCCATCCTTCTCAAGCTCTTCCAAAAAATTGCAGAGGAAGGAACACTCCCAAACTCATTCTCTGAGGCCACCATCACCCTGATACGAAAACCAGACAAAGACTACAAAAAAAGAAAATTACAGACCAATATCACTGATGAATATAGAGGCAGAAATCCTCAGCAAAATATTAGCAAACAGAATCCAACAGCACATTAAAAGGCTCATACACCATGATCAAGTGGGATTTATCCCAGGTATGCAAGGATTCTTCAATATATGCAAATCAACCAATGTGATACACCATATTAACAAACTGAAGAGTAAAAACCATATGATCATCTCAGTAGATGCGGAAAAAGCTTTTGACAAAATTCCACACCCATTTATGATAAAAACTCTCCAGAAAGTGGGCATAGAGGGAACCTACCTCAACATAATAAAGGCCATATACAACAAACCCACAGCAAACATCATTCTCCATGGTGAAAAACTGAAAGCATTTCCTCTAAGATCAGGAACAAGACAAGGATGTCCATTCTCACCACTATTATTCAACATAATTTTGGAAGTCCTAGCCATGGCAATCAGAGAAGAAAAAGAAATAAAAGGAATCCAAATTGAAAAGAAGAAGTAAAACTGTCACTGTTTGCAGATGACATGATACTATACATAGAGAATCCTAAATATGCCACCAGAAAACTACTAGAGCTAATCAATGAATTTGGTAAAGTTGCAGGATACAAAATTAATGCACAGAAATCTCTTGCATTCCTATACACTAATGATGGAAAATCTGAAAGAGAAATTAAGGAAACACTCTCATTTACCATTGCAGCAAAAAGAATAAAATACCTAGGAATAAACCTACGTAGGGAGACAAAAGACCTGTATGCAGAAAACCATAAGACACTGATGAAAGAAATTAAAGATGATGCCAGCAGATGGAGAGATATACCATGTTCTTGGATTGGAAAAATTAATATTGTGAAAATGACTATACTACCCAAAGCAATCTACAGATTCATTCCAATCCCTATCAAGTTACCAATGGCATTTTTTACAGGACTAGGACAAAAAATCTTAAAATTTGTATGGAGACAAAAAAGACCACAAATAGCCAATGCAGTCTTGAGGGGAAAAAACGGAGCCTAGGAATCAGACTCCCTGACTTCAGACTATACTATAAAGCTACAGTAATCAAGACAATATGGTATTGGCACAAAATCAGAAATATAGATCAATGGATCAAGGTAGAAAGCCCAGAGATAAACCCACGCTCTGACGGTCAACTAATCTATGACAAAGGAGGCAAGGATATACAGTGGAGAAAAGACAGTTTCTTCAATAAGTGGTGCTGGGAAAACTGGACAGCTACATGGAAAAGAAAGAAATTAGAACACTCTTTAACACCATACACAAAAATAAACTCAAAATGGATTCGAGACCTAAATGTAAGACCATATAAAACTGTTAGAGGAAAACATAGGAAGAACACTCTTTGGCGTAAATCACAGCAAGATCTTTTTTGATCCACCTCCTGGAGTAATGGAAGTAAAACAAAAAATAAACAGATAGGACCTAATGAAACTTCAAAGCTTTTGCACAGCAAAGGAAACCATAAACAAGACAAAAAGACAACCCTCAGAATGGGAGAAAATATTTGCAAACAAATCGTCGGGCAAAGCATTAATCTCCAAAATACATAAGCAGCTCATGCAACTCAATATTAGAAAAACAAACAACCCAATCAAAAAATGGACAGAAGACCTAAATAGACATTTCTCCAAAGAAGACATACAGTAGGCCAAGAAGCACATGAAAAGCTGCTCAACATCACTAATTATTAGAGAAATGCAAATCAAAATATTGTAATTTTGTGAGGTATCACCTCACACCAGTTAGAATGGGCATCATCAGAAAATCTACAAACAACAAATGCTGGAGAGTGTGTGGAGAAAATGGAGCCCTCTTGTACCATTGGTGGGAATGTAAATTGATATAGCCACTATTGAGAACAGTATGGAGGTTCCTTAAAAAAACTAAAAATAGAATTAGCATATGACCCAGCAATCCCACTACTGGGCATATACCCAGAGAAAACCATAATTCAAAAAGACACATGCACCCTAATGTTCATTGCAGCACTATTTACAATAGCTGGGTCATGGAAGCAACCTAAATGCCTATCGACAGACAAATGGATAAAGAAGATGTGGTACATATATACAATGGAATATTACTCAGCCATAAAAAGGAACAGAATTGGGTGATTTGTAGAGACGTGGATGCATCTAGAGACAGTCATACAGATTGAAGTAAGTCAGAAAGAGAGAAACAAATATCGTATATTAACGCATATATCTGGAACCTAGAAAATGGTACAGATGAACCGGTTTTCAGGGCAGAAATTGAGACACAGATGTAGAGAACAAACGTATGGACACCAAGGGGGGAAAGCGGCGGGGGGTGGTGGTGGTGGTGTGATGAATTGGGCTATTGGCATTGACATGTATACACTGATGTGTATAAAATTGATGACTAATAAGGACCTGTTGTATAAAAAAGTAAAATTATAAAAAAGAAAAAAGAGCATATAATCATGACTCATACAGATATGAAGTAGACACATATGAAAAATTTCATTTAAATCATGAGTTAATGAGGGAACAAGTAAGATATTACAACCGGTTCAAAAAAGAATGCAAAGTATCGCACATTTATAGTCTGGCAAGGAATGGTGAGATAAATTTTTAGATGCACACAAAATTGGCAAAACTTGGTATATCTGTAGGGTTATAACTACTTTCCTGGGGGCACAGTTTGCATTTCTGTGGAGGGAAATTATTTGCACTGTCATTGGTTTCTACAAGCTAACTGCTATCTGCATAACCTTGTAAATTAGCCTAGTCATAGGCAAACAAAAGCTGAGATTATACAGATGGATGAGCTAGCCAGAACATCCACTAAATTTCAAAGTCTTTTATAATTTTTTCTTATATTCTCTTCCTCCCTCCCTTCCTTCCTCCTTCTTCCTTGTTGTCAGAATAATCTCAAAGGGATATTAACCTTGATCACAAGGTAAGACTAGTCTCATTAGGTTTGGCCTTATTATTTACCTAAGTGTAGCAAGAGTGTTCATTTATCATATAGGTATTCTTACATATGCTTTGCAAAATCTAGAGCCATATGGTTTTGAATAATTACAAAGTTAACATGTCTCTGGAGGTTTTCATAAGGAATCTCAGCTTGGACCTTAAATGCCTCTATTATTTGCACTCTTAAGGCAAATCAAGTTCAAGAAATTCTCTCCACCTTATTTCACCTGCAGTACTTATGCATTTGGGTAAATTCCTCTTTTCTTGAAGTCCCCAAAATAACTTCATGTTCCTGGACTGCCAGGGAGTGATGGTCCTTACCGCCTGTAAGGTTGGATCCTGTGAACTAGATAGTAGCGCGGTTATCCTGAGAGTCCTTTGTAGGCATTGGTGCCATAGTAAAGCCACATTAGTTCCTCACAATCGGCCTGTTCTACCTGATCCAAGGAGCATCATTCTCAATATGACATTCTAGGCAAGATGTTAGTTACATAACAGATTTCTCCAATTATATCCTGGTAAAAAGGAAGACATTATTATTGAATATTTTAAATAACCCGATCACCATTGAAAGTAAGGACATTTGGTATGAGTTTCTGAACTCTGGGGGTCAGTGAGACTCAGATATCATTTTTAAATATTTCATTTCAGTTTATATAAACAGTGGTTTTTAAATGTAGGTTCTGTTATCATTCAGGTATGATGAGACCCACAGAACAGAAGATGACTACCATTTGGAAAGGTTTCTACTTGCAGTTCTTAAGAGGGATGGGGCATGCCATGTCATGCAGGGCCACATGGGGAAGCACCAGGGTTGATCCAGGAGGAAGATGGGGCAAGGAGACAGCATGGGTGGAGACTTTATTGTGTTTTTTATTGGAAAGGTGAGGCAAGGCAGAGTAAGCCGGTTTAAAATTGGCTAGTCTGAATGATTTCAGTGGACTCTGAGGTATGGGGTTCTCACTCGTGGTCTGGTACCTGGCCCTGGGTCATAAGGTAGAGGAGAATTACCTCTTGGAGCATATGAACCAGATAGAGGAGGTGGTTGAGAGTATGGATTCTGGACTGGTTAGTTTGCACATGAAAGGCACACTCTGGGGCAAGTCATTTGTCGTGTTTGCTATCCCTAAGAATTGGTTAGTCCTGGGAGAGAGTCTCTCCCCAGTCACTGAGGCTGGAAATGCCAGAGCATCAAGAATAAGGAAGATCATCAAAAACCGTTAATACAAGAATCTACTAAATTGTATGGGTAGCAAATCATTGAAGTAGAGAGAAAGGACTTTCTTATAGATCCATAAGAGAGAACATTAAAACAACTATATTCCAGTCAGATAACCACTGTAAAATTTCCCTTATCAGTCCATTCACTATGGACTGTGTAATTAATTCTTGTTCCACTTGATCTTGGGTTAGCAGTAGCATGAAGTTGTCTGCTTCTTGACTGAAATTCTGCACGTCCTGACTCAGCCCATTGGTGTCATCAGATGCCTATACCCAAGAGTCTGTTCCTTGACCTGTCAATTATTTAAAATATCTGGGCCTTTACCATGGGACTCCTGAGAGTATTCTTTGTTGAAGACACAAACTCTGGCGTGAAGCTGATAGTAGAACCTTCAGGCAAGTATCTGAGGAAAACAAACATCTGTAGATGACAGAAACTGAAAGTGATTTTGGTTAATTTACTACTAGTAATTTTCAAATGTGAAAAGTCTAATGACATTTCAAAATAAAAATGATACATTAATGTGACATGCAAAACACGATAATAAAACCAATCCCTCCAAGTTAGAATGTTTCAAAGGATAATAAATAAGCCTGTTTTTAAAGAACTCAGGGAATTTAGTTCTGGTTTTACAAAAATGGAGGAATATAATTCTTACAGATGAGAAAAACCTTGAAATATAGAATAATAATCCTAAAAGAAGATGCCAAGATTATCAAGTAAAAAATTCATTAAGTCTCGTGTGGGTCTTAGACATCTGCATTGTTATTAAACTGCACAGACAAGTCTGCAGTACATCCCTAATTGAAAACCACTGGCCTGGATGGTGCTAGATTTAAAGGAAAGAAGTAAGGCCGTGGACAAGTCAATGTTTTAAATAATAACCACAGTTATCACTGATAATATTAGAGTGTTGCTGTCTAATATCACCACACAAAGCTCCACAGGACCAGAACAGATATACAAGAGTTTGATAGAACTATGTATTTCATGAGAGTTTTGATCAAAGGGTAAGTGACCCATTAACTACATTTACCATCCACTGTGGTAGAGAGTAGTTCTATTCATAAAGCTGGATTTATTTGGGGAACTTGAGCTTATGCTACAAATCCTGCCTGAGACTTCTTGCCATCATCAAAACACAGTTCTAACTGGTCTGTTATGAGAGCATTATTCCCCAAAAGTACCTGTGAAGAACCGATGGTCACAACTTTTATAACTTAGAAGCAACCCTCTTTGAAGCTGAAGGTTTAGCTAGTGCCATTTCTGGGTTCTGTTGTCACAAAGTTTGTATTCAGGACCCCAGAGTGGATCTGCAGTCTGATCCTAATCATTTGGGGAATGACAGTATGGGCAAGGGAGAAACGGCCAGATAGGAACCATTGAAAGTTTTGATCAGTCTTACCTTCCTGATCAACCCCAAAGTCAGAATCAGAAATTCTACTTATAGAGGGTCAGATTAAATCTAATTTAGAGCAACTTTCCTTTAATCCATAGAGTAGCAGAATCTGAGGTTTTGTGTGTATGTCTGAATGTGATTCCAGTTTTGTACCTACTATGAATGATGTAAAAGAGGGGGGCTTTAGGTGTATTTGCTGATCCAATAAAAGTTCAGGAACCAGGAAGGCAAGGCAAGAGTCTCCTCAAAGAAGTTAAGATATTTAATATCTCAACATAATAAAAGCCATTTATGGCAAACCAACACCAACATAGTACTAAAGAGTGAATATCTGGAAGCCTTCCCACTGAATTCTGGAATAAGACAAGGATGCCCACTCTAACCACTTCTATTCAACCTAGTTTTAGAAGTTCTAGCCACAGCAATCAGACAGAAAAATAAAATTATCCAAATTGGAAAGGAAGAGGTAAAATTATCTTTATATACAGTTGACATGGTACTCTGTATAGAAAACCCTAAAAATGCCACACAAAAACTACTAGCACTGATAAATGAACTCAGCAAGGCAGCAGGATACAAGATTAATATACACAAATCTGTTGCATTTCTTTACACTAGCAGTGAAATATCAGAAAGAGAAAGTAAAAACAAAATCCCATTTAAAATCACATTAAAAAATTATCTAGGAATAAACCTAACCAGGGAGGTAAAAGACTTATATGCTGAGAACTATAAAACATTCATAAAGAAAATCAAAGGTGATTCAAGGAAGTGGGAAGATGGAACGATATCCCATGCTCTTGGATTAGAAGAATTAATATTGTTAAAATGGCCATATTACCCATAGCAATCTACAAGTTTAATGTGATCCCTATCAAATCACCTATGACATTTTTCACAGAATGAGAACAACTAATCCTAAAATTTATATGGAACCATTAAAGACCCAGAATTGCCAAAGCAATCCTGAGGAAAAAGAACAAAGCTGGAGGCATAACCCTCCCAGACTTCAGACAGTACCACAAAGGTACAGCAATCAAAATGGGGCAGTATTGGCACAAAAACAGACATATGGATCAATGGAACAGAATAGAGAGCCCGTAAATAAACACACACGCCTGTGGTCAATTAATCTTCAACAAGGGAGGCAAGAATATACAATGGAGGAAAGGCAGTCTTTTCAGCAAATGGTGTTGGGAAAGCTGGACAGCCCCATGTAAATTAATGAAATTAGAATACTCCCTCACACTATAGATCAATACAAAAATAAACTCAAACTGGCTTAAAGACTTAAATATAAGGCATGACACCATAAAACTCCTAGAAGACAATGTAGGCAAAACATTCTCTGACATAAATCTTAGCAATATTTTCTTAGATCAGTCTCCCAAGACAATAGAAATAAAAGTGAAAATAAACAAATGGGACCTAATCAAACTTAAAAGCTTTTGCACAACAAAGGAAACCATAAACAAAATGAAAAGACAACCTGTGGACTGGGAGAATATATTTGCAAATGATGCGACTGATGAGGGATTAATTTCCAAAATATATAAACAGCTCATGAAACTCAATATCAAAAAAACAAACAACCCAATCAAAAAATGGGCAGAAGACCTAAATCGACATTTCTGCAAAGAGGCCATACAGTTGACCAACAGGCACACGAACATATGCTCAACGTCGCTAATTATTAGAGAAATGCAAATCAAAACTACTATGAGGGGGCTTCCCTGGTGGCGCAGTGGTTGAGAGTCTGCCTGCCGATGCAGGGGACGCGGGTTCGTGCCCCAGTCCGGGAAGATCCCACATGCCACGGAGCGGCTGGGCCCGTGAGCCATGGCCGCTGAGCCTGCACGTCCGGAGCCTGTGCTCCGCAACGGGAGAGGCCACAACAGTGAGAGGCCCGCATACGGCAAAAAAAAACCCCAAAAAACCTACTATGAGGTATCACCTCACACCGGTCAGAATGGCCATCATCAAAAAGTCTACAAATAAATAAATGCTGGAGGGTGTTTGGAGAAAAGGGAATCCTCCTACACTATTGGTGGGAATGTATATTGGTGCAGCCACTATGGAAAACAGTATGGAGGTTCCTTAAAAAACTAAAAATATAGTTGCCATATGATCCAGCTATCTCATTCCTGGGCATATATGCAAAAAAGAGAAAAACTCTAATTAAAAAAGATACATGCACCCCAATGTTCATAGCAGCACTATTCACAATAGCCAAGACATGGAAGCAACCTATGTGTCCATCAACACATGAATGGATAAAGAAGGTGTAGTGTGTGTGTGTGTGTGTATACATGCATATATATACACACACATATATATGTAATGAAATATTACTCAGCCATAAAAAAGAATGAAATAATGCCATTTGCAGCAACATGGATGGACCTAGAGATTATCATACTAAGTGAAGTAAGTCACAGAGACAAATATTATATGATGCGTGGAATCTAAAATGTAATACAAATGAACTTATTTCCAAAGCACAAAGAGACTCACAGACAGAAAACAAACTTATGGAACTTCACTGGTAGTGCAGTGGCTAAGAATCCGCCTGCCAATGCAGGGGACATGGGTTGGACCCCTGGTCTGGGGAGATCCCACATGCCGTGGAGCAGCTAAGCCCATGCGCCACAGCTACTGAGCCTGCACTCTAGAGACTGCAAGCCACAACTACTGAGCCCTCACATCACAAGTACTGAAGCCTACACACCTAGAGCCCGTGCTCTGCAACAAGAGAAGCCACCTCAATGAGAAGCCCGCACACCACGATGAAGAGTAGCCCCTGCTCACCACAGCTAGAGAAAGCCCGTGCGCAGCAGTGAAGACCCAATGCAGCCAGAATTAAATAAATAAATAAATTTATTTAAAAAAACCCAAAAAACTTATGGTTACCAAAGGGGAAGCGGGGAAGGGTAAATTAGGAATATGGGATTAACAGATACATACTACCATATATAAAATGGATAAACAATAAGGATTTACTATATAGCACAGGGAAGTATATTCAAGATCTTGTAATAACTGATAATGGACAAGAATTGAAAAAAAGAATATATTGATGTATATATATATTTGAATCACTGTGCTGTACATCTGAAACTGACACAGTATTGTGAATCAAGTATACTTCAAGAAAAGAAATAGTTGAGATATTTAGAATAAGGAGAATGTTCATTTGACTAGGATCAGCTACAGGTTTCCTTTCTGCTTTTGTATTCCTGTCTTCCTGAGAGGGCTTTGTGAAAGAATGGCTTGGATAAGGACCATTTAATGACCTGTCTCCTGAAAGATCAAGTTTTATTGATGATGATTTTAGAGTTTACTGATACGATGAACTTGAAGTTAAAACAAGACTTGTGAATTTGTGCTGACCAGGAACGGTTCATCGAAGTAGAATCCTGTGAACAGTTTGCTATCCTGTGGAATGTCATATTAAATAGCAAACACTTTTTCTAGGAAGGAGAACTAATTGAAGGCAGTAGAGTATATATGTTGTAATATTTTGTGAAAAATTACACAAAATGTGGCGAGTGGGTGAAATGGGTGAAGGTGGTCAAAAGATATAAACTTCCAGATATAAGATAAATAAGTCCTGGGAATGTAATGTACAGCATGGTGACTGTAGTGAATAATACTGTGTTGTATATTTGAAAGTTGCTAAGAGATTAGCTCTTAAAAGTTCTCATCACAAGAGAAAAAATATTTGTGACTGTGTGGTGGTGAATGTTAACTTGACTTATTTTGATCATTTCACACTATATACATATATCAATTCATTATGTTATAATGTTATGTCAATTATATCTCTATAAAAAATATGTGTGCCCTATCTCATGATGAACAATGAGCTCTGGAGGTTTCATCTCTCCCCTTTAGAATATTTAGGTAATTTTTCATCTTGGAAAACTTTGGAATTGATTGACAGTGAGACCCTCACCCCTGCCCCAAAAAGCCCCAACACGTATACTTTTTATTTATCGTGTGTCACCACCAGTCTTGATCAGTCTTTCCTGTTTTGGGTACAGTTTCTACCATTTTCTAGAACTATTTGTCTCACATTAATCTTTTGTATTCACAGTTTCCCGATTACCTAGTAAAAAAAATATAGAAACCTACTATTTAATTTAAAAAATCCCTATTTATTGACGTTCCTCTGCTGATTAAATTAACATATGCTAAACAGGAGTTTGGGGTTAACATATACACGCTACTATATACAAAATAGAAAATCAACAAGGACCTACTGTAGAGCATAGGGAACTCTACTCAATATTCTGTAATAACATAAATAGGAAAAGAATCTGAAAAAGAATAGATATATGTATATATATAACTGATTCATTTTGCTGTACACCTTAAACTAACAAACAATTGTAAATCAACTATACTCCAAAATAAAGTAAATATTAAAAAAAATAGGGAGTTCCCTGGCCTTCCAGTGGTTAGGACTCGGCGCTTTCATACCGAGGCCTGGCTTCAATCCCTGGTTGGGGAACTAAGATCCCACAAGGCGCGTGGCATGGCCAAAAAAAAAAAAAAAAGGCAAACAAAAATAAATAAGTACAATTTATCAGTATTCCAAAAAAAGTAAAATAAAATGAACATATACTGGTTTTTAAAAAGGCAATAGATTTTATATGTTGTAATACTTTGTGAAAAATTAAAATCACTTCTGTATTGCTATAGTATTAATCCCTAATAACCTGGTTTGGGGATGATTAGATTTGACTAACAGAGCCAGCTTCTTGTATTGGACCTAGTAAGTGTCCAGAGGGCATTTAGAGTTAGCTCTGGTAGATTGAGTCTAACCATCTTCACTGCCTTCCAGCTGGCATCAGGCTATGCATCAGCCTTCTGTCCTCCCCCTCTGGTGACTATTTTAGCAGAAGACAAAAAGTAGAAGGCTATATAGAGAGTTTTCTGTGTGAGCTGTGTATACTGTGATCCTGCTGCTAGTCCACTTCCTTGGGGAGACCAGCTGTTCGGTCTGGTGTACATCAGCATTAGGTTTCTTCCACTTGGCTCTAGTAGATGTGTTAAGAAGCTGGAAAGGGATCTAGGTCTGATTGTGAAAACTGCATTTTTATCTTTTTGCAGAAATGAAAACCCCCTAAACACTTTTCAGGCAAAATAACCTAACTTTGAAGTACTTACTACATTTCTGTTTTTGGAGAGTATAGCCCTTATTTTTACTGTGTTCGACTCTTAATTAAAAGAAAGACAATAGTTAATTCTGTGTCATTTTTTTACCCAAAAAGGAACTAGGGTTCTGTTTCCAATTGTAAATCTACTTTATGTACATTGTTCTTAATATATTATTGAACCACTGAGCTAGTGCAAATGGTAAAAGCAAGAAAACCAGTACAGCTGATTGACTTTGAAATTGAGAACCCTGGAAAGCTAAAATGAACTTCAAATAGAATTTCACCTTCTTTTCAGTAAAAGGAAGACGTCTGGGTTCTGAATATGCCTTTGAAGGCTTTCTGCAGTTGTGTCAGAAGCATGAATTCACTGTGATTCTAACAATTGGTCTTAGTTAGATAATTGTTTTGACACATTAGTTAGTGTTGCATTATTTCTCTTGTATGGTTTTGCAGCTCTGGTGTAGAGGTTTTACTTCAGTTCTTGTTGAGGTATGGTTTTTGGGAAGACTTGTTACTGGTCAGGATGAAAGGTGGTCCTCTGGATTTTTTTCCCAGGTTCCCCATCACTCCTCCGAGAGTCAAATGGTTGAGATTCAGGGGGATAGAGTGTTGAGAAATTCAGGGTCCTTGAAAGTGAGCCCATCAGAGTCAATGTTTGGATTTACTTGTTTTTCATGGTGTATCAGATTCTGATTCTCCTCCTTGAAATAACAACCCGTGTATTCTTAGTGATTAAGCTGATGAAGAAAGATATTTTTAGGAAGGAATCTGCAATGTCTGTAATATAACTTGATTACTTTTTTCAAGTAAGCGACTATATTCAGTTTAATACTGAGAAGAAGGAATCTTAAAATTAAGCGATGTGCCTTTTTTGCCTGGGCACTGAATCTCAAAAGTTAAAAAAAATTGTCAGAGGGAATCTGTGTTTACATAACTGGTTTGAGACAAGCTTATGAGCAATGGGACATTTTAAATGTTGGCATTGTAGTGCTCAAGGCCACATCATCTAATTGGTATTCCACTTATGATGGAAGTAACAGAATAATTCCCCTTAAAAACATGAACAAGATGGTATTGATGGTGTTGGTTCTTCTGAGTATAGCAATGGAAGATGGCAAGGAATGATCTCCACTGACACGCTGACTATGTTGTTTAGCAGAGATGCAGGTGGCTCCCATATAGGATGGCTCTTAAACTCGTTTATCTTCTTCTTCTGCATCCTTTGCATAGGTAAATAAATTCCGGTTTAAAGAATCTCTGATTCCCTTACGTAGTTCCAGAGATGGTTTCTAACATTATACATGTAGCCCTATAAAGTCCGCCCATAGTCAAGACCTATCAACATATAGAAAGGGGAGTAAAGCACCCATGGGATACCATTGTCCCTGTTGACACCTGCTGCCCTTCCGTGGCGTTCCAAGACTTGCTCCCTCTACTATGGAGGATTTTCCTTTAATAACTCCCAGAGATAAACAATTGAATGGCAGTATATAGTGTGGTAGTGGAAAGCATGGTCTATAGTTCCTGATGGATATGGGTTCAGATTCCTTCTCAGTCACTTACTTTCTGTGTGGATTTAAGCATCTACTTACTAGCTTGTGTTAGTTTTCCATCTATAAAGCAGAGATGATAATTTGTATTTACTTTAAGAGTTTGTTGAGAAAAGTGATAACCATACAACCTTAACTGTTCAGCAAGTTTCAGGGGGCTAAAAAGAGTATATAGAATGTTTTCTTATAGACTCATTTGGCTGGATATACACTAAAACTTCAATAATTGCATGTCTCCTGAGTTAGGCTAGGCTGGGCTCTGCTGCAATAACAAATAATCCCAAACCTTTGTAGTTTAAACCAACAAAAGTACATTTCTTATATATGTTATATATCCATCATTAGTTACCAGGAAGTGTGTTCATGGCAGTCAATTAAGGACTCAAACTAACCAAACAGTGACAATCTTCAACATTCTGGTTTTGAGTCAGAGAAAGAAGAGAGCTCTGGAGGATTCTGGACCAATAATTAGAAGATTTAGGCCTGAAGCCACACGCAGTATTTCCATTCTCTACTAATTGGCCAGAGCTGGTCATGTATTTTCCCTATGACCACAGCTTTGTAACATAGCGACAAGGTAGTCTAAAACTACAATGTGTCCCCAGGGGGAGACTGAAATCCTGGCCAGCAGCACTAATGACTTCCACATCTCCTTTCCAACTAGCATATAACCTAAGGCAAGA
Organism: Stenella coeruleoalba; assembly: GCF_951394435.1. Lineage (NCBI taxonomy): Eukaryota > Metazoa > Chordata > Mammalia > Artiodactyla > Delphinidae > Stenella > Stenella coeruleoalba. The sequence continues at coordinate 72,510,993 of NC_137162.1, forward strand.
AGAAGTTAATTGGTCTTTTTCTCTTCCAGTTCTTCAAAATACTGAGGTATTAATGTTCTTAATGTCAAAGACTGGAAGAAGAAAGAGAGCACTAATTAGGCTACTTCGCCAAAGGAGATACATGGCATTATATTATTGTTTTGTACAGGAATTGGAGTTTTAGATAAGCATCCCATCTGCTAAACACCTGCTTCATTATTATCAGGAAAAAAAAGTAGGTTTAGTTATTGATTTTTTTCCTCTATTGCCAATGAAACTTCAGAGTTCATCAACTATCTTTTAGTTAGGAATAATTGTGGTTTTAGTCTTGCCAGAAGATGGTACTAACTTTGGGATATGCTAGCTAAACGTGTGGTACTATGGTTAAGAGGCATTTTAAAATTTGATCCCCAAATAATCCTTTGTATAGAAAGTGGATTTGACAATTGGGATCTTGTCAGCTGGGTTTCTCCATACACACAGATATGCAAATTCACATCCTCATGTATTCAGTGGTATTTATCCAAGAGCAGGGTGTTCTATAAGCAAAGAAAACAGCTTAGTGAGGACTTAGCCAGCCTGTTTTGGAGCTTGGAAGCGAAGCTGTTTGAGAAGTCTGGAGAGCAGAAACATAATGAACTGACATTTTGGGGAACTAAGAATTGCCAATCTAAACTTTATCAAACATGGTTAAATATCACTTTGGGACTGAGACATAACATATCAACCTCAAGCCTGCAATTTTAGGCTCCATATTTTGCAAGAGATGTAGTTGCTGGATAGAATATGGGCTACGCTGTTAAATTTGAATTTCAGATACACAATAATTTTGCAGTGTAAGTATGTCCCACGTAGATATTGCTTTGAACAGGAATGGGAGTTTTGTGCGAGCAACTATCTATATGGGATATACTTATACTACAGTGTTGTTCATTGTTTATCTGAAATTCAAATTTAACTGGACATTATGAGTTTTTATTTACTAATATGGTGACTGTATCAAGAATGAATGGCATGAACATTTAACCTCATTCACCTCCTCTTCCAAGGTAGAAGTAACAGTTGCTCCCATGTGGCCTGAGAGTATCAGGATGAAATTTTTTTTTTTAGCTCGATCCTTCTAAGATAGTTAAAGCAGGCATAGGAAGGGAAGTCAGCATCCTGTCCAGATCTCGAGGCTTATTGCTGTATATATTTTACATCTATAGCTATTTTTCAAATAGCTTGAAACATTCTGGAAAAAGCAGATGATAGAGCCTTAAAACCTGGATAGAAGTGCAAAAAAGTTTGAAAATCTGCCCTCAAAGTCTGCAGACTATCTCACTGGACCCTCCTTGCCGTGAGTAGTAGCTGTCATCAAGTCAATAGAAAGGCTGACTTTGATGAGCCCGTTTCCATGTTAAAATGATCAAAAACAACATAATTGATGTCAGACAGAACAATAGTGCTGTGTTTTGAGGATTAACCCTCCTGGAGATAAGCAGAGACAGAGGCTTGCTGCCTTGAACATTGCTGCTCTAGCCTGAGGCTACTGCCACATACAAGAATGGCTTTTCTATCTCAGGCATCCTTTTGTCACGTAGTTGGTTGACTCTGGCACAGGTAACCGGTGGTTTTTGAGTCATGGCACTTTGCCTTCCCACCCAATTATAAACCCTGCTTAGTTTCGTTATGAATCTTTTTTTATTTTTTAAATAGCTGAGTCCTCTGCAGTGTTAACTATTGCTTAATAAGCTGTAGCCACAATTAGGGGATTTCTTGCAGGAACAGAGATGTTCAACTCTGCATCTTTTGTTCCTTAACACGCAGAACTACAATATGATGATTTGCTTGGCTTGGTAATGTTGCTGTGTGCCAGGGAAATTTCCAGTAGAAAAGGTCATCCCAGTGTTAGATTTTCAGACTTTTCAGCTGTGACTAACATTAAATGACCAAAGGGATACTGTCAAGGTTTAAAAAGCTCTCTTAATCAGTCTGCCAGTGCCGTGGGCGTAAGGGGTTGGCTTTTAGTGTGGTTTAATCCAGAAAACGCCAACTGTATTGAAGTTATGACCTGCCAGATTTAAAGTCCACCAGGGGAAAATTGTTGAATGTTGTGCTTGTGGAGCCATAGAAGGGCACTGCCCCCACCCCGCTGACCTCTTCTCTGTTCTCTCTGCTGTCTTCTCAGTTGTATTGAAATGGACATTTGATTCAGACACCGGGACAGCCTGGTCCAGATACCGCTCCCTCTGAAAGACAAGGGGACTAAAAAAAAGACTGAATTAGTTTACCTCTAAATAAAAAACAGGCAGATACTCATGATTTAAGGCTCCTTTAAAAATTCTATTTATTTGTTTTTTACTGATTACTTATAAAGACTTCAACAACTGTAATCTTTTCTACCTGATGTGAAACAGCAAGGTGGAAATAGAGAACAAATCAAAACATATCACCCTATTAAATCTCTGACTGTCTCACTTCCACCTCATGCTTAAAAAAGAGGATGGGAAGTCAGTGATTGGTTCCCGATGTGATAGAGTTTGGAGGAACCAGGGTCTGGATGTTAGAGCCTTCCCTGGGCCATCTACAGGGCAGGAATCTGGTGAGCTCTGCTATAGCTGATGCAGTCTTGGGGGTCTCTAGGGTTTAGAGGCAAGTGAGGGACCCAGCAGACAGTTCCCCCCAGAGGAAAGCAGATACTGGGGTGGGCTTGAAGTAGGCATCAGGATGAGAGGGCAGCAGGGAGCTCACGCTAGGAGAGAGACAGGGATCTAACCTCTGGGAGTGGAGATAAAATTCTAATTCAGAAAACAATGGAAGTCTTTGCAGATACTATTTTAAAAGACTTTTAAATCAGAAAATGTAGTAGCTGCAACTGTACTTGAGCATTATTTTCCTGTCATTGAAAATTCCATTATTTGATTAAAATTTCTGAAATGACACTTCTAGAATTTATTACAGTGTCTGATTGCAGTGCTGTAACTCTGAACACATTTTGTCATAGACTAGGGTACTTTTGAAGTTTGTTTATTTTGGCTTCCTCTTACTTGTGACCTAACTGCTAAAAGCGATTTATCTCAGAGCCTTTTAAAGTTGTATTCTTTAGAAGGAGGTTTTTCCATTGCAAACAGTACTAAAGAGTCTTTAACACACATACAAATGATCCTCTGTCTCTTTCTTTCCTTCCTTTTTTTTTTTTGGCCGCACAGCGCCACATGGGGGATCTTAGTTCCCTGACTGGGGATTGAACTCCTGCCCCCTGCAGTGGAGACACGGAGTCCTAACCACTGGACTACCAGGGGAGTCCCTCTTTATTTCTAAGTGGATGATTTTAATGTCATCTTCTTTAGCCTTAGCGATTTCAGGACCTACATTCTATTTCAAAGATGGCCTTATCTATGCAGACTGACCTGGCCTTTTCTTTCACTTCCCAGGTTGTCGGTTTCAATAATAGTCCCTTCCTGGGCAGCAACATCATCTATCAATTTTGCTTGATTTGCCAAAACAGGCTCAGTAACATGGTGTTTCATCAGTGATGCTGGGCTGAGTATGCCAGAGGGGGCCTCTGTTTCCCCTCTTGTAACTTGAGGAGTGTCATGTGTTGGATACTCTCTCCCCCAAATTCATGTCCACGTGGAACCTTAGGATGTGACCTTATTTGGAAATATGGCAGTTGCAGATGTAATTAAGGTAAGAATTCAGAGGAGATCATCATGGATATAGGATGGGACCCTAAAGCCAATGACTGGTGTCCTTCTAAGAAGAGAGGGAGTCGGGGGGGAAAGAGAGAGACACACAGGGAAGAGGCCATGGCAAGTTAGAGGCAGAGATTGGAGTGATGCTGCAACAAACCAAAGAACGCCAGGAGCCTTCCAGGCCTAGAAAAGGCAAGGAAGGATTCTCCCCTAGGGCCTTTGGAGAGAGCGTGACCCTGCTGACACCATGACCTTGGACTTGTGGCCCCTACAACTGTGAGAGAATAAGTGCTATGTAAAGCCACCAAGTTATGTTACTTTTTATAGCAGCCCTTGGAAACGAACACAAGAGGCTTCGTGACGTTGGACTGTGTAAGGCTGGCTTCTCTGTGCTCCAGGGGACCTGGCCAGAGCTGGAGGGGATGCCAGTCCATGTGGTTTCGGGGCACCGAGCAGACTGGCAGGGCAGAGACGCAGACATAGAGTGTTACGACTGGGATCCAGTTACTACAGTGGGGTACAGAGTGGCATTTGGAGACAGGAGCAAGGCAGACGGAGAAAAACTTCAGAGCGGCAGCTGCAGCAGGACACATCTGTTGCCGCATTACCCACACTGACTTTCCTTTTTCCTTTGACAGAGGACAGAGTTGCCCTGGGTCCTATTAGAGCTGAACCTGACAGAGGCCAAGGGGCAGATGGGCCCTTCTAGGGGTAGAGCAAGGGGGCCAAGCAGCTCATCACAAGAAACAGTGGGATAACTGAAGGTTTCTGGATGTACAATCAAGTGTTCACTACCTGCACAGTTGTTTAGCGCTGTGTGTATTCCATGCGTTTTTAGAAGTGGATAGTGGATGAGTTGAAGGCTTTTGTCCTCAGCCCCAGAGTGTTGCTCCCACGTGTCCTTTTCTTGACAATATCACCACAGCAGCCCTGGTTCAGACCTTCTAGGTCATACTGGAGAGCGGTACTAATTAGGAAAATATTACTTCTATGGTTATGACCATGCACAGCCTTGTCTTTTTAAAAAAATTTATTGAGGAATAATTGACAAATATAACTGTATACATTTAAAGGGTACAGTGTGATGATTTAAAATACACGTACATTGTGGAATGATTGCCAAGGTCAAGAGAACTAATATATCCATCACCTCACATAGTTAAAACTGTGTGTGTGTGTGTGTGTGTGTGTGTGTGTGTGTGTGTGTGTATGTGTGATGCGAATGCTTACGATCTACTCTCAGCAGCTTTCAAGTTTACAACACTGCATTATTTTTTTTAATTTTATCGAAGTACAGTTGATTTACAATGTTGTGTTAGTTTCTGCTGTACAGCAAAGTGATTCAGTTATACATATATATATTCTTTTTCATATTCTTTTCCATTATAGTTTAGCACAGGATATTGAATATATCAATAGTTCCCTGTGCTATACAGTAGGACTTTGTTGTTTATCCATCTTATATAGAATAGTGTACATCTGCTAATCCCAAACTCACAACCCTCCCCCACCCCCTGCCCCACCAGGGCAACTACAAATCTGTTCTTTATGTCTGTGAGTCTGTTTTGTAGACATGTTCATTTGTGTCATATTTTAGATTCCACATATAAGTGATTTCATGGTATTTGTCTTTCTCTTTCTGACCTACTTCGCTTAGTATAATAATCTCTGGGTCCATCCATGTTGCTGCAAATGGCATTATTTCATTCTTTTTAATGGCTGAGTAATATTCCATTGTATATATATGTACTACATCTTCTTTATCCATTCATCTGTCAGTGGACACTTACATTGTTTCCATGTCTTGGCTATTGTAAATAGTGCTGCTGCGAACATAAGGGTTCATGTATCTTTTCAAATTATAGTTTTGTCTGGGTATATGCCCAGGAGTGGGATTGCTGGATCATATGGTAACTCTATCTTTAGTTTTTTGAGGAACCTCCATACCGTTTTCTGTAGTGGCTGCACCAACTTACATTCCCTCCAACAGTTTGAGGGTTCCCTTTTCTCCACACCCTCTCCAGCATTTACTATTTGTAGACTTTTTAATGATGGCCACTCTGACCAGTACAACACTATACTATTAGCTATAGTCACCATGGGAACAGCCTGGTCGTGAGTGCTTTATCATAGTAATAAATTTATATTTAATATTTATATGTTATTTAGTATATAATAAACAATATATAAGAATTCACTTAATTCTCATAACAACCCTATGAGGTGCCGGTACTCATTCCTTTTTGCAGAAGAGGAAACTGAGGCACAGAGAAGTTAAGTAACTTGCTCAAGACCTCAAAAATGGAATGAGTAACTGAACGGTATTAATTACTAGGTATTAATTATGGTTGTATTAAAATTGATTTATGTTTTTTATTGATGAGTGGATCCTCAATCTACACAGTAAGTAGGTTACTGCAGATTTTGAATGTGTCCGGGGCCTTGGAGGATAAGACCTGGCTGGGCTCAAGAAAAGGAGGGATCCAGCATTCCTCTAACTTGTTGGGATAAGAAGAATATGTAATTTTTAATAAAGGAATCAATTGCAGAGGGATTTCCTCGTACTTACTGAGGAGTGATGGGAGGGAGATAGAGATACTTTAATGGCATATCTTTGTCGTTAATGACAGGGCCTTTGCCAGGTGAATGCTGTGGTTTGGATGCTGGTTGGTATGTTTCATACGACTTAATCTTTTCAGGCTGTGTGCGAGTGCTTTTCTCTAGGCATGTGATTGGGGCAGTCCTGTTTGGGTGTAGGCATGTGAGCAGAGAGTGGCAAGACAGTCAGCTGCCACTTTGCTGCAACTGGTGTTTTCTGGCTGTGTTGGGGTTCCTGGAACCTTGCCACCTTGGGGAATCTGAGGCATGTTGGTGACCCATCTTTTAGGCTTAGCAGTGGCATCAGAGATGGAGAACTGGCTCCAAAGTAATTAGAAACCAGGTAGAATATATTATCTTCAAGCCTGGCTTGCTTTTAATTAATTAATTAATTTGGCTGCACGGCTTGTGGGATCTTAGTTCCCCTACCAGGGATCGAACCTGGGCCCACAACAGTGAAAGCCCACGTCTTAACCACTGGACTGCCAGGGAATTCCCAAGCCTGGATTTCTTAACATCACAGATGTTGCTGACAGTTTGTACCAGGTGTTGGTTTATTGTCCACCTTGGCTGTGGTTGGGTGGCAAGATGCAGAGCTTTTGACCTTCAGATCAGGCTGTGAACACATGGAGTGATGCAGGACCCTCTCTTTCTTCCTGTAACAGCAGGCATTGAGGGTGCCTCTGCAGGAGAGGCCCCGAACCAGGGTAGTTGTGGGACTACTTTGCTTGAGGGGAATGTGTTATCACTGGGGAGAGGGCGACAGGAGCCACAGTGGGGTCTCTATAGTGCACTGGGTGAGAGTGCAGCCTCTGTTGTCATTCTGTGTGTGCTTGGATCCCAGTGAGGCCCCTAAGGTTACCCACAGGTGAAATGGTGGATAATAGTTTCCTCCCCCGCCGATAAGGTTGTTCAAGGATTGAGATAATCCTTGTGAAGTACTTACTGGAATGCCTGGTACATAGTAAAAGCTTAATAAATATTAGCATGTCAGCTGTCAGTAGGGTTCTTATACCTAATACATTGCTGTAATAGAATGAAAAGTTCCTATCCTTTTAGGAAAAGACTGATTGTTCTGTGGCCATGGTTACCGGTAACCATCAGAACCTGTTTTTTTTTTTAAATTAATTAATTAATTTATTTTTGGCTGCGTTGGGTCTTCGTTGCTGTGCGCGGGCTTTCTCTAGTTGCAGCGAGCGGGGGCTACTCTTCGTTGTGGTGTGCAGGCTTCTCATTGCGGTGGCTTCTCTTGTTGCGGATCACGGGCTCTAGGCGGGCGGGCTTCAGTAGTTGTGGCTTGCGGGCTCTAGAGTGCAGGCTCAGTAGTTGTGGCGCACGGGCTTAGTTGCTCTGCGGCATGTGGGATCTTCCCAGACCAGGACTCGAAGCCATGTCCCCTGCGTTGGCAGGAGGATTCTTAACCACTGTGCCACCAGGGAAGCCCCAGAACCTGTTTTTATATTTGTTTCAACTGATCAGTGACAGCAGCTCACCAGCCTGCTAACACACCCAGTTGTAAAGCCAGTCAGCAACGGCTTAACTCAAGTGAGCCGGTCAGCTCCGTTCTCACTCCAGCTTTGCTTCTGCACCTAAAGGTCAGCGGATGCCTTCATATGCCAGCCTCTGGAAGTCTTCCAACCCTCGAAGTCAAAGAGTCTCCAAACCCTATATAAGACCAGCCCTCCGTGCATTGTTTAGGGAGAGTGTCTGTTAAAGTGCAGCTCTCCCGTGCTCGGCAAGCTATCAATTTGGCTTTTTGTTCAGATACTGAGTTGAGATCTCTGCCTTCAATGGTCGAGATGTGTGTTATGTGCTAAGGGATCATAAAGATGGGGATATAAGGAAGAGTTCACATGAGGGGTGATTTCTGGTCCAAGTTGTCTGATAGGAGTTAAATAGAGAATAATCACGGAAGGAGGGAGGTCTTCTGACTTGAGGGAACACACCATGAGCGATAATGGCAATTTAAGGGCTGCTACCTAATTTGTCATCCCTGGACTGTAGGGTGTGCAAAGGGTAGGGTGATGGAAACTAGGACTGGAACAGTTTGTAGGGGCTGGATTGTAAGGGCCTTGGATCCCGGCCTAAGCAGTTTTCCTGTTCCTCTCAAACATATTTCTAACTTTCTAAGTCCTAACCACAGAAGAGACTGAACTTTTTCCATAAGAGGGTGTTTCTTTCAAATCTCCCTATAGGGGATATTTGTCATTCTATTTTGGCTTTCCAGCATCTGAACTCTGTTCTTGAGCTTGGAGAATTTCCCACATGAGGGAAAAAAGCAGAATCTTTTTTTCCACTATAGAAGTTAAAAATGCCAGTATTTGCTTTTCCACCCTCCCTTTCAGCTAGGACACGGGCAGAACCTGGAGTGGGAGCTGATACAACAGGAGAAGAGACCTGGGCTGTGTGCTGTGGTCATGGTGGTGGTGCCCATTGCTACCATGTGGGTGAGCATTGCACGCTGCAGAATCCAGTGCCCTTCATTAATCCAGAAATTCACATATTCCCAAAATTTTAGTATTGAAATCAGGGTGATCCTGAAAATCATTGTTGTGATAGAGTTTGACAAGCTGTATTATCTACTTTTTTCCTTAAGAAAATAAAATAATAACATAATGGTCTTAGGGTCAGCAGCATTGGAGATACTCAGTGGTGGCAGAAGTGTCCATGTTGGACCAGTTCTGAGCACAGTTTTGGCCTCATAGCCCCACAAGGCGTTCTCCAGGCCTTTGGGTTATTTTCTAAGCTTCCCAAGAAATTTATTCTTTGATTAAATTAGAGTTTGTTTTTATTGTCTGAAGCGAAGAATCCTGACTGGTACATGCAAGTCATCTTAAAAAGTCTTAAGAAGGCTGCAGTTTATTAGTATAATGGTTTTAATGGAAGCAGGGTTTTTTCTCCCCAAATCTTCACTTAAATTTGATGTCCCAAGAAACTATGCCGTGTTAGTAGCTCATCATTCAACCAATATTTCTTGACAACCTCTCTGTGTGATATTATGGAGAATGAGCTCATAATGGGGCGTTTATTCCAACATGTATCTTGTGGGTTTGCATCTCTCTGGCACAGCACCTAATACCTGTCATTCGTATCCTGGAGGATTTGACCCAGGTTAAGAAGCACAGTGCAGGCAATGGAGAGCTGATAGATGCTTTAACGTGAAGAACTGATGTGACCTGATTCGTAGAATTGCTTCTTAGGGGCTTTCTTCAGTTATTCTCATCATCACTCATTTGGTGGAATCCTGTCTCCCTTCAGGGTTTCCTGTATCTTGAAGCTCTGTGGAAACAAATTCGGAGCAGGGATCTATGACTTTTGGGTCTGAGACTCCAGATACCTGTGGAGCTCCAAATGCTTTTGAGTTCACATGTTCCGGATGTTAAGCTCTTTTTTCTTTCCAGGTAATTGCTGGGTTTCCAAATTAAAAACGTCCTCAAGCATGAGTGGTGCTACAATAAGTATTTGGGTCTAACAGATCCTCAGACCTCTCCCAGGTCCACATAAAAGCTTTTTCATGAGTTACTTTTTTTTTTTTTTTTTTTTTTTTTGCGCTACGCGGGCCCCTCACTGTTGTGGCCTCTCCCGTTGCGGAGCACAGGCTCCGGACATGCAGGCTCAGCGGCCATGGCTCACGGACCCAGCCGCTCCGCGGCATGTGGGATCTTCCCAGACCGGGCCACAAACCCGTGTCCCCTGCATCGGCAGGCGGACTCTCAACCGCTGCGCCAGTAGGGAAGCCCCATGAGTTACTTTTACTTGGAATATTCAGTTCAGTCCATGTGTGTCATCTGATCTTATTGTGTGGAAGGAAACATTCTTCCTAAATAGAGCCCCCCTTTGACGCAAAAACTTTACATATTCTACAGTGGCTAAAAAGTCTGATAAAGGACTTGGAAATAAACAGTCGTAGTTTTATCAGTCTAAGTTCACTGAGAAATTAGACATAGAGGTTGCTTTGTGGCCTTTGATAAGACAAGTCTTGGATTCTAGAGAGTTTGTCTTGGTTTGTACTAACATTGTAGATGGAGATCTTTTAAGAGAGAGCTAATAATTTACACCTTTGTGGGATCCCCTAAAGTCTGGTATGTGGGGTATTACCAAGGAAAGCTAGCATCAAAGACTTGGCATTTTCGACCACTGTTAAAATGGACCAGAAGCCACAACGCAAGTGGATGTTAGGTATTCACAAGATAGCACTATTTTCGATGTGTCTGTTCTCTTTAGCTATCTTAGAATACTTTTGTTGGGATTTATTGTCTTACTGCTGTTATTTTAAATTTGAGTTCGTATAGTACATCATAGTATTTCATTTTCACTTCAGCTTATTTTAATTCCAGTTGTAAAATGCTTTTTAAAATAAGTTTCTGTGAAATTAAAATCCATCCAGGCATTTCTGGTTTCTGAGATAACATTATTTCTCTTCCTCTTTCCACTGCCTTCTACAACAGCCCTCAAAAGAAAAAAAAAAAAAAAAAAGCCTAAAACAGAACCATATGTTTCAAAGATGGGAGAGATCTGGTGCTTCCACAAAGTCTTTAAAAGGAGAATGTTCGAATGACATGATTCTCCTTTCTGTTAACTGTCCCACATTTTGTGAGAACAGTTAGCTTCCCTAAAAGTCCTCAATGAGTGGTTCAACAGGATGAAAGACACACATTCCTTGTTAATACAGGAAGGTGCTTAGAGCCCGGTGTTGAAAGCTGTGAAACACCCTTGTCGAATGCTGTGTTTTGTTCAGCAGTTGGATAGCAGTTCAGTGTTCCATAGGAAGACCTGAAGTTTTCGTTTGTTCAGAATTTGTAAGAAAAATTCTGGGTTGAATTCGACATGGCCATCAGCTGTGAAAAGCTGTTCAACATAATAATGATGTAGACAGGATTATAGTAATTACAATATTACAACATTATTATAAACATTATAATCATAATGTATAAAACGGATTCTTTTCAAGTACTTAGATGCCCTTATTTTAAGAAACATACTTGATAAGTTGTGCTCATGGATGGGAAAACAATTTGAGAAGTTTACGTGCTGCAAATGCAAGCTGCTGTTAGTGTTTGGCAGTCTCTGATCTATTCAGTGAAAGAGCTGTTCAAGGCCCTTCCCTAGGCCAAACTCTCTTAGCCTCATTCCAGTTACAGAAATGAGCACGCAAGCCGTGAGACACTGGCACTGCAGTAAAAGTATTTAGTTCTTTATGTTGCGGAGGGTGGCGTGTGTGTGTGTTTCGATTTCCCCAATCCACAAACGACTGTTCCTCAGCATCAGGCTCTGGTACTTTGTGGACACGTTATGACTGAATGAATGAATCAACAGAATTTTGTACAGTGCTGGAACACTGTGAGAGACTGAAAGAAATGCGAGACACAGACATCCTCTCTGGGGGTGCTGGCTTACGTTTTAACTCGAGGGACGCAAGCTGAGCACACATCCTGCATAGACTGTGAAACAAGGCTGTACTGGATTAAGCATACAGAGAACGAGAGGAGAGTCCAGAAGGAGAGAGATAGGGCTGCTGATGTGGCCTAAAGTCATCAGAGGACATGGGATTGGAGGAGGACCACCCAGGATCCATGGGCTACGGTATGCATTGTATATTTGTGTACCCCCCAAACGTGTATGTTGGAACCCTAATCTTCAATGTGATGGTATTTGGAGATGGAGCCTTTGGGAGATGGATTGGTGCCCTTGTAAGAAGAGAAAAGAGAGGGCTTGCTTCCTCTCCCTCTGCCATGTGAGCCTAGAGCAAGAAGGCATCCATCTGTAAACCAGGAAGGGGGCCCTCACTAGGAGCCCGGTTGGCTGACCCCTTGATCTTGGACTTCCCAGCCTCCAGAACGGTGAGAAGTAAATCTCTGTTGTTTAAGCCACCTCGTCTATGGTATTCGTGTTACATCTGCCTGAACTAAGACAGGATATAGATAATACTGGAATGAGGCAGACATCCCGGGAATGAGGAAACTGCACTGAGAGGGCAAAGGATGAGTTGAAAAGTGATCAGGGCACAGAGGGATCTTCTCAGAAGATATTATGTATCTTGTGGTGCTCCTAGGCTTATTGATTTGATCATCTGCTATTACAATAGGAGGTTGGAAATGGGGAGGAATATGCATTGACTTGGCAAAAACTAGAACTGTCTTCTTCTTTTTTTCTTTCTCTTCTTCTTCTTCTTTTTTTTGTTGTTGTTATTTTCCTGAGTGATGATCTGTTTTATTTTCCACTATGGTCCCACGGCTAGAACCATCCCTGGCACTGTAGAAAGTATTCATTATGTATTTGAATAAGTAGCTATCAAGAAACCACAGAGTTTAGGCCCCCTTTGCCACCTGCTCATTGAGTATGGAACTTTTTCTGAATTTGAGTAGCCCTAGTTCTCCTGTGCTTGACATGAGTGGGGAAGCTTGAGGAGCTGGGGTCATTTTTGTGATGGTAATTTTGGATTTTTCTCATGGCTGCTCTGGGAACTGAAGACTAATTTGATTCTTGCTAAACTACATAAAATAAACAAGGGAGCTTGTGAAATGGAACACTGAGGGATATTTGAAAGCAAAGAATAACAGACATAGTTTCATCATTTCAGAAAATAACATGGTAGAGTTTCCATATCAACAGGCTGCTCACTTTCTCTGTGAAAAGGGGAATAAAAGGTGACTTTTTTCCTGGGAAGGAAGTATTCTATAGTAAAAAAGAGACATTTAGAGGAGTTTAAATCCCAACTCAGAGGGAGATGATTTAAAATATGCATAAATATTTAATTTATATTAAAATCACAGAAATTATAGTAATCTTTTAAAGTCAAAATGAGGCACTAGCTTAAGTCATAGGCTTAAGAGGCAGTGGGGCGGAGAAGGGAGTGTACACTTTATAAAGGTGCCATCATGTCTTTCACGCCTCTGCCCTGTGGATATGACTGGGTTCTAGTAGGAGGGCTTATGCTTGTGTCACCATAGTTATAGGTGCTGACTCACTGCACCCCTTGTCCCATTTGGTCATAATTTTTAACTCCTTGCTGATGGAAATTGTGTGTCTTTACTAAAACTTAACATACCTAGAATGTAAGAAACAGTGGCATCTATTTTAGAGAACATTATTTATAACATTTTCAAACACAAGTCATATGGTTGGGTGAACTCTTACTAATATTTATTGTTTCTTTTTTTTGCCTTACCCTGATTTCCCACAGAGAGTTAAAATCCTTTAGCATTACAGTGAGATAAGAAAGTAGGGTCAGGCAATAAGCCTCCTTCTCTGCATTTTCTTCCCATTTCTCTTTCTTGGTGTTCTTTGCAGTTTCCTTCCCATCTGCCTGTTTCTTAAAGGTTTGTAAAATGAAATACTGTTATGTTAAATTATAAAAACAATATATACTCATTAAACAATTCAAACAATAGAGTATAAATTAACACATCCCACAAAAAAATAAGTACGCAACAGTACACACTGTCAGATACACACACATATTTGGTCATCCCCTCCACCTTTCCCATGAACGCTTACTAGTTTTTTTGTTTTTTGTTTTTTGGACTTTTTTTGGCTGACCTGCATGGCTTGTGGGATCTTAGTTCCCTGACCAGGGATTGAACCCATGCCCTTGGCAGTGAAAGAGTGGAGTCCTAACCACTGGACCACCAGGGAATTCCCTTCCATGGGGTCTTATTGTATATACTATTTTGCAGCTTAATTTCTTAATTAATTAATTACTTTTTTAACATCTTTATTGGAGTATAATTGCTTTACAATGGTGTGTTAGTTTCTGCTGTATAGCAAAGTGAATCAGCTATACATATACATATATCCCCATATCCCCTCCCTCTTGCGTCTCCCTCCCACCCTCCCTATCCCACCCCTCTAGGTGGTCACAAAGCACCGAGCTGATCTCCCTGTGCTGTGCAGCTGCTTCCCACTAGCTATCTAATTTACATTTGGTAGAGTATATATGTCCATGCCACTCTCTCACTTCGTCCCAGCTTACCCTTCCCCCTCCCCGTGTCCTCAAGTCCATTCTCTACGTCCGTGTCTTTATTCCTGTCCTGGCCCTAGGTTCTTCAGAACCATTTTTTTTTTTTAGAATCCATATATGTGTGTTAGCATACAGTATTTGTTTTTCTCTTTTTGACTTACTTCACTCTGTATGACAGACTCTAGGTCCATCCACCTCACTACAGATAACTCAATTTTGTTTCGTTTTATGGCTGAGTAATATTCCACTGTATATATGGGCCACATCTTTATCCATTCATCTATAGATGGACACTTAGACTCTTAGCTTAGCTTTTAATTTAACAATATATCATCAGTCCCGTAAATACTGGTGTTTCTCAGGGTTGTCTTCTAGGTTTTCTCTTCTCTCTCTGCACATACTGAGTGGAATTCTTCCGATTGTAGTTTTAGTCACCTTCATGCTTATTTCCAAACATGTATTCCCAGCCCCTGTCTGGCTCTGGGACCCCAGCCCACCTGTTTATCATTGCGCACTTGGATGCTGTACAGGCACGACACCCGACTTTTCCTGAACGCCGTTTCTCTTCCTGTTTCCATCTCAGGGAGCAGCGATATTATTCACCCCATTTTCCAAGCTCAAGATCTGGCCTCATCTTCAGTCCATCCTCTTTTTCATTCAACCACATCCTGTCAATCACCAGGCCTATTGTTTCCACTGATTCAATATCTTTTAAACCAATGAGTCTTTCTCCATTCTGACTGCCACCTCTGTAATGCCAAGTGACAGTCATCTCTTGCTTGGGGTGCTCTATTGTCTAACTGTCCTCCTTTCTGTCCCTTTCCCTCCTCACCTTCTAATTCACTTGCCTCACAGGTCCCAGATGATCTTTCTCCAGTGCGAATCTAAACACGTCTTACTTATAATATTCAGAGACTTGCCAGTGCCTTCAGAATAAAGCCCGAACTCTCACAGGGCTCATACGATCTGGCCTCTGCCTGTGCCTTGCCCACCGCATTGGTCTCACCTCCCCACCCGTGTGACTGTCACCGCAAACACCGCCAACCGCTCTGAGTTCCTGGAACATGCCAATTTCTAGTTGACACCTGTTTGCTTTGGTACATTCTGCCTCCCTGTTTCTGCTTCATCCTTTAGACCACTTCAGGGATGCTTCTCCCATGAACTGGATTTGGTGTCATTCCCACGTGTTCCCAGAGCGTCTCACACAAACCTGTATCCTAGTGTAGCACTGCTCATACTGTACTGTAGCAGCTTGTATGTGGTGCCACCACCATCGCCACCATTAGACTGCAAACTCCCTGAGGGCAAGAATGAGGAAGCGCACAGAATGTAGCCCCTGATAGAAGCCGCATATGTGAACGATAAATGAATGTACAGATGACCCTTGAACAACATGGGTTGGGCCACTTATATGCAAATCCTTTTCAAAAAATACAGTACCTCCGTTTTCATTTTACAGGTCTTTAAATGAGCTAATTGTGGGGAAAAGTTTGTGTTGATTAGAGAGCACAATATGTGGAATCAGAAGAACTAGGGTTCAAGTCCTCATTCTATCCAAATGGTTTCAACTTCCCGCCCTTGGGTGAGTCACTTATCAATTTCTTGGTTTTTGAGTCAGAGATGATAGTACACAGATTTTCGACTGGGGGTGGGAGTAGGGCATCAGGTGCCCCTAACCCCTGTGTTGTTCAAGGGTCCACTGGAGTCAGAAACCCAGGAAGCCCCTAATGCTGAAGACATGGCCTGTCCCTGAATCCTAGGAGGTAGAATGGTCAAGTCAGAAGCTTCACACGCCTTGAGGGATCAGGCGGGTTCAAAGGTCAGCATAAGCACTTTTCAGGGCCTGGGCGTGGCGGTTTGAGATACCAGTGCTACTAGGGAGTAGAACAAAGTAATGGTGACCAGAATCTGCCTTCTGCTTTCCTTCGAGCTTCATCCTGTTTGCGGCCTTCTGTAGACTCAGTGACATGTTACAGTTGGAGTGAGTGGAAGAGTTGGAGGCTTGTACAAGGTCCAACTCCTCAGTGGGGCAGGAGCAGACGTGAGGCTTCCTGGAACGGGGTACTTGGACTTGGGGCAGTCACAACACCCAAGGCGGCTAACCTTGCCTCTCGTGCAGCTGGTTAAACCTGCCACTCCCCGCTGGCTACCACCTGTGTAAACTCATGTTCGGAAGACCTTCATTTCCTATGAACCTCTCTCACTTTGGAGTCCCGTGTCCTTTATCCACATGCTGCAGAGGAACAAAAATCAGTACCACTGAGAACCCAAATGCCTGGAGACCCTCTCTGATACTCTGTTGTATGCTCTCGAGATTTTACACTTGAACACCACCCACCCCAGCTGTTACACGTTGTTAAATGTGACTGCTTTCACGCTGATTTGCATGGGATACTTCTCGGGTCTGCAGTGATCACGTTAATTTGTTTATCAGGACCCATAAAATAGAGGCCGCCCAGGGGCCCAGATCACCTCACCAACCTAAACCTGCCCTTATGGGAAACACCTGTCAAGGAAATTGAGCACAAACCAATCACAGTCCTCTAACTCAGCTTTAGCTAGTTTATCTTACCCTAGAAAATAGGACCCACCAGCCTTATAAGGAGTACCCGTCCGCCTAGCCGAGCATGCGCGCCTTCCACATTGCTGTTTCGAGCGCTCTTTGCAACTCACGCTCGCCCAGTATCCTTTGGGAAGAGCGGTCCACTGATTGTGAGGCCCTGGACTTTCCCAGTCCACGGATTGTAGTCCCTTGGATGAAAGATATCACACTCGTTACCAAGTTGTTTTGGTTTGGTCATTGGACAGTGGTGATGAGATGGGACTGGAAGACAGGTGCTGAAGATTCCGGGGACGGCTCCTAGATGCAGATGAAGGTACCAACAGAGCCCTCTTGATTTGCTACCTTTTGAACCTCTCTGCGGGATCTCCAGGAAGCTTCTCTCAGGTGGAGCTCTGCTGCTTTTGCATTCTGAGCTCTTTGAGTTTGTTTGTCCTACTTCTTCCAGGTGGAAAATTGGGGTGTGAGAGACTCTAGGTTTTCATGGTGAGGCTTAAGGTCTCAGGAGCTGTGCACAGGCAGCCAGAAACAGTAAATCTGGTTGAATGAGGGAGGATTATTTCAAGGGAAAATAATAGTTACCCCTCAGTCTAAAGAAAGCAAGATGGAAGCTGTCAGGGAACTCACAAAGCTGCCAGGTGAGCCTCCACAGCATAAACTGCTGGGGGATTTGGGGAAATAAATAAAGAGAAGAAATTCAGGCTTTTTTGACCAAGGGAACATCAAAATCTAAGTAGGCCCAAGTCAGCTATTAAAAACCATCAGGGAATCCTCCACTATAAAGAAATCTTTTTGTTTTCAATTGAGGTAAATTTGGTATATAACATGTTAGTTTCAGAGTATAACATAATAATTTGACCTTGGCATACACGACAGAGTGATCACTACAGTAAGTCTAGTTTCCATCCATCACCATAAAACTGACCTCCTTCACCATTTTTGCTCACCTCCAACCCCTTTCCCCTCTGATAATCATTGATCTGTTCTTTGTATTTGAGTTTTGTATGTTTGTTGGTTTGGTTTTTAGCTTCCACACATAAGTAAAATCATGCAGTATTAATCTTTCTCTGCCTGACTCATCTCACTTAGCAAAATACCCTCAAGGTCCATCCACGTTGTTGTAAATGGCATTATTTCATTCTTCTTTATGGCTGAGTAGTATTCCATTGTATGTATGTACCACGTCTTCTTTATCCATTCATCTGTCAGTGGATACTTAGGTTGCTCCCATATCTTGGCTATTGTGAATAATGCTACTATGTACATTGGGGTGCATACATCTTTTCAAGTTAGTGTTTTCGTTTTCTTCAGGTAAATACCCAGGAGTGAAATGGTTGGACCTTTAGATAGTTCTGTTTTTAGTTTTGGGAGTAACCTCCATACTGTTGTCTAGAGTGGCTGCACCAATTTATGTTCCCACCCATGGTACACAAAGGTTCCCTTTTTTCCAGTTCCTCCTCAACACTTGTTACCTGTCCTTCTAATAATAGCCATTCTGACAGGTGTGAGATATTATCTTGTTGTTTTTACTTGCATTTCCCTGAGATTTAGTGATGTTGAGCATCTTTTCATGTGCTTGTTGGCCATTTTTATGTCTTCCTTGGAAAAATATCTTCTCAGATCCTCTGCCCACTTTTTAATTGGGTTTTTTTTTTGTTATTGAGTTGTATGAGTTCTTTATATTTTAGATATTAGCCCCTTATAGATTCATGATTGACAAATATCTTGTCCCATTCAGTAGGTAGACTTTTTATTTTGTTGGTGGTTTCCTTCACTGTAAAGATGCTTTATAGTGTGATGTAGTCTCATTTGATTACTTTTGCTTTTGTTGCCATTGTCTTTGGAGTAGATCCAAAAAAATATGGCGAAGGGTGATGTCATGAAACTTACATGTATGTTTTCTTCTAGGTGTTTGATGGTTTCTGGTCTTACATTCAAGTCTTTAATCAATTTTGAGTTAATTTTTGTGTATGGTGTAAGATAGTGGTCTAGTTTCATTCTTTTGCACATCGCTGTCCAGTTTTCCCAGCACCATTTATTCTTTTGCACATGGCTGTCCAGTTTTGCCAAAGGAGACATACTTGTCTCCTTTGTCATAAATTAATTAACTACATAAGCCTAGGTTTATTTCTTGGCTCTGTTCTGTTCCATTGATCTATGTGTCCGTTTTTATGCCAATACCATACTGTTTTGATTAGTAAAGATTTGCAATATACTTTGAAATCAGGGAGCATGATACCACCAGCCTTGTTCTTCTTTCTCAAGATTTCTTTGGTAACTTGGTGTCTTTTGTGGTTCCAAACAAAGTTTAGAATTACTAGTTTTAGTTCTGTGAAAAATGCCATTGAAATTTTGACAGGATTGCATCGAATTTGTAGATTGCTTCAGGTGATGTGGAAATTTTAACACTATTAATTCTTCCAGTCTATCAGCATTGAATATGTTTCCATTTATTTGTGTCTTTCTCAGTTTCTTTCATCAGTATCTTATTAAGGTCCAGGTCTTCCACTTGCTTGGTTAAATTTATTCCTAGGTATTTTATTCTTTTTGATGCAATTTTAATGGGATTGTTTTCTTTTTTTTTTTTTTTCTTTTGTGGTACACGGGCCTCTCACTGCTGGGGCCTCTCCCGTTATGGAGCACAGGCTCCGGACGCGCAGGCACAGCGGCCATGGCTCACAGGCCCAGCCACTCCGCAGCACGTGGGATCTCCCCAGACCGGGGCACGAACCCATGTCCCCTGCATCGGCAGGTGGACTCTCAACCACTTGCGCCACCAGGGAAGCCCGGGATTGTTTTCTTAATTTATCTAATAGTTTCTTACTAGTGTATAGAAACACAACAGATTTTTTTTTTTTTTTTTTTTTTTTTTGTGGTACGCGGGCCTCTCACTGTTGTGGCCTCTTCCGTTGCGGAGCACAGGCTCCAGACGCGCAGGCCCAGCGGCCATGGGACATGGGCCCAGCCACTCTGCAGCATGTGGGATCCTCCTGGGCTGGGGCACGAGTCCGCATCCCCTGCATCGGCAGGTGGACTCCCAACCACTGCGCCACCAGGGAAGCCCACACAACAGATTTTTGTGTATTGATTTTGCATCCTGCACCTTTACTGAATTTGTTTATTAGTTCTATTTCTTTGCAGAGTCTTTAAAAAATTTTTTTAACATCTTTATTGGAGTATAATTGCTTTAAAATGGTGTGTTAGTTTCTGCTTTATAACAAAGTGAATCAGCTATACATATACATATATCCCCATATCCCCTTCCTCTTGCATCTCCCTCCCATCCTCCATATCCCACCTATCAAGGTGGTCACAAAGCACCGAGCTGATCTCCCTGTGCTATGCAGCTGCTTCCCACTAGCTATCTGTTTTACATTTGGCAGTATATATAAGTCCATGCCACTCTCTCACTTTGTCCCAGCTTACCCTTCCCCCTCCCCGTGTCCTCAAGTCCATTCTCTACGTCCGTGTCTTTATTCCTGTCCTGGCCCTAGGTTCTTCAGAACCATTTTTTTTTTTTAGAATCCATATATGTGTGTTAGCATACAGTATTTGTTTTTCTCTTTCTGACTTACTTCACTCTGTATGAAAGACTCTAGATCCATCAACCTCACTACAAAAAACTCAATTTAGTTTCTTTTTATAGCTGAGTAATATTCCATTGTATATATGTGCCACATCTTCTTTATCCATTCATCTGTTGATGGACACTTAGGTTGCTTCCATGTCCTGGCTATTGTAAATAGAGCTGCAATGAACATTGTGGTATATTACTCTTTTTGAATTATGGTTCTTCAGGGAATATGCCCAGTAGTGGGAGTGCTGAGTTATATGATAGTTCTATTTTTAGTTTTTTAATGAGCCTCCATACTGTTCTCCATAGTGCCTGTATCAATTTACATTCCCATCAACAGTGCAGGAGGGTTCCCTTTTCTCCACACCCTCTCCAGCATTTATTGTTTGTAGATTTTTTTTTCTTTTTTCTTCTTGCGTTACGCGGGCCTCTCACTGTTGTGGCCTCTCCCGTTCTGGAGCACAGGCTCCGGACGTGCGGCCTCAGCGGCCATGGCTCACAGGCCAGCTGCACCACGGCATGTGAGATCTTCCTGGACTGGGACACGAACCCATGTCCCCTGCATTGGCAGGCAGACTCTCAACCACTGCACCACCAGGGAAGCCCCCTTCATTGTACTTTCGATTTGCATTTCTCTAATGATTAATAATTTGAGCATCCTTTCATGTGTTTGTTGGCAATCTGTATATCTTCTTTGGAGAAATGTCTGTTTAGATCTTCTGCCCAGTTTTGGATTGGGTTGTTTGTTTTTTTGATATTGAGCTGCATGAGCTGCTTGTAAATTTTGGAGATTAATCCTTTGTCAGTTGCTTCATTTGCAAGTATTTTCTCCCATTCTGAGGGTTGTCTTTTGGTCTTGTTTATTGTTTCCTTTGCTGTGCAAACGCTTCTAAGTTTCATTAGGTCCCATTTGTTTATTTTTGTTTTTATTTCCACTTCTCTAGAATGTAGGTCAAAAAGGATCTTGCTGTGATTTATGTCATAGAGTGTTCTGCCTATATTTTCCTCTGAGAGTTTTGTAGTGCCTGGCCTTACATTAAGGTCTTTAATCCATTTTGAGTTTATTTTTGTGTATGGTGTTAGGGAGTGTTCTAATTTCATTCTTTCCCATGTAGCTGTCCAGTTTTCCCAGTACCACTTATTGAAGAGGCTGTCTTTTCTCCATTGTATATTCTCACCACCTTTATCAAAAATAAAGTGACCATATGTGTGTGGGTTTATCTCTGGGCTTTTTATCCTGTCCCATTGATCTATATTTCTGTTTTTGTGCCAGTACCATACTGTCTTCATTACTGTAGCTTTGTAGTATAGTCTGAAGTCTGGGAGCCTGATTCCTCCAGATCCGTTTTTCTTTCTCAAGATTGCTTTGGCTATTCGGGGTCTTTTGTGTTTCCATACAAATTGTGAAATTTTTTGTTCTAGTTCTGTGAAAAATGCCTTTGGTAGTTTGATAGGGATTGCATTGAATCTGTAGATTGCTTTGGGTAGTATAGTCATTTTCACAATGTTGATTCTACCAATCCCTAGAGAGAACATGGTATCTCTCTTCATCTGTTTGTATCATCTTTAATTTCTTTCGTCAGTGTCTTATAGTTTTCTGCATTCAGGTCTTTTGTCTCCTTAGGTAGGTTTATTCCTAAGTATTTTATTCTTTTTGTTGCAGTGGTAAATGGGAGTGTTTTCTTAATTTCACTTTCAGGTTTTTCATCATTAGTGTATAGGAAGGCAAGAGATTTCTGTGCATTATATTTTGTATCCTGCTACTTTACCAAATTCATTGATTAGCTCTAGTAGTTTTCTGGTAGCGTCCTTAGGATTCTCTACGTATAGTATCATGTCATCTGCAAACAGGGACACCTTTACTTCTTCTTTTCTGATTTGAATTCCCTTTATTTCTTTTTCTTCTCTGATTGCTGTGGCTAAAACTTCCATAACTATGTTGAATAATAGTGGTGAGAGTGGACAACCTTGTCTGGCTTCTGATCTTAGGGGAAACTGTTTCAGTTTTTCACCGTTGAGAACGGTGTTGGGTGTGGGTTTGTCATATATGGCCTTTATTATGTTGAGGTAAGTTCCCTCTATGCCGACTTTCTGGAGGGTTTTTATCATAAATGGGTGTTGAATTTTGTCAAAAGCTTTTTCTGCATTTATTGAGATGATCATATGGTTTTTATCCTTCAAGTTGTTAATATGGTGTATCACATTGATTAATTTGTATATATTGAAGAATCCTTGCATTCCTGGGATAAACCCCACTTGATCTTGTTGTATGATCCTTTTACTGTGCTGTTGGATTCTGTTTGCTAGTATTTTGTTGAGGATTTTTACATCTATGTTCATCAGTGATATTGGCCTGCAGTTTTCTTTCTTTGTGACATCTTTGTCTGGTTTTGGTATCGGGGTGATGGTGGCCTCGTAGAATGAGTTTGGGAGTGTTCCTCCCTCTGCTATATTTTGGAAGAGTTTGAGAAGGATAGGTGTTAGCTCTTCTCTAACTGTTTGATAGAATTCGCCTGTGAAGCCATCTAGTCCTGGGCTTTTGTTTGTTGGAAGATTTTTAATCACAGTTTCAATTTCAGTGCTTGTGATTGGTTTGTTTATATTTTCTGTTTCTTCCTGGTTCAGTCTCAGAAGGTTGTGCTTTTCTAAGAATGTGTCCATTTCTTCCAGGTTATCCATTTTATTGGCATATAGATGCTTGTAGTAATCTCTCATGATCCTTTGTATTTCTACAGTGTCAGTTGTTACTTCTCCTTTTTCATTTCTAATTCTATTCATTTGCGTCTTCTCCCTTTTTTTCTTGATGAGTCTGGCTAATGGTTATCAATTTTGTTTATCTTCTCAAAGAGCCAGCTTTTAGTTTTATTGATCTTTGCTATCGTTTCCTTCATTTCTTTTTCATTTATTTCTGATCTGATCTTTATGATTTCTTTCCTTCTGCTAAATTTTGGTTTTTTTTTATTCTTCTTTCTCTAATTGCTTTAGGTGTAAGGTTAGTTTGTTTATTTGAGATGTTTCTTGTTTCTTGAGTTAGGATTGTATTGCAGTAACCTTTCCCCTTAGAACTGCTTTTGCTGCATCCCATAGGTTTTGGGCCATCATGTTTTCATTGTCATTTGTTTGTAGGTATTTTTTGATTTCCTCTTTGATTTCTTCAGTGATCACTTGGTTATTAAATAGTGTATTTTTAGCCTCCATGTGCTTGTATTCTTTACAGCTTTTTTCCTGTAATTGATATCTAGTCTCATAGCATTGTGGTCGGAAAAGATCCTTGATAGGATTTCAATTTTCTTAAATTTACCAAGGCTTGATTTGTGACCCAAGATATGATCTATCCTGGCGAATGTTCCATGAGCACTTGAGAAGAAAGTGTATTGTGTTGTTTTGGGATGGAATGTCCTATAAATATCAATTAAGTCCATCTTGTTTAATGTATCATTTAAACTTTGTGTTTCCTTATTTATTTTTATTTTGGATGATCTATCCATTGGTGAAAGTGGGGTGTTAAAGTCCCCTACTATGATTGTGTTATTGTCGATTTCCCCTTTTATGGCTGTTAGTATTTGCCTTGTGTACTGAGGTGCTCCTATGTTGGATGCATAAATATTTACAATTGTTATATCTTCTTCTTGGATTGATCCCTTGATCATTATGTAGTGTCCTTCCTTGTCTGTTGTTAACATTCTTCATTTTAAAGTCTATTTTATCTGATATGAGTATTGCTACTCCAGCTTTCTTTTGATTTCCATTTGCATGGAATATCTTTTTCCATCCCCTCACTTTCAGTCTGTATGTGTCTCTAGGTCTGATATGGGTCTCTTGTAGATAGCATATATATGGGTCTTGTTTTTGTATCCATTCAGCCAGTCTATGTCTTTTGGTTGGAGCATTTAATCCATTCACATTCAAGGTAATTATTGATATGTATGTTCCTATGACCATTTTCAAAATTGTTTTGGGTTTGTTATTGTAGGTCTTTTCCTTCTCTTGTGTTTCCTGCCTGGAGAAGTTCCTTTAGCATTTATTGTAAAGCTGGTTTGGTGGTGCTGAATTCTCTTAGCTTTTCCTTGTCTGTAAAGGTTTTAATTTCTCCATCGAATCTGAATGAGATCCTTGCTGGGCAGAGTAATCTTGGTTGTAGGGTTTTTCCTTTTCATCACTTTAAATATGTCCTGCCATTCCCTTCTGGCTAGCAGTTTCTGCTGAAAGATCAGCTGTTAACCTTTTGGGGATTCCCTTGTATGTTATTTGTTGTTTTTCCCTTGCTGCTTTTAATATTTTTCTTTGTATTGAATTTTTGATAGTTTGATTAATATGTGTCTTGGCATGTTTCTCCTTGGATTTATCCTGTATGGGTTGCTCTGTGTTTCCTGGACTTGATTGACTATTTCCTTTCCCATATTAGGGAAGCTTTCAACTATAATCTCTTCAAATATTTTTTCAGTTCCTTTCTTTTTCTCTTCTTTTTCTGGGACCCCTATAATTCTAATGTTGGTGCATTTAATGTTGTCCCAGAGGTCTCTAAGACTGTCCTCAATTCTTTTCATTCTTTTTTCTTTATTCTACTCTGTGGTAGTTTTTTCCACTCTTTTATCTTCCAGGTCACTTATCTGTTTTTCTGCCTCACTTATTCTGCTGTTGATTTCTAGAGAATTTTTAATTTCATTTATTGTGGTGTTCACCATTGTTTGCTCTTTAGTTCTTCTAGGTCTGTCTTAAACATTTCTTGTATTTTCTACATTCTTTTCCAAGATTTTGGATCATCTTTACTATCATTACTCTGAATTCTTTTTCAGGCAGACTGCCTACTTCCTCTTCATTTGTTTGGTCTAGTGGGTATTTACCTTGCCCCTTTATCTGCTGTGTCTGTCTCTGTCTTCTCATTTTGCTTAACTCACTGTGTTTGGGGTCTGCTTTCTCAGGCTGCAGGTTCGTAGTTCCTGTTGTTTTTGGTGTCTGCCCCCAGTGGCTAGGGTTGGTTCAGTAGGTTGCATAGGATTCCTGGTGGAGGGGACTGGTGCCTGTGTTCTGGTGGTTGAGGCTGGATCTTGTCTTTCTGGTGGGCAGGACCGCATCCTGTGGTTTGTTGTGGGGTGTCTGTGAGCTTATGATTTTAGGCAGCCTCTCTGCTAATGGGTGGGGTTGTGTTCTTGTCTTGCTAGTTGTTTGTCATAGGGTGACAAGCACTGTGGCTTGCTGGTCGTTGAGTGGAGCTGGGTCTTAACATTGAGATGAGCTTTTGCTGTTTGATATTATGTGGAGCTGGGAGGTCTCTGGTGGACTAATGTCCTGAACTTGGCTCTCCCACCTCAGAGGCACAGGCCTGATACCTGGCCAGAGCACCAAGACCCTGTCAGCCACACGGCTCAGAAGAAAAGGGAGAAAAAAAGAATGAAATAAAATAAAATAAAGTTATTAAAATAAAAAAATTTTTAAATTGTTAAAAATAAAAAAATTTTAAAGTAAGAAACAAAAGAACAAAAGAAGATAGTAACCAAACCAAAAATCACATCTACCAATGATAACAAGTGCTGACAACCAAGCTAAAAAAAATAAATGAGAAAAAAATGGACGGACAGAATCCTAGGACAAATGGTAAAAGCAAAGCTATACAGACAGAATCACACAAAGAAACATACACACTCACAAAGAGAGAAAAGGGAAAAATATATAGCTATATATATATTAAAAAAAGGAGGGAGAGAGAAAACAAATAATAAAGCTACCAATGATAATAAATTTTAAATACTAAACTGAGATAAACATAAAACCAGAAAAAAATTAGATGCTGAAAGCAAACCCCAAGTCTGCAGTTGCTCCCAAAGTCCACCGCCTGAATTCTGGGATGATTCATTGTCTATTCAGGTATTCCCCAGATGCAGGTACATCAAATTGATTGTGGAGATTTCATCCGCTGCTCCTGAGGCTGCTGGGAGAGATTTCCCTTTCTCTTCTTTGTTCACACAGCTCCTGGGGTTCAGCTTTGGATATGGCCCCTCCTCTGCGTGTAGGCCACCTGAGCGTGTCTGTTCTTCGCTCAGACAGGACGGGGTTAAAGGAGCCACTGATTAGAGGGCTCTGCCTCACTCAGGCCACGGGGACTGGGGGTGGGGTATGGAATGCGGGGCGAGCCTGAGGCGGCAGAGGCTGGCATGACGTTGCACCAGCCTGAGGTGTGCCGTGCGTTCTCCCGGGGAAGTTGTCCCTGGATCCCGGGACCCTGGCAGTGGCGGGCTGCACAGGTTCCCCGGAAGGGGGGTGTGGATAGTGACCTGTGCTCGCACACAGGCTTCTTGGTGGCGGCGGCAGCGGCCTTAGCCTCCCATGCCCGTCTCTGGGGTCCGCTCTGTTAGCTGTGGCTCGCACCCGTCTCTGAGGCTCGTTTAGGCGGTGCCCTGCCTTCTGTGGGCAGACAGGGAAGGAATCCCTTCTCCTCATGAACCCCAAAACAATGGTCTCTTGCCTCTTCGGCAGCTTCAGACGTTTTCCCGGACTCCCTCCCGGCTAGCCGTGGCGCACTAGGCCCCTGCAGGCTGTGTTCACGCCGCCAACCCCAGTCCTCTCCCGGCGCTCTGACCAAAGCCTGAGCCTCAGCTCCCAGCCCTGCCCGCCCCAGCGGGTGAGCAGACAAGCCCCTCGGGCTGGTGAGTGCCGGTCGGCACCGATCCTCTGTGCGGGAATCTCTCCGCTTTGCCCTCCGCACCCCTGTTCCTGGGCTCTCCTCCATGGCTCTGAAGCTTGCCCCCGCCTCCCACCCCTGTCTCCGCCTGCGAAGGGGTTTCTAGTGTGTGGAAACCTTTCCTCCTTCACAGCTCCCTCCCACTGGTGCAGGTCCCATCCCTATTCATTTGTCTCTGTTTTTTCTTTTTCCTTTTGCCCTACCCAGGTACGTGGAGAGTTTCTTGCCTTTTGGGAGGTCTGAGGTCTTCTGCCAGCGTTCAGTAGGTGTTGTGTAGGAGCTGTTCCCCATGTAGATGTATTTCTGATGTATTTGTGGGGAGGAAGGTGATCTCCACGTCTTACTCCTCCGCCATCTTGAAGGTCTCCCCTTTTTGTAGAGTCCTTAGTGTTTTCGCTGTATCATGTCATCTGCAAATAGTGACAGTTTTACTTCTTCCTTCCGAATTTAGACGACTTTCATTTCTTTTTTTTGCCTAATGGCTCTGGCCAGGACTTCCAATGCCTAAGTCAGCCTGCAGTTACCGGAAGCACCTGTGCAGGAAACCTAACACACATCAATTACAACCCTCCAACTCATCTTTAGTTCTTTCCCTTACACAAGAAGGTAGGCCCTGCTAGCCTTATAAGGAAATCCCCATCCTGTTAGCCAATCATGCCCTGCTTCTGTGTTGCCTCTTCTAATGCTCTGTAATACTCACTCTTGCCTAAATTCCCTCAGGAACAGTGTTCTGTTGCTTAATAGGTACTGTATTCCCCAAGCCATGGTTTGTTTCCTTTTGAGTAAAGGACATCAAGCTAGTTACAAATTGTTTTAGTTTTGTCATTTGACCATAGTAAATTTGGGATGTTGGAACATAGTGGACAGAACTCCCAATTCGGATTTAGGAGGTTGGGATTAGAATCTGGGTTCTCTAGCTCAACTGCAGCAGTGTGGTCCTATTTCATGCAGTTTTGAATTAAATACTGAATATAAAGTATTAAGTCTCTCAATGCAAACAATTTGAAATAGTGTAATTCTCCCCCCAGATTTATCAAGACTTGCATAATTTCAAAGCTGTTTGGGTCTATTGAATTATAAGCTGTGTTTATTTTATTGAAATGTTTCCACTTTAGCTAGTGAACAGAAATACCCAAAATCTTCTGTTATGGGAATGGTCTTAAAATATATAAATCTCAGTTAGATTTTGCAGGGTCTTCAGGAAGGCATCTCTTGTGTAAAAGACAATCTTTCTGTCCTAGGTAAGTCATCTATCTTGTCTTCTCTTTTTTTTTTTACATCTTTATTAGAGTATAATTGCTTTACAGTGGTGTGTTAGTTTCTGCTGTATAACAAAGTGAATCAGTTATACATATACATATATCCCCATATCTCCTCCCTCTTGCGTTTCCCTCCCACCCTCCCTATCCCACCCCTCTAGGTGGTCACAAAGCACCGAGCTGATCTCCCTGTGCTATGCGGCTGCTTCCCACTAGCTATCTACCTTACATTTGGCAGTGTATATATGTCCATGCCTCTCTCTCGCTTCGTCACAGTTTACCCTTCCCCCTCCCCGTGTCCTCAAGTCCATTCTCTAGTAGGTCTGTGTCTTTATTCCTGTCTTACCCCTAGGTTCTTCTCTTGATTATTCTTATTCTCACTGTAGAAAATGGGGAGAGTAAAATCCACCTCCTAGTTTTAAATGAGGAAATACAGGTTAAACGTGCCTAGTTTAGTGTTGGTACAGATCAGGCACTCAGTGAATGTTATTTGGAAAGTGGACAAGATAGACAATATAATTTGAATGTCTGTTTTCTACTAGAAATTCTTACAACTCTTAAGCAGTAAACTAGGTGATATCTCTGTATTACAGGTAAGGAAATAGGATCAGGGGAGATTCTACTTTGGGGATATGTGTGGACTTTGAACCAACGCCTGCCTTCCTACATGACTTACTTTATTCTGTGTTGAAATAGTGACTAAGGTAGGCAGAAATTATTTTAAAAATGGGACTGATAGGTCTGAAGGAATAGTGATCTACGTTCCCTGTTTCTTAAGGTGTCAGAACATTAATAATCAGATGCACATTTTTCAAATGCAATTTAAATAATCTCTTCCAGGGCTTCCTTTCCCCCAATTATGAAATGAATGTGATAATAACAAGTAGTTCTTTGAATCAGGGGTGAAAGTCTTTAAAACTCCCAATTATTCAGAAGGACTTTAAGTCACTTTCACAGACATGTGCAGGTTTAAGATAATAGGAACTTTAGGGTGATAGGATAGGGTGTATTTATGACACTTCCTGTTTGCTCTGAGAGCTGAGAATGTGCTCTTCTGAAGTATGGAGATATCAGATGCATTAATCATGTAGTAATTAGAGCTCTTGGGAAGAACACGCTCTCATAAATGCAAGATATTTTTATTAACAATGGAGTGATTAGTTATAAAGCCATTTAATTTAAAACTTAAGCCAGCAATCGGAGGAAATAACATTTTAAATCAATTTCAGAATAGAATGGTCATAGATAAACCTCAAGTGTGAGAAGATTGAAAAAAGTGACTGTTTTGACTCGCCACATCTTGGAAGGAGGATTTAGAGGATGCATATGTCTTTGAGGCCCAAGGGTAATACTCTGGACATACTAGAGCAGAGGGGCAAAAACTGGAATGAGGATGGAAAATTCGTTCTTCTGGGTCATGGATTTGTACAAATTGGAAAACTTGGAAGGGCCTGAAGCAGTGGACATGCCATTGGATTGAAACTAGATTCTCTCAAGTTCTTCATGAGCCAGCTGAACTCACTAAGATCCCAACAAGGACAAAATACCATATTTCACCATTTCTACTTAGGGACACCTGTTTTTTTCCTTAACTCAGCTGGGGTTTTGACCCTCTGAGCCTGATTCGTAGACAGCTTTGCTCTTGTCATTGTGTATACTATCCTAGCCTCTGCTCATGGATCAGAATATAACCAAAGTAACATCTGTTTTAGTATGAAATATCTTTCTTCTGAGAAATATCTTTCTTATGAAATATCTCAGATCTTAATCAGTTTGTTTGTTCCTGCATATAAGCAGAAAACCCACAAATCACTTTACTGAGGCTGGGCTTGGGACAGGCAGGAGGTAAGGTTGAAGGGTAGAAGAGTATGGTTGGGAGCAGGAAAAGATGTAGGATGACTCCTCTTACAGGTGCCCCATCCAGACTATGCCTGACCAGGTGGCAGGAGGACAAACCTGGAGGAGAAGTTCTTGGCTTCTACTTCCCTTGTTCCGTTGGTCAGTTTGGACCTGCCCATTTGACAAGCACATTAACACAGAAGTAGGCAAGTTAGTGTCTGCCCTCTCACACTTCAGTTTTTGTTAGAAACAGATTTTAAAGTTCTTTGGGGCAGGGATGTCTTATTTACTTTTATATAACCCTCTTAACTATCAACATCCTTGGTATGTAGTAGGTGATTGCTTTTTTTATTGAAGTATAGTTGACATTTTATGTTGTATTAGTTTCAGGTGTA
Source organism: Stenella coeruleoalba (assembly GCF_951394435.1). Classification (NCBI taxonomy): domain Eukaryota; kingdom Metazoa; phylum Chordata; class Mammalia; order Artiodactyla; family Delphinidae; genus Stenella; species Stenella coeruleoalba. The sequence goes on from NC_137162.1 coordinate 72,541,513, forward strand.
CAACATAGTGGTTCAACATTTGTATGTATAACACATTGATCACCATGATATGTCTACTAACCATCTGTCACCGTACAGAGTTGCCACAATATTGTTGAATATATTCCCTATGTTGTGCATAACTTACCTGTGACTTATAACTGGAAGTTTATACCTCTTGAATCCCCTTCACCGATATTGCACGATCTCCCACCCACCTGTCTTCTGGCGATCGTCAGTGCTTTTCTCTGTATCCATGTGTCTGTTTCTGTTTTGTTTTGCTTGTTCATTTGTTTTGTTGTTTAGATTCCGTATGTAAGTGAAATCATACAGTATTTGTCCTTCTCTGTCTGACTTATTTCACTTAGTGTAATGCCCTCTAGGTCCATCCATGTTGCTGCAAATGACAAGATTTCATTCTTTTCTTACGACTGGGTAATATTCAGTGTGTTTGTGTGTGTGTGTGTGTGTGTGTGTGTGTGTGTGTACCATCCTTTTTATCCCTTCTTCTATCGATGGACACTTAGATTGCTTTCATATCTTGACTATTGTAAATAATGCTGCAGTGAACATAGGGGTGCATGTATCTTTTGAAGTTACTATTTTCATTTTCTCTGGATAAATACCCAGAGGTGGAATCACTGGGTCGTAAGGTAGTTTTAATCTTTTGAGAAAACTCCATACTGTTTTCCATAGTGGCTGAACCAATTTACATTCCCACCAACAGTGCGTGAGGGTCCTCTTTTCTCTACATCCTCACCAACATTTATTTGTTGGCTATTATCAAAAAGACATTCTGGCAGGTGTGAGATGATACGTCACTGCGGTTTTGATTTGCGTTTCCCTGATGATTAGTGATATTGAGCATCTTTTCCTGTGTCTGTTGGCCATCTGTATGTCTTCCTTGGAAAAATGTCTATTCAGGTCCTCTGCCCATTTCTTAATCAGATTTCTTTTTGTTATTGAGTTGTGTGAGTTCTTTGTATATTTTGGATATTAGCCCCTAGTTGGCTACATGATTTGCAAATATCTTTTCCTTTTCAGTAGGCTGCCTTTTCATTTTGTTGATCATTTTCTTTACTGTACAAAAGCTTTTTAGTTTGACGTATCGCCATTTATTTATTTTTGCTTTTGTTTATAAAATCCATGGGAATCCAGCAGTGTGTGGCCTGTAACCCTTCTCAACCTCCGTGGGTTCAAAGGATTAGATAAAACACTGTCTTTGGGGGAAAAAAAACTACTCTTTCTTAAAAGGGTTAGGTTTTAAAGGAATGGAAATTTCTGGTTTAAATTGTTTAGAAATGAGAAGGGCCGTTTCTTTAGGTCTACAAGTAGGGTGGCTTCTGAATGCGATGTTTAAAATAATATTATTAGTATAGAAACCTGAAACAAGCATCCCACCACAAAAACAAGTTTGATTTTGCTGAACTCACTTGGGTTAAGTCTCCAAGGATTTCCTTAGCACCAGTTTCAGAATACTGAGCTTTGAGGGAATTTTTGTAGAAGGACTATTATCATCATCAATCGCTCCCATCCACTGTGTGCCTCCAGTTGGTAAGTAGTAAAAGAGCATCTTGTTCAACAGCCTTGTGAGCTTGGAGTCTTATCTCCATTTTACAGACAAGGAAACTGAGGTCCAGATAATGGATGTGATTTGCCTAAGGTCACATACCTAGTGTACTTGCAAGCAGTGCTGTCTCACTTGAAAACCATTGTTTGGGGAAACTTGGCCAGTATTTGAATAGCTGTAGAATTTTTCACAAGCAACTACTGTGTCTAGGGAAGCATTGGATACTAATGGAACCCTTTCACGTGGTGTGTCTTCTTGCCTGAAGCTGAAGGCTTAGAAAAATTAAAGAAAGGATCTTGGTAGTTCTAATACATTCCTTTTCCTCAGCTCTGCTCCCACTTTCCGTTTTACCCCTCTAATAGGAAGGCATTCCTGTGATTTTGCTCTAGAATCTTGTGATGGGTACTTGGCAGATAGCCCCACCAAATTATTCTAGTACAATATTTTAGAAAAATGATTCCTGACATGTTGAGACACCTGACATATTGGCACTTGTACTGACTTCAACCCATACCCCTAAGAGAGGACCTTGGTCTGTATTGTCACCACAGTATACTACACCGTCAGACCCAAGTTCACTGTATCCCATGAATATTTTGACTGCCTGACAGTAGCCATCTGGATTTTCTGAGTTTCTCACTGAATTTGGTTTTAGTATTTCATTTATCAGGTAAAGAGGGGCTGTTTTATCCTACGGAAAATTTGTCAGAGGTTTGGCATTGTTCAAATACTGTAGTGGTTCAACTGCTGAACATATAAAAATCTTTCATTTTGGGTTTGTGTGTCCTTGTATTGAATACAGATTCATTTTAGCTTTGGTGTGTTTATGATACGCTCTAGAATTAGCTTCTGGAGTTTTTGTAACTTAATGAGTGGAATTTATCATGGGATAATGGGACCAACATAGGATTTCTTTGGATTCAGTGTAGCCAATGACAGGTGTAGGAGAGTGTGTGCGCGTGTGTTTGGGGGGGGGAGGGGAGGGGAGGAGAGAGTACCAAGCATACTTGGGATTTGGATTTTATAAAAATGAGTTGTTCCTTGGTTTTCAGATTAACTTAAAGTTCTTTCGTATTATAGGAATAATGTATGATTGATTATTGTATAAAAAAATATAGATGAGTACTCAAAAGAAAAAAAAATAACATCTGAAGTGTTAGTCACTGTTAAGATTTTGGTTTACTTGATGCCAATTTGTGTGTGTGTGTGTGTGTGTGTGTTTGTGTACATTCATACATGTTTGTACAAAAATGAGCTTATGCTATAAATATTCTAGAAATTGTATTTGCACATCTATTCATTAAATATTCTTCTCTCATATTTTTAATATAAAAATAAATTGTAAATTTTAAGTTATTATTTTTTCTTTGTTCAGAAATCTTGCAGCAACTGACTGTTAGAAAGAGGCTTTTTAAGTTTCGGATCACTCATGGGCCCCCTTCCCCACAGCCCTTGGTAGCGTGTGTGTTGCATGGCTGCTGCCCTGCCCTGAGATCCACACCCCGCCGGAGGACACTGTGGAACTGATGGCTGCTGGCAGTTCATCTACTTTTCCTATTTTTCTTGCAGGAGACAGAGCATGTGGTACCCAGCCAGTCAGAGTGTCGGGGGAGAACAGGAACGCCAGCTCAGGAGAGTCCACAAAACCACACCTTCAGGTGCCAAGAAACCGTGCGAGCTCAACGAAGGTGGGCCTTTTGTTGTCAGAAGTTGCACTGGGCCTTGGGTTCCTTTCCCAGAAACGCTGACACCTGTGCTTGCTACCCCTGCACAAGAGGCAAGGCTTTCTGACTTTCGCTGGCATCCCTTGAAGTCAGAGAAGCTCCTTAAAGGGGGAGAATCATTGAGTCTAAGAGAGATGTACATAACCTACTTTCTCTGCCTGCAGTTTGAAGATAATCGGCCTTAAGGCTCAGAGAGGAGCGGAGACTCTCCTGCCCTGAGAGAGAGAAACGCTGATTTCATTTTGTCCTCTTTCATTCCACGCTAGAGAGGACTGGGTTTTCTTCTGTGATAATGGTAATTGCTGATGACAGTGTAGAAGTCAGGCCAATTGCTTTTCACATATTCTGTCATTTAGCCCTCACCCCTTCCCCGAAGCGGGTACTCCTGGCCCCATTTTATGGAGAAGGAGCCTGAGGCTGGGTCGTCAAGGCACTTGACTGATATTCTACACGTAAAAAAGGCTGAGCCAGAATTTTTTTTTTTTTTTTTTTGCGGTACGCGGGCCTCTCACTGCTGTGGCCTCTCCCGTTGCGGAGCACAGGCTCCAGACGCGCAGGCTCAGCGGCCATGGCTCACAGGCCCAGCTGCTCCGCGGCACGTGGGATCTTCCCGGACCGGGGCACAAACCCGCGTCCCCTGCATCGGCAGGCGGACTCTCAACCACTGCGCCACCAGGGAAGCCCCCTGAGCCAGAATTTGAACCTACAAATGTCTGATTACAGCATAGCAGCCGTGGCTCCTGTGCTGATCCAGGTGGTGTCTCTAAGCCTTGAAGTGGCCCTGGGGCTGACCCCTCTGGTCTCCCGGACCTGCTAGAGATGGCCCTGGGTCAGGGCAAGGATGTGGGTGGGAGGCTGTCCGAAGCAAGGTTGGCATGGCATTCGGATGGGAGCCTGGCCTTGCAGCTGTCTATGGAAAGTCTCTTCTGGAAATAAGATAAGAAAGAATTCAACTGCTAGTTGTGTCAGCTGTCTTTGTAGGATCTTGTGTACAGTGTAATCATAGCTCTCACTCAGTGGAAAGGGAGGGCTATGCTTCTGGGCATGACTTTTCAAAATTTTTTCTAAGGCAGCAGAGTCTAAGTGAATCAACGACGACAGACAAGATTGGCTGTGCTATGAAATTGTGCTTTTTAAAACAATTTTATCAGAGTATCGTTGAGTTACAATGTTGTGTTAGTTTCTGCTGTACAGCAAAGTGAACCAGTTATACGTATACATATATCCACTCCTTTTTAGCTTCTTTTCCCATATACATTACAGAGTATTGAGAAGATTCCCTGTGCTCTACAGTAGGTTCTAATTAGTTATCTATTTTATATATAGTGAAACTGTGCTTTAAAATATTCAACGTACTAAATTTAGAATCAGAGCCCCAAAGGGTTGATGGAGACCCCAAAAGTAAGGTGATCCGTTATCCAGTTGGATTCTTCAAAACCTTTTCTCACCTCCTCGCTGGTTGCCATCTCTTGTCTGTTTATTCTTACTTGACCTCAGAGCGGGTAAGACTCAGCCCTGTCATTTCTCTGCTAATCGGGACACTCACCTTCCTGTTGGAGGCCTTACTATAGCAAAGCTGTTTTAGGTTGATTAGAATCAATTTAGGCAGTGACCCTGTCTCCCCCACCAGACTGGTGACTGCATCTCTCAGCAAGAATAAGGCCAGCTATATTCCCATGCATATTTCAAAATCATAAAAAAGACAGAAAAAAACACACACAAGAAACAAGACGAAATCCTTCATGCTTGCATATGAAATGTATGGTGCCCTTTGGGCTGGACACTCCACAGAGGCTGATAGGGGAAAATGACATTAGCAATCTACCTTCTCAAAGACGCTCGATGTTTGGTAAACTTAAAACCACTCTATTTCCCATCTGCAGTGGAGAAGGTAAGTGGTAATATTACTGTTATCAGAGGGCAAGTCAGAAATTTAACAGGATTCTGCTCTGGGGATCATTCACATATGACTAGGGAGAGCTAAGTGTACCGAATTAGAAAGGTCCTCATGAGGAAACATACAGAGCAGCAGCTCCTACACTTGGGGGTGGGGAGTTACAGTTCATTCAGATTCTCAGATTTACGGCACTTTTCCTCAGAAAAAAAGAGATACACATACACACAAAAGTTTGTGTAACATTTTAGGCTGTTCCTAGACCTCTTCTGCATGTCAGGAGAAGGAACCAAATACATGGTCACTGGGCAGCCTTCCTCATTGAGTCAGGCTTGTCTCCTCCAAAACAGATCTGGCCTGTCTTCCTCTGTACTTTAGCAGACCTCCATAGGACCCCAAATACCTTGTTGTTCTCTTCTTCTTTTTCCTTTCTAGCCTCCATGTTCTACTTTGACAGGATCTAGCTTTCTGAGCTAGCAGCATTCCAGAATGGCCTGTGCACCAGAGTTGACAGTCACAGCGTGTGGTGTTAAGTTGCAGATCGGGAGTTGTGAGGCCGTTACGTCTGGTATATTAGGTTGAGTATTTAGATCAGGATGGTAACCTTTAAACTACAGAGTTTTTTTTTGTCACAGCCATGGTGGCGTCACCTAGGATCACTCTAATGCAACTTAAAAAGAAAACGCTAAATATTACAGGGATTGTGAAATTTGATGAACTGGTGAAATGAGAGCTGAGGCTAAAAGCGACTTTGAGTCAGGTAGCGCACATTCCTGATAACATTGCTCTTCCATTTTAAAACCAGCAAACGGCCAGGTGCAGGCATATTGTGTCCAATAAGATCTCGATAGAGACATGAGGACTGTAATAGAACACTCCAGACCTAAGTCTGGCTCAAAGTGAGGGAAGAAGCCAGGCTAAATCTTAGCGGGTATAAAATGCCACCTTCTTGGGGAGGAGGGCTGGGGAGGAGCATGTTCTTATCATAATGAGCACTTTGAGAAAGGAAGGAAAGATCTTTCTACAGCAAGGAGCTGTCAAGGGGTCACATGTGGTTTGGGTGGGACTCAAAAGGGTAGTTCAGAGAATGAATCCATCCTTGTAGAAGTGAGGTTTTGGAGCTGCTTGTGTCGTGGGGTGGTATTGATCTTCTCATGCGAGCCAAAGAGAAATAGTTTCATACCTTCAGCTCAGAGAGCATGTTGTTGAGCTCTTCCTAGGGCACGGGACGTTTATCTGTGTGTCTAAATGCGCTTTAGGGAGGTCTATGAATGTTTTTTCCAAAGTTTGAGTGTCTGTATACTATATTGGTTTTCTGTTGCTACTGTAACAAATGACCACAAACCTGTGACTTAAAACAACACAAATTTATAATCTTACACTTCTGTAGGATAGATGACCAACATGGGTCTCTCTGGGGTAAAATAAAGGTGTCAGCAGGCCTACATTCCTTTCTGGAGGTTCGAGGGGAGAATGGATATATTTCCTTGTCTTTCCAGTTTCCCAGTGCTGCATACATTGCTTCCTTTTGGTCTTTTCCTCCATTTTCAAAGCTAGCAATGTTGCATCTCTCTTAGCATTCTTCCATATGTTTCCTTCTGACCATTACCGAGTCCAGGCTCCTACTGCTTGTCTCATGAGAGGCCGGTAAATCAAGAATGAGGTTTTGGGGCAAGGAAGAGTGACTTTATTCGGAAAGCCAGCAGACTGAGAAGAAGGTGGACTCTTGTCCCAAAGGACCATCTTCCTTGAGTTAGAATTCAGGCTTCTTTTGAACTAAAAGGGGAGAAGATGTGGCTGGTTGCTGTACACTTCTTGGTGCCGGAATCCTTTGCTCTTGCAGCTGTCCACATAGGTCTGGTCACAGTGTTCCCATGAACCTCCAACAAGACAAAGGTTATTCTCTGTTCTGCAACTTTTAATCTCTGTATGAATGGAAAAGTGTTAAACCTTTAAAGGTCAGAGCCTTGAGAATGAGCTACCATGAATATTTCAGGCTATGGGCAACATTTTTTTATTTTTACAAAAGTGCAGAGCCAACATGACTAAGCACAGCCAGCAGAGCACAGGGATAGAGCTAAAGGAACAGATTCAATATGGGGTCAGGTTTGTTCTTTTCTTACAACCAAGGGCAGGAAAATTGTTCTGATTTTAAGGATTCAACTGATTAGATTGGGTCCACTCAGATAGCCTACTATAATCTCTCCATCTCAAGGTCCTTAGCTTCATCACATCAGCAGAATCCCTTTTGTCATGTAAGGTACCAAGGGGAGGGGGACAAGGAATGAGCACATAGACATCTTCGTGGGCCACATTATTCTGCCAACTACATATGTTTATTTTTCCAGGTAAACGTCTCTAAAGCATTTATCAGAATTTCCTATGCTACCCATGATCCCCCAGAAGGTTTAGACTCACTGTCTTAATCTCTTCCTACCTCCAAGTTTGCTTGCTCTTCTGAATTCCCTCAACAGAGCCAACCTCAGATACTGATGCAGCCCACTCTGCTCTGTTTCTTTGCACCCTTCCTTCTATTTACCAGCTCCCCTCATGTTTCTATTATATTCCTTGGCAGTATAGTGCCCCACATCAGAGATCTCAAACTCAGTGTCCTGCACGTGTATCTAGTGTGGAGGTATATTTGACTGGTAGACTGTTGTAAAAATATTTTGACTCAGTGTTTAAATATTAGAGTCTTTATGGCTTTTTTACATTGTTTTGAAAAATCTGAAAATGGGATAACCCAGGATGTACATTCCTACAAGGCAGCAGATAGCTGGAGTTGAGAAGCAGCTCTCCATTTTTTCACAGCTCCTACCCAGATCTCTTTATTAATTTATGCTTTTGCCTGGCTCCTGTAGGCATTTGATTTAAAATGCCTGCTTCCATCCTTTTCTTCCCAGCAACTGCTCATCCTTAGGACTCTAGCTGCCTGGAGCTAAGCCCTAATAAGGTGATGGCTGATAATACCTTAATGCCTCTTTCTACAAGATGATGTGTTTACATTTTTTTTTTAAACAGATTTATTGGAGTATAATTGCTTTACAATGGTGTGTTAGTTTCTGCTTTATAGCAAAGTGAATCAGCTATACATATACATATACATATACATATATATATATATCCGGATGTGTTTACATTTTAATTTGGATTCTCAGTGCATCTGAGTGGTGAGGCTGCATATTACCCTTCTCTGGCATGCTGCCGCGTACCTGGAGCTTTTCAAAACACGGAAAAGTATAGAACTGCATTTAGTTAGAGCCAGAATGAAGCCTTAGTAATCATTAAATACAACCCTCTCATTTTCTAGTTTGACCCCCAGTGAGGCTCTGATTTGGTTAAGCCCTCAGTTCCCTTGTAATAGAACCAAGATAAGCACCATCCGTCTGTTTAGAGCAGTCAGTTCAGTTTGATTGATTTTTATGGCTAATGCCAGTGCCAATTCTGTAAACGGCTCAGATATGACAAAGGGGAATTTATGAATGTAAGAGAATACAATGAAGTTGGGGATTTCTTACCCAGCTAAGTAAATTTACTTTTGAGAGTGATTAACTCCCTTGTGTTTAAAATACTGTATTAAGATCTATGACAGCATTAAGCCTTTGAGTGTCGTTAAAGACCTCGCCTGTATAAACAGGAGCTATCCTGTAGCAATGTGTTGCTACTAATTAAGTTGGTGGTTACATTTGTGAATTAGAGTTCATTAGCCTCTTCATCCGGAAGTCCCCAGTTAGAGGGGGTTGAAGATTGGGGTATTAGCAAGGATAATGGCCTTTGATGGCTTTGACTATTTTTGTAACATTCCAGATAAAAGAAAAAGCTTTGTTGCTTTATGGAAAGAGGAAGTTTTTGTTGCCAGCAGCTTTTCCATGGGGGATAAATCCTTTCATCTTTTGTTTTTGAGATAGACAACTTGTGTGTGTTTTAATAGCTGCTTGTTTCTTGTTCAAATGTTTTTTGAGAAGTAGGCAGAGTCTAAATGGGCTCTGCTAAAAAGAGAAAGAATGAGTAAGGGAATGAGCAGCCAGAGAGTTTTAATAATAAAGAGCTTAAGATCTGCCTTCTTGGACTGTACCAGAGCAGGAGCTCCGCGTGCTGTCAGCGTGTTCTTCTTGTTAGTGTGCTTTTAGGATTTGTTAAATGGGGGGTAGGGGTATAGTAGAGATAAAAACATGAGTTTGTCTTGACAATATTTTGAGAGTCCCTGGTATGCAGTTGGGCAATGAGTGGGTTCTAAAAATAGCTTTCTTTGCTTATACTGCATAGGAAGACAGCCGTACAGTGAGGGCTCTTCTCGTCCCCCCATCCTGCCTTCACCCCCATGGGTGCAGAAGCAAGCTGGTGGAATGGAAAAAACATTCAATTTAAGAAATGCAGGGTCTTAAATACCATATGATACCACGTATATGTGGAATCTAAAATATGACACAAATGAACCTATCTACGAAACAGAAACAGACGCACAGACATAGAGAACAGACTTGTGGTTGCCAAAGGGGAGGTTGGTGGGGGGGAGGAATGGATTGGGAGTTTGGGATTAGCAGATGCAAACAATTACATACAGGATGGCTAAACAACAAGGTCCTACTGTATAGCACAGGGAACTATATTCAATATCCTGTGATAAACCATAATGGAAAAGAATATGAAAAAGGATGCATATATATAACTGAATCACTTTGCTGTAGAGGAGAAATTAACACAACATTGTAAATCAACTGTACTTCAATAAAATGAATTACAAAAAAAAAAAAAAAAAGAAATGCAGGGTCTTACCTCATGTCTATCAGGTGACCTTGGTCACGTCACTGAAATCCCTAAGTCCTCTCCCCAAACACAAGTTTGGGTCAGATGATTTCTAAAGCCCCCTCTGGCTCTAACACTGAAAACGCTCCACACTCTGGATGTTTAAAGGATTAGACACAGGAAGACTTTAGCTTAATAATACAAGCTCTTGCAGTCACAGATAAAAATAATTCATCCTCCCTGCTGTAGAGCACAAAAAAAGTCCCACACCAAATCCTTAAACTGTTGATTGAAAAAGAGCCCACCCTTGATTATTCTGGGAACGAAGCCCTGTTCTCCTTCTTCTTTTCTTTTTTTCTGAAGGAGTCTGCCCTTGATCACCTGATAAAATGTTAGCTCGTTCGCTGGACAATGTTTAGCATAAAGATAAAAGGGAAACTCATTCTTTCATTAAAAAAAAATAATAAAATAAGTGAAACATGGTTTTATTGGAAAATACAGTAAATTCCAAGCAAATAAAAATTTCTTGTAATTGTACCACTCATATGTAACCTCTGTTACCACTGCAGTATATGTTTTTATGTCGTTGCTATTGTTTTAATGTGGGCATAAAAAAGAATGGTGTGTGAAAGGGACTTCATGATTCATTAGGGTTTGAATCTGTTAGAAGTACTGTCTATTTAAAGCAGGCCCCAGAGTATAAAGCTAGACTAGAATGCATTCTGACGATACAGTCTTTATACAGAAGCTAATAGAGTAATGGTTTAATTATCACAAGGCTGCTGAGTTCATTTGTAACTAAGGTGAACAAATTTGATTTTCTATAACAAATACTTTAACATACAATTTTCTATAAGAGACTTGTTTTACAAACTTCGGTGTCATTATAGCCCTGTGTTAGAAATGATATTTCTAGGAGATGGAACGAAAAACTTCGTCCTTAACATCTCAATATCTTGGAAAGCTTCTTGGCCTAATTTGGAATAGATTTAAGAGAGAAATTTCAATAATGATTATAGGAGACAGTGTGTGTTTAAACTTAAATCTAATTTAGAACTTTGACTATAGCTGTTTAAGTGTGCCGTGTTCCTGAGGCCATGGGCTGTTTTTCAGGTTACTCTTCATCTTCCCAATGAGGCAGTGGTTCTGTGATGTATTATCTCACACACACACACACACACACACACACACACACACACACACACACACACACACACACACACACACCCCTGTATAATGACACACACAGCTCCCACCACCCCCCTCTATTTTTTTCCTTTATCAATGCTAGATAAAACATTTTTGATGTAATTTATACATATGTATATATATGAAATATATATATCAGTTTGCTTCATATATGTGAAATCTTAGAGACATATTTCTGTGTAACTTTTTTTGTCCCACTTAATACTGTATTTTTCAACGTCATAAAATTTTCTAAAATATTCATGGCTGGAAATGTTCTATTCTATGGATATACCATCATTGATTTAACTAATTCCAAATTATTTGATATTTTGGTTCTACGATTTATATCTGTAGATATTTCTGTAGTAACAATTGTTGAAAAATATTTTTAAGTACATCCATTGTAGTTTCCTTGGTTTGTACTTAAGGGTAATAGCTGTCTAGGTGTAGGATTTGAAGTGGGTAACCCAGCTGAGATTTAGAATGTAAATTTTTCAATTATCTGATCATGGAAGGAGATAGGAATATAATGGATAATTGACACCTCTGAGAGAACTAGATAGAAAGTCACGTGGCTGGATTCCTATATATGGTGGGATCATAGGATAGTGGCTCTGGGTGAAACACTTGAGACAGTCCAGTCCAATCCCCTTCTCCATACTTGAGTACTCTAGATACTTCTATTTCATCCACTAGCCGTCCTCGTTTTCTAGTTCAGATTGTGCTGAGAGCAAGTGCCTGTGACTCTCACATTCCCAGAGGACATTTGGAAGTTCTGCAGGGGTGGAACAATTCTTTGTTGTGTGGGGCTTCGCCATGCATGTCAGGGGCAACCCAACGTCTGTGCCCATCACAAATAACCCTCAATTGCCTAAATGTTCCCTAGCGGGCATACCACCACCCACTTAAGAAATGCCAGTCTGCGTGATAGATATTTAAAACCACATTTTGTGGGAGTCTTTACTTACATGGGCGCATGTTCATGATCTAGTGGGGAAAAAAGTAATTACATAACAGTATTACATTGTGATTCTCAGAAAGTCCTCAGACGTATCCCTCTGAAAGTTGGGGGTCACAGTGTTTATCCACACGCTCTCCTCCGTGTTCCGCTGGCTAAGGATTGCCCCCAGCAGAGGTTAACTCTCCCACCCTTTCAGGCTAAGGGATTGAGCTCTGCCTTGAAAAAACCTTGAGGCAGAAAAATGAAGAGACTCGGCAGGTGCTTGAGGCGGATAATGTGAGTGCGCAGAGCTCTCCGTGGAACAGAAGCATCTGCTGAGATCACTCTGCCCCCTGGGCTGAGCATTGCTTGCCCCAGGAGCAGGTGTCTGATCATTCTGTACTAAGTGAGTGGAAGAGTGCGATGATGGAAGCAGAGAGCTTTGTGTCCTGCTCAGCAAACCAGGTGGTGCTATCATCATTATTAATGAAAATGCATTATTGGGACGTCTGCTCCTGCTGGGTCTCCTGTCCTAAATATCCTGTCCCAACTCTACCTTCTTACCTCTCCCAGTCCCGATATTGTGGGCCTGACTCACTGCTCAGTTATTCTCCAGGCATTAGTGTGGTTCTGGCTGTTTCTGGGCTCTGTTCCAGCCCACCAAGGAGGGTTGCCTATTCCAGGGTGGCTGGGCTGCCTTGTGTTTCAGGTTGCTCAGAGCGTCTCCAGGGACTTAGCCTTTCCCTCTTCTGGAATGTGTCCCCTGGGAGGCCAGGCCGGAAACACCCAGGTCACTGCCGTACTCCCAGGAGTCCCTCACCTGCGCCCTTCAGCCGTTGGTCTTCTCCCATGTGGTTGCACCTGGGCCTTGAGGATGATGTTTTCCGGTTGGGGATGCCCTGGAGTACTTGTTAATTTCACATTACCAGTCCTGACCTAGTGAGTGTGGGCCCAGGAATCTTTGTTTGTTTTTTTAAATTAATTTTTATTGGAGTATAGTTGCTTTACAATGTGTTAGTTTCTGCTGTACAGCAAAGTGAATCAGCTATCCGTATACACATACCCCCTCTTCTTTGGAGTTCCTTCCCATTTAGGTCACCACAGAGCACTGAGTAGAGTTCCCTGTGCTATACAGTAGGTTCTCATTAGTTATCTATTTCATACATAGTATCAATAGTGTATATATGTCACTCCCAGTCTCCCAGTTCATCCCACACACACCCCTTTACCCCTTGGTGTCCCTATGTTTGTTCTCTACGTCTGTGTCTCTATTTCCGCTTTGCAAATAAGATCATCTGTACCATTTTTCTAGATTCCACATATATGGGTTAATATACAATATTTAGTATTCTCTTTCTTTTTTAAAAATTAATTAATTTATGGCTGCGTTGGGTCTTCGTTGCTGTGCGCGGGCTTTCTCTAGTTGCAGCGAGCAGGGGCTACTCTTCATTGCAGTGCGCGGGCTTCTCATTGCAGTGGCTTCTCTTGTCACGGAGCACGGGCTCTATGTGCCGGTGCTTCAGTAGTTGTAGTGCACGGGCTTAGTTGCTCCGCGGCATGTGGGATCTTCCTGGACCAGGGCTTGAACCCGTGTCCCCTGCATTGGCAGGCGGATTCTTAACCACTGCGCCACCAGGGAAGCCCCGTTTCTCTCTTTCTGACTTCCTTCGCTCTGTATGACAGTCTCTAGGTCCACCCACGTCTCTACAGATGACCCAGTTTCGTTCCTTTTTATGGCTGAATAATAAGGAATCTGTTGTTAATAACACTGGTTGATTCTAGTCTTCAGAGAAGTGCAGTGGGAGGTGGGAGCCAAGCTTGGGTCCCTGCTACTGGGGGGCCTATTCTTGGGGGTCAGCATTCCACCTCCAGCCCCAACACCCTTGTCCGCCTCTGAGAGTTCACTGGTCTGGACAAGGAGCTGCGTGGATGGAAAAGTCAGCTCTCAGCGTCTAGTTTTGTTTTCTGTCAGCCGTCTCTTTGAAAGCCATTTTGAACTCTGGGCCTCGGTTTCTTTCTCTTTGGAGTTGGCTGCCCAATACTTGATCTCAGTCGTTTAGCGTAGAAATTTGGTAAAAAGCAGTAAGAGAATGAATGTCTTTAATAGAGTCTACACTCTGCAGGGAACGGGGCTTTGTATTTGCCGGTATCGAGGGCTGTTACTATTTGTGATAATATTACTGGAATTCCTTGGCATCTTGCCTGTGTCTGCATATAGAGCAATTGTTTGTATATAATGAATATTGTGCTCAGAGGGTTGTCCTCTTGGGATATACCTTTTGTTTTCAAAAGAGTTTCAGGAAGCAACAGTCGTCCAGCCAGCAGGCGGTCATCCGGGTATACATTAGTGTATCCTGTGTTGTTTTCTAATACAGAGGCTCATCTGAGGCGGTGGAATAGCTTGAACTCTTAGGCTGTGAGCCGTGGTAGACACGGTTCAGCTTTCAGGCTCTGGTTCTTTATGAAGGACTCTGAAGAGTGTGTTGGATGCTCTGCTTTTACTTGCTGCCCAGATTTTCTAAACGTGGGTTGGAAAGCCACTTGCTCAACTTTAGCAGGTCTCCTCAGGCAAGAAACGCATCTGCTTGTGGGAGTGAGAGTCATGCCATCCTGCCAGTACTGCTACCTGCCACAGGCGGAGGAGGGAGTGTTGAGTCTTATCCTAATCATTAAACACATTCAGGAATATACCGACAGCAGCCCGTGACCCTGGGACTAATCCTTTCTTAGCAAACATGTGAGTGCCTACTGTGTGCCAACTGCCAGGCTTAGCTCTAGAGAGAAAACGTTGCGCAAGACTCATGTGATCCCTGCCCCACAGAGCTTTTGCCATCATGAGAGACAATCAGATAATTAGACAAATACGCCATTAGGGCCTGACACGTGCTACGCGGCAGATGTGAAAGATCAGAATACAGCAAGTCCTATGAAAGGGAGGCCTGATTGGTCTGGTACCTGCTGTCTAGAGGATGCGTGAGTTAATTAGGAGAGAAAGTGGAGAGGGAAGAGTTGTTACGGGCGCAGGGACAGCACGTAGAAGGCCTGAGGCGGAAGGGAGCGTGGAGGAGGAGAATGACGTGAGTTGAGGTTGAAGAAGTGGACAGATGTAACTCCTTCAGGATGTCACAGGATGCTGGAAGAATTTCGATCTGTATTTTAAGTGTGCAGAAGGGTAGCGACAAGGTTGCTGTGTGGGCAGTGGTTTGGAGAAGGTAGAGGAGAAGTAGAGAGACCAGGAAGGTAGCCCAGAAGACAGATGATGGCGACTTGGCCTAAGGTGTGGCGGTGGGAGGAGAGAGGACAGATCTAAACGTGATTTGGGATAAGAAATTGGACTTGGTAATGGCTTGGCTGTTGGACTTGAGAGAGAGGAGAGTGTCAGATAACTCTCTATCTTCCATGAGCAATTGGAGAGGTGGGGAAGCTTTTTACTGAGACAGGGAACATTTTAAGCTGCTAAATTAATTACAATAAGTTGATATAAATCAAATATCCTATGCTAAAATACTGCTTCTTCACAGATGATCACATCTGGGGTTTGACATTATCTGTAGGCCAAGAAAAGTATCTTAATGCTTTGTTCACTTTGCTGTTTTAAATTCCAGTCCACCTCCCAAGGAAAGGTCACTGCAGGATGAGCCTACAGGCTGGCTCAGCACAGGCTTCGGGGTTCCAGCAACGTGGGAACACCAACAAGTTTCAGAAAAGTTGCACTTCCATGGGCTAGCCACAGTTTTGCAGCCACAGAGTACAGGAAAAAGCTCGTTTAATATCAGCACACAATTATGTTTTATGTTCCTCTGTTAAGAAGTGTTTTGTTCTGAATTATGTCATGGTGGGTGGCCGTCATGGTGGCATTGGTGGTGTTGCTGGTGGTGATGGTCATGGTGATGGTGGTGACAGTGATGGGGTTGTAGTGACAGTGATGGCGTGGTGGTGATGGGGGTGTTGGGGGTGGTGGTGATGGGAGGCATCAGTGCTGAGAGCTCTGAGTCCAGGCTGCAATTTCCTGCTTCCTGGGCATGAGCTAGAGAGCAGGGTCGTATTGGAGTTGGCAGGATTGTAAATGGTTCAAACACTACCTTTAAAGATCTTAAGAAGAAGGGAATTTGAGACACCTAGCTCCTATTCCCGTTCTCCTCTTTTCACTGCTAAACTTCTCTAGTGAGAAACTTCCGTTTCTGTTTCCTCTTCTGCCATGACCTTTATCTTTTCTGATCCAGTGACCTTTCTATTTCTCTGCTTTCATTCTCATTATCTCCGGATGACTGCGATTTTCTAGCAGCATGAGCTTGGGCAGTCGTCCTGCACATCCTGTTCTCCTTACCTTGCTTTCTTTTCCTCTGTAATATTTAGCATCTGGTGCACCAGGTTTGTTTCTTTATGGTCTCTCTGCTTCTATGACAGTGAGGCAGAGACTTGTTTTATTCCCTGCTTTATTCCCAGCACCTGCAATCATACTTGACATAAGTTGCTGTTTAATAAATATTTGTTTATTCATGGATAAAATTATTTAATTGCCTTAACTGTTTCCTATTAGGTCACATGGGCCTAATAATGCTAATCTCATGTGGTTACCATGAGGATTAGATGAAATAATGTAAGTAAAGTGCCTGGCATTTATCTGAAATTGTTAGGCTCTTCTTTTTTTCAAAAGTCTTATTGAAGTATACTGGGGTTTTTTTTAACATCTTTATTGGAGTATAACTGCTTCACAATGGTGTGTTAGTTTCTGCTGTATAACAAAGTGAATCAGCTGTACGTATATTTATAATCCCATCTCCCCTCCCTCTTGCGTCTCCCTTACACCCTGCCCATCCCACCCCTCTAGGTGGTCACAAAGCACCGAGCTGATCTCCCTGTGCTATGCGGCTGCTTCCCACTAGCTATCTGTTTTACGTTTGGTAGTGTATATATGTCCATGCCACTCTTTCACTTTGTCCCAGTTTACCCTTCCCCCTCCCCGTGTCCTCAAGTCCATTCTCTATGTCTGTGTCTTTATTCCTGTCCTGCTGAAGTATAGTTGATTTACAGTGTTGTATTTAATTTCTGCTGTACAGCAAAGTGACTCAGTTAAACATACATTCTTTTTCGTATTTTTTTCCATTATGGTTTATCACAGGATACTGAATATAGTTCCCTGTGCTATGCAGTAGGACCTTGTTGTTTATCCATCCTATATATAATAGTTTGCATCTGCTAATCCCAAACTCCCAACCCTTCCCTCCCCCCACCACCTCCCCCTTGGCAACCACAAGTCTGTTCTCTATGTCTGTGAGTCTGTTTCTGTTTCGTAGATAAGTTCATTTGTGTCATATTTTAGGTTCCACATATAAGTGATATCATATGATATTTGTCTTTATCTGGCTTACTTCACTTAGTATGATAATCTCTAGGTCCATCCATAATGCTGCAAATGGCATTATTTCATTCTTTTTAATGGCTGAGTATATTTCTGTTAGGCTCTTCTTGACACTCTTTTTTCTTATAACATCTTTCTCTTCACTATTCAAAGTGCTGTTCTGGTTGCCTTCTTATCTCCTTAGCGATGCATCTGTATTTTCTTCACGGCCCTTTTTTCTTCTGTCCCCTAATTGGCCAATTTCAGAAACCTGCCCAGTGGTCCTGAGTAAGGATGACTCAGCTTTTTATTTCTTCCTGCTTATTCACAAGGCTTCAATTATTACAATTAAATATACCATTAATTATCATTTATAATTCTATTATGGTATTTTTTACATTTGATTATAGAATCCATGTGTTATTTATTTTTTTTGTTTTTTGTTTTTAAATTTTATTTATTTATGGCTGTGTTGGGCCTTCGTTTCTGTGCGAGGACTTTCTCTAGTTGCAGCAAGTGGGGGCCACTCTTCATCGTGGTGCGTGGGCCTCTCACTGTCGTGGCCTCTCTTGTTGCAGAGCACAGGCTCCAGACGCGCAGGCTCAGTAGTTGTGACTCATGGGCCTAGTTGCTCCGTGGCATGTGGGATCTTCCCAGACCAGGGCTCAAACCCATGTCCCCTGCATCGGCAGGCAGATTCTCAACCACTGCGGCACCAGGGAAGCCCCATGTGTTATTTTTAATACAGCCAACAGTAGTCATAAACATTTTTCATGAACTGTCCTTCACATCCTGAATTATCCTGTGCGGTAGCTGATGTTATCTTCACTTGACAGATGAGGAAACTGAGGCTGAGAGAGGTTAATATCTTGCCAGTGGGTACACACACCTAGTAAGTGGTAGATCAAGAAGTCATTCTTGGGTCTGGGTCCTTCTGTTTCTTCATCTTTTCATCCATCTGAAAGGCATGTAGAGAGCACGTGACATGTGCCAAGCACTGTGCTAGGCTCTGGCCACACAGCAAGTGAAAAACTGATGGAGAACCTGTGACCACTGTGAGTCACTGTTGTTATCTCTGCCCTCACTCTCTGGAACACACTGTCGAGTGCCCCATGCTACCGTGAGCCCGGCTCAGGTATTTTCACTTCCCTGTTTTATCCTCAGTTCAAGCTTCAAATGTCTAAATCACAACTCATGACAGCTGCCTGCTCTCCCCTTCCAAATGACCTATTTTTCTTTCTCCACTGGAAAAACCATCATCTATCATCTTTCCTGTCACACAGGCTCAAAACTTTGGATTAGTTTTCATTACACCATCTCTTTCATTCCATACTTTCAATTCACACCCAACACCTCTTGTTGTTTTTCTCCTTGAAAATGTCTCTTTCGTCTGTCTCTACTTCCCCAGCCCCTCTCCACCATTCTAATAGCAGCTCCTGTGTGCTCATTCCTTGATTTATGGAAAGAACCTCAAGACTGGGTTTTAATTAGTTTTGTTCTCTGCTTCAGGATCCACTAGACTGTAAGTTGCCTAAAGGTCTAGAGCCTGCTCATTGATTCTTATTTCCCCAGCACTGTACCAGTCACATAGGAGACATTCTGATGGCTATTACATTAAAGCATCTTTGATGCTTAGACCACAGTTCTTTTTTTTTTTTTACATCTTTATTGGGGTATAATTGCTTTACAATGGTGTGTTAGTTTCTGCTTTATAACAAAGTGAACCAGCTATACATATACATATACCCCCATATCTCTTCCCTCTTGCGTCTCCTGTCCTCCCGCTCTCCCTGTCCCACCCCTCTAGGTGGTCACAAAGCCCCGAGCAGTTCTTACAGTTGATCTGGAGATTTATCTGGAGATGACAAGTAGTTGTCATTGAAGATCACGTGAGTGTGTTACATGTAGCTGTTCTCTGCATTGCAATAATATGTACTATATATTTTAAACAAAGTCTTATTTCTGCTTTCTTCATTAATGTTTGCTACCATCTGTTTGTTTTACCATTTGCTGACATCAGAGCCCTGGAGAAATTTACGGTTGAAAACTGTAAAGTGGTAAATATTCTTTCCATTAGAGAACACAGTTCTTTCATTTTTCTGGGGCTACTCTAACTCTATAAAAACACAATTTGAGAACCACTTTAGGTTACAGGGAAATTATGAGCCATTCAGAACTTTAGATGTTACTGGATACGTCAGTTACCCCCTCTCCATGAGAGGGTCTCTCCCATTTTGCAGGAAAGAGCTACTTGGTATTTTCTGAAGCCCTGGAGTCACTGTTTGTGGCCCAGCGAACTCATGGGCAGAGGGTGGGTGTGCCAGCGCTTTCTTCCCCTAACTAACTTTCTCACTTGGACCATCTCTCCGTGGGCTCGTGGTTGGGACCCTTAGTCTTCTCTCTCACCCAGGAGGGACGTTTGTGCAGACGTGGTCAACATCGGTGTGACCGTCCAATTCTGTTTTAACATCTCCTCAGTTTCTCATTGGAAGTAAGTTGTTTGCACAGTTAGCAGTACTCATGGACTGAAGGAACTTTTCATTCTTAAGAATACTTTGAAGAAGTTAGGCTCATGGCATTTCTCAATGTGCATCGTTACTTTCAGAAATCATTCATCTTGATGACCATTCAGAGGACACATACACTTTTTTCAGGACTTAAACCAAAGCAGGATAATAACTGTAAATAATTATAACCCCAAATAAATCTTTTTATAAATGACTTAATACTGACTAAAGCTTTTATTCCTTAAGAGAGCAGGCCTTTTAAAAAGAATAATTATAACTTAATATATTTATTATATAACAGCATGCAAACCGCTGCAGAAAAACTTGAATGTTATGTGGTAGATGCCATTGGACCATAGCATTTGATGAATCATGATTTAGAGCTTAGCATCTGCCAGTAGTGGAGTTTTGTTTTTTTGTTTTTAACCTAAAAAAATTTATTCAGAGTAGATTTGCCTTTAAGACCTTTTTCTTCTGTTGCAAGCTATGAAATGGCAAAACCTAGCTTTACCGTGTTACCCAGGAATTGCTGTAACTTTTATTTTGTTAGGTAAGTGATAGAATGAAATTTCCAAAAGCTATCTTCAGTGCACAAATGGTATCTTTCTGTAAGAACTGTATCAGATCACATTTGGTCATAAAAATACTGACTTTGCACTGGGTACTGAGGATTCAGCAGTGTAGAAGATGGACAGAATAACTGATTTCTTGGAGCTTACATTTTAGCATGGAAATGCAAATAAACATCATAACTTTAGGTAGTGACAGCGCTAAGAAGAAAATCTAAATACAGTGCAATAGAGAGTGAAGGGGAGGGATAGATTGATTAGAGAGATCCGGAAGGACTCGTTGGGAGGTGACATAGGAGCTGAGCTGATGCCCTGTGCTGGGCAGAGTCAGCTTTGTGAAAACCGGGGGGAAAAGCAAGTGTGAAGATTTGAACAGGGAGCCAGCACTGTGTGTTCAAGAAACTGAAGGCCAGAGAGGCTGGAGGGTAGAGGACAAGGGTGAGAGTGATAGGAGGTGGGACAGGAAGACTGGCAGAGTTCAGACACTGTAATGTGTTGCAGACCGTTATCAGGAGTCTGGATTTTGCTCTTCGGGCAGTGGGACACCACTGAGGGTTTTTAACAGGGGTGTGGTCAGATCTGTAGCTGCCAACTTCATATGTACATTGTTGAAAGGTTTCTTTTAAATGGAAATACTTTTTCTTTGTGTTTTATAGAATAGACCAGAGGGCGGCCGTGTGGCCAAAGGATGAAACTCGGCAGGACCTCAATGAGGTAGGTGCAGTCATTGCTGGTTGTATGAACATGAATTAGCCAATCGTGAAATTTATTATTCTTTTTCCTAGTACTAGGAATTTATTCTGATTAAAACCTTAAATGTTTTTGCTCTTAAGTAAATGTGTTTTCCTTGCACTTCTTTGGAAACGTGTTTCTCCTTGCTCTGGAGCAAATACATTTAAAATATAATTTGCAAGACTGCTCATTATGTCTTGGAAGTAAACCAAGTCCAGCAGTCATTTCATTACACTTCTTTCAACTTTGCTTCAGGATTATATAACCATGGCTGTGACAGTTACATTTGTAAAATTTTCTCTTAGTTTTATGTTATCTTCCCAACCCCTGCTTTTTCTAATGCCCTTTGCAGTCTCAAATATGATCATGCTTACCATTTTTCCATGGAGTGTGATATAGTTTGGTATTTGCAAAATGGTCCTCTGGTATGCTTTGAGACATTGAAGCCACATTTTCCAATGCAGATGGTTTCCCACTGAACTGGACATCACAACGTTAATAAGCTTGTTCTAGATTTTCTTTGAAATATATAATTTAATTCCCCCATTGGAAATCAGTATAATGTAATTAGGATCCCTGTTGTCGTGAATGCCTTAGCTTAAGACACTGGTTTGGAATACTCTAATTTCTCTTGCCCTCATTGTATAATTAAGGAGCAGTGGGTGGTATGTCTGACTAATAAGATCATGACAAAAAGAATGAAAAGACTTGACGTTCAGACGCCAGGAAGAGAAATGATGGGCTTCGGGCAAATTTTTCATCATTTGATGCCATCTCTCCTCCGCCTCCAAAAATATGACAGCTAATTGAACTTAGGTGATTTTCCTTTTTCTTTTTTACTGTAGAACTTGGCATAAATGAGTAGCCAAAGGTAAACCAGGTGCCTAATTAAACCCAGTTAAATAAGTTACTGAAGTTGTGGGAAATGTCCTAAAGATAACAACCCAGAACCCTGCTTGTTATTCCTTTGTGCATTGGAGACAGCCTTCAGATTCCACAATCTTGCCTGTGGTAAAAAGAGTGAAAAAAGGTTTGAGAGAAAAAAGGCAAGAGCCTGAATCCGTGAGCACAGCTGTTTGCCCCACTGGGAATAAGCAAAATGCTGGTTGTAAAGAAGCACTGACTTGTTTTGACATAAGTGACTAGAAAAATGAGGTGATTGTAAGAGTCAAGTAGTGATAGGTTTCGAGTATTTGGGAGAAACTCTGATGTGTGAGCTGCAACCCCGTGAGAATGAGAAGATGACTTGAGCATTCTCAAATTACAGTTGCATAACGCTCTCTTTGAAAATCTGCTTTTCTGTATTCCTTCATGCTATTGTACTTGCAAATTACATGAAATCTGCTAGTTCACTGCTCTGGGATTGCATGGGTGCAGGAGTGCTGATTGGAGACAGGTCTCTGAAAGAGCAGTCAGCAGCATATTGTAAGTATGCGCTCTTCCATGAAAAACTGGTGATGCTCATCCGGACTGGTTGATAACAGTATGTGCTCAAGTGGAATTGTTCCAATCGGGATAAATCAGATGTGCAGATCACGTTGTGGCTAAGATTTGGGGGCTGGAGGAAACCTTAGGAAAGCTTGAACAGGGGCAGCTCACGGTCCAAGGCCATGGAGGGAGGGTTGACTCATTCAGACTCATTGATGGAGACGTCGTATAGAGTGGAAACATAATTAAACTCGGTCTTGCCTAGCATTTCGCAAACTTAAGAGAACACCAAACTCTTTCATGGAATAACCCCATAATAACATTGCTTTAGGCAACAGACTCCTATGGAATAAAGGTGGGAAACACTACCTTAATATTTTAATGCAAATAGAAAATACATATAGAAAAGTGCACATATCATAAGTGTATGACTGGATGAATTCTCACAAAGTGTGTAACCAGCATCAAGAAACACAACATTGTTAGCATCCAGGCACCCTTATTTAATTCCTTCCGGTCACTCTTCCCCTATAAGGATAACTGTTCTTTGGACTTAAGTAGATTTGTTTTGTCTCTTTTTGAATTTCTTATAAATGGGCTGTATGTACTCTTTTGTGTCTGGCTTCATTTACTCAGTATTAATGTTTATGAGATTCATACATGTTTGGCACGTAGTTTTAGCTTTCACTCTCCTTGCTGTAACCCATTGTATGGTTGTTTCTAGTTTTTGACTCATGATCAGTTGCTACTAATTGTACTTTTTAAAAATGAACTCTCTTTCAGTCTCTCTGTGCAGCTGATTTTTTATAGGAGTATTCCTTCCATCTCCAAGTGGATATGTAAGGTAGAATTTTTTGTTATGTTACCTATCTTCATTGCTCTTTGCCCCTTTTATTTATTTATTTAATTTTTATTTATTTATTTATTTTTGGCTGCGTTAGGTTTTCGTTGCTGTGCGCGGCCTTTCTCTAGTTGCGATGGGGTTGGGGGGGCTGCTCTGTTGTGGTGTGCGGGCTTCTCTTGTTGTGGAGCACGAGTTCCAGGCACGTGGGCTCAGCAGTTGCGGTGCATGGGCTCAGTAGTTGTGGCCCACGGGCTTAATTGCTCCACGGCCTGTGGGATCCTCCCAGACCAGGGCTCGAACCCTTGTTCCCTGCATTGGCAGGTGGATTCTAAACCCCTGCGCCACCAGGGAAGCCCCTGTCCCTTTTATTTATACACCACAGCCTCCAACACACAGCCTTCTAGTTCTTTAAAAAGAACCCACTAGTTCCATATCTGCTCTCTTCCTTCCATTCCAACTTGCAAGTCTAAAGTAAAAAAGCAGTTTCTTGAGCATTGTAAGAAGCATGGTCCGCAAATACTTTCCAGATGTTTCTATGGACCCTAATGTTGTAATTGTCGATTGTAGCAATTTTAAGATGTTACATATGTGCTTTATATTTTCTCCAAATTTCACATCTCGTATTTCACATCTACTTTTTAAACTTCTTAATTCCACTTGCTCTGTCACAGATAGATGGGGCTCAGCTGTATTTGATCCCAGAGCTGGTGCTTGACCCGAGCTCTCCTGTATGTAGTAAGGTGATACATGATGTGACATAGCTACCTATGAGCATCTGTCTCTGGGTGTGTTCCCAGTACTTTCCCAGTGAACTGAAAAACTCATTTCTTATTTCTACTGGGTGTGAGTATAGATCTGATTCCTGCCAGCCTCACTTTTCTTCTGCCAGTCTCCAGCTCCTAGTTTTTGACCTTGGTTCTCCTGATAGGACTTGCCTCTCCGTTCCATGAGTTTTGGTGTCTCTGGTGTATACCGTAGGAGTTGGTTTCTGAAAACCTGATTAAGTGTCCATTCTGGCATTGAGCTGAACTTTCACACTCTGCCTCTATAAAACATCAGGAGATTTTATTTGTTGGGGTCCCCTGGATCCTGGTTGGAAAATATCTGCCTCTGTAAAACATCAGAAGATATTATTTGTTGGGGTGTCATAGATCCTGATTGGAAAATATTCTAGACTTGAGATCGTCAATGTCTAATCCACCTCGATCCTTGGTTTTAGTCATTTCCCTGTGTCCATGTAATCAATAAGCAATCAGTAGTTCAAAAAGTTGCTTGAAGGATAAAATGAGAAAAAATATCGTTTTCCCTCTCCACATCCTAGTAGATCGCATTCCTGGCTTCAGTTTCATTTAAGTAAAATAAGAGATGTATGAAGAAAATGAATGGGTCTCCCCTTCCCTGAGACAACGTGCCATATTGGGTCCTCCTCCTCCTTTTTCCAACTCCCAGACTGCATGTCATAAAGCAGCCCATCAACTTCTTGTAGTTTTTCGTTTGTGAAATGGAGGCGGGTTTTGAATTGGGTTAACTCTAGGACTGCTTTCAGTTTTCACACTCACTGATTCCACCTTTTTTTGTTTTTCTTCATTTTCCCAGCCCTTGTAGAATTTAGTCATAGGTTCCCATGACGGATGGAATGAGGCAAATTGCGCCCCTTTTTGAGTGTATGTGCACATGTCTACGTGTGGGTCTCCATGTGAAGGATTTGATTGTCTTTTTATTACCATCCATAGTTTAGCATATAGATACGTTTTGGCGGCAAGCCATAGCAGACCTCCAGATGGTACTTACTGTTTGGTTTGAGATGTGTTTCTCCCTCAAAATTGTTTTAATTTTGAGAAAATGGTCTAGCAGGAGGCTTATTCAGGCCCTTGATACTCCTGAGTTGGCTGAATGGTATTTCTTTCTGTAGGAATAGGCAGCTGTCTTTTTCTATTGAAATGCAAACCCAGTCTATAGGGTTGGGCCTTAGATCAGAATTGACTGATAATTTTTTTTCGGTATCTGGGTTTTTTTCCTTGTGACTGAAAGTCAATTCAAGCTGGCTTTCATAAATAACAGGATTTTATTGATTCAAACGCCTGAAACTTTAGGATCAGGGTAGGCTTCACAAATGGCTAGTTCCAGGGATTAAAGACTCGTCATGTAGATGCCGTCTCTTTCCATTTTGACTCTGCTTTCCTATATTGACCTTATCTTTGGGTTGACCAACGCTCTCTAGGGACACACTGTTCTTACAGCTAGTAATTCCGGTATATATTAATTTTCTATTACTGTGAAACAAATTCCCAAAAGCTTAACAGCTTCAAACATCCATTTATTAGCTCACAGTTGTGTAGGTCATAAATTTGAGTAGACTCCATTGGATTCTCTGCTCAAGGTCTCACAAAAATGAAAACAAGGCATTGGCTGTGATAGACTCTTATCTGTAGGTTCCAGAGAAGAGTCCATGTCCAAGCTCATTCAGGTCATTGCCTGAATTACTTCCTTGAGGTTGTAGGACTGTAGACCCCATTTCCTTGTTGGTCAGCATCTGGGGGATAGCTCTCAGCTTCTAGACACTGCCTGCGTTCCCTCTCACCTGGGCCCCTTCACCTTTGAGCCAGCAGCACCAAATCCTTCTGTGCTCCAAATCTCTGTGATGTTGTATTCTGCCAGCTGGAAGAAACACTCTGCTTTTAAAAGGCTCACCTGATTGGGTCAGGCCCATCCAAGCAATCTCTGTATCCTTGGTCACCTGAGTTAGGACTTTAATTATATCTGCAAAATCTCTTCTTAGCAGCATCTAAATTCGTGTTTGATTGAGTAACCAGGGTACAGGAATCTTGGGGGCCATCTTTAAGATTCTGCCTATCACACAGTAGAAATGGAGTCCTTTCTAGATCCATGAAGTTCCATACTTGAGTCTCATTTATCTGGCTTGTGACTTGTAGCCCATTCTTGAACCAATCACTATGACCTTGGGAAACTATTGAAGTCCATTCCATGAGTTGAAAATGAGACATATTCTATTTTTCGAAAATCCACATCTTATCACGTAGAAAAGCTCAGAGTCCTGTTTTAGAACGTGAGTTTATAGAACTATATTATTCTCTCCCAAACATCTTGTTTTTATTGTTTATTTAATAAAGTAAACCTATTGAGGATATCACAAACAGGTAAAACTAAGTACACGACTCCCTCTTCCTAGGTTGAAATCTAATCATCTGGCTGGAAGGAAATTTGGTTTGGGTTATCATGTGTGGTGGCAAGATTGCCCTTGTTTAAGAAAGAAGTACCGCTATTATCAGAATAAGACCTGGATCCTCTTGTCAGCAGAGGACTACTTGAAGTGAATAGCTTGTTCTCTTATATTGAATCTCTCCATTGGGTAGTGCAGGACAGTGAGGGCTGACCATCCTGAGGAAGCTGGGATGGGCTGAGCCGAGGTGTACTGGTCCTCAGTTAGACTTGGCTGCAAAGCATACTGGGACATAAGCAACACAGGCCCCACAAGGATTAGCCAAATGCCCAGTGTCCCTAGGGATGGGGTGAATTTGGCGTTTTTTTGTAGCCATCACCATTGGAGGAAGTCCCACTTCTTTTGCCCAGAGTCCCTAGGGATGGGGTGAATTTGGCGTTTTTTTGTAGCCATCGCCATTGGAGGACATCCCACTTCTTTTGGCAAGAACACCCAGAGGACGGCAGCAGCAGTTCAGGAGGTAACACTGCCTTGCTTCCGAGCACCCCATACTTTATACTTCCTGATGTGGAGGTCCTGTTTCAGGGGGTACCAGGGCCGGAGGCCAGTGAGGCTGTCAGAAGGCTGGAGGTCAGGGAAAAGCTATTGTTTCTGGGACAGGTAGCGCTAAACAGGCAACCAAGGCAGCATTTAGGGTGGGTCAAGTCCCTAAGGAATAGGGCAGTATTTCTCAAAGTGTGAACCTTGGACCTCCTGCATCTAAGTGACCCTGCCCCAGGCCACAGAATCCGTGTCTGTCCCTGCCTGGGAGCGTACGTCTTTAACAAACTCCTCAGTGATTCGTAAGCATTTAAAAATTTCTGAACCAGGGCAGCAAGGAGGCTTGAAATTGGATACTCAGAAGGGCCTCCCAAGTACTGCCTAAAGGGTCCAGGCAAACAACACTAATATTCAATGCAGGATTTTTATGGTTGGCCCCTATTCTACCCATTGTGCTAGGTACAGCCGTGAACAATGGCAGTATGCTTCCAGCCCTTCTGGAGCTGGAAGGAGCCAATAAACAAGTAGAGAAATAAATAAAATTCTGTATTATAGTGAGTGTTGGGAAGGAAAAAATCAAGATGCTAAAAGAGAAATTGGGGGGCCCTCTTTGGATGAGGTAATCAGAACTGGCTTAAGATTTGATGGAAATTTGACTGTGAAGCAACTACAGCTGAATTCAAGGCCTGGGGAGGTAGGGGCAGGGAGTAGATGGAAAGGAGGGGTGGGGTGCGTGCGTGTGCGTGTGTGTGTGTGTGCACGTGTGTGCGTGTGTGTTGGGGTGGAGCCTACACAGGACACAGGAAAGCTCAGGGAAGAGAGTGGTAAATAGAAATGGGGTTGTTTGGGACCCTGTTGTATCCTCTGTTTTGAGCAGATTCCCAGTTTGATTTTGCCACGGAGAATCTATGCACAGTTCTTGGATAGATAGAGGGGTGGGAGAGGGTCACGAAACCGCTTCACAGAAAGTAAAAGTAAGCTGTCTGTCCTCTGCAACTGGTGAATTGCAGACAAAGGCATCCTAAAATAGTATTCCACCATCCAGCCTGTGTGGGTGTTCTCCATTCCAGCCAACTAAAGTGGGACCCGGTAATTGTAGAGGAGAGAAAATGAGTAGAGTATTTTCTAAAACAAGTCGCATATTTTCCATTATGTAAAAGAGAAAAATTAGCTTGTAGAAAACCACACCTAGGTTTCACGGACGTCTCTCTGGTTTCTTTGATGACCACATGGGAGAACGGGGGAAGCAGAGGTAGGCATTGTTCTTTAGAGGATCCATCAGCCTTTGTTCAGTTTTCCTGCAGATTGTAGAGACCCATTCAGGGAGACTTTGGATGTAAACCTGGAAAAGCCAGCTGGCAGGCTGGCCTCAAGGGAGGGGCTGGGGGCAGCCTGCCAGGGACCAGGAGCCCCCCCACCCCGCGGCCCCCGAGCAAGAGAAGGGCCAGAGGTAGCACTGGGACCACAGGGGTTGGCTGCCCTTCATTTTTCTGTAGGGGTAAAGCTCATTCCTGCATAAAAGGTCACCAAGTCAGGCAAGGTTGGAGAGCGAAACAGCTGCTTATTCACTCTGTCTGCGGGCTTGTGGTGTCTTTCCTCCATCACCCTATAACAGTGTAGTAGCCATCTCCCCAGCAGACTGGAGCCCCGCGAGGAAGGGGCTGACATCAGTCTCATGCTCCAGAGCCCAGTGTATCTCTTTGTGCGTTGAGAGCTGCCGGAGCCTGGGAGCTGCACGTGTGCTGGTACAGCTGCTGGGGGCATGACCCTCACGTGTGTGATGCAAGCAGTGCTCCAGCCTTCTCAGAGGAGGCTCTGTGGGGCTCAGCCCTGATGGGACAGGCTGGATTCCTCCTGTTGCCCACTGGAAGGACATGTATGTGACAGTGGCATAGATTGCTCATAGGCAAAGCCTCCAGCTTCCCCTGTTGTGCGTCCTCTGGTCACCAGGCTCCATCCCACACGGGGCATCCAAGCCTCCACTCTCTGTCCCTGTGCTGAGGAACAGCAGGTGGTCCTCAGGGAAGGGGTCAGTGAGGGTTGGGGAGGGACATAGCTGATGACAGTCGGTGAGCAGAGTTTCTTCCATTCTGCCTCCTCAATTCCAGCAGTTTATGTTTTCCCTTCTCCTTGGATGTCTTCTTGTCCCTCGAGACCTTCATCTCCTCCCTCCTGTTCCATTTGCCACTCTGCTCTCCCCAATTCCTTTAAGCTTCCTCCTACCTGGTGTCTGAGAGAGGAGCAAACCAGCCGTGCAAAAGGATCTCCTTCGACGCTCGGAGCATCGGTTCGGTTTCAGTATGAGTACAAGTGAGGGAGGAGGAGGGCGGGAAGACGGGTGAGAACCACCTGTGACTACTCCCAGTGGTAACTGGGTCTCAGCATTACACCCCACTCTCTGGGGGAGGAGAGAGTCCTCTGAACGTGACCTGACGAGCTCCTCTGCAGTGAGATTCTTTGCTGTTGATTTGTGTTGTGTGAACACTTGATTCAGTTCCACAAACACCTTCCAAGCATCCACTCTGTCAGGTTCTGTGCACCAGCCTCAGTACACGGACATGTTTGCTTTTCTTTCCTGGAAAGTTGGAAGGGAACTTTCAAGTCACGTAGTCTCAGGTTCTTCCTGGGCAGATGCAGAGTGAGGCCCTGGGGGTAGAGTGATGAGTCAAAGGTCAAGAGATGCTATGGGGTCTGGCCTCCCACACCACCAGCCCGCTGCCCAGCAGCCCCTGGGGTTTGGAGATGAATGTAATAACCACGGAGTCCAGTGCTTGAGTGTTTCCCACGTGCTGATGCAGTGCAAAGTGCTCTCTGTGCCTTCCCTTGTTTCACTCTTCGAGCAGGTGCCACTGTCACTGTCATTATTGCCTCTTTTTATGCATGAGGAGACTAAGGCTTAGAATAGCCAAGATTCTTGCCCCAAGTTAGCTGCACAGTACATAGCAGAGATGGCCTCTGGTTCGGTGTGAAGGCCGTGTCCTCCTCTGCTTTTCTACAAGAGCACGTAGAGTTTACAGGAGGCGGCTGGTTCCACGTCCTCCCGCTAAATGTAGAGAAGGACTGGTTTTCTTTCTTTTTTACTTTTTGTTTTTTAAAATTGTGGTAAAATAGATATAACATAAAATGTAACGTTTTAACCATTTTAAAGTGTACAGTTCAGGGGCATTAAGCACATTCACACGGTTGTGCAACCATCACCGCCATCCGGCTCCAGAACTTTATCTATCTTCCCAGCCTCACACTCTGCACCCTTTAAACACTAACTCCCTTTCCTTCCCCACCAGCCCCTGGCAGCCACCATGCTACTTGCCATCTCTATGAATTTTACTGCTCCAGATACTTGTCCTTTTGTGACTGGCTTATTTCACTTAGCATAATATCCTCAAGGTCCATTCATGTCGTAGCGTGTGTTAAAATTTTCTTCCTCTTTAAGGCTAAATAACATTCCACTGTATGTATCTATCACAGTTAGTTTATCAGTTTATCTGCGGATGGACACTTGGGTTGCTTCCAACTTGTATTAACCTGCTAATACCCTGTTAGGACTGCCATTAACAAAAAGATACCAGAGACTCGGTGGCCGAAACAGCATTTATTATCTCGCAGTTCCGGAGGTAAGAAGTCCAAGATTAAGGTGCCGGCAAAATTGGTTTCTCCTGAAGCCTCCTCCTTGGCTTGCAGATGGCTGCCTTTTCACTGTGTCCTCACATGGCATTTCCTCTGTGTATGTGCATCCCTGGTGTCTCTCTCTCTCTATAACGGCACTGGTCATATTGGATTAGGGCCTCACCCTTATGACCTTATTTTACCTTGATTGCATCTTAAAAGCCCTGTCTCCAAATATAGTTACATTGTGGGTTAGGGCTTCAATATATGAATTTGGGGGAGACAGTTCAGTCCATAATACATTTCTTGGTTATTGTGAATAATGTTGCCGTGAACATGGGTATACAAATATCTGTTAGAGTCACTGCTTTCAATTCTTTCAGTGGGTTTGCTGGCTCATACAGTAGTTCTGTTTTCAGAATTTACCATATTTGAGGAACTACCTATTTTTAGAAACACCTGTTTGTGGAACCACCATACTGTTTGCTGTTGCAGCTGTACCGTCTTACATTCTCACGGCATTATTTCTTAATTTTCAGAGTAGTTTTGCTCTTTTTGAGAGGTCACTCCAATATCCAAAGTCTTTCAGTTGGAAGCTTGCCTGGAATCATTCTTTTTGCTTCCCAGATGCTTGGGCACTAAATCTTTCCAGAAACTTGGTGCCCTTGCTCCTTCTGTACCACCTGTCAGTAGCCTTGGGCTCTTGCTTCCACACTTAGCTTCTGGGAAGACATCCCAGAGAGGAAGAAGAAGCTATAAAAAAATGGCCTGGTGTCAGGCAGATGCTTCATCCAAGCTGTGGGCTCCCAGGCAGCAGCCCCTGAGCACAGGGAGGTTTGTACTAGGTCTTGCTCCAACTCTGAGCTGAGCAGAGGAGGGGTCCTGAGCCTGCGAGGGACCTGCCGCTTTCAGACTGGCCAAGAGACAACAGATTTAAGACATTCCTCAGTGAGCAGCTGTTTTTTAAAACTTTTTACTTATTTTTTTTAACATCTTTATTGGAGTATAATTGCTTTACAATGGTGTGTTAGTTTCTGCTTTATAACAAAGTGAATCAGCTATACATATATCCCCATCTCTCCTCCCTTTTGTGTCTCCCTCCCTCCCTCCCACCCTCCCTATCCCACCCCTCTAGGTGGTCACAAAGCACCGAGCTGATCTCCCTGTGCTATGCGGCTGCTTCCCACTAGCTATCTATTTTACGTTTGGTAGTGTATATATGTCCATGCCACTCTCTCACTTTGTCCCAGCTTACCCTTCCCCCTCCCCATATCTTCAAGTCCATTCTCTAGTTGGTCTGCATCTTTATTCCCATCTTGTTCCTAGGTTCTTCTGACCATTTTTTTTTCTTTTTCTTTCTTTTTTTTTTAGATTCCATATATATGTGTTAGCATACAGTATTTGTTTTTCTCTTCTTAGTGAGCAGCTTTTAAAACACCGCTGTGGGTTCGTATGTACTCACATCAACAGTATGATGAGGGTATGTGTGCGGGGAGGGGTTGGGATGGGAGGAGGTGTGGGGCGTGGGTGTGTATGTGAGGTAAGGTGTGAGGGTGTCAGGGCACAAGGGGTGAGGTAGGGTGTGAGAGTGGGAGATGGGAATGAGGGTGCATCTGGGGTGGAGTGTGTGTGTGATAGGGCGTGAGGGTATGTGTGGGCCATGGTCTGGGGGGGTGTGTCTGGGGTGGGATGTAGTGGTGGTTATGAGGGTGTGTGGGGAATAGGTTATATGAAGGCGGGCTGTCAGCAGGTGCTTGGGTGCGTGTGTGCACATGTGTGTGTTGCAGGGTCAGAGCAGGGAAAAGGACACACGACTCCACTCCGGGTAGCCCCCCGTCCCCCACCAGGAGCTCTGGGGCCTGCAGAGCTTCCCTGTTGCAGGGGACTGGGGCCCAGCCAGGGACTCGGCATGACTCACTTTGACCTGGTTGGGGGAATGAATTTGCCGGGGCGTCTGCATCACAGCAGCATACGCATACGTGCGTCAGTCTGTCTGACTTTGCTCCTATTAAGAACCGCTGGAGGAATTTAAAATGAGAAAGGAAGAGGGGGAGTGGGGAGTTTGTGCTGGCAGTGATGAACGGTAAACTGCTTCTCCCTCAGTGGCTGGGTCAGACTAAGGGACCAAGGTCATCTCCCTCCATCCCTCTACTCTGTTCTTGGTAAAAGGCAGCTGTATCCATTCCATGTGAGAAAAGTAACTTCAGAAGATACACGTACACACACACACACACACACACACGTACACACACACACACACACACACACACACACACACCCCTACACACCTACAGGCACGCACACACCCCACATGCAGATGCAGATAAGGGAGCCCCGACGCACCTCCCAGCTGCCAGGCGGCCTCTGCAGCAGTCACTGTGTGCACTGCGGGCTTTTATGAATGGTAGCCTGGGAGGGGCCTAATGTCATTCGCTCCTGATGTCAGCACAATGAATGAAACACTTGCAAAGCGTAAAGGCTCAACCACTGGGGAAGCAGATACCTTCTCAGACTGGTTCTCCGGGTGCAGTGTCTCTTGCTGACGAAATCATCAGTCCCGTGTGTCACAGATAATCAATATATGTTAGGATTGATATGAAGCAGAAACAGAGACTGCCTGTGGAAGAACGCGCCTCTGATGCCGGCACAGCCAGCCCTGCCTGAAGCAGCTGAGGCCGAGACCCCCTTCCTGCCAGGCGCCGGAGAAAGAGCTGCAGACCCAGCGTTGCTTCAGGATCTGACTGAGCCAGCCCGATGTTCTGCTTTTGCTGGCAGAATCCCTTGCTGAAGCTCCAAGCCCTGGAAACTGATCTGTGCTCTGCCTTTTTGACACACCAGGAAGAAGCCGCTCAGGTGCACGGAGTCAAGGATCCAGCCCCGGCGTCCGGCCAGAGCGCCCCTGCTGAGGGGGCAGATGCCACAGGTAAGAGCCTGGGCTCGAGGGGGCGGGCTCCCCGTCTGTACTGTCAGGGTAGTTCTACGTCTTGCTGCTTCCTCCTAAACCTGGCCCCGTGGGAAACAGTGCCTGGTGCACCGGGGGGCTGAGTGGGGGCGGGGGCAGGAGGCATGAAGATGTGCTGGAATCCACATCTCCCTCTCTAGCCGGGGGCCAAGGGTCAGAGTTCCAGAGATGGTGTCAGGTGAAAAGCACCCGTAATACCTGGTCTTCGTTTTCCTATTTGGTCTCCTGTGACACACAAGCGGCATGTTTATATGTCACTGGATTTAGATCATCTGTGCTGTCTTGAGACTCAGCTCATGATATTTTTGAGGGATTAGGGGAGTTTCAACATTGCTGCTTCGTTTCTTCTGTTAACTGCTTGTAAGATGATCCATCACCCCAGGGAAGGTGGAGGTGAGTGACACAGCTCCTTCCAACGCTATATTGTCTTTTTCTGTCTCATTTTTTTAGCATTAATTTCTGTGTTGAAAAGTCTCAAACTTGGGTCTCATTTGGCTGTTAGTTTCTCTAGTTTTAATCTCGGGGATAGTAGGTTGGCTAGCAAGCAGAACGCAAATCAGTGCTCCCAGGAAGACTTTGATGGGAAAGAAGTACTAAATTTATATGGGCAGAAATGAGAGCACAGCTTATCTTTTCTAACATCAGTGGGTCAGAGGTTTGCACACTGGTTTCTGAGTGGATGGTAGAAATAGGCTTAGGTGAGCTTGCTCCAGGAGTTGAAGGAAGAGATTTACAAAGGTAATCTGTATCCATACCATTAGCAATAATGCATTGAAGATATTACTGTTTAAAACAGACCCACATGGTCTAAGTAGGCAAAACAGCCATCTCCAGTGTTTGAATATGTATTAATAACAGTGGCTAATAATAGCTAGTAATAGTAGCTACTATTATTATGGAAGACTTTCTGTGATCCAGGCACTGTTCTAAGCACTTCATAGCTATTCATTTAAATCGTTAAACCTGTGAAATAATACTATTCATAGTAAGGACACTGAGGCCTAGTGTGGCCCTCCTGGTGAGTGGTAAATTACTTCCCTGTGGATGCAGGTAGCCAGTTGGCTGTCCTTGTTGCCTGGTGAGCTCCTCTGCTCTGTTGGCCATTGTGTTTGGATGAGGTGCAAGTACAATCAGGTAGGAGCCAGTGTCAAGCCAGTTAGGGATTGGAGTCAGATTATTAGACAATGCCCTTCTTCTACCAACCCCATATTCCACACCCTGTAAACAGCATACAAAACACATAGAGAAGTCCCAAGCCAAATACAAATTAACTTTTGAATTATCTGATGCTTTGTATAGCTTCACAAGTATCTGGCAAAGACTGTTTAATAAAATATTTGCTGCCTGTTGGATATGGAGATGCATATATAGGTATATACACACACATAGACATATATGTGTATATATACATATTTTAACATGACTTTTATGTGTATGTGTCTTATTTTTTCCAAAGGTCAATAATAGTTTTACGTTTTCTCATTCTGGATGGACGGGATTTTGAATAAACTTATTAACACATTCTTTATAAAATAGAAATATGTACTAAGTTTATGTAGGGATCACCCACACAAAAGAACCATCAATATATTCCATGTTAGGTGTCAAATGGCAGAAATGGGCAAAGGGCTCTTTATAGAGGAGGCCTGTAGGCTGGATGCTGGATTTTCCAAAATGTAGGTGAATCTGAGATACGCCAGAGTCCTTCCAAGAGAGTTTATGAAAAAGAGAGGTTTCCACTCTGGGGTGTGTTTGTGTGTGTGTGTGTGTGTGTGCGTGTGTGTGTACGCACGCGCACAAGTGCACACGTGCGCTAGGCAAAAACAGCTCCTGCAAGTTTTCAAAGATAAAACCTATCCTGATGTTTTTGGCCTTTGCAGAGCTCATGAATAGGAGTCTCGTTTAGCTAAACTGACTGCATGGGAATTGATGCAGGGAAAGTGAAGAAGTCCCAGCCCCGATTTTGGACCTTGGAATGCTTTATTTCGCCCATGTTTCACTGTAATTTTATTAAAAAAATATACCTTTGACACAATCTATAAACCACCTACTCTAGATGTTTTCAGGGACCTATGGAGTTTCTTCATTTGGCAGGAATATTGCCAAAGTGATAAGCATTTCAAAGAGGCTTTCACAGTTCAATTTATGGGATAGTGTGGTCTCATTGTCTTCCAAGACACACTCTTCTAGGAAGGCCCTGCATTTTCTAGTCCACGTGTCACTCAGAAGGGAGAAATTTATGCTCATATTAGATCAGCTGTCCTTAACTCAGGGCCTGTGAATGGATTTCTTGAGTGATGTTTGAACACCTGGAAACTATAGTTTTGTGTGTGTGTGTGTGTGCGTAAAGCCCTGATGATAGTGTGATTGCGTGGATTAGCACAGATGTCGTAAGTCTGTAAAAAGTTACAGTAACTTAAAAAAATTCTTTTTCTCTTAAAGTCTAGAATCTAGCCCTGGGCCTTAGATGTCTATAAATATTGGATTATTAATTGTTGATGTGAATATTTGGTATAAGAAGGACAAAATCCAACAAGGGATTTTTACAGGAATATCTGGGTATGATGTGCTACTAATTAACCATTCAGAGCAAACCTTCAGGAATATAACTTGTGATTTAAGTAGGTTTCAACCTTACTTTCGACTTGATTTAAGGCATGACTTAAGTAGTTTAACTTTTCTTTAAACATCAAGGTTAGATTTCTAATTTTTTAATTTATTTTAATTTTTATTTTTTTGGGCCGTGCCACACGGCTTACGGGATCTTAGGTCCCCAGCCAGGGATTGAATCCAGGCCCTCGGCAGTGGAAGCGCCAAGTCCCTAACCACTGGACCACCAGGGAAGTCCCTGAGGTGGTTTAACTTTTGCAGGGGGCGTCTGAAATGCTGGTCTGAGCAAAGTACCGTATTCTCTATGTCTTGAGATCAAATATTGTGTTTTAACTTGAGTTTACAGGATACAAAGATTAGTCTCACCTAGTAAAATACCTGAGATGCTCCCTTGTTCTAGAAATCCAATTACAAACTGCACTTGCAGCAAGAGCAGGTCTTGTGGCACCCCGAAGGGACACTGTGTTCTAGAGAGCGTTCCTGAACCTGCCCGCACATCACAATTAACAGCAAGCTTTTATACCTGGGGATTTTCGGTCCTCATCTCTAGACCGTCTAGGGTTGGAAGTCCTGGAGTCTTTATATTTCGTAAACATTCTTGAGTATTGGGAGCCACTGTTTAAGTGGACAGTGTCTTGAATTAAGAGAGAAAGAAGGTCAGGTTCTCTTAGGTTTTCTTTGACTCAGTTTCATCAATGGAAAGAGCTCACAGACCACATGGACTTAGGGTCTGTGACCAGTTGGCTCAGTCCATTCACTTCGGGAGAAAGGTGCTCAAGCTAGAGCTCGAGGTGGGCGGGCTGGGGACAGGGACAGATCTGAGGGATGCAGAGGGCTTTAGAGAAAAGCGACACAGAAGGTACCAGCTGCAAGGCAGCTTCGGGACTGTACAGAGGGTAACCAACTGCCCCAGTTTTAGCACTAAAAATTCCACATGCTGGGAAGTCCTCAATTCCAGGCAATCCAGGACAGCTGGTCACCCTACCTCTAGGTTGCAAACCGCATAATGCGAGATGGAAACCCACATGATAGTGAGGCTCAAATTCCTCTCACTGAATCAGCAGCCCTCTCTTACAGCTGAAGCAAATGTTTCCACCAGACATTAGTAAGCATCTATTCTGGTGGTGTTGATGGGAAAATGGAATGAGGATTGTCTTTTCACCAGATTGTCATTTTCAACGTATGTACAAGGACCATTTGACGTTGCTCCCCATGACTAAGCATAGTAACCCCTGTTCTGTCTGAGCACAGGTGATGGAATTTTTAGCAAAAGCTGTCACTGGAGATAACTGAAGACTTACTACTGTAAATAATCATTCTAAAGCAATACCTAATTAATTATTTTATTATAAAATCTTGACTTTCACATTGAACTTTCCATTTGGGTAAAAGCCTTGTTGCTAACGTTGCTTGAAAGCACTAACGTAGTATATCTAGGTACAGTCTATAATTATTCCCATAAAGAATACTGTATGGTCTGTAGGTCTCTTCCTAAGGTTGAAGTTGGAATGGGGCAGACTCGAAGAGAGCCTGACCTTCTCTGTCGTATTTTAAGACACTGTCTACCTGACCAGATGTTCCCAATTACTTGGCAGTGCTTATTAAACGTACAGATGTCTGGACTCCCCACCCTAAGATGCAAAATTAAAATGTAGAGATGAGGCCTGAAACTTTCCACGTTTGAAAAGCTCCCCTTGATGATTCTGATGTTCAGGGAGATTCAGGAACACTTTGTAGAACTCAGTACCCTCCAAGGGCTCCACAAAAGGGGTTTTTGCTGCAGGTGCAGTTTATAATTGGGTTTCAGGAACGGGGAGCATCTCAGGTCTCCTACTAGGTGGGTCTGATCATCCACATAATGTTTCATCCTATCTGGCAGCAGCCCCAGACAGTCTTTTAAAGTCAGTAAGAGGGAGTCTACATTACCTCAGCGTCAGAAGTACCCAGATTCCAAATGTCTTTTAGAAACTTTATACATTGAGTTTGTGTGTGTGTGTTATTTCTAAATCCTTCTTGAACCTTTTTATGTTTTTAGTATATAGCACTGGTTGCTTTAACTAGAAAATGGCTATCACTGTAGAAAGTAGTACTTCATCTTCTTGTCCTAAACTGGTTCCTTTAAAACAGCAGTCAGTGGTTTTCAACCTGGGTGTTTTCGTTTGTTGTTTTTTTGCCCCCTTCGGGACATTTGGCAATATCTGGAGACATTATTTTCTTGTCACAGCTGGAGTGTGAATGCTACTGGCATCTAGTGGGTAGAGTCCAAGGGTGCTGGTAAACACCCTGCAATGTACAAGACACCCCTTGCCCCAACACTGCCGCAACAAATTGTTATCTGGTGCAAAATGTCAAGAGTGCCAAAGTTTAGAAACTGTGCTTTAAAGGTCTTTAAATGAATAATATCAACCTTAGCTAACAGTAACCTCTTCATTTGCACCAGGCATTGTTGCATGAATTTTCTTACTTTATGGCCATAACCACCCTAGGAGGAAGGTGCCATTATTATCCCCAGATGAAAGATGAGGAAATGAACTGAGGGAGTTAATGTAACTTGTGGGCGGTCCCACAGTACTGAGTGCTGGGGGGTTGGGAGGAAAGGGGAGGAGTTGGGGGAATTTCCTCAATCAGACTCTGTGGTCTAAGTTTTTCACACAATATCATTTGCCATCCTGTCTAAATGTGAAGTCCACATGATTCTCATATTCTAGAATCTGAAATTAAGCCCAAAGACAGCCTATGTGCCCTCTGTATAACTAATAGGTTTTAAAGTCATTTTAAAAATCCATCCCTGACTTTGTTTTGTTAGACTGGAGGCATCTAGATTTGTAGTTGGTTAACCTATTGCAGCCCCTCTGTTCCTATAGTCATTTCAGCTCCTCTGATCTTAACCATCTCTAG
The DNA here is from genome assembly GCF_951394435.1 of Stenella coeruleoalba. Lineage (NCBI taxonomy): Eukaryota > Metazoa > Chordata > Mammalia > Artiodactyla > Delphinidae > Stenella > Stenella coeruleoalba. Next base: position 72,580,775 of record NC_137162.1, read on the forward strand.
GCCCCTGTGCCTTTCTTGATGTGTATTTCCCTGACCTGCATAGTGTTTTCCAGATGGAGTCGAGTAGTAGAATTTTGTTTGTAAATATGGGCACAGGTCCTATACTTTTGCAAAATGATACTATTGGGGGAAACTGGGCAAAGCGTACAAGCGATCTATTGTTTCTCACAACTACATGTGAAACTACAGTGATCTCAATAAAAGATGAATTAATACCTAAAAAATATGGGCAGCGGGAGTGTTTCATAAACTAGTTACAAAGTAATTATGCTTGTTGGATTGCTTTCCATACTCTTCCTAGAAATGTACACTGTCTTCTAGACCTTTTTGTCATATCAATATAGTCTATAAGAGCTCCCAAAATCCCATTTCCCATAAAACTAATAGTCCAGTGCTTCTTGTGTGTTAAGTGTAGAAGGCTTAGTGTTGTCCAGCGGAAGAGCCTGCTGGCCCACAGTGAAGGTCACCTGCCGCTGTGGAGCCGCCTCATGGTTTGTGAGCCTCTTCTGTGGTTGCTTTGCATTTTACTCTTCGAAAAGTACTAACGTCATCCACAAACTTAGACTTGGGACTCTATTTCCACTTCAGGGTTATTTCTGAAATGTGAAATAAGGTTAAGCCAGGATCCGTCTGCAAGGATTAGTACTGACACATCTGTCATCAGGATACTAATTCAGCTCTTTCTTTGGGGCATATTATTAAGTGAATTTTTTATCCATTACAAAACATTTAGCCCAATCGTCATTTGGTTTTGTTTTTAAATAACTCTTGGTACGAACACCATGCCATTGACTTCTTGAAAGCCCAAATAAATTATATTCATTGGCTCTGCTTTGTTCGGAGACATAGCTCTTTGTAGAACCTGATGCGCTCATTGGGTGATCTTGTACAGGTTATTTGACCCCTCTGCCACAGTTTCCTTTTCTTTAAAAAGGGAAAAAGGATAGTATCTACTTTTTAGGGTTGTTGTGAGGATGACATAGCATAATACCTATCCAGGTCTTAACACATCACCTGTGGTAAATGCTCAGGAAATGTCAGCCGTCATTATTTTAAAAGCTGGGCATTCAGAGCTTACATGCCTTTCCTCCAGTTGATAACGCTTGCATTCGTCTTTAAATGTCTATTCTATCATAATTTCTAATGACTTTCAAGGTGTGGAGATGACATTTAGTACTGTTTATTCCCTAGGTCCTCTCTAGAGTCCTGCATTTGATTGACATTACACTAGTTCTCTTAAGCAAAAGGTATTTATAACAGTGATAATCTACAATGCTGATGGTGGAGTAACTACCTCTTATTAAAGGTGAAACTACATTTGTTACCATAAAATCTATCCTGTGCTAAACCTATGACATAACTTGGTTGGAAAAGATCTTTACTGTTAATAATTTTTCTCTGATGCTTTTATCGCCATCTTCATAGTTTCTGAAAGAGGGAGTTTCACATTAACCCCTTGTTTTCCAAAGAGAGCATTTTAAAAAATGATTTCAAAATTCATAGATGACAGTATAATTCTCTGATGCCATTTCTATAACTGCCTTATAAGGAAGGAACAATTCAATCCTGTGGCCTAAACCACCAGGTGATTATTAAAAAAATTTTTTTTAGTTCAGTTGTTAAGACAGGCCGAGGACCGTGGTGTCTGTATTGTCCTATTTGTCTTCGCCACACATTTTACAAAGGATTCTGAGCGTGAAGAGGCTCATCTGGCCAAGGACCTAATAGCTGTTAGTAAGTGGCATCTTGGACCAAGCCCAGGGCTCTGACTCCATAGCCCAGGCTTTTAACCAGTGGGCTTATAGACATGTTAGTTTTTTAATTAATAGATTTTATTTTTAAGAGGTTTTAGGTTTATAGAAAATCAAGCATACAGTACAGAGAGTTCTCATATGCGCACATAATTTCTCATATATTACAGTCATTTAAATACCTTTCTTTCTGGTTATTCTTTCATGCTTATGAAGGAGGGTCTAGAAGTGATCAGACAGTTTGCCTAGATGCTCAGTGTCTGATACTGCTCTGAACAGCCCCCAGACCCAAAGTGGACAACCTCTTCTGACTCTTCCAGGAACCTAGAATTACACTTTTCCACGTCTCTATGTGGAACTGCGGGTCCAACTTTTTCTGATTAATTTTTCCTTACTGACATTGAACGAGCCTGTGAAGATACGGCCTGCAGCAAAGGTTGGAATTTCTTTCCGTAGTCTTGCTGTTTGCTTTGTATGTAAGTTCCCTTTTGCTTTTCAAAGCACGTCTGCTCATAAATGAAAAGCCTCTTTTGAAAATGGTCCTTGTTACCTTCCTAGCAGATTTTTCTCAGCTTTCCCGCTGAGGTGATCAGTTGCACAGGAATCAACTAGAAGACACGGAAAGTTGTTTGGGCTGAGAAATGATCACATCCCGGCACCCAGCCTTCTCTCTGTACCGGCAGGGTGCTTCTGAATCTTGGGCACTATCATGGGTGATATTTGCTCTTTCTTTCCCTTCCCCACCCTCACAGCCTAGCTGAGCACTCGGCTCCACTTTTGTGACACAGGGAGGGGAAAAGATGTTTTCAGAGATGAGACACCATCGGCCATTTATTTCCCTTGGTTATTTCTCAGTGGTTCTTCGACAGTGTGCATATAGGCAGAGAAGTTAAGTCTTGAATAATCAGAGGAAAGTGCAGACATTCATGTAGTCGCTCAGTAGATTTGTCTAGAAGATCATTTCTTCTTTTCTCCGAAGTGGTGCATTTGGTTTGGTGCTGTGTAGAAACTGCTTCCAAAACTATGAATGATCCCTGCCTCATATGTGCTTCTCCAGAACAGTGCAAAGAATAGACTTCTTCACTTTCCCCATACAACAGAGATCTGGCGACCTGACCCTGTCCTCAGTGTGGCTCACACTACTGTAGCCCACAGCACGGTTCTGAGTTCTGGTAGAAGTCACTAACGTGCAAAGACCTCAGTCTGCCTCGGGCTAGAGGTTTGCTTCCGCCGCCTGTTTCCTGAGAACGAGCTCAGCCTTTGTCACCCTGCCTTCTCACCCACCCTCACCATCGTGGTGTCTGTGTTTTTCTTCTTCTTCCCCCACAGCTTTCCGGCTCCTCGTCTTTCTCACCCACTACCTTGCCGCGTTGTCTTCCTCTGTCTCTATTCAATCTAGAGGCCTCTATACCCTCCTTGGCACTGTACTTTGCTAAGCCAGTTTCCATGTGAAATGAAAGCATATTTAAGATAGTTATTAAATTTCATCTAGACACTTAAATTTATTGAATATCACTATAATACTGAAAATTTGGGTGAGTTCAAATCGTTTACACCTCCCAAAATGAAACTGTGATCTTCCTTTGCTTGGGCCTTCGTTGATACTACCTTTTTTAAACTGGAGGTCATTTATTCCTTATTTCTACCATTGAGACAGTGAAAATACTTAAAAAGAACTGCAAAAGTCTCTTTATCAGAGTGCATAGATGTTATTATTGGACTTCTAAAATAATCAGTGACAGTGTACCCTGAAGATTTATGTATTTATGTATTTCTGTGATTTAAATATTATGTTTACTTGGCAAAAAGCATTGCATATGTTAGAAATAATAGCAGTGACTCAAGAAAACAACATTCCAAAATTGTCTTTCCATAATTCTCTAGGGAACAGGAATGATAGTATTAAGTTTGTCTTAAGAACTACTCAAAAACCTAAAGCCTGGATCTCTATTTACTGATGGAAATTTAAATAGAAGATTGTAGTCAAAAATGCAGAGGCAAGGAATAAGTTTAGATCTGAACTGAGGCTGCTTGATCCATGTAGCTTTCTGGTTTTCGGGAAGGATTTTGGAATTTCTCATTGCCCAGCTAACCCAGTGCTCTAATCTACCGGTTGTTCATTTTAATTGAAATCAGTACATTGGCTCCTTCAAAACAAAAATGGCGCTCACCGTCTCAGCCCCTACTCCGGAAGGGGCGTTTAAACAGGGCAGTGTATGATGAGGTTGGATCCAGTTAGATTATGTCTCTTGAGCTGCATGCCTACACGTATATAGGGGCTATTGGGCACCTCCACCTGGATGACCAAAAGTGCCTCTTAACTCAGTGCATCCAGAACTGAACTCATTTCCCCCTTCGGCTCCCCTCTTTAATTCCCTAACTAGGTCAAAGATACCACCATAAATATAAACGACAACAGCTGTCATTGATTGATGAGTTATTATTATGCCCTGTCCCCAGGCGCTATATGAAGCCCTTGAGATTCCTTATCTTTTTAAAATCCTTCCAGCAATTTATTTATACTGATGTCATTTTCACTGAAACAGATGGGAGAACTGAGATTGAAAAAGATTGAATAATGGGTCCCAGGTCACACATCTGACAAAATTGGGACGTGAATCCAGGTGTTTCTGAAACTATAGCCCATGCTTTTTGTTCATGATGTCAGACTGCCTCTTGGGATCTGCAGGACGCTTGCCATGGAGCCAACCCCTGTTTGCACGGTGACAAATTCCTCACCCCTCTAGCTCACTGATGTTTTGGTGGTCCTCCACAGAAGCTGGCACATAGAAGCCTGCTTGGAGTGCCAGTCTTGTCCCACTCGGTGGCTCGGTCGGCCTCATCTACCAGAAATCCGTCTTCATCTGCTCTCATTCCTACCCACTCATCCTAACCTCAGAGATACTGCTTTCCTCTCGGTGGTCTCTGAGCAAGCAGGCCCATCTGTTTCCCCAGGCTTAGTTACTGGGATGACGTCAGGCTACCTGTATTCTCTCTCTTGTGAACTATTAGTGCCTTAGGTTAAATTCAACTTAAATTCAACACACCTACAACTAAATCCATTGTGTGTCCATCAGCTGTTTCTGAGTTGTTTTTCGGTTTTATCTTGGTGGCCCTGTTTGTGTGAGGCTGGCCGAGGGCTCTGATGCTTGAGCCTCATTAAAATCATGTACATGTTTCTGACTCATTTAGTTTTTAATACCGTCAAAGGCATGATGTTTGGCATTTTGGAATGTATCTGAATGCTGCCTATGGGTCCACCATGATGGGTAAACCCAAAAGTGCAAATTAACAAACCCACAAGCCTGTGGCTAATTTGTGACTCATCTCAGCAGTCCATCTCAAATGGTTGCCGATAGAGATTTATTTAAACTTTAAATCACTTCATTTATTAATTTACTTTTTAATTAAATTTTTTATTGACGTATAGTTGATTTACATTTGAATCACTTAAAAATTCACATAAGAAAAATGTTTTTTAAAATCTGACTGATTCATTTAACAGCTGTAATACAGCATCTGTTCCTGCCTGGGGTTGCACCCAGATCAGAAGTGGGCTCTGGCCTTCACACCTGATGATAATGACTTCTCTAAGCTGTGGTCCCTGCTCAGTGAGTGGCCTGCTAGAAATACTCTCTGGGCCTCCAAGGTCGGAGATGTGGAGTCTTCTACCACGGGCATTGGTCAAACCCGCCCTGACTGGAGCTCACGTAGTCATACCACCTTCCCTCCTGAAATTAAAACGCAGATCACATTACTCCCAGCCTCCTGTGGTTATTATGAAGATTAAATACTTGGCAAAAACTCTTATTACAAGCTTGAGGACATAGTGACTCACTGCATAAGTATTAGATATGATTATTATTCTTATTTATAAATAACTGGTAGGAGGTACAATATGTTGAGAGTGTATTGGTTCTCATTTCCCACATTAACCCCGTAAGGACTCCTAGTGGAGTTGGTGGTCAGTAAGAGAAGATAATATTCAACTTCCTTATGTTGATATTAATAATTGTTAAAATGATGGTTCTCATGGTTACCGATTTAGCAGTTTCTGCGCCTTATCTCGATGTTTCGCCAACTATACAGAGGATGCATGGGTGAACGTTGTTTTAATAGGAATTTATTTTAATGTGTATTAGTTGAAGAAATGTAGCTAGCACATCAAATTTATGACTTCTTGGCCATTATTGCCTAAGATGAAGCTGACATTTGGGAAAACTGTAGTTTGAAATTAAGATTGTATTTAATATATAATCTTATATATATTATAAGGGGGGAGAGATAAATTAGGAATTTGGGAGTAACATATACACACTACTATATATAAAATAGATAAACAACAAGGACCTATTGTATAGCACGGGGGACTATACTCAATATTTTGTAATAACCTGTATGGGAAAAGAATCTGAAAAAGAATAACTGAATCACTGCTGTACACCTAAAACTAACACAACATTGTAAATCAGCTATACTTCAATAAAAAAGAACTTAAAACAAAGAAATTAAGATTATATATATACACATAAACACATATATACACACATAACATACATATACACATATATATTAAAAATAGGTTTATGTGGATATGGCAAAAATTTGTAGGGGATACAGTTTTCCTATTTCATCCTCCCTTAGTCTTGAGAGGCAGGGAGAGGCCTCCCTTAGTCTTATTCTCCCCATTTTACAGATGAAGAAACTGGGGTTTAAAAAGGCCCATTTTTGCTCAAGTGCCTCTTAACAGGTGGTGGACCTGAGATTCAAATTCACAATCTTTGTTCTCTCTTGTTCTGCCCGTGGGGTTCTCACTTCTCTTCCGAGGAATGCATTTTTTTTTCCCCAAATTTTTATATTAACTTTTATTGGTTTTTTCTTCCTATACAATTAAGACATTCATTACAGAAATTGTAGAAAATACAAAGAAGGATAAAAGAAAACAATTTTTTTTATTGTGGTAAGAACACTTAACATGAGATGTACATTCCTAACAACTTTTTACGTGTGTAATACAATACTGCTAACTAAAGGCATGAGGTTGTACAGCAGATCTCCTTTGACTTTCCTGTCACAGCCCTGTCAGGTGGTCCAAACAAGGACACAGAGAGAGGTCAGTGAACTTGCTGGAGCCCCACAAGAAAGTATGAGCACCCCGAGCCCTGGCTCCCAGGCCCTCCCTCTAAAGCATAGTGCATCACAGCATGGGCTCTGGCAAGTTGCGCCTTTCTTTGGAAGAAAAAGCAGTGTGCTCCCAGGGTCCCATCAGAAGCCACCCGAGTTTAATGTTGCCATAAGCTTCTCCCTGTTGGGGAGCAGGGTCTGTAAGTGGTGGCCTGGGCTCTGTTCCCAGGATGGCAGCAACGCCGGTTGGCTCTGAATCTACCCTGGTCTCTTCTGAGCAAAGATCTCAATAATCCTGTCTACACAAATGCGCACACATAGGCATGCACCCACTGATTTAATTAAGCCACTTCACGACTCAAATGGTTAGTTTAGACAAAGAGCTCAGGCATTACCAGATTACCAGGTTTTTTTTTTAACATTTTTTTTTTTTTTTTTTGCGGTACGCAGGCCTCTCATTGTTGTGGGCTCTCCCGTTGCGGAGCACAGGCTCCAGATGCGCAGGCTCAGCGGCCATGGCTCACGGGCCCAGCCGCTCCGCGGCATGTGGGATCTTCCCAGACCAGGGCACGAACCCGTGTCCGCTGCATCGGCAGGCGGACTCCCAACCACTGCGCCACCAGGGAAGCCCTAACACTTTTATTGGAGTATAATTGCTTTACAATGGTGTGCTAGTTTCTGCTTTATAACAAAGTGAATCAGCTATACATATACATATATCCCCATATCCCCTCCGTCTTGCATCTCCCTCCCACCCTCCCTATCCCACCCCTCTAGGTGGTCACAAACTACTGAGCTCATCTCCCTGTGCTCTGCGGCTGCTTCCCACTAGCTATCTGTTTTACATTTGGTAGTGTATATATGTCAATGCCACTCTCTCACTTCGTCCCAGCTTACCCTTCCCCCTCCCCATGTCCTCAAGTCCATTCTCTGTGTCTGCATCTTTATTCCTGTCCTGCCCCTTGGTTTTCCATAACCATTTTTCTTTTCTTTTCTTTTTTTTTTAGATTCCATATCTATGTGTTAGCATACGGTATTTGTTTTTCTCTTTCTGACTTACTTCACTCTGTATGACAGACTCTAGGTCCATCTACCTCACTACAAATAACTCAGTTTCGTTTCTTTTTATGGCTGAGTAATATTCCATTGTATATATGTGCCACATCTTCTTTATCCATTCATCTCTCGATGGACACTTTGGTTGACTGTCACTTTTCAGCTGGTCACTTTGGGATCTTTTGGGCTCGCTGCTTCCTTTCGTGGTGAATTGGGGGGAAGAAAGGTCAGGATGTTAGGCAGCACTGGTGTTTTGAGTGCCCACAAAAAGCAGATGCCGTGTAAATGGAGGTTTGCAGTTACTATTGCAATGGCGTTCATAGTGGCCTGTGATTCTGTGAAGTCATATCTTAGGTCTCTGTGGGTTTCCGAAGCTAAGCTCTTACATCCACATTAGTCATATGGCTAGGAGCCCAAGTGCCCGCATTTTGTCATTATAAGACAGCACCAAGAGAAAATTAAAAGGATTAAGTTAAAGTTAAAATTAAAAGGAAAATTAAAAGGATTTAATTTTGACCCTGGCACCACAGATGAGCTGAAGAGAAGGACTCCAGTCTTTACAATTTCAACAAAAATGTGCTGGTCCCAGGTGCTTGTTAAAGATCTTTTTCTTTCCCATCATTATTACCAAAAGATGCTGCCCAGAAAAGGGTAACATGAATAAAATACATTTCTTCTTAGAGTCTAATGGTTTAAGAAAAGGGTTTGGTGAGGGACTCAGACACTTCCTGGTGGGTGTTGAAGGTCATTGTTAGTATATGCTGTCGTTTACTGGTTAGGAACTATCAATCGTGTTTCTTCTTAGGGCTCCTGCCACATGGCAGCGTTTTCTGGCTAAATTATTCTTAGCCAGGGTGTTGCCTGTGGCGAGCTGTGTCGGGCACACCAGCACACTTGCCTGTGGGCCTGGGCTTTGGCTTTCATCTGGCTCCAGCTTTCCCCAGTCTTCACCCCATCCGCTTCTGACCAGCCTCCGCTGCTGACAGAGGTGCTGTCCATCGGCTTCAAAGGCCCGATGGGAGGCACTGTCCACCCTCCCAGTCTACAGCGCAGAAGGGGAGAAGCCAACTGAAAACACACAAGGACCTAATCAGAACTTTGATGTTACGCAAAGGAAATTGCATTTCAAGCTCTAGACAGCTCGAGCCATTCTAAACCTGATTAAGATTCATCCAGTACCAATGTGATAAATGTTATTTTGGAAAAGTGGATTGTCAGTATTTTCAGATTCATTTCTTCACCCAGAAAATCTGTGTGTTCTCCTCTTTCTTTAGGGTAGTCAGAATAAGAGAAAGCCTTGGGTCGTCCTCACTTGTTTGCTGGGCAAAATTGAGACGGTTTTGGCTGTTCCTTGAGTAGCTCTGTACAGCACGCCAGGATGGAGGGACTGTCACTCTGGCCACCATCAGTCAGTGCCCCGAAGTTTCTCATTCCCCTGCCCTCACCTCTGTAGCACAGGGGTGCCCACTTTCTGGACTGACCTGGTGGGGGAGCCAGTGAGCTCATATAAAAGGGGAATGATCACAGTGAGAATTCAGGCAGACAGCTGCCAGGCTGGGGAGAGGGTTTAGAGCAGGTTTTGTTGTTGGTTTTTGTTTTTGTCCCAAATAAAATGCTACATAAAATTTTGGAGAAGAAATAGAATCTTTCCTAATCCCATGCTTTGTAGTTGCTGTGTAGCTTCTTTGATCTTTTAGTGCATTTATTTGTAGACATAAATGTATGCTGCTTATAGCAAATGGAATCATTACTGTTCTGCGTTGAAATGTGTGGTTTTCATTTAGTATATTCAGAGCATCATTCCATATTGATGTTGAGTTCTCCATCATTTTTAATGAGTGCTGAGTAATTTTCTATCTGGGGACTCCTCACCCCTCTCTTCCTCCTTTGTTTTCTCTTCTCTTTTCCTCCCTACACCCTCCTCTCCCTTCCTTCACTGGCAATTCTGTTATAACTATTCTCCCTCATAATCTATCATCTTTTTCTCCAGTTCCATGTAATTGTTTTCTTTTTTTCACTCTAACATGTTGTTAGATACTCTCTGACATATGCAAATAATATGAAATAAAGAGAGGATTTTTGTAGTTTTGGACCATGCTGACTTCTGTAACTCAGACCGAAACAATCTCTGTTTCCATCTTTTGGTGTGTGTTGGCTTTGTAATATTTTCTGTCCAGATTCCGTGAGAACGAACATGACAGAATATTGAAAGGCTTTCATATCCCCAGAAGGAAGAAATGACAAAGAGGCAAGACATTATAATGAATGTTTATAATCTTTGTTTAAGAACATGACAGTCTCAAGCCCTCTGTCACTTCTAAGTCTCGATGATTTATCTTGTTTCCTCAGACCCTGTGCCAGTGCACAAAGATGTGCAGAGTGAAGCGGACAGCGCACCAGAAGACCTCCAGTCTGTTGAGACTAGCAGGCTGCTCTGTCACATCACTGATGGTGACAACCCGCTTCTGTCACCACGATGCTCCATCTTTAGCCAAAGCCAGAGATTCAACTTAGACCCTGAATCAGCCCCTTCTCCACCCAGCACTCAGCAGTTTATGATGTAAGAAAACCTTGTTTTGTTCTTGTCTTCATTTCATGCAGTTTTTTAAAATACTATTTACAGTACAACCCAATACTTTTATAAATTCAGTGAAGTGTGTGTCTAAAATAGAGCAAACATGGCTACCAAAAGCAGCTGCAAGCCCTGAACAATAAATGGCAAAAAATCAGAGTACTTTCTAGTTAAGAATGCTGGTTCAGGCCTTCCTGAATCAGGAGGAGATGGTCTCGAGACACAGGCTGCCCTACGGCTCACGTGTCTGAACATTTTTGGTGAAATGACCAGAATCCTAAGTCTGTGTACATGCAAGTACCAGGAATTTTCGATGAGCTCATAAGTATTCTTTCCATGTCCAGCAGTGGCCTCGATGGATGGATTGTAGCAATGCTTGTGAGTCGTACATCTCAATTTCTTCTTAGATTCTAGAAAAGTGGTAGCTTCCAGTAGCTCCCCTAGACAAAAAAAATGTGAAACTATGTGTTCTTTTTTTTTAAGTTGCGTAAGTAGTTTTGATGCGTAGCTAAAATGAGTCTCCCTTGACCAAAAATACGTGCAGGGAATTCCTAGTTTCTCCTTAATAACTCCTGCTGTTACTCATGAGTTTATCTAGACCAGGGTTCATGGACTGTCTGCTGGTGGACTTGAGGAATTTCGTGCATTATTACTATTGTAAATTGTGTCAGGTGAGAAGGTGGACACGTTTTCTGGAGAGGGGGGTCCATTCCTTTGATTAGATTCACAAAGGCTCTGTCATAGAAAGAAGAGTTAACTACTCTTCTAAATCTTCCTTGAAATTGTTTTTAGGTGGGGCTCATGCAACTAATTGAGGATAACGGTACAATAGGGCTCTCTCATTAGTCTGAAATTGGTATCCTCCAAGCTTTAGGAAATACATCTCCTAGACTAATATTCTGACGTTTGTAGACTAAAGTCCCTGATGACATTTGCCCATAACGGAGTTCTGTGATCAGGGATCTCCAGTAATGAGCAGATGCTACCATAGTAGACTCACCAAATAATGAGCTGGCCTCCGGACTTCTCTGATAATCTAGGAAGCTTGGTTTGTAGACCAGCAGCAGTGTTCACTGGAAGACCATTTTTTAAAAATTTATATCATTAAAATTTTTTTTTATTGGAGTATAGTTGATTTATAATGTTGTATTAGTATGTGCTGTACAGCAAAGTGAATCAATTTTACATATATCCACTCTTTTTCACATTCTTTTTCTCATATAGGCCATTACAGAGTATTGAGTAGAGTTCCCTGTGCTATACAGTAAGTCCTTATTAGTTACCTCTTTTATATATAGTACTGTTTTTGATGATTCTTTCCCTCTCTGGAATCATTGCAGGCCCCGAAGTTCTTCTCGCTGCAGCTGTGGTGATGGCAAAGAGCCACAGACCATTACCCAGCTCACCAAGCACATCCAGAGCCTGAAGCGGAAAATTCGGAAATTTGAAGAAAAATTTGAACAAGAAAAGAAATACCGGGTAAGGACCCTGTGGTTTGAAATGAGTGGATTGTGTCAGAAATGCATGGGCTTTTCTGTCCTTCCTTTTTGAGTACATTTCTGTGCCAAGGGACAGCTCAGTTTCCATTGGCCAACCCCGGACCTATCATAAATTAAGTTTCCATCCTGGGTCTGTCTTGTTCTCACATGCTGTTAGCTGATCTCTACTAAGATAATTCCTAGTAGCAAATTACAACTCTAATTTCTAAACTGATTTGATTATTGATCTCTCTTTTTTTTTTCTGAGGAACCTTCCTATCATTAGTGTTCCTAGGACTAAAATTTGGAAAGCTTTTGAATTATGGTCTTATTTTTTCTTTAGCCTTTTCTCATTTGTATTTGATAAGAACCTATTAAGGACTCAAAAGACAGAATCTCTCATTGTGGAACAGAATGAGGGAGAGTTGTCTTTGACAATAAAGTACTTTCTGGTTGATGGGTGAGGACCTATCACGTGACATCTATTCAGGCCACTCGTAAGAACAAACCCTGATCCCATCCTTTCCTGTCAGAGAGACAGCAGCCTTCTTGCTGGTACTGCAGTGTTACAATCATGAACCTTTCCTTTTCTTACTTAAGAAACAATAGAGTCAGAGGTAAGTGTCCTGATGGCCAATGCTAGTTTTATTTATTGTCTCTAATGGTGACCGTGGCATAGAGAAGAATCATATCCATGTAGAATTGCATAAAGATACTGGGTCTTTGGCAGAGGGTCCAGAGCAGCTTGTTATTAAAATAAATGAGACCAGGGAATATCTCAAACATCTTAAAATATTTAAAGGCTCAGTAAGCTCTTGGTCCAGAGGCAATCTGCATGCAGGTCCCTGTAGTGTGGATAAGTTCTGGGGAGGGAGGTGAGAGTAGGTAATATTCCACTCTCCTGTTCTTCCTGTCCTGTGTTGCCCACAGTGACTTCAAATTCACTAAAAGAGGGGTTTTATGGAGGGAGTTTTAGCTTTGCTAAAAATGGAAGAAAAATCAGATTGGCTTTCAAGACAACCTTAAGGTGTGGAAGATTCTTCTCTTCCTTGAGGTCAGGCAGTCACAACTACTTACTGTCTTTTATAGAGTAGGAGGGTGCTCTCCACATTGTGAGTACAGGCCTTCATTTTACAGATAAGGAGACGGAGGCCCAGCAAAGACTTATAACCTTTTTAAGGTGGTTGTGTTCTATCAGCTCAGGCTTGGGGTGGTTAAAGCTGAGTAGTTTTTGCAATGGAGAAGTACAAGTAAAATTCATTAAGTGTCCACTGCAAGTTGAAAGCTCCAGATAGCCTGAGAGAAGTTGGTTTTCCTTACTTGCTGCTGGAGTTTTATTGGATCTGTGATGCCCTGGTATTGGAATCTGTAGAGAAACAGGGGCTCCATCCCCAGGGCCTATTAATATTTCTTATCTGGCAGTTCTTGAATCAGACTGGTCTGGATTTGAATCCGCACAGCCACTTAGGAACTCTGTGACTTTGGACTTGTTACTTTATCTTTCTGAGTCTCAGTTTGTCCATCTGTAAAGTGGAGTTAATATTAGTAGTGACTTCTTACGTTTGTGAGTATTAAAGGAGGGAGTGCATATATAATGCCTTTTACAGTTTTGGCACAAAGGAAGTAAGTGGTCTTAGATATTATTAACTTTTTAGTCTGTTTGAGTGATATTTGAATAGGCTATCCCATGGCAACCTCTGCCTTGTCAAAAAATAAAGGAAAATTATAGACATTAATTTTCCATTGGATTTTTCTACCTGCAGCTGCAGACCCTGGATTACTTTTCTCAACTGTAACAGCCACCCAGCAGCTGAGTATCTTAGAAAAGAATTTCTCCTGGCACCTCCTGCCTTTGTCTGGAGAAGCTTTAGGGCCAGAGTAGACACGTGCCCGCACACTTAAACATGCAGATGGATGAATTTGGGAGCAGTAAAGGAAGAAGGCTTCATGGTCACTGCTTCTGTGTGTATGAAAGTCTTTGAAGTAATCAGAACCTTCCACGTCTCAGGAAACAGGGCTTCCCCTCACCCTTCCTGTCTGGGTGCCAGGCTGTGGTTAGAGGTTTGACATGTTAATGGGCTTTAATTGGTTGCTGTGTGTATGGCTTTCCTTCCCGGCAACCCGACGACGGGGTTAATAGCACCCGCTGCTAATTTTTGAATCTGAGCTGCTGGGCCTCCATGCTAGTCTGATGCCCTGGTATAATATACATCTTTCCTTCTCTATTGAATGCAACCATTTCACTTCATATCCAGAACTGTGCTTATTCCCTACAGTTGATTTTACATTTAACTATTGTTAGACTCATGGACTTAGAAAAGGCTGTTTCAGCCAGATGTTCACTTTCAGTAGAATTACAGAATCTTAGAATTAGAAGGGATCAGTTAGTCTTCTCTTATTTGACCATTGAAGAAACTGAGGCCCAGAGAAGGGAAGTAACCTTTCCAGGTTCATACAGCAAAGAATTGATGTAGCCAAGACAGCAACATAGGTTCTTTCATTCCTGATCCATAAATCTTTCTAAAGTGTCTTTTGAATCATCTTTGGCAGACCACAGATCTGGTCCAGTCGTACCCTCAGTTATGTGACTCATGAGCTCCATTTTAATTACACTGAACGAAATCTACACTGTGTAATTTTGGGGTGTATGGTCCTTGGGGCCTATTAAACTGAAATAGTTCAGATGTTAGAAGGCTTGAAGATCCACAGCTCGTATATAAAAACCTTCCATATGATCTGAGAGCTGCCGTCCTTGTGAGCTTGATTTAACCTCTTTTGAAAGCTCGCCCAAGAGCAGGGAAATACAAAATTCATTTCAGAAAATGATCTCAGGCTTTAAAACATTTTGTCAGAAAATTCAGCCTTCAATTTCTGTTAAGTCCTGTTTGCAGTAGTGAAAGCTTCTCTGATGGTCCTTGGCTTAGGGTCTTAGGTTTTCATTTTTGTTTTTAACAGTGTTTCAGAAGATTGCATTAACTGTGTGGAACATATCCAGTGAAAAAGATGTGTTCCAGAGAACAAGATGTGTTTTCAGATCAGAGTGAAGAATTCTGTGAGGATTTCGAGAAATCACATGTAAAACATTGACTGTTCATATAACCAGACTGTTACCCAAAGCCAAAGCACTAAACGTTATATCAGGGAAGCAGTCCAGTGCATCATTCTAGCAGACCACGGGTAGGACCAGGCACAGCAGTTTGGAGGAGTGGCCTCTGTGTCACTGTCCATGGTCCTGAAACCAGGGCTTCCCTACTGGAAACCAGAGTCTCCCTTCTGGGCTCCCCTAGGGGAAAAATCACTGTCATTTCCCCGCAGTGTTATTTTCCATCTTGATTTTAAACTGTATGGTTTTTATATCACTATAGAAGTGACAGAACCATGTCTTGTGTTTCCCAATTAAAACATCTAATCCCATGTACATTTGATGATCCTCTTACACAAGCACTGTTTTTTCCTTCGAACTTGAGAGGAGCACACTCCTCTCCCTGTGTCTCTCTCTCACCAACATCTTGCTGATGTTATACGGATTTAATGGATTCTTAAACATGGCAGAGCCACTAGACTTGTCACTAACATTGTACACGTTTCTGGCCACTATTACAGTGTTTGTGATGTCTTCTTGAGCGTGCTTATATAGCTCTTTGTATAGCCCCAATTCAAAGTAACCACTAATCTTCTTGAGCCTCCATTTAAGTTACCAGGGTGGCCTCAACTTGTTTAAGAAAGTTTCCTACTGACCTGTGGGGCTGGAGGCTAGGTATGTTTGGCTGTTCTTCTCTCCCAGTTTCTCTTTCTGTAGAAAATTTACTTTTAGGCTCTGAAAAGAAATCCAGAAATTAAGGTGAATGATTTGTATGAACGGAGTCATATCCTTCTAAAAGTAAAACTATATTCTTATTGCCACATCCAAGTGCGATTAGCTACTAGGTAGGACGTACATACCCCTACGTGTATGTTTGTTAGTGAAGACTTATTCACCATTCCTTTGAAGGTCTGGTAGTTAACCACTACTACTACTACTGCTATCACCTCTGCCAGTAATAATAACAATAACAATATTTTTAATTCTAGCTAACACCTCTATAGTGTTTAGCATGTGCCTGGAACTCTTTTCAGTGTTTTACGTATATTCACTAATTCATCCCTCACAGCAACCGTATGAGGGAGATGGTATTATAATCCTCATTTGGTAGATGAAACTGAGGCATGGAGAGGCCAAATAATTTGCCCAAGTCCATACTCATATAGTTAATTTCTACTTTAATGCTAGCCCAGTAGAATACTGAGTCTGTAAACAGGGAGAGCAGTGAAATCTGGGTATCCCCCTTACATACTGACTTCTCAGACTGTTGTCAGGTTTTAGAGATCCTGGGGTCTCCTTTCTTCAGCTTGGAGGATATGACTGATAGGAGCTAAAGCTTCCAGTTTATCAGTGTTCCCCAGGCAGGTTTTGGTCATAAGTCATGAGCAGAGGCAAGGGAGGAAGCGCTGGTTTGTATCAGTAGAGCCATCTACATCGATACAAAGAATGACCTGGCAATGGGGTGTTGGGTATGGGTAGCCCACAAGGTGATTGAGGGTTAGACTGTAGGGGGCACTGACATAGTTAGGACTATGTAAAAAATGCTAGGTGACCAGGTGTGTTTAGAAACAGTGTCCATGGCAAGGATGAAAGAGTGGAGGAGGTCAAGAATGTTCACTGTTTTTCAGAGGCAACTCCATCAACTGGAGGTATCACGCCTGAATCTCTCTCCCAGCTTTATATGTTGCTGAACTACCTTCGTGTGCCTTAGCTGTTTAAAATTTTATTTTTCCTTTTCTCTCTTTCTTCGCTCCCTCCCTCCCTTTACCTCCTTCCATCCCCATTTTTCCCTCCCTTGCAGCCTTCACATGGTGACAAGACATCTAATCCTGAAGTCCTGAAATGGATGAATGATTTGGCTAAAGGTCGTAAACAGCTCAAAGGTAAATGCCAGCCAAGGGTCTCCTTTCTCAGGAAGGAAGCAGATAAAATCGTGATAATGTGCTCCAAGGAGCTCTTGATTCTCTTCCACCTGTGCCCTCTTTAAGCTTGTCTCCTGCCTAGATCAGAGGCCCCATCTTGAAATAAAGCGTCCTGGGTCCCCTTCATTGTTTGATCCCATTTAATACATCTCCTTGTGAAGAGACTGAGGAACTCCAGACTCCCAGGTGGAACGATTCACCTCAGTGCCAGGAACATTTCAACATGTGGAGTATTCATTTCCCTGGGTTATTATTGGCTTCTTGTCTGTTAGAAACAGAAGAGGCCTGAGCAATCATTTATGCCACACACCCCATTGCACAGATGAGGACATCTATGTCAAGAGAGGGGAAGGTGACGTAGCTGGGAGGTGGTGACCTAGGAGTAGAACTTGGTTCTCCTTCTTCCTAATCCAATGTTCTTCTTTCTCTGTCTCTCTGGAGATGGTGGTGTGAGTATTAATTAACTCTAAAATCTATCTTAAGGGATGATGGTTATTTACCAATAAAAATTTATTTTCTTCCTCTCTCTACACTTTTTATTTCAATACTTAGAGACATGGGAGTTTTTCCAGATTTCTAGAAGGATGGTGATAAAGAACTGAAAGGAATATTAATTCAGTGGTATTGAAGTGTAGTGATGTAGCAGGTTTATAATATATGCGGTGTTTAAACACCACGCCAGAGCCTAACTAAAAAACAAACATCAAACAGAGAAGATGAGCTATGTATGTAATTGAGAAATCAATATAAATGGCCTCATTCAAACGAGCAGTCCCCTAGCATATTCTGAAATCTAATTTCTTGATAAGTCCCAGGTGGCCTTTTTATTTTTAATTACGTAGGTTTATATAAAGTCACATTGCAATAATGGTGATTTCTGGATTTTAAATACTGGCATTAGACAAAATTGTGAAATCTGTCAAGTTGGGGCTGGCATTCCCATGTCCCCTTCCCCACCCCTCCTGTGTATCCTCAGACGTCTGCACTGTGTAATGCCTTCCAGAAGTACTTGCATTTCTGCAGGGGCTCTTAATGGCTGCACAACTTTCAAAACCCAAGTAAATGAATCTTTGAGTATAGAATCTCAGGCGTCATGATAGATAACAGGTGAAAACTTTGGGGCCAGGTACCACTGGTCTTCCTCCAGGAATCCTCCTCGGGAATCTAGACCACTGAGTTACTCCCACAGGTGATGCTCCACCTCCATGAGATCCCAGCCTCAAGAGCCCTCTGTTTTCACATCTGGGGAACCATCATCGGCACTGTTCATTTCCACTCACTTGGCATCAGGGAAGGAATTCCTGAAAGGCTCTCTGCTCTTATTAGGGCCAATGAGTCCTCCCTGCTCCTGGTAACTCATGGCATCTCTCTTAGAACTAAAGCTGAAGCTGTCAGAAGAACAAGGGAGTGCTCCCAAAGGCCCACCGAGAAATCCATCCTGCGAGCAGCCCGCAGTCCCCCGAGAGAATGGGAAGCCGGAAGCTGTGGGCCCTGAGCCAGGCTCCTCTGGAGAGGAGACTCCAGATGCTGTGTTGACATGCGTGAAGGAGAAGAGAGAGCAGCTTCCTTCTCAGGAGGTTTCTAAGGTACCTCGCCAACCTTCACAGGGCCCCACCACTCCACATGGTGCCACTGAGATCGTGATTTTGACCAATTTGTAAGAGCACTTTGGTACCACATAAATATCTTTAGGAGACTGGCTCTGAACTTTCAGTCAGATGAGTTCCTAGTGGGTTATTAGCTATGACCTAGGGCATTGCCATTCTGGAGGTTGCAGTGTCGCATGCTGGTGGGAGACGCATGGTAAAGACACTAGGGCATTTCATATTCCTTTCTCCCCAACTTCCCCCGATAAGTTAGCAAATGAACCCAAGACTAGGATTACAGTCTCATTTTACTGTATGTTTTATTAAGAAATAATAAAGCGGGGATGAGGTATAAATAGTAAGGAAAGTGGTTTAGTATTTTATATGATAAGAATAGAGACGTAGGGTTTCTTGAGGAATGTTAGGTGAGATGTCTAAAGACTTCAGCTTAGACATCTTGGTTTTGAAATCTTTGTGAGATACCCAGATAGAGTTGTCAATTATGCATTTGGATATGGGCGCCTGGAGCTCAAAGAAAAGATTATATTTTACAAAAATGATGATGAAAGCAATTAATATTTAGTACTTACCTGGTTATTAATCCCTCCTCCTGCATATCTGTGCTTAACATTTTACTTATGCCAAGGAACCTTCCTTGTAGTCCTTCCTGTCTGAACTCTGAGTGATGTGGTTGCCTTTCATTTCTTGAATAATCTGTAGCTACCTTAACATAGCTCTAACTATGCTCTGTGCCATTTTCTGTCTCTCATTATAGTACTTGAAACTTCTTGAGTAGAGTTTAGGCTGTTTATTGTTCATGATCCTTAGTGTCTGTACAAAGTAAGTATTGAATAAATGTTGGCAGAGCGAATGGATATATGAAAGAACAAACTAGCATGTTTGACTTTGAAATGAAGTCTTCTTGAGGAGAATGCTGGCTTCACCTGTTCTATTGTACATTATCTAGTCTTGATCATAAGGTGGCAACATTTACGAAATCCCAAAAGGCTTACCATATGCCCCCGGACTAGTCCTTTACACGTGATCTACAAGTAGAAATGGGCCCTTGGCTACCTCTGTCTTTATGAAATACCTTTAAACTTAAAAATAACCAATATATGTTGTGACTAGTGGTTTTCATCCACTCAGCCAACCTGTCCCCTCCTCCCACCCCCAAATATTCTAGACTTTGTGATAGTCAGTGGATAACTAACTTCTCTCTCTCTCTCTCTCTCTCTCTCTGTGTGTGTGTGTGTGTGTGTGTGTGTGTATAAACACACACACATAGTCAGGCACATCTGTGGTTTTCCATCCTTCAGTGCTTCTGATGGTCTTTCCTGTATTTTATAGTTACTTTGACCACGTCTATAAAAGCAGCTTGGTCAACACCCAAGTCCTAATTCTGTGTTCTACTCAGTTGACTAAGGAGTGAGGGATGAGTCGGGACTGGTATAATAAGCTTAGAGCAGGACTCAGTCCTTGAACAAGACACTTTCTAATCATACACACTTGGCAAGTGAACTAATTCTCTGAAATTCAACTTCCTCCTCTATCAAATACAGATAATACCTATTTATATAATTATTGTGACAGTAAAAGGAGATGCCTGGTGACCAGTGGGCAATCATTCATTTGCAAAAAGATTTGAGTGCCTACTATGTGTTGTGAACTATGATCCATGCTGGATATAAAAAATAAACAAGATAGAGAAGTGATGTGGGTGACCGCCTTCACGGAGCTCATGTTTTTCTGGGAGTTGGGATACAACAAGAAATAACTCAATAGACAAAATCATTAAAATTTTGTGTAAGTACTGTGCAAAGAAACAAATGATATGATAGAAAATAATGAGTATGGATGGTTTCTATTTTATATAGGGTGATTAGGAAGGCCAATAAGATGACATTTAATGCAGAAGAATCAGTAGGCGAAGAGAGCAGCAAAGAGCCTTCTAGACGGAACTGCAAGTATGAAGGCCTTTGAAGGGAGAGCTTGTTTGTAGTTGGAGTTCTCAGGTCTGAGGGCTGGAGCACAGGATGGCATGTGATGAAGTCAGAAAAGATAGATCAGGGCACTTAACACAGGACCTTTTAGGCCACTGAGAGGATTGGGGAGCTGTTGAATGGTTGTAAGTGTGAAAGTGACATGGTGTGATTTACACTTTAAAGATCTTTTTGATTGCTGTATGGAGAATTAATCATAGGGGAAAAGAGTGGAAAAGGGAAGGTGAAATGGGTGGCTTGGACTAGTATGGTAGCCTTGGAGATGGAAAGAAGTAGACACATTCAAAGTATATTTTGGATATAGAATCAAAAGGATGTGCTGAATCGTTGGATGGTAGGGAGTGAAGGAAAGGAAGATGGATCCATTTACTGAGATGGGGAAAAACTAGAGGAGCAGATTGAGGGTGAGAGTGAAAACTCAGGAGGTCTGTTTTGGACATGTTTGTTTTAAGATCTTTCAGGAATAGGGTGACTGACCATCCCAGGTTTCCCTAGACTTTCTAACTTTAGCACTGAAAATTCCATGGCCCACCAGAAGCCTCAGTCCTGGGAAAACTGGGATGGTCGATCACCCTCCTGAGGTATTCACGTCAAATAAAAACATGTAAGTGAAAATCTGAAGGTCAGAGAAAAACTCTGAGTTCTTTAGAAGTCATCTTTATTTAAACGGAAATTTATTTCTGTTATTTTAAAAGAAATAGCCATTAAACTGTTTAGTGTCAGAAGCCCCTTCAAATAAACCTATCTTTGCAGTAGGCTAAAGTGAGGCCCTTTAAATAGAGAGCATCTGCAGTAGAACATGTACGTCTCAATATCTAAAGCTGCAGTATTGGTCCTGGGAGAGCTTAACGCAGCAGACCATGAAGTGGCTAGGCAACTATTAGGTGGTTCCTAAGGGGGAGTCCAGAAGCCACAGAAGCAGCAAAGGGAGGATTGAAAATATTCACAATAGTATTATTCCTGGCTCCTCAGTGAGCTTATTCACATTTGAGATTATCTCATTAGGTCCCAATTCTTTAAACTCAAATTGATGGATGATTTTCATCTGGAGTCTTTGCTCTACTGCTTAAAATGCATTAAATATTAAGCTTCCAAGATGAAGTTATTTCTTTTCTAGAGAGACCTTCGTTATGACTCCTCTTGAACTTTTTGCATTTGGTGTTTAGTCAGAGCTCATACTAAAGCTGATAAACCCTACAGCATTGCCTTGTCAGTTCGGATACTGCTACCGGGTAATCTTCTTCCTCCACCATCTATGGATGATTTTTGGAGATAATCACTTTTCGGTCACAGGGCATCCGTTGAGCACTGGAAATGAATGAATCAACCCTAGGTCTGATTGTGGTGCTTATTTATGTCCTTTTCTTTTGAAACTCCTGAATTGGTACTGGCATATATCCCCTTTTTATTGTCCTTTCCAAGAACTGTAGGTGGAGTCAGGTGCACAGCACAGATTACCAACTGGGTGAGTAATGGCAGTTACTTCTTCTGGCCCTTCATTAACTGCAGCATCTTTGAGGAGAAAAGCAGATTTTTTTTTTTTAACATCTTTATTGGAATATAATTGCTTTACAGTGATGTGTTAGTTTCTGCTTTGTAACAAAGTGAATCAGCTATACATATACATATATCCCCATATCCCCTCCCTCTTGCGACTCCCTCCCACCCTCCCTATCCCACCCTTCTAGGTGGTCACAAAGCACCGAGCTCATCTCCCTGTGCTATGCAGCTGCTTCCCACTAGCTAGCTATTTTACAATTTGGAAGTATATGTAAGTCAATGCCACTCTCACTTCATCCCAGCTTACCCTTCCCCCTCCCCATGTCCTCAAGTCCATTCTCTACGTCTGTGTCTTTATTCCTGTCCTGTCCCTAGATTCTTCAGAACGATTTGTTTGTTTTTAGATTCCATATACGTGTGTTAGCATATGGTATTTTTCTCTTTCTCACTTACTTCACTCTGTATGACAGTCTCTAGGTCCATCCACCTCACTACAAATAACTCAATTACATTTCTCTTTATGGCTGAGTAATATTCCATTGTATATATGTGCCACATCCTCTTTATTCATTCATCTGTCAAGGGACACTTAGGTTGCTTCCATGTCCTGGATATTGTAAACAGAGCTGCAGTGAACATTGTGGTACATGACTCTTTTTGAATTATGGTTTTCTCAGGGGATATGTCCAGTAGTGGGATTGCTGGGTTGTATGGTAGTCCTATTTTTAAGTTTTTTAAGGAAACTCCATACTGCTTTTCATTTCTAATTCTATTGATTTGAATCTTCTCCCTTTTTTTCTTGATGAGTCTGGCTAATGGTTTATCAATTTTGTTTATCTTCTCAAAGAACCAGCTTTTAGTTTTATTGATATTTGCTATCGTTTCCTTCATTTCTTTTTCATTTATTTCTGATTGATCTGATCTTTATGATTTCTTTCCTTCTGCTAACTTTGGGGTTTTTTTGTTCTTCTTTCTCTAATTGCTTTAGGCGTAAGGTTAGGCTGTTTGAGATGTTTCTTGTTTCTTGAGGTGGGATTGTATTGCTATAAACTTCCCTCTTGTACTGCTTTTGCTGCATCCCATAGGTTTTGGGTCATCGTGTAGAAAAGCAGATTTTTAAAAAACATAATAATTAATTTTATTTTTTTAAATCAAGTAAAAATTTGATAACTGATTAGTGAGTAGTTGTGCATTGGAGAGAGGGAAGACTTACAGGTAAAATGCACCAAAAGGAAGACCCTGTCAAGTTCTTCTACTTACCTTTTTAACAAAAATTTAATTTTCTGAATAGGTAATACTTTCTCACATATTCAAAAAATATAAAAGGTTACACATTAAAAAGACTCCTTCCCACCCCATCTGCCAGCTCCAGTTCTGAGGTCTCCCACTCTAAGCAGGTGTAACTATTGCTATGAATGTTTTAGGTGTCCTTTTGGAGTTTCTATATAAAGCATATACAAGAAAGCATCAATACACATTCTTAATTTGCCCCTTTTGAAAAAACGTAGCAGGCTACATAATTATGTATCCATTTTTCACTTTGCATATTCTAGATAGCTTTTTATATCGACATAGAGTGCTTCTCAATTTTTTTATCTTTAAAATTTATGCTTTGATAGCACCATGGTATTCCTTTATTAGTAATTTACAACATTGATAGTAACCTCAAATCAACTAGTTTGATAGCTTAAATAACATTTAGTATGCCTGACTCTGTGCCAGGGACATTTACATAAGATAATTAAAAATCCTCATTCTGCATATTAAGAATTTGCACATTAAGAACCTAAGGTTCAGAGATTCCATAATTTTCCAAATTAAAAATAGTGTGTAATTCTTGAAGCCAGTTATCTGAACTCATGACCTCTGTTTTCAAGGCCAATATTAATTGGCAGTATGCTTAGAAATCTGAATTGACCAAGCCATTCTCTTCAGCAGTTGCTTTGTATGATTATGTTCATTATTGACTTCCCATGTTGTTGGACTGACTGGTTAGTTCAAGCTCTCAGATTTGTTCCACATATACTTTCTCCCTCAGTGAGGGGCTGGGGAGGCTTAGACACAGGGAAAGTTTGGCAAGACCTGAGTCCCTAAAGCTAAAGAGTAATAGAGTCTCATCACTCACTGTCCAGAGAGGAGAATGTCTGTTTTACCTCCCTCTCGAGGAGAGAGCTTGTTTATGGTGACGGTTCGACTGATTTTTATGTTTCCGTGGTTTACTGTGAAAGAATACGTGGGACCAGTGCCATGGGGAGAATGGATAACAAGCATGGTGGTAAAAGCACTTAAGCTGTGGCAGTTTTTTCCCCAGACAACTTTCTGACCAGGGCCTAGAAAGAAATAACACTTGGGCCGACCACTCAGCAGCAGTTCTGCTTGGAAAGCCAGCTTGTTTGGGGGGTACTATTCCAGATCTTGATAATTCGAGTAACCTACTGGATAGGGGGCCTGGAGTTTTTCATGACGGAATTGTCAAGCTATCAACAAAGTATATCAAATTTTGTTCTGTGAACAGTCCCTTCTTGCTCAACCTCCTTTAAGTTACATTTCTTCTGATGCCATATAAAATGGAGGAGCAGGAAGTAGGGATAATTAGCTTTGGGGTTTACCTCCTTATATTTATCTTTAAAATCTGACAACCCATTCATACGCTGGATATCTCTCTCTGGCTCTTTCAGGTTATTCAACACAGTCGTTGTTTTCTCCATTTAAATAAAAATCATGTTAGATACTACTAACATACCATAGTCAGCCACCAATATGCAGAATTAGGGAGGGAGGATGCACTTCAGAAACAGAGCCATTGAATTAAGAGGAGAGAATGGTCTGATTCTTAGTAGAAAGTGGCCGAGGAACAGCAAAGTCTAATGTATTTCTGCCCCTTAGATTTGAGGTACCTATCCTGCAGAGCCTACGTCTTGACTCATTTTCCACCATGAAGACTGACATTGCAGGCCTCATAATAGCTGGTGTCCATAGGCCCCTGAGTAGAAGACAGCTCCTGGCACATAATCTCACCACTAACCCTTCTTCTTCAGGCAGCATGCCTTCCTGTGCACATATATTTGAGGATAAGCACTTGTGGCATTGAAGTCCTGTACTTACGGCCATTGAACCCTCACATCTGTCTTTGGGGATTACTTTAATAATGATCCTAAAAGTAAAATCATAGAATTATGAGAGTGAAAGATGAGTGCCATACATTGTACCTGTACCCCGACTTTTATCTAGCATCTGTGGAAGGAACTTTTCTGTAATGGCATTCATCATTCTAACTTGCTTTTTGGTCACTCTTTTCTTTTTCTAAGACTAAATTTAGCTTTTCTAGAATCCAGAAAATATAGTAAAAATAAATAAAACCAAAAAAATCAAGCTGTAATAGAGATGCCAATAATAGTTAAATGTATCATTTTCTGAAGAGCTTTCTATGGAATATAAGTCCCAGTAAGATACTGAATAAAAAACATTATTTCAGTATTTTCTGAACTTAGAGATTTATTTTTCTTTGTCACCTATTAAAATCCCATGGAATATATGAAATAATTTTTTATTTTCTGTGTAAAAATGTGTCATGACTAAGAAAATGTTTAAGGAATGATTGAGCTAGAAAATGAAAGGCTCTTGGGATTACTTAACCAATACTTAAAATGCTCTACAGAGAGAGGTGGTCTTTCTACTGAAAGAAAAGACCTCTAGAAATTATACTACTTTTGCATATAAAGCTGGGTTGTTAGATGGGTAGTAGGAAAGGGGATACATTGGGTACTGTGAGAATTTGAAGAAATATGTGATATAATTTACTTGCGCAGACAAAACCGAAACACAGAAAACAGTTAAGGCCCAGACAGTGAGACACAGAGAAGTTCAGAGAAAAAGAAGATCAATATGGGCCAGACACCTAGGTTGCTTCCATCTCATGGCTATTGTAAATAGAGCTGCAATGAACATTTTGGTACATGACTCTTTTTGAATTATGGTTTTCTCAGGGTATATGCCCAGTAGTGGGATTGCTGGGTCGTATGGTAGTTCTATTTGTAGTTTTTTAAGGAACCTCCATACTGTTTTCCATAGTGGCTGTATCAATTTACATTCCCACCAGCAGTGCAAGTGTTCCCTTTTCTCCACACCCTCTCCAGCATTTATTGTTTCTAGATTTTTTGATGATGGCCATTCTGACTGGTGTGAGATGATATCTCATTGTAGTTTTGATTTGCATTTCTCTAATGATTAATGATGTTGAGCATTCTTTCATGTGTTTGTTGGCAATCTGGATATGTTCTTTGGAGAAATGTCTATTTAGGTCTTCTGCCCATTTTTGGATTGGGTTGTTTGTTTTTTTGTTATTGAGTTGCATGACCTGCCTGTAAATTTTGGAGATTAATCCTTTGTCAGTTGCTTCATTTGCAAATATTTTCTCCCATTCTGAGAGTTGTCTTTTGGTCTTGTTTATGGTTTCCTTTGCTGTGCAAAAGCTTTGAAGTTTCATTAGGTCCCATTTGTTTATTTTTGTTTTTATTTCCATTTCTCTAGGAGGTGGGTCAAAAAGGATCTTGCTGTGATTTATGGCATAGAGTGTCCTGCCTACGTTTTCCTCTAAGAGTTTGATAGTTTCTGGCCTTACATTTAGGTCTTTAATCCATTTTGAGCTTATTTTTATATATGGTGTTAGGGAGTGTTCTAATCTCATACTTTTACATGTAGCTGTCCAGTTTTCCCAGCACCACTTATTGAAGAGGCTGTCTTTTCTCCACTGTATATTCCTGCCTCCTTTATCAAAGATAAGGTGACCATATGTGCATGGGTTTATCTCTGGGCTTTCTATCCTGTTAAATTGATCTATATTTGTTTTTGTGCCAGTACCATACTGTCTTGATTACTGTAGCTTTGTAAACAAAATTGAGTTATTTGTAGTGAGGTGGATGGACCTAGAGTCTGTCATACAGAGTGAAGTAAGTCAGAAAGAGAAAAAGAAATACCATATGCTAACACATATATATGGAATCTAAGGAAAAGAAATAGGTCATGAAGAACCTAGGGGGTAAGACAGGAATAAAGACACAGACCTACACAGAGAATGGACTTGAGGATACGGGGAGGGGAAAGGGTAAGCTGTGACAAAGTGAGAGAGTGGCATGGACATATATACACTTACAAAAGTAAAATAGATAGCTAGTAGGAAGCAGCCGCATAGTACAGGGAGATCAGCTCGGTGCTTTGTGACCACCTAGAGGGGTGGGATAGGGAGGGTGGGAGGGAGGGAGACACAAGAGGGAAGAGATATGGGAACATATGTATATGTATAACTGATTCACTTTGTCATAAAGCAGAAACTAACACACCATTGTAAAGCAATTATACTCCAATAAAGATGTTAAGAAAAAAAAAAAGGGCCAGAATGTTTCTCAACTGGGATGGGGGTAAGGTAGCATGAGAATAACTAGAAAGCTTAAAAAATACACCTGCTTGAGTCATTTTCTTTTCCTTCAGGATTCTCAGAGGGGATCTGGAAGGCAGAGTCAGATAGGACACTTGGGCAATTATGCTATGTGCTATTTCTACCATTTCCTTCCCACTACCTGCTGAGTGAGAACCATTGGACTAGAATGAAAAGGAGGTTGTTTGTGGTAAATATGTAGAAAACTTAATGCAGGACACACATCAGGGAGGAAAATGAAGGCAAGCAGAGGAGTTTGGTCATTTTGGCTGGAGAGGTAGATAGGTTGGGATAGGTAGGTAGGTAGATGATTAATAGATAAGTAGGAAACTGTTTAAAATTTTATGTACTTTGTGACATGTTAAAAATGGTGCTTAGGGATGAGTCAAAGAGCAGCAGGGTAATAGAATACATCAGTAAACAAGAGGTTATGAAGTTTTTTGGTTGGAAGGAACTTTTTAACTCCAACTTCCTTGTTGTATAGTAGGAAATTGAG
Organism: Stenella coeruleoalba; assembly: GCF_951394435.1. NCBI lineage: Eukaryota > Metazoa > Chordata > Mammalia > Artiodactyla > Delphinidae > Stenella > Stenella coeruleoalba. The sequence continues at coordinate 72,608,779 of NC_137162.1, forward strand.
AATTCGGAGAGGTTAACTGTTTTATCCAAAATATTTAGTTTATGTCAGATTTATCCAGTAAGCTAGCATATAATCCGAGTATGTAGTGATGAAGACCTGGACAAGGCTGGTGTCTGTAGATATAAAAGATCTTGAAAGTCAGATAAAATACATGTTTCAGAAGAAAAATCAATAGCTCTTGGATCACCCATTGGTTTTTTAAGAATGAGGAAGTAATTAAAAAACAGGGTCCTTACCATTTAAACATTGAGGAGTCCTTCAGTAAGCTTTAAAAACGTTATTTCTAAACTTGGACCTATCCTTTAAGAAACTTTCCTAGAAGAAAATTGGCGTGTGCTTCACAGTGTCTTATAAATGACTTACCTTTTTAAGATTACTGTTGCATTTTAGTATTGTAATCCCTTAGAGGCTTCAAAACTTTTTTTTTTTTTGGCCTGCTAAAAACATTGATGTGTTTTCATTCTTGTTCGAGAAAGGAACAATAATTATTCATGTTTTCCAGGTAACTAAGCAAGACAAGAACCTCATAAAGCCTCTTTATGACAGATACAGAATTATCAAGCAAATCTTGTCCACGCCTTCCCTTATTCCAACAATTGTAAGTCGGGATGTTTGCATTAACTAGAAATCTGTCCTTGTGCTTTGTATTGATGTTTAGTTAGGGAGGCAGCACCATGAGCGTTATAAAGGAGCCTTCTTTGCAAGATATGCTGCTAACAAGGCCAGTTGTTTTTTCACAAAGTAGAAACGTGGTCTCCCTCAACTCCAGTACTATACTTAACAGTGGCTGATAATTAAAACTATTGTGAAACAGGAATAGATAGCAATTCTATCTTTGAAGCCAGTTATTACACTTGCTTTCATTGCTTGGGTGAGGAGAACAACTGATGGATTTTAGTTTGGCATTACCTAATTTACAACAACACAGCTAGACAGAACAGAGCTGTTCTAGTCTATGTGTTGTTAATTCTTCTCCTTTAATAATAAAATTGATAGTATGTTCCTTGATACAATGCAGCATTTGTTTTTGGTACCATTTGACCATCTCTGTGCAAGATATAAGTAGATTTATTTCAATAGAAAATATGAATACTGAAACTGAGTTAGACTACTTTTAATAAAGAATGATTTATGGGAATACAGAACTTGAAAAGCACCACACATCCTACTCCATCAATATTAGAACAGTCACTTGCTCAAGATATCAATATTAAAAGAAATATTAACAAATTCAAATTTAAGTATACTTTAGTACATTTATTCTTCCACAACTCTAAAGACAAAGACAATAGTGATTCATACTCTTTGAAATTTTCCAATTAAGGAAGCATAATTTAAAACGGGATATGATTTTCAGATTTCCTTGCAAGAAAATCTTTTGGTTGTGATAAGCATTACCTGAACAGGTTAAGCAGTAACTCGATTTTGTTTTGGCCTTCATAGAGCTCTTCCCTGAATTTGTCAATTATCTGAGTATTCTCTGTATCTGAAAGTGGCCCACACCAGGACCTGATTTGGGGTATTACTGGATGACAAAAGAAGTCTATGGTCCATCTCATCCTAACCCATATAACTGTTAAGAAGCTGGGGCCCAGAAGGCCTGGGTGAAAGGGAAGAATTACTAGGCAATGCAGCCCAGATCGGAACATATCCTAGACGTCTGTGCCTGCTTTGGCCCAGCAGAGAGATCTGAGCTTGGTGAGCATTTTAGCCCAGGATGGGTGCTTCTTTGCTCATTAACTTCTGCAAGTTTTTGATGCAGCTGAGCAAGAGTTCCTCTTGGTTGCTTTCTTCTTGGTTCCCAGTAGGCACAGGGATCATCTACTGTTTTCATTGTGTTTATTTATGGTTCCCCTTCCTGGTTTTGCCTCCTCACGAGGCACTTAGCATTTTGTAACTTTATTTAATTCTTCCTATGATAAGCAGGAGGAAGAAGACTCTGATGAAGACTGTCCACAGGGAAGCCAACAACTTTCTTTGCCAAACCCAGCATCCCACCTTCCTATTGGCGACCACCTCACCTACCCTAATGAGACTGAGCCTGTTAGGCTCCTGCTACCAGATGAAAAGAAAGAAATCAAACAACCAGCTCTCTCCATGTCCAATTTACATGAGGCCACCATGTGAGTGTGACTCCTCAGTGTGGAGTCTCCTTTAACTCCTTCTGGTCTGGGGGACATTATATGTTCGTACACACAAAATGCAGAAGAGCTATTACACGCTCTAAAAAATGCTATCCAGCAGAAAGCATAATCTGGTTATCCTTTTAACAGGAAAACTGAGACGACAAAGCCATGAGGAACCAAGGCTCCCAGTAAGGTCCAAGGATGTCATAAATGCTAATGGTCCATTTGCTACTCTTGCACATCTTTTCAGCAGGGTCTGGCACCAATCTAATGCTTGGCAGTGTGTAAAGCAGAGCTGGCCTTTGAAAATGCTGGACCAAAAGGAATTGGGATCCTGTGCTGGGTCAGCAGTTGTCAGGGCCTTTATCTTAGTCTATTCTATTTAGATAAAATGGTTTCTCCAGACTGGGACTTAAGTAAATGAGCTGACCTTTTTCTCCTCATGGCCACTCAGTCAGGAGCCATTTGGATTTTCATTAGTAGTAGTATTGTTGTTATTATCATTATTCAGTAGCTGACACTCCTCTTGATCATTTGGCCTTCTTTGGTTTGTATATTACAGGCCAGATCATGAGATTTTCTTTAACATGTATAATAGTGTGGTGAGTATATGCCCCAAGATAGGGATGGAGTCCCCATAAATATGAGGCAAGACCAAGCACTGGGTTGCAAGCTGAGATTTTACTGTGCATATATCAGCTGGTACCCCAGTTTCAGCCCAGAGAAGAGTGACCTGTTTGGAAGCAGAACATCAATCCTTCCTTCTTCCCTCCCCTTCCTCCTCTTTCCCTCCCTCCCTGGCTTCCTCTCTCCTTTTCTTCTTCCCTCCTTTTCTTCTCTTTCTTTCTTGGTTGGTTGGCTGGCTGGCTGGCTGTTCTAAAGCAGCTGTTCTTAACTTCTTGGGGGGTGTTGGACTTTTTTGAAAGCAATGGAATTTTTTACTTTTTAGAAAATGCCCATATATCATTTCAGGGAGTTCACAAACTTTCTGGAACCAGACACAAGTTCCCCAGATAAAAATTCCTGCTCTGAAGTATATGACTTTTCTCTCTTGTCTTAGAATGAAGTGAGGAGAATCTGTGACATAAGTATAGCTTTCTCTGGGTCTTTGTTTCATTCCTAAGGGTTTTGCCATTCCCCCTATACTCTAGGTTAAGGGTAGAATTTTCTTTCAAATCTCTCCCTTTTGTGCCTCTTATGTTTAGTCTATCACCAAATACTGATGAGTATTCCTCCAAAATGTCTGTCTCTCTCTCATGTATTCATGTGGCCTTTACCCTCACCACTTATTATAATGGACTCAGTCTGCTTGCCTCCTGTCTGCCCTTTCCATTTTCCTAGGACATTATTTTCATCAAGTAATGTTCTCAGTGATGTGCTCCCCTATGGTCACGCTCTACATGTGTCATATTTATTCAAAAGACACACTTTTAGGCAGAACACTTCTGTATCATAATATGCTTTTGCTAAATCGGTAACTCTGCTCATGATGAGCTCTCAGTTATGCCAGAGCGTATATATTTTACCTGATACAGGCCTGTACTTCTTGACCATCTCCGAGAAACTAGGGCTGACAAGAAGAGACTTCGGAAAGCCTTAAGAGAATTTGAGGAACAGTTTTTTAAACAAACCGGAAGGTAAGTGTGGGCAGAGATATTTTTTAAGCTAATATTTCCTAGAGAACTGCTGTTAAGAGTGAGCTGTAATTTTTTCAGGAACAGTGACTTTATATAAGACATAAATAATTTCCAAAGTGACTTAGACCCAGGATTTGTCTAATGCAACATTTGGGTAGTATCATTATTGGGTATGTTTTATGGGAGGCTGTAACTATCAAGTATGAGACAGCAAAGCTTTAAAAAATAAAAGATGAACTCCCCAAATCCCTAACTTTGCATAATAAATCTCATTACAATTGAATGTACCTAAACCTTTAAAAAAAACTATAATATTTAATGTTTCAGCCCATATAACTTCTTTGTTCTTGGTTACTTAGTTCTACAGGTTACTCCCTACTTTATTAAATAATTCTTCATTTGCTTTAAATATATTCTTTAAGCTTCAGGATCTGCCCTTAATTATTTTATTTCAGGATTTGGTCAAGAGTTCATTCCTATTCTTTCTATCCCTTAAATAAATGTTTAGCTATATCCTCTCTTTTTCTGTGTCAACCCAGTCTCACTATGCACTCCATTAGTTTCTTCTAAATTTTGGTGTATTGTGAACAAAATTATATATTCGCATATATATAAAATCATGAGAAAAGGATTATTAATCTAGTTCTGGAAGAGACAGAGACAAGCCAATTAGCTATCCTGAGCCTGTTTCCACAGTTGGAAGAGGAAATAATTAGAGTTCCTGGGATAACTTTGGGAAGCTATAGTTGTCGTGTGGGACGTCAGTCTTTAAAAAAATTTTAAAGGGTGTAACTTTGCCAAAGTCACGGAGTTATTAGGGTGGCAGAGGTAGGAGTCTGTGATACACTGGCTCCTCAGTATTCTTCTCCATCTAGGTATCTGCCTTTCTTGAATCGCTTTGATTTCAGCAGCCTGAGGGCTGCCCTGATGGAGAAGAGACTGTTTTCTAAAAGCATCCTGAAAGTTTGGTCTACTCACCTCTTAGTCAGTAACTTTCTATTTCAGTCCTCCAGGGCTGTTCACTAGGACTGGACCTCTCAAACATTTCGCATTTAGCAAGTACAGATGTAACCCACCTAGTTTTCTAGTGGAATCTTCAAGTTGACTGTTATAAGTCCAAGTTACTTACCTTTCTGCTGATGTTATCTAGTGAGAAATGTTACATGGTTGTTAAATTTAGAATATAAAACATAATTTCTTGTTTTCTTTTTCCATTTTTTCCTTTACAAAATTTCCATACAACTTTTACATTTTTTTAAACCTATCTGAACCCAGAAATTTACTTTAAAGAGTTTGAGAACTGCCCAGTATGTTAACTAGTCCTGCCAAATGGGTCTGCAATGGTACTTGGCATGCCTTTGATATACAGGGAAGTTAGTTATGTTATGTGTATAGCATTCTAATGCACCAGTGAGTCCTAAACTCACTTCAGATATGCCTAATACTTGATTGAGGTTATATGCCCTCTTGTGGTAATACACTTAAACTAAATGCAGAAGTAGTGCTATATTACAAGTAAAATCAAATGGTTGAATGGCTAGGAAATATGGATCTTGTTTTCCTAAAATATTTCATTGGGAAGGGTTAACTGTACATAGCTAAAATAACCAGGCAAATGGATTACTAAAAATTTTAAGGTACTATAAGTGTTCTTGGTAATATCCATCATGTGAGAAGCATAATTATCTAGATATGACATTAACAGTTAGGAGCCAGGAACTGTGCTAAACACTTCAGTATGTTTTATATAATGAGAAAACTGCTTAAGGAAATACTTAGCAAAAATTTTCACTCTGGCCAATGAACTCTTGTTTATTAGCTAAAATGGAGTATGAAGGACCAGGGACAATTGCATAATGGCTTATACTATTTCCCTATAAATTAGAACATTTCTTCACTTAGATATGTTTACACAAATTAAGGTGGTATTTAGACACCCAGTTGATAAGTTTGGCTCAGAATATTGAAGGGAGGCAAAGCAATTATGTTAAATAATTGAGACAGCATTTAAGAGGAACAGTGTCCAAAGATTTGTGTGCTGTTCTGAGTTCTGAACTAGAAATTTCAGGGCAGTATATGTAGTGTTAAAACATAAGTAGGTAACTGTATTCGTAGGGAATCTTTATAGATTAGCTGTTCTTTTATTTGGAAGTAATATAAATGTATCTTTATCAGTACTGGGAAAAGAGAAGGGGTACAGGTAAAATATTAAGTGTTTTCAGCCATACTAATATTGGAGAGCATCTGTATTTATATTCAGTGGCAATTGTGGTGACCTCACCTGTGTACCCACCCCTTGTATTTCAAAGTCATGGTTGGAAATATTTTAAAAGACCCTTCTGAGATCCTGAAGTAACTACTTTCCTTTAGAAAACATATCCTGGCGATGTATTTTTCTGGGAAGGCAATGGTTTTAACTCCAGATGCTATCCAATTATTCTTCAAAATAAGTGTCAAGAACATCTGGTGGTTAGAAGTCATATGTATAAAAATATGTGCACCATCATGTGCCTAGTCTTAGTACAAATAGTGTGCAAAGAGAACCACTGAAATTTAGACTCAAATTCCTTAAAAAAACTTCTCAGTGATTCTTCTACTATACATTAGCAGAGTTAGGTATTACAATTACAGGAAAACTTAGAAATATTTCATGTTTGTAAGGTTAACTACTTAGTTTCTTCTCCTATTACCATAAATTTATAAGTTATTTCTGTTAATGTAATTTCTGTTGTATCTTTAGGTTAATATTTTAAAATGCAACTATCACTGTAAGGGCTGAATATTCTACACAGGCATGGATCATGGGAGAATGACTAGATAAGAATGCCTTGAGGGTTCTGGTTTTTATTTCCCTCGGAACTTTTCACTTGCCCCAACGTTATATGTTTATGCGCTGGATATATTTGCAAAACACTTAAAATATTTAACTTCTCAGAGTACTGTTACATTGAAACCTAGTAACATGTGGAAGAGGGAGTGAATGAAGGTAAAAGGGAAGGGAAAAAAAGACATGATGAAAAAATCAAGTGGAAACTGCTACCCTGTACTTTTCTCATGTAAGAGTTAGAAAAGGATTTTTAATGACTTGGTTCATTATTAACTAATGGACGATATTTTCTTTTTTGCAGAAGTCCACAAAAGGAAGATAGGATACCAATGGCAGATGAGTACTACGAATACAAGCATATAAAAGCCAAACTGAGACTATTAGAGGTCCTCATCAGCAAGCAAGATGTGGCCAAAACCATTTGAGGTTCAGGAAATGTTTGTGATCACTTTGACCCAAGATAAGTCAAGTTTATTTTCCTCTGCCGTTCTTGCTAAGTAGTTATGACAAATGAAAATTGAAGCACTTTAGTGTATTAGCTGTTTTTAAGAATGGATGGCAAGTGTAATTATAAATGAGTAGAAGGGATTAAAAAGGGAGGAGATACAACAAGGAACAGTATAATTGGAAAATAAAATTCAGTCTTCTCCAGGCCAGGGAGAAAATGCACAGTCAATATAATTATTTCAGAAAACATCTATTTTATCAAATCTAAATAACACAAAGCATCCACCTGTTAAATGGGCTACTGGTTAAGAAAGTCTACTTAGTGTCCAAAGATTGCTTATATTGACATATGGAAAAGAGCATAATTTTAAAAAATCAGTAAGAGGAAGAAAAGAAACTTTATTTTATGTAGGAAGGAATACAGCTAGTAAGAATGTAATTTATTTGAAACTTCTAATAGATTTTTAAGTGATAAAAAAAATCTACTACCTTGTTCCTTAAATCTGCTAGGCTTTCAGCACCCTAAAATATACGAGAATGTGTCACTGATAATTTTTTATTTCTATATAAAAATAGCACATTATTTTATCTGTTACTTAAAATTTTACATTTCTGATTACCAAAGTTCATTCTGATAGCATGTACTTTGTGAATTATCTTTGTCTATATAACAGATGTTTATATTAAAATAAAATATTATATTAAAATTTGAAAATAGGTATTTTGGATAGATGTGTCTGTAGTATATAATCTAATGTGATCATAGTTATGATTGCTAATCTTTGTTTACTATAAGATTATATAACTATTTTTCCATTGGAAATTTTTTTTTTTAATGTTCCAAGGTCTATACTTTGTGAAGTCAAAAAACTTTCCCATGAACTATATAGTTGTTCTCCATTCTGTATAAAATGAAAGGTTTAGAAATTGTTGCTATGACACCTTGGGAAAGAAGCCAGGATATTTTATTTGCTTTATCCACTTTAGCGTGTGCAGTTTTGTACTAAGCCAATCACCTGTTTATTACTTTTGCTTTTGTAAAAATAAGAGGTCCACATTTTCTCTTGTACCAACCATGTTTATATTTCTCTTTTCTGTAATGTTTAAGCATGGTGTTGAACACATTCACACTTTCACATAGTTTGGATGGGAAGAATATTGACTATTTCTGAAGCAGACTATTTCAGAGGCTTATTGTTTTCTCTGTATTTACCTGATATTTTATAAATCAGAATAATGTCCTTCATAAATTTGTTTAATTAAAGTCATCTACTTGTAACAGAACAGATACACAACTATTTGAGGTTTACAAACTACATCTTTGATAAGGGAAATGGTTTCGTGACATGTATACAATTGCTATTAAAATGTAACTCTATATATTCTATAAGATTGTAAATATTTTATACAATACAAATAAAATATTTTTCTATTATATTTATTATGTTGAAACACAGTAGTTGTTTCCTGTTAGCTAATATAAATAACATAAATAACACTGTCAAACAACAAGTTGGAAGTGCTGACAATTCTAGGCTTCAAGATTTAATTCATGCTGCAATTACACCCTTTCATGCGGTTTGGAATAATCCCAATATTTGCTCAGTAGATTAAAATGAGTGCATATTTAAACACCATTTATAAGCCATTATTTTCCATTACTTTGTATTTTGCTAAAGCAGTTTATATAATTGGTTATGTTTGGCATAAAGGAAAAATTAAAACATTGCAGCATCTAGGCAACAGTGTCAGAAGGACAACTTAGGATATTTCAGCATTGAAAGGAGGGGGAAGGGTAGGGAATAGGAAACACTAAAACAGCTCTGAATGAAATTTGATAAGTGGCAGTTTGCTTTTGGTGAGAGCGGCATGTGCATGCTTCAGTGGAAGACATCTGGTGATGAAAATGGACAACAGAGGATCAGTGCTCCTAAGGGAAGAAAGGGGACTAAGAAAAGTGGGCATTAACGTCCAACACTAATATTACAGGTTTTGCAGCTGGGATCTTTCTTTGCATTTGCAGTAGATAAACTCATAAGCTGATGACCAGTGATTTCTGCCACAGTGCCTAGAGAAAGATCCACAGGGTCAGTGTAAATGACTTCTAAAATGACATCCTGGGCATGGTGGTAAACCAGCATCCCATCTTCTTCTCTGCAGGTCAAAAATTTATTATCCTTGGAATTTAGTTGAGGAAGGCGCTGCTTACAAAATTCATCTCCTGGTGATCCCACAGGGGCAATGACAAGAATCACATAATGATAAGCAGTGTACATACAGTAGAAGTCCCCAAAGTATAAGTTAGTATTGGGGTTAAAAAGTTTTTCTGCTGTAATCTCAAACCTGTATCTTCCATAAGGTGAATCCTGGGGTGGCTTCCCAGTATTGAATTCAGTGCTGCAGCTGAAGAAGATGCCTTCTAATTTTCCACTGATAGGAGAGCCATGGCTACCACTGTTATCCTTGACAGAGGGCTGCATAGCATTCCCATGGTGTTCTCTGCAAGAGAAAATGAATGGTCACTGCTTGGTATGACAGTGGTAAAGCTACTGATTTACAGAGTTTAATGGTGATAGGCCTAAAGGTCTACTGTCTACTATTAAAAGCCTGAGTGCTCATCCATCCTACCATCAGATCAAGGAGAATGCATCGTTTAACATTTCCTATAGAAGGCTAAATTTTAGCCTTGACTCTAAGGTAAGGATGCTCTGCTACAAACCTCAGAGGTCTTTTACATAATAGATTTCCTGACCAGGAAAACCAAAGTGAAATTAGATATCTTATGGCTGAAACCACATCCATTATATGCCTACTGGATTTTAGAAGTGGCTTGGTGAAGAGAAAACTGGATTAACAATACTGGTTAAATATGTTGAATGTTTCTTTAAAGGATGCCAGAATTTAGATCTGAAATGAATGTTGTCTATGTACATTGGTACAAAAGCATCTTGTTTCTTTTTTTGCTTTAGTTTTTTTTTTTTACCCAGACACAGTTTACTAATCAGGCCCTCTTGCCTACATTTTCCTTACAACAGAGCTGGTTATCTCCCTTTACCCCACTCTCAGATCTATTCTCTACCCTTTTCACCTTCCACTGTGGGCTAGGACTGTATCATCCAGTTCTTCCTGTTCCTTGTTCCCTTCCATTTCAGTTATACCAATGGGAGGCACAGTAAGAAAAACAGAAGGGTATCCCATGCTCTTGGATTGGAAGAATTAATATTGTTAAAATGGCCATACTATTCAAAGCCATCTACAGATTTAATGTGATCCCTATCAAATTACCCATGACATTTTTCACAGAACTGGAACAAATAATCCTAAAATTTATATGGAACCATAAAAGACCCAGAATTGCCAAAGCAATCCTGAGGAAAAAGAACAAAGCTGGAGGCATAACCCTCCCACACTTCAGACAATACTACAAAGCTACAGTAATCAGAACAGCATGGTATTGGCACAAAAACAGACATATGGATCAATGGAAGAGAACAGAGATCCCAGAAATAAACCCACACACCTACAGTCAATTAATCTTTGACACAGGAAGCAAGAATACGTAATGGAGAAAAGAGTCTCTTCAGCAAGTGGCATTGGGAAAGCTTGACAGACTCATGTGAATCAATGAAGTTAGAACACTGCCTCACACCATACACAAAAATAAATGCAAACTGGCCTAAAGACTTAAATATAAGACAGGACACCATAAAACTCCTAGAAGAGATCATAGGCAAAACATTTTGTGATGTAAATTGTACCAATGCTTTCCTATGTCAGTCTCCCAAGGCAATAGAAATAAAAGCAAAGATAAACAAATGGGACCTAATCAAACTTAAAAGGTTTTGCACAGCAAAGGAAATCAAAAACAAAATGAAAAGACAACCTACAGACTGGGAAACAAATATCTGCAAACAATGTGACTGACAAGGGCTTAATTTCCAAAATATACAAACATCTCATACAACTCAACAATAAAGAACAAACAACCCAATAAAAAAAATAGGCAGAAGATCTAAATAGACATTTCTCCAAAGCAGCATACAGATGGCCAATAGGCACATGAACATATGCTCAATGTCACTAATTATCAGAGAAATGCAAATCAATACTACAATGAGATATCACCTCACACCAGTCAGAATGGCCATCATCAAAATGTCTACAAACAATAAATGGTGGTGAGGGTGTGGAGAAAAGGGAACCCTTCTACTCTGTTGGTGGGAATGTAAATTGGTACAGCCACTATGGAGAACAGTATGGAGGTTCCTTAAAAAACTAAAAATAGAGTTAGCATATGATCCAGCAATCCCACTTCTGGGCATATAACTGGAAAAGATGAAAAAAATATTTTACACCCGAAGACAAGAAGCCAAAACGAGTCGGTAGGAGGGGCGCTTCCGTGGTATAATCAAATCCCATACCCTTTGGGTGAGAGACCCACAAATTGGAAAATAATTATATCCCAAAGGTTCTCCCACAGTAGTGATAGTTCTGAGCCCCAGGTCAGGCTTCATAGCCTGAGGGTCTGGCATCAGAAGGAGGAGCCTCGAGAGCATTTGGCTTTGAAGGCCAGCAGGGCTTGAGCGCAGGAGCTCCACAGGACTGGGGGAAATAGAAAATTGCACTCTTGGAGGGTGCACACAAGATTTCACATAAACTGGGACCCAGAACAAAGCAGTGACTCCACAGGAGCCTGGGCTAGACCACCCTGTGTGTTGTGGAGGGTCTCCTGGGGAGGTGTGGGTTGGCTGTGGTGCAGAGGAGGAGCAAGGAGACTGGAGGTGGAGGCCCCATAAAATATTGATTGGCACGAGCTCTCCGAGAGGTGACCATTTGGGCACTGAGACCTGGCTCCACCCAACAGCCTGCAGGCTCCAGTGCTGGGATGCCTCAGGCCAAACAACCAGCAAAGGGAGAACACAGCCCCAACCATCAGCAGACAGGCTGCCTAAAGTTGTACTGAGCTCACACCCACTTTAAACACACCCCTTGACATGGCCCTGTCAACCAGAGGGACAACACACAGTTCCACACACCAGTGGGCAGGCAGCAGTCCCTCCCTCCAGGAAACCTGCACAAGCCCCTGACCCAAACTCACCCACAAGGGTGCAAACACCAGAAGTAAGAGAAACTACGATCCTGCAGCCTGCGGAAAGGAGACCGCAAACACAGAAAAGTCAGACAAAACGAGACGGCAGAGGAGTATATTCCAGATGAAGGAACAAGATAAAAACCCAGAAGAACAAGTAAGTGAAGTGGAGTTAGGCAATCTTCCCCCAAAATAATTCAGCGTAAAGATGATCCAAGATCTTAGAAAAAGAATGGAGGCACAGATCGAGAAGACACAAGAAATGTTTAACAAGTCCTAGAAGATTTAAAGAAAATCAAGATCCACTGATGCTAATATGGCTTCAGTTAATAGAGCTTTTTAAAAAAGCAATGTTGAAAAACTGTACCCATGCCTTGGCAAGTATATATTTTATATATATGTATATATACTGCATCAAAATATAACTTACATGAATTTTACAACTATCATAGAAAATCCAACAAAGGTAAATTTCCTTGTTAGTAAATACATCTTTTATACTAGTATATTGGAATCAATCATACAATAATTTTTTTCCATTTTCCATGCTCCCCGTCTTTATCTTTTTTCTTCTTGGAAGAATTTTTGAAGACAGATGGAGCAAATTCTAGAGTATCTAAGGTCCTGAAAACAGGTCAATTCCCACCCAAAGGACAGAGAAAAATCAGAGAAATAGTGTCCTCCAGTGGCCACCTAAAATAGACACTGGCAATGTTCTGGGAATCTAAACCTAGTACCAAACATGTATTTATTTATTCTATTGATGTATTATTTACTGTTAAACAAAATAGCAACTGTGGATCTTTTTTATTTCTAATTTTATGCTTAACAAATATAAAGAAGTACCTTTTTTGTTAAGTCTTATATGGTCATTCCCATTCAACAGTTGACAAGTATAATAATTTGTGTTCTATCTCTCAGCTCATATTCACTTAATTTAGTGAATGGCATCTACTAGCAAAGAGTAGTAGATGCCAGCAAAGAGAATTATGGACTGAACTTTATAGGATATTCAGACATAAGGCAGGAATAGTTTTCACGATCAAAATATATCAAAATACATGATATTGCAAAGTACTTAATTTGAAGAACACACATGCCTAAATTCACCTTTCTCTCTTTGATTCTCTTTGCATGTTCCACAGCTTGGAGTTTATTTAGATCTGTAACCATGATCTTGATTTAAGAAAAACTGGAGAGTTATGAAACAAAAAAACCACAACAGAACTTCCTAATTTTTTTTCACATAAAATCCTGTCAAGAATACTTTAGAGTTTACAAAGTGAGATCAAGGCTTTTAAAATGACAAATTATAGGGATTTCTGTGTAAAAGTTTTAGAACCTGTATCAATTTAAAAGCTTCAGTCTCACTTTAAAACACACACCTGCCTATTTACTCTCTTGAAATTTCTTCTACAAATATGAAAGGGCTGTAAGTATTAAAACTACTTGTGACATGGAATTCTTTTGAATTCTTGGAAACTGCTTTCAGGGACAAACATAGGATATCTTAGAAATACTACTGAACACTAGAATTCAAAGGTAAACAAAGGAGATTTTCCTCATGAATAATTAACCCAAGATAATGGCTGAGAGATTTCTACGTAGGCAGAAGCCCGAAAATCCCACCTGATTCACCGTGTTTCATGAACCAGTCACCCTTTTATTCTCTCATTTTCAGTGACCCACAGGAAGAGGAGAAAATTCAGTAGTTGGTATGAGACAGAAGGCACTGAGTTACTGGGAATTGGAGGAGTGTGTATCTGTACAAGACATGCTCACCAATCTTAACCCTGGAGGTTTATGATCTTCCACTCAAATAGACAGGAGCTGGTATTACAAGTGATCATGGAAAGGAATCTAAGTGAAGTGGAAAAAAATCCCATGATCTGATTTTTTCTACTTAATTTTTCTGGGAAATAAAGTCATAGTATAATTATTTTGAGAAGAAAATTAAAAATTGCTATTTCACAGAAGCAGACTCAAGAGAAACCTGAGCCTAGAATTTGGAATGGCACTTAGTAAAGCAAATCAGTATATATATGTTTGGATTCTTACCGAATATAGTCAAAATATTCTTTGTGCTGGTTACGATAAAAAACAGAAAATTTAAGCATCCGTCCTGCAATCACTTCGGCCTTCTCCAACAGTTGTGTTAGATGAACTTTTGAATAGTCTGAAAAAAACAAAAGAACTGTTATTAAAAATACATTATCAAAAGTATCAACTACATGCTTAATAAATTGTAGATTATTAAAATTTACTTTTAGGAAATTCATCTTAGTGAATAGGAAACTGCACTTAAAAAAGAAAACATTCATTGTCTTTGGCACATTTTTTCTTTCTACAAAAATATTTTTGTTATAGTTCATGGTTGCTTTTATGAATACCCTTGCATTTTTTTCACTCGTTGAAATTAAAGATCCTGAAACCAAAATGTTAAATAAGGAATACAGACTCTGCATAACCCGAGTAATGTCTATCAGCACCATAGTAGCCTTTCTTCAATCAGCTGATGAATCAAATAAAAGAAACTTGTAACCTGCAAGCAATAGCAAATAGAATTTAAAGGAGTAATAATAATAATGTTCATTTAATTTACTCCCTAAATCTGTGAGGTTGGCAAGGTAGATTAAGTATGACCATTTTATTGATGCAGAGATTGAGGCTTGTCACAGTTTAATGATTTGCCAAATGTTCATAAAGCTAGTAACTTAGAGACTAGGTCTCTGGCTCCTAGTTGGTAGTTTCTGGGTACATAAGACTCATGAAAGTTTAAAGCATCTCTCAAAGTAATCTGATCTTTTCCCAACTCTTTGTTTTGAAAACTGAGGACTGTTGCCAAACTCCTATACTAGAATCTAAGCAAAAATTTTGGTCTATAAAGATTTTAAGACTTTTCAAACAAAAGCAACCTAGTTGAACTACTCATGGCAGCATAGTTTGTTTACTCACTGCTTCAGTGGCTCAGCAAATATTTATTTAGATCAGAACATGATGTACAAGGCATCATGCAAAATTAAATGATCAGGTTAAAAGATAAAAAAATTATTCTTCTTTCTCTCAAAGAATTCACAGTCTAAGGGAAGAAGTAAATATATAGACAACTATGACTTATTATGGGGTTTCATCTCTGTCATGGATTAGCCTAGAAGTAGTCAGTGGCATTCTGTTTTATCTCCAATACTTTGCACAGTGCACAGCATACAATATGTGCTCAATAAATTTTGAGTGAATTAGATGTCTAGATTAAAAGACAATATATATAAAATAGCTTTCTCAAAGTTTACGCAGTCAATGTTATTGATAAAGCTTAGGTGAAACAGGGCTCTGAATTATTTTAATAAACTGAAACAACAAGCTTTGAACAGCCTAAGTTCCCCTTAGATTTTACTCATAAAAATAAAAATGCAATATAATTTATAGAAAAATATTGTGGAACATTTAAAATAAGCTGGCATTTTCCTTATTATTTACCCCATAAATTCCTTAGAAGAATTATGGGATGTATTTGAATAAAAGAGCAATAGGGGATCAATCTAAAGGAAAGAAGACAAAAAGGTTTTTCTTTATATACATAGAAATAAAACATGTACTCATGTAGTTATATAGATTATAGAAAAGAGTGAATGTGTGCATCTAGATAGATGGATATTTCTGAACTGAAAATGCCAAAGGTCTTCCTTAAGCTAAAGAAAAAATACTATTTCATGCCTTTCCCTAATGTCAAATGGGGTTTTAGCAGGTAAATAGTAGCTCTTTTTTTAAAAAATGAACAAATACTATGATGCTGTTTGGTGCTGTTCTATGGAAAATAGCATGTATTAAAATAATGTCAAAAGATACCATGTATTTTACTGTGTCTACCTCTCTGGTAGGATGCAATAAAAGTAAATAGAAAGACGTGAAACATAAGGTAGATTCCAAGGAGGAATTTTAATTCAGGAAAAAAGTTGAGGGGATATATTAATTCTAATGTGACACACCAAATACAGGTAAACATGAGAATTCTTTACACACTATTAATACAGCATTGAAATCTTTATTTGATTACTGGACTATGATATATACCATATTTCATCTATTATAAAATGTATTTTTTCACATTTTAGCATCTCTGGCATGAGTGTGACAATAAATGTGATAAGAAAACAGTTTCAGTTTAATTGGCAGTTTAATGTTTTCTTAGCAGTACCTAAAATGGTGGATCTTATAATCAATGACATCTTAGGAAGAAATATAGTATCAGAGAGACACTATTTTCCTTGCTCTAATACCCTGAGATCCTTAGCAATAAAGAATGTTGCAATCCTTAGCAACTTCCTCATAGAATAAACAAAAGGGGTTTGAAGATAAATTAATGTTTTCTTAGCAATACATAAAATGGTGGATCTTATAATCAATGACATCTTAGGAAGAAATATAGTACCAGAGAGATACTATTTTACTTGCTCTAATACACTGAGATCCTTAGCAATAAAGAATGTTGCAATCCTCAGCAACTTCCTCATAGAATAAACAAAAGGGGTTTGAAGATAAATTTGAAGTTAACTTAAAATTAAACTCTCATCCGTTCTACATATCCACATGAGAAGTTTTATACTGAGTTTGAAATTAAGAAGAAAACAGAAGATATTGAGATAAAGCAGTAGCTAAGCACATCCTGAGTCTGAAATAAATCTAGTGTGAGGCTATGGGGAAAAAAATAGCTGATTTATCTGAAGGATGCCTCAGCTGGGGAAAGTTGCTAGGCAACCTGCAATAGGTGAGGCAAACTGTTTTTATGACTTTTTCCACAAGCTTCTGTGTGTTGAAACAGCCTCTCTAAGAGACAAAAAGAGTGGGTGACAGATGTGTTCAGGTAGAGATATTTTTGTGTCCCTTCACCACCTATTTAAGTGCTCGATAAATATTTGTTTCTTGATTGAATGAATTTAAAAAATAGATAAATGCATAAGATGAATGGTAACATTTACAACCCAGTGGGCTATTAAGGTACAGTTCAAGATCAAAGGGGATGGGCTTTCTACATCAGATATCCCAATCCCAAATGGCTATGAGGTCCTTTCTTTTTTTTTAACATCTTTATTGGAGTATAACTGCTTTGCAATGGTGTGTTAGTTTCTGCTGTATAACAAAGTGAATCAGTTATACATATGTTCCCATATCTCTTCCCTCTTGCGTCTCCCTCCTTCCCACCCTCCCTATCCCACCCCTCTAGGTGGTCACAAAGCACCGAGCTGATCTCCCTGTGCTATGCGGCTGCTTCCCACTAGCTATCTGTTTTACTTTTGTTAGTGTATATATGTCCATGCCACTCTCTCACTTCATCCCAGCTTACCCTTCCCCCTCACCGTGTCCTCAAGTCTATTCTCTACGTCTGCATCTTTATTCCTGATCTGCCCCTAGGTTCTTCAGAAGCATTTTTTTTTTTTTTAGATTCCATATATATATGTGTCAGCATACAGTATTTGTTTTTCTCTTTCTGACTTACTTAACTCTGTATGACAGACTCTAGGTCCATCCACCTCCCTACAAATAATTCAATTTTGTTTCTTTTTATGGCTGAGTAATACTCCATTGTATATATGTGCCACATCTTCTTTATCCATTCATCTGTCGCTGGACACTTAGGTTGATTCCATGTCCTGGCTACTGTAAACAGAGCTGCAATGAACACTGTGGTACATGACTCTTTTTGAATTATGGCTTTCTCAGGGTATATGCCCAGTAGTGGGATTGCTGGGTCATATGGTAGTTCTATTTTTAGTTTTTTAAGGAACCTATGCAGTACTTTCTAATGAAGCAAAGACACACACACACACTCTCTCTCTCTCTCTCTCTCTCACACACACACACACACACACACACACGACACTAGTTTAGAGGCAGATTATCAGCATTCAAGTCAAAAATCCAGTAACATATCTGCTAGGTAAAGTCATTGCAATCTGCCTCCATTTCCTTAAATTAGAGAATGATGTTCCTGGTTTTTTTCTTTGAAGACTGTGAAAGTAAGAAATGAAAAAAAAAAGAGGAAGGAAAAAGCTCTCTCTCTCTCAAAATGAATCGCAAAATATGCTGAGTATATTTTTATACTGCATCAATTTTTATTTGCAAAGCCTTTACTTTGAAAAATCAGACTGTGCATGTAGCACAGAAGTAATTTAATGCCATTACCCAGTTTTTGCTGAGAACCTCCACTCCTTCTAATCAATTTGTTCTGTCACATGATGCTACTGGCAATGCAAAAATGACCAATGCAATACATATCACTTCATAATTATAAAAAAGAATGTATTTTCTATAATTAGTTTTCCAGGAACTATTAAATAAGGTGTTTTTTTTTCTGTATTTATACCCAGTTCTCTTACCTGCTGTGCAGAATTCTATAATTTCACTCCATTCAGACACAACATAATCACCATCAACTTGTTTTGAGGCGGTCTGCACTGCTACTGTATACTCAGTTCTTGGGCTCAAAAACCAGTGTCCACGGACAGTCATCGGCAAGGGAACAGCTTTTGCCACCAGTTTTGTTGGAACATCCTAAGCAAGGAAGAAAGAAAAGTAGAAAGAAAGGAAGGGAGGGAGGAAGGAAATGAATTAATTTAGTAGTATAACTTGAATCAGTTGTAAACAATGTGGAGTAACTTATTAAATTCCTGGCTGATGACACAAGCTTCCTTTTTAAAGATATTTAGCAATTACTATGTTCAAATCTCTTATTCTTCAGATATAAAAATTAAGGCCCAATTTGATCAAGAGACATGCCAAGATCATACAGCTAAGCTAATGACATAAATGTACTTGGATTTGTTTTCTTGATTTCTAGTATAATGTTATTCTCTGTACACTCCTTAATATGCTCCTTAAAATGCAATATTCTAATACTAAATGATAAAACAATACAAAAAACAGAAACATGAAATAAAAATTCAACAGATTTAGCATTTTAAAATATTATATTTGTTTAATATATACTATGCAATAATTTTATCAGAGTAGCCCATTACTAAATATTTTATATGTCAAGGGACAGAATGTTTTTTAAATAAATATTTTTAAATGATTCTGTTTTACATACAAATGAGGTAACATTTGCTTTACTTGTATTCAAGTATGGAGCCTATGTGTCACAGAAAAGTTTAGGTATTTTTAAACAATGATTAATAAGGTGAATAAACCTGCTAGTTGAGTATTCATTATATTTCCAAAGATTAAGTATGGAATGAAGAAAGGGGGTCAAATCTTGACTCCTCACCATTTAATACTAAATATTTCAAAGCTAATTTAAGAAAGCAAATGTCAGCAAAGAGGATATCCAACACTAGAAGGAATAATTAAAATTGGAACATGGGAAAATAATGACATCAATCTTGTTCTCTCTGTCACACTTATCTGTGTGTATAAGCCTCACTTACCATTAGTATGTGTAATTACATATCTAGTAAAATGCATAATTTCCAGATAAGATAAGACAATTCTTCCAAAAGATTTGCCAAGTTAAAATTTATTATCAGTATTAAAATAAGATCAGTTTCACATCAGTGAAAATACTGAAACATAAGAAAGAATTCTTAAGCCAGATTACTGTTATCCTCTTTACAGCTACATCTGAAGGAATGTATGTATCAGAAAAGATATGTCATAAGCAGACAGGTAAGAGAATAAATATCAGAGAATTGTTACATGTCTAAAACACCTAAAGGTTAATTTTTATTCTCAAACCATAAAAGAAAATTGACCACATAAAGCAATTTTCAGCCCTTAGGTATTTTAACAAATATCCTACAGTCTATAAGCTGCCATGACATTCTTCATTTGGCAGTTATAGGGAAAAACGTGTGCTTCAGTGGAAAACTGTGAATTGACTACAGCACACTCTTCTGGCTATCTTCTGATTTTGTGGAATCTATTTTACAACTCTCTAATTTGTAGACTACTGATAACAATTCAGTTATTCTTGTCTAAGTACATGTAAGTGAATTTTGCCCAGTGGAAGTAAAATCCTCCTTGCCTGCCCTTGCTCTTCACCCACCCCATACCAGTTTTGCCTCCACTTAAACATTTATTTCAATATCCTGATCCATAAAAATGTCTTCTTCTGGATCATCCTTTGAATTGGCTGTAATACCTCATCAGTTACCTCATTAATGTGTTAAAGAAAATCTTTAACACATGTTAATTTTTATGTCTGTATGAGAGTCAAGATTTCAGCTTTCCCAGAAAAAAATGTATTTTACCCATATATTTGGCATTTCATTTTCTTACACAATTTCTTGAAGGAATAGGGCTTTTAAATGACATATAATTTTTATTCTTCCCAATGTCAAATATATCATATTAGTAATTAATAGAACCTTATTCCTTCTTTCAAAATGTCCTCATACTTAGAAAGCTTTAAGATACAAATGAATACAAGGATGTTTAGAATTTTACCTTGTGTTTAAATTTATTGGAGTTCTTGTTCTCTTTCTTATTGAGGTCAATGAAATAGTGTGTAATACGGTCTTTTGATTTTGAATCCATTTCCCATGAAATCTTGAATGAGTCACACGTAATGTTGCTTATTTTGATGTTATGTGGCACGGGAAGTTCTTCCATCTCTGCTATGCCACTGTCTTGTGATTTGTTTCCTGCAAGAAAACAATGCACAGATAATTTCCAACTAATGGATTTTTTCTAGTTTGCAAGACCATTAGCTGTGTACCTGTTTCTGAACTCACCTAATTACTAAATTTGAGATTTCATTTTGTTCATGAAGTAATTTGAGTGTTAATGATAGTAAAACTTATCATTACAAGATCATATTACCAACAAAATGCATAAATGAATTAGTCCTTACCACCTCTACGTTTTCAATTCCTTTTCTAATTTCTGTGTTCACAGAAATAAAAACAATAACACTGGTGATCCATCTTTCTAATCTATGAAAGATTAGCCTTACATGGTAGGTTCTGCTGAAAGGCCCCAAGCGACCATTTTTCTTACATGACCAATCGATTCTGCTCTAAAGTAATAATACTAGGTGTTTTAAGCCAGATGAAATCAGAAATGTTGATAATGAAATGAAACAATCCAGTCAAATGCAATGTTTCTTTTAAAAAAAATCTGAGGTATCAGTGAGTCAATAAAAATTACTCTCCCTTCCCCCTTTTGGAAATTTATATATAGAAATAGCATGTAATGTTTATGCTACGTACATAAATAATATCAAAGACCATTCTCTTAACAGTTACTATGTGAAGGATTACTCTAGGAATCTTTTTACCTGTTGTATCTTCCTAAATTTAATTTTGAATGCTGAAACAATAGATAAGGTTAAAAGAAAGAAAATGACTGCCATGTTGATGGATATCATTAAAATTTTGAAGAACGCATCTGACGTCTAGTTACTTTACAGACTATGTCCTACATTTCCAATTAGAGAAAATGTTATCACTTTGGCTAATATTATAGAGCAGAATATGATGGATGACAGGACAAAAAGAGAAAATATAGACTTGCCAAGTTTGTTTCATATGTAGGAAAGACATACTGAGTGAAATTTTACTCCACTTCTCCTTCCTATGTTCCCTTCCCCCAAGCCAACATAAAATTCAGTGCCCAAGAAAAAAAAGTGTAATTGTTATTTATGTTATAAAAGTTGTAGGTCATAAATCAGCTACATAATTTGTTCCTTAAAAGAATAAACAGGGACTTCCCTGGTGGCACAGTAGTTAAGAATCCGCCTGCCAATGCAGGGGACATGGGTTCGATCCCTGGTTCGGGAAGACCCCACATGCTGCGGAGCAACTAAGCCTGTGTGCCACAACTACTGAACTTGCACTCTAGAGCCCCTGAGCCACAACTACTGAGCCTGCGTGCCATAACTACTGAAGCCCACGCACCTAGAGCCTGTACTCCGCAACAAGAGAAGCCACCGCAGTGAGAAGCCCGCACACCGCAATGAACAGTAGCCCCTGATCGCCACAACTAGAGAAAGCCCGCGTGCAGCAACGAAGACTCAACAGAGCCAAAAATAAATAAATTAAAGAAAAAGAATAAATCTTGATCGACAATAACTGAAAGGAACAACAATCAATGTAGCAACACCTTCCGCTTCCATATTAGCTTGTGCTCTCTGCCCCCATACTCCCATCTCAATTACTGATATAAATCTTTTGATATTCCCAGTCTTATTAAATCATTCACCTATGTTCTCTCATCCCAAGCTGTGTTGTGGCCAGAGGAACCCGATGACAGTCAAAGACTAATTTCGAAATAACTGAAGTTCTTTATTGTCATTTCTTGAACAATACTTTTAAAAATCCTTCTTTCTTCTCTCATGTACTCCCTCACACCCAGGCTTTCCCAGATTCCCACTCCATAAAACTCCCAGAAAAATTACTCCCTCACCCTTTTTTCCCTCCCCATCTGCCCTCGTAGAATCTCAAAATTGCTTCCTGCTAAAGCCTTTCAGAAGTCAAGTGTAGGGAAGAAACAAAGTGGAATCTCTTTAGTGGCCTTGGGAAAGGGAAAGGCAATAAATATACAAACAGTAATTTTTGTTCTATTTATAAAAGCTCACATTTTAACCTATTATTCTGACTGCAGTTATCTTTAAAATCTAAGCAACGTTAAATGAAAAACTTTCTGGACTAATAGCAGAAATTTCTGTAAAAATTATATGCATTATGAGGAGGAATCAAGATGCCTGAGGAGTAGGATGTGGAGCTCACCTCCTTCCACAAACACATCCGAAACACATCTTCAAGTGGAACAATTTGCACAGAACATCTACTGAACACTGGCAGAAGACCTCAGACTTCCGAAAGGGCAAGAAAACCTACACATAAGGACAAAAGAAAAAAAAAAGAAAAAGGAGTTGGGATGGGACCTGTGTCCCAGGGAGGGAGTTGTGAAGGAGGAAAGGTTCTCACACCCTAGGAAGTCCCCTCACCGGCAGGGAGATCAGCCTGGACGAGGGGGAGCGTCAGAGCCTCTGAGGAGAGTGCAGCAACCAGTTTGCGGAAGGCAAAATGGAGTGACCTACTGCCACCCTGTGCTCCCTAGCCTGAGATGCTCATCCACTGGTATGGGTGGGGGCTGCGTGCTGAAGCTTGGGCTTCAGAGGTCAAACCCAGGGAGAGGAACAGCGTTGCCTGTGGGGAGACAGCCTGAAGAGGCTGGACTGTGGCAACTGAGGGTGTATTTGGAAGAACCTGGGCATGCCAGAGGGGCAAGTCACCATTACTGGGGGGTGCACGAGGACAGGGTGGGGCTGCCATAGGAGCTTCTTTCCCTGTGTGCATGCTCTCAGGCAACAGAACACCAACTATATGAGCTCTTGGGGTGGGCATGAGCTGCTACCGTCATCGTGGGCTCCAGAAGTGGGCGTGGGCTGCTACCAAAACTAGGGGACCTGTGCGCAGGCGCCAATTGCTGTCCCCACTGTCCTGGGGGTGAGTGGGCCCTGCCGCAGCTAGGAAACCTGGGAACAGAAGCTAGTTGCTGCCCCTGCCGTATGGGGAGCACGCACGGTGAGCAGGCACCAATCACTGCCCCTGCTGTCCTGGGAATGCGTGGGCCATAGCCACCACTGGGAGACCCAGGAGCAGGTGCCCATTGATGCCCCTGCTGTCCTGGGGGCACATAGCCAGTGCTGCCACTGAGAGACCCATGGTTGGGGGCGGACCACTGCCCCTGCCATACCAGGAGAGCATGCAAGGGCCGCTGCACCTATGCACCCCATATCAAGGGGATAATGGCCAGTACACACTGACGAAAGAGGCAGAAAGCATCCAAACTAAAAGTAGCCCCTCAATTCTGGACAAGATGGTGGAGTAGAAGAACTTGAGCTCACTTCCTCTTACAAAAACACCAAAATCACAACTAGCTGCTGAACGACCATCAACAAAAAAGACTGGAACCTACCAAAAAAAAAATTTTACACCCAAAGACAAAGAAGAAGCCACAACGAGTCGGTAGAAGGGGCGCTTCCGTGATATAATCAAATCCCATACCCTTTGGGTGAGAGACCCACAAATCGGAAAATAATTATATCCCAAAGGTTCTCCCACAGTAGTGATAGTTCTGAGCCCCAGGTCAGGCTTCATAGCCTGAGGGTCTGGCATCAGAAGGAGGAGCCTCGAGAGCATTTGGCTTTGAAGGCCAGCAGGGCTTGAGCGCAGGAGCTCCACAGGACTGGGGGAAATAGAAACTGCACTCTTGGAGGGTGCACACAAGATTTCACATACACTGGGACCCAGAACAAAGCAGTGACTCCACAGGAGCCTGGGCTAGACCACCCTGTGTGTTGTGGAGGGTCTCCTGGGGAGGTGTGGGTTGGCTGTGGTGCAGAGGAGGAGCAAGGAGACTGGAGGTGGAGGCCCCATAAAATATTGATTGGCACGAGCTCTCTGAGAGGTGGCCATTTGGGCACTGAGACCTGGCTCCACCCAACAGCCTGCAGGCTCCAGTGCTGGGATGCCTTAGGCCAAACCATCAGCGGACAGGCTGCCTAAAGTTGTACTGAGCTCACACCCACTTTAAACACACCCCTTGACATGGCCCTGTCAACCAGAGGGACAACACACAGTTCCACACACCAGTGGGCAGGCAGCAGTCCCTCCCTCCAGGAAACCTGCACAAGCCCCTGACCCAAACTCACCCACAAGGGTGCAAACACCAGAAGTAAGAGAAACTACGATCCTGCAGCCTGCGGAAAGGAGACCGCAAACACAGAAAAGTCAGACAAAACGAGACGGCAGAGGAGTATATTCCAGATGAAGGAACAAGATAAAAACCCAGAAGAACAAGTAAGTGAAGTGGAGTTAGGCAATCTTCCCCCAAAATAATTCAGCGTAAAGATGATCCAAGATCTTAGAAAAAGAATGGAGGCACAGATCGAGAAGACACAAGAAATGTTTAACAAGTCGTAGAAGATTTAAAGAACAAACACTGATGAACAATACAATAACTGGAATGAAAAATACACTAGAAGGAATCTATAGTGGAATAAATGAGGCAGAAGAATGGGTAAGTGAGCAGTATCAGAGACCTCTTGGGCAACATTAAATGCAATAAATTCACATTATATGGGTCCCAGAAGGAAAAGAGAAAGAGAAAGGTCCAAGAAATTATTTGAAGAGATTATAGCCAAAAACTTCCCTAATGTGGGAGAGGAAACATTCAGTCTCGAACGCATAGAGTCCCATGCAGGATAAACCCAAGTAGCAACAGGCCAAGACACATGTTAATCGAATTGACAAAAATTAAAGACAAAGAAAAAATATTAAAAGCAACGAGAAAGCACAAATAACATACAAGGGGTGGTGACTTCGCTTCGCTGCGCAGTACTACCGTTAGAGGCTCTAATTCCCTGAGACTTTAGAGTCTCAGGCCACTTGAGGCATGTGAGGCGAAATGGTTCTGGGCAAGAGGATCAGGTGGTGGCAATGGAGGGGCCACCGCCATCTCAGGATACCTGTAGGGAAAAAGCCTGAGGGGCCCTCTCAGTCGTTGGAGACTGCGCTTTCTTCCTTTGCCGGGCCCTGCCTACCGCGAAGATGAGTTCGGCCTGGGTCACTTCTTTCGAGAAGGAGCATATCTGGATGTATTTGCAGGCACTCAGCTTCGAGCCGGGCTCGGTGAGTATAGCCGGTGGAAAGATCGTGTCGCACACGCACCTCGGAGTGAACACGTTTGACAAATTGAACAGTGATGCCTTTCAGATAGCTTCTTATTTTTTGTTTCAAACCCTTGACCAGTCTCTCACTAAAGAAGTTTTCAAACTTTGTTGGCCTCCATTTGACCAAAAATGTGATACTGAATTCCGAAAACATTGCTGTGAATGGTTAAAAAAGATTTCTGCTGAATGTGGAAGTAGCTTTCTTCAAGTTGTTGGTTCACTATTTCTTTCTCCTGGTGGTCCTAAGTTTATTCATCTGATGTATCACTTTGCAAGTTTTGTTGCAATAAATTATATAAAAACCCATTCTAAAAATTCTTCTATACATTTTTAGAGATATTTAACGTAAAGCCACAAGATTTGTGCAAGTGCATTGCCAGATGCCATGTAGCACATAACAGAGTTTTACAAATTTTGCAAAGAGAAGATTGTTACCCGAAAATGCACAACTGTCAGTTAAACAAATACGAAATACGAGATCAGAATGTATAGGACAGCAAAACCAAATTAAAAAAATGGGGCTTCCCTGGTGGCGCAGTGGTTGAGAGTTTGCCTGCCGATATAGGGGACACGGGTTCGTGCCCCGGTCCGGGAAGAAGATCCCACATGCCGCGGAGCGGCTGGGCCTGTGAGCCATGGCCGCTGAGCCCGCGCGTCCGGAGCCTGTGCTCTGCAACGGCAGAGGCCACAATAGTGAGGCCTGCGTACAGCAAAAAAAAAAAAAAAAAAAAAAAAAAAAAAATGGAACCCTATGATGACCAAATTAATATACAAGAGAAAATTCAAAAGGTTCGGTCTTTGTGGGCTTCAGTGAATGAAACACTCACGGCTTTGGAAAAAGAGAAGTTGTTAGTTCAGTCCTTACAACCAATATACTTTAGATGGAACTAATGTTGCTATCAATATTCCAAGGCTCTTACTTGACAAAATTGAGAAACAAATGTGTCAGCTGCACATAGGAAATGTTTAAGAGGCTGGAAAATTGAATCTCTTAACAGTTATTCAGTTATTAAATGAAATCTTGAAAGTAATGAAATATGAACATTGTCAGGCTAACCAAGCAAGACTGGCAATAGACCTTCACTTCCTTGAAAAAGAGACCAAATTTCAGAGAGAAAGACTCATTTGCCTGAAGAGAAAGTTGTTTCAGATTGCCTCAAGTGTGTGCTTCAGAAACCTGTGCTGACCAGTTGCATAGGTGAACCAACAAAACAAAATCTGTCAGATTTGTTAAATAAGGACATAATTTGTAAGCAAGATTTCGAATGTACAGCTTTACAGAACAAGCTTTTAGAAACTAGCCAAATAGAGACATTCTCCCCTGCTGTAGGCAATAGGAGAAATGTCATAGGTAGCAGTGAAGAAGAGTATATTAAAATATCAGACCACTCGAAAGCTTCTTACAAAGATCTTTCCATGCATAAAAGTATGTTATGGAATTCTTTTCAGATATCAAGTGGAATTAGTTCCAGTTTTAAAGGTAGTGATTTTGGCATATTACATGAAACTCTTCCAAAAGAAGTTGGTCACTTAAGTCTTAATAGCTCCAGTAGTACAGAGGCCAATTTTAAACTGGAACCAAATAGTCCTATGCACAGTGGCATTTTCCCAGAAGGTGTTGTGGGAGGAAGACAGAATACTCCAGAATCAGACTTTAATTTACAGGCTACTTGCAGTGGATATGAAGCTCTGAAGAAATCTCTGTCCAAGCAAAGGGAAGAAATTTGCCTCTCTAATCCTGAAACACTTGAAAGACACAAACCAGAATTGAGCCTTACTTCCCAATACATGCAAACTGATGATATGCTTAACTTTTTGGGCACTCATGATTTGCACATTGACTATACAAAACCATCTTCATGCATGTCCCTTGGTGAAAGAAAACAGTCTCTTTCACCACTAATTAGGTTTTCTCCAGTGGAACAAAGATTGAGAACCACAATACCATGTAGTCTTGGAGAACTTCTACCTAATTTAACAGTCAATTTTGCTGAAGAAGGAATCTTGAATAAGAGTCTTGATGCAAAAGAATCTCCATCTGACTTGAAAGATGAAGCAGTAGCCCAATTTATCTACGATGAACTTAAGTTGAAGCAATGTCACAGGATAAAAACTGATTTGTAATTTAAATACACAATGGAAGTGTAACTGTTTTTCAAGGTCTAAAAAAGTCCTAAATAATGCTTTTTAGCCCTCTCTACTGATTTTAGGTAAGGAGAGTATGTTTGGATTTTCTCTCTCTGTATAGATATGGGGTTGAAATGTGAAGTATTTGGAAAGCAAACAAGTTATGAGAAGCCATTTTGGTTTCTTGCATAATCTTGTAAGCATGAAGTAAATAGCAAAGTATTAGGTTAACTAATTCATTATGTTCTAATTTCAGATAATTAACATAAGGATGAGTAGTTTTTGATGTGTTTTATTAAGTGGATAACTTAATAGCCATTGGATATACTGATCTTTCTTTTTAGGGAAATAAACAACTTTTATTGTTTCTTTTTAGAACATTCTGGTACTAAACAAAAAAAGTGAGGAAAGTAATGCTTTGGGGTATATAATCAAAATGACAATATTTAAGTTTGGGAAAGCTCTAAAGAGGCTTAATGATTATTCAGGTAGGTTGATCCTGAAAAATGATGTTTGATGGAATAAAGTGCATGTGATGATAGTGAAGACTGGAGCAGGATGAATTTAGAAAAAAGGAAAAAGGTGGAAGATGACTAGATACTTTTGAGGGACACTAACTATAAATCCATTCAGTGGGTTGTATAGCAGTTTTATATTTAGTCTAATTTAGACTTTGAGAATTTAACTCTAGTTTTTTTTTTAACAGAAAAAATGTAAATTAAAAAATTAGTCTGTGTTTGTTTTTTTTTTTGGAGGGCCACTGTTTTGGGGGAAGGGAGCTCATTTTTTCTTTAATTTTTTAATTAAAAAAATTTTTTGTTGGAGTATGGTTGCTTTGCAATGTTGTGTTAGTTTCTGCTGCACAGTGAAGTGAACCTGCCATAATCATACACACATCCCCTCCCTCTTGGGCCTCCCTCCCTCCCACCCCCCATTCCTCCCAACTGGGCCATCACAGAGTGCCGAGCTGAGCTCCCTGTGCTATATAGCAGGTTAAGGGAGCTAATTTTTTTATTTTTTTTTAAATAGTGATCTTGGGGTCTTATTTATTTATTTTTATTTAATTTATTTTTGGCTGTGTTGGGTCTTCGTTTCTGTGCGAGGGCTTTCTCTAGTTATGGCAAGCGGGGGCCACTCTTCATTGCGGTGCGCAGGCCTCTCACTATCGCGGCCTCTCTTGTTGCGGAGCACAGGCTCCAGATGCGCAGGCTCAGTAGTTGCGGCTCATGGGCCTAGTTGCTCCGCGGCATGTGGGATCTTCCCAGACCAGGGCTCGAACCCATGTCCCCTGCATTAGCAGGCAGATTCTCAACCACTGCGCCACCAGGGAAGCCCAAGGGAGCTAATTTTGATAGTTACTTTCCTCCTCAAAAACCATCAGGTCCCCACTGCCTACAGAACAGCTTCAAATTTACTTGAGAAAATTGAATTTGGGGTTAAATAACTTGTTCAGTGTTACACAGCTAAGTCAGTGGTGAAGCTAGGATTTGACCCTATTTTCCTTCCTTGATATACCAACAAGACCTCCTAGAAGTAACTAAAGGGCCAGGATGTAGGATATGGCTGCAAGAGTGGGCCTTCTGTACTCTAAATGGGAGTCAGATGTGAGGCCTCTTGTACAGTGTCCTGCCCCATGTAGTCAGACCCCCCTGGCCAAGAAACGGGCTTGTCTTTAGCATCCAAGTGAATACATGCCATTGCCCTCTGTGAACCAGGAGGTTAAGCACACTCTGGAAGGGTGATAGCACCTACAGCACCCCTGTGTCTAGCCTCAACTCTTAACCATCACAGCCTTGTCCAATTTGCCAAGAAACTGGCAAAAAGAGGAGAAAAGTTTTAGGGAAGAGTTCTGGAAGTGGATGGGCTTAATAGTTCATCTTCTCTCACTCATTTTGGCTTACTTTCTCTCTGTTGCTTGTTTGATCCAAGTTTGAAGGCCAGTCTTTTTTTGTGTGAGAAAAGACAGAAGAAAACCACAAATAACTACCTTCTTTGCAGTGGAAAAGAAAGAGAAAGAGAAAAGCTTCTCCTAAGGTGCCATATTCTTTTATTAGTTAAAAGAACAAATAGGGACTCTGTAAGTCTACTGGGAAACTATCCTTTAGTCTTAAGAAACCTAGTATCGGTAAATCCAAAATTAACACGTTAAGGAGAAGGTAGAGCTATCATATTAGCATCTACAGAGTGCCAGAACTATTCCTGGATACTTAATAATACATATCATTTAATTCTTACACCTCTGTAAGACAGTGATATTGTACCTATATTACAGGTACTGATACCAAAGCTAGGGAGCTTAAATGACTTGTCTAAGATGCACTCGAGGAATTACCTGGGATACATCTTAAAAAAACGTATATTCTGTAGGTCTAGATTAGAAATCTGCATTTTAAATAGCTTCCCTGGTAATTCTTTGGCTCAATAAAAAGCTTGAGAGCCACTGCTAGGAGATACAGATTCACATTTAGCCCTGGGGTATCTTCAGGAAGCCAGGTACACTATTACATACATACTGCTTTAGAGATTTTAGCTCTGTGATGAGGAAGCTGAAGTTCACCCATAAGTGTGGGCCCTGAATTATTGAGAATCAAATGATCAAAATATCTTTGGATATTAATGGATTTACAAAAAACCACACTGCTGTTAAATGAGTCATACCTGTGATAGGCTGAGAGGAAGAGAAGAAAAAAGACCTACAAAAACAATCCCAAAACAATTAACAAAATGGCAATAAGATCACACAAATCGATAACTGCCTTAAAGGTAAATGGATTATTAGGCTCCAACCAAAAGACACAGACTGGCTGAATAGATTTTAAAAAAAACAAGACTTGTATATATACTGTCTACAAGAGACCCACTTCAGACCTAGGGACACATACAGACTGAAAGTGAGGGGATGGAAAAAGGTATTCTATGAAAATGGAAATCAAAGAAAGCTGGAGTAGCAATACTCGTATCAGACAAAATAGACTTTAAAATAAAGACTGTTACAAGAGACAAGGAAGCACACTACATAATGATCAAGGGATCAATCTAGAAAGAAAATGATACAATTGTAAATATATATGCACCCAACACAGGAGCACCTCTATATGTAAGGCAAATGCTAATGGCCATAAAAGGGGAAATCGACAGTAACACAATAATACTGGGGGACTTTAACACCCCACTTACAACAGTGGACAGATCATCCAAACAGAAAATTAATAAGGAAACACAAGCCTTAAATGACACATTAGACCAGACAGAGTTAATTGATATTTATAGGATATTCCATCCAAAAGCAGCAGATTACACTTTCTTCTCAAATGCACATGGAATATTCTCCAGGATAGATCACATCTTGGGTCCCAAATCAAGGCTCGATAAATTTAAGAAAATTGAAATCATTTCAAGCATGTTTTCTGACCACAACACTATGAGAGTAGAAATCAATTACAGAAAATAAAATGTAAAAAACACAAACACCTGGAGACTAAACAATATGTTACTAAACAACCAATGGATCACTGAAGAAATCAAAGAAATCAAAAAAAAAAAACCTAGAGACAAATGACAATGAAAACACGATGATCCAAAACCTATGTGACACACCAAAAGCAGTACTAAAAGGGAAGTTTATAGCAATACAATCTTACCTCAAGAAACAAGAAAAATCTCATATCATTGAAACTAAAAGCTGGTTCTTTGAGAAGATAAAAAAAATTGATAAGCCTTTAGCCAGACTCATCAAGAAAAAAAGGGAGAGGGATCAAATCAACAAAATTAGAATAGAAAAAGGATAAGTTACAACGGACACCACAGAAATACAAAGGATCATAAGAGACTACTACAACTATACGCCAATAAAATGGACAACCTAGAAGAAATGGACACATTCTTAGAAACGTACAACCTTCCAAGACTGAACCAGGAAGAAATAGAAAATATGAACGGACCAATCACAAGTTCTGAAATTGAAACTGTGATTAAAAATCCAACAAACAAAAGTCCAGGACCAGATAACTTCACAGGCAAATTCTATCAACCATTACAGAAGAGTTAACACCTACTCTTCTGAAACTCTTCCAAAAAATTGCAGAGAAAGGAACACTCCCAACCTCATTCTACGAGGCCACCATCACCCTGATACCAAAACCAGACAAAGATACCACAAAAAAAGAAAATTACAGGCCAATATCACAGATGAACACAGATGCAAAAATCCTCAACAAAATACTAGCAAACTGAATCCAACAATGCATTAAAAGGATCATACACCATTATCAAGTGGGATTTATCCCAGGGATGCAAGGATTTTTCAATATCCACAAAAATCAGTATGATATATCACATCAACAAACTGAAGAATAAAAATCATATAATTATCTCAATAGATGCAGAAAATACTTTTGACAAAATTCAACACCCGATTATGATAAAAGCTCCCCAGAACGTGGGCACAGAGGGAACATACCTCAACATAATAAAGGCCATATATGACAAACCCACAGCAAACATCACTGTCAATGGTGAAAAACTGAAAGCATTTCCTTTAAGATCAGGAATGAGACAAGGATGTCCACTCTTGTCACTATTATTCAACATAGTTTGGAAATCCTAGCCATGGCAATGAGAGAAGAAAAAGAAATAAAAGGAATCCAAATGGGAAAGGAAGAAGTAAAACTGTCACTGTTTGCAGATGACCTGATACTATGCATAGAAAATCCTAAAGATGCTACCAGAAAACTACTAGAGCTTATCAATGAATTTGGTAAAGTTGCAGGATACAAAATTAATACACAGAAATCTCTTGCATTCCTATACACTAACAATGAAAGATCAGAAAGGGAAATCAAGGAAACAATCCCATTTACCATCACATCAAAAAGAATAAAATACCTAGGAATAAACCTATCCAAGGAGGCAAAAGACCTGTACTCAGAAAACTATAAGATATTGATGAAAGAAACTGAAGATGACACAAATAGATGGAGAGATATACCATGTTCTTGGATTGGAAGAATCAATATTGTGAAAATGACTATACTACCCAAAGCAATCTACAGATTCAATGCAATCCCTATCAGATTAACAATGGCATTTTTCACAGAACTAGAACAAAAAAATTTTTTAATTTGTATGGAAACATAAAAGACCCCAAATAGCCAAAGCAATCTTGAGAAAGAAAAACGGAGCTGGAGGAATCAGGCTCCCTGATTTGAAACTATACTACAAAGCTACAGTCATCAAAACAGTATGGTACAAACACAGAAATACAGATCAATGGAACAGGATAGGAAGCCCAGAGATAAACCCACGCACCTATCGTCACCTAATTTATGACAAAGGAGGCAAGAATATACAATGAAGAAAAGACAACCTCTTCAATAAGTGGTGCTGGGAAAACTGGACAGCTACATGTAAATGAATGAAATTAGAACACTCCCTGACACCTTACACAAACATAAACTCAAAATGGATTAAAGACCCAAATGTAAGGCTGGGTACTATAAAACCCTTAGAGGAAAACATAGGCAGAACACTCTATGACATAAATTGCAGCAATATCTTTTTTGACCCACCTCCTAGGGTAATGAAAGTAAAAACAAAGATAAACAAATGCAACCTAATTAAACTGAAAATCTTTTACACAGCAAAGGAAACCATAAGCAAAATGAAAAGACAGCCCTCAGAATGGAAGAAAATATTAGCAAATGAAGCAACTGACAAGGGATTAATTTCCAAATTATACAAACAGCTTATGCAGCTCAATATCAAAAAAACAAACAACCCAATCAAAACAACAACCAAAAAAAGACATACAGATGGCCAAGAGGCACATAAAAAGATGCTCAACAACACTAATTATCAGAGGAATGCAAATCAAAACTATAATGTTGTATCACCTCACACCAGTCAGAATGGCCATCATCAAAAAGTATATAAACAATAAATGCTGGAGAGGGTGTGAAGAAAAGGGAACCCTTCTACACTTTGGGTGAGAATGTAAATTGGTACAGCCACTATGGAGAACAGTATGGAGGTTCCTTAAGAAACTAAAAATAGAGGGACTTCCCTGGTGGTCCTGTGGTAAGACTCCGCACTCCCAACGCAGGGGGCCCAGGTTCAATCTCTGGTCAGGGAACTAGATCCCACATGCCGCAGCTAAGAGTTCACATGCCGCAACTAAAGATTCTGCATGCCGCAATTAAAAAAACAAAGAAAAAAAACCCAAAAAAGATCCCGCATGCACAACAAAGATCCTGCACATTGCAACAAATATCCCGTGTGCTGCAACTAAGACCCCATGCAGCCAAATAAATAAATAAAATAAAGATTTTTAAAAAACCCTAAGGCTTCCCTGGTGGCGCAGTGGTTGAGAATATGCCTGCTAGTGCAGGGGACACGGGTTCGAGCCCTGGTCTGGGAGGATCCCACATGCTGCGGAGCAACTAGGCCCGTAAGCCACAACTACTGAGCCTGCGCATCTGGAGCCTGTGCTCCGCAACAAGAGAGGCCGCGATAGTGAGAGGCCCGCACGCCGCAATGAAGAGTGGCCCCTGCTTGCCACAACTAGAGAAAGCCCTAGCACATAAGTGAAGACCCAACACAGCCAAAACAAAAACAAAAACAAAACCTAAAAATAGAGCTACCATATGATCTAGCAATCCCACTCCTGGGCATATATCTGGAGAAAATCATGCTTCGAAAAGATAAATGCACCCCAATGTTCATTGCAACACTATTTACAATAGCCAAGACATGGAAGCAACCTAAATGTCCACTGACAGAGGAATGACTAAAGAAGATATGGTACATACATTCAACGGAATATTACTCAGAAATAAAAAAGAATGAAATAATTCCATTTGCAGCAACATGGATGAACCTAGAGATTACCATACTATGTGAAGTAAGTCAGAGAAAGACAAATATCATATGATATCACTTATACATGGAAACTAATTCAAAAAATGATACAAATGAGCTTATTTACAAAATAGAGACTCACAGACTTAGAAAACAAACTTATGGTTACCAAAGGGGAAAGGTGGTAGGGAGGCATATGTATAGAGGTTGTGATTAACATTTACACACTACTATGGATAAAATAGATAATGAACAAGGACCTACTGCATAGCACAGGGAACTCTACTCAAATATTCTGAAATAGCCTATATGGGAAAAGAATCTGAAAAAGAATCGATATATGTATATGTATAACTGACTCACTTAGCTCTATTCCTGAAACTAACATAACATTGTAAATCAACTATACTCCAATATAAAATAAAAATTAAATTTAAAAAAGGAATCGTATGCATTATGACTGTCTACATAATTTCAAACAACGTGAAAAAATTGTTTTTTAAGAAAAAAATAAAGCTATTTAGCATTTGACCCAATTTAATGACAATACTTCAATATACTGACAGTAACTAAAATACTATATTTTGCCATTTAAACTTCCAGCATGTTATCTTTTCAACCTTAAAGTTATAAACAATTATTTTCTAGAATACTTTGTTTTATATGGTTTCTCTTCTACTTATTAAAACTTGATTAAAATTTTGTTACCTTTATTGAAAGGAGGAAACTTCTGCTCATATCATATTTTGCTATTCAGAACAATATAAAGCTCAAACCTATAAAGGATATGCTATATCAAGAACCCTCATTTTCAAGCTACTTATCATAATCCCAGTTCTTTACAAACCTACTTAGCCTCTATGCAGCTTTCTTACTTGGGAAGAAAAAGATAAGAATTTAATTTAATAATTCCTACCAGTTTACATGTAACTTGCTTCCTACTCATGCTGTGTGAATCAATTTTTAACTGAGATTTTGAGATAAGTGACAGAAGACAATGATTCTGTCTTTAAAACCGGTGAAACAACAGTGATCCACATGTTGTTAATATTCAATAACCAGCCAATACTATCTTAGATCTATACGATCAAGTGTACTTCCAAATGCAGCTTCCCTTTTTTAGTAAGACTTCATCTTAAAGGTAATTCTAGCTACATTTCTCTACTTTACACACCAAATAATTCTAATAACTCTGGCTGTGCTGCTCACTGGTAATACTGAATGGAGAACAAATAAGTGGCACTTTCTATCCATCCAAAAGATGAAAACTGCTTTTTCAGAACAAACATTTCAAAAGCACTTTTCCAACAACAGCAATTATTAAAATGTAAACTGAAAACATAGCCAAATTATACTGATATATTTTATATGTTCGGCTCTTCTCTCAATGAACTTAAGTTGTCTTGCAAAAAATGATCAGATATTAAAAAAAGATTTATTGAAATATAATTCACATACCATACAGCCATTCGTTTTAAGTGTGCAAGTCAATGGCTTTTAGTAGATTCAGAATTGTGCATCCGCCCCACAATCAATCACAGAACATCTTTTTTTTTTTAATAGCAGAATAAACCCTACACACCTTAGTTATCACTCTCCAAGCCCAACCTCTCCATGTCCCCTCTTCCCTCAACTACTAATCAGTTTCCTGTCTCTGGATTTGCCTATACTGGGTATTTCATTTAAATGGTATCATGTAGTAAGTAGTCCTTTGTGATTGGCTTCTTTCACTTAGCATAATATTTTCAAGGTTCATCCATGTTGTAAAAAGACTTTATTCCTTTTTATTGCTGAATAATATCTCATTGTATGGATATACCAGCTTTTGTTTATTTACTTGTCAGCTGATGGACATTTGATTTGTTACTACTTTTTGGCTATCATATATAGTGTTACTATGAACATTCATGTACAAGTTTTTTTTTTAATAAATTTATCTATTTATCTATCTATTTTTGGCTGCATTGGGTCTTCGTTGCTGTGTGGACTTTCCCTAGTTGTGGCATGCAGGGACTACTCTTCATTGCAGTGCAAGGGCTTCTCATTGCGGTGGCTCCTCTTGTTGCAGAGCACGGGCTCTAGGCATGCAGGCTTCAGTAGTTGTGGTACACGGGCTCAGTAGTTGTGGCACATGGGCTTAGTTGCTCTGCGGCGTGTGGGATCTTCCCAACCAGGGCTCAAACCCATGTCCCCTGCATTGCTTAACCACTGTGCAACCAGGGAAGTCCTCATGTACAAGTTTTTGTGTGAACGTATATTTTCTCTTCTCCTGAGTGTATGCCTAGGAGTTGAACTGTTGGTTCATAATGGTAACTTTGTTTAACTCGGTAAGCAACGGCCAAACTGTTTTTCAAAATGGCTACGCCATTTTACAATCCCACCAGCAGTGTACGTGGGTTCCAATTTCTCCACATCCTCATCCACACTTCTTACTATCTAACTTGTACTTTTGGTGTCATATCTAAGAGACCATTGCCTAATTCAAGGTCACAAAGATTTATACCTAAATTTTCTTCACCTAAATTTTCTTCTAAGAGTTTTACAGTTGTAACACTTACATTTAAGTTTTGGATCCATACTCAGTTAATTTTTATACATGGTGTACAGTAGGGGTCCAAGTTCATTCTTTTTCATGTGGATATGCAGTGATCTCAGCACCGTTTATTTTAAAAGATTATTTTTTCCTCATTTAATTGCTTTGGCACTATTGTCAAAAATCACTTGGCTATTGTATGATTTATTTCTAGACTCTCAATTCTATTCCATTACCACATTGTCTTGAATACTGTAGTAGCATTGTAGTATATCTTGAAATTGAGTAGTGTGAGTCCCCTAATTTTCTTCTTTTTCAAGATTATTTTGGCTATTCTGGGCCTCTTGACTTTCTATGTGAATTTTAGGATCAACTTTTCAATTTCTGCAAAGAAGTTAGGTGAAACTTTGATAGAAATTGAGTTGAACCTATAGATCAATTTGAGTGATACTGTCATCTTAATGATATTATCTTCTAATCCATAAAGATGACTCCCATTTATTTAGGTCTTTAGTTTATTTCAACATGACCAGATATAAATGCCTTAGAAGTATTTAATGAGGAAGTAAATTTACATTATCAATGAAAAGATCACTGTAAGTTCATTCCTTGTTAAAAGTCTTTTATGGAAGTTAACAAGCATACACCAAGTTTAGAAACGAATATAATGAATCCCCATGTACATATCACCCAGCTTCAACAATTATTAACATTTTGCCAGTTTTGTTTCATCTATTTACCACCTAGTTATATTCACCTTTTAATTTTTTTTTTTTTTTTTTTTGTGGTACGCGGCCTCTCACTGTTGTGGCCTCTCCTGCTGCGGGGCACAGGCTCCGGACGCGCAGGCTCAGCGGCCATGGCTCACGGGCCCAGCCACTCCGCGGCATGTGGGATCTTCCCGGACCGGGGCACGAACCCGTGTCCCCTGCATCGGCAGGCAGACTCTCAACTACTGCGCCACCAGGGAAGCCCCGCTTTTAATTTTTTGATGGTATTTTAAAATATAATTTCAGACTTACAGAAAAGTTGCAAGAATAGTACTAAGTGCTCCCGTATCTTTCCTAAAGATTCTCCAATTATTCCATCTTAGACCCTCCATTCTCCTCTTTTCTCATTCCTCAAGTTTCGCTGGATCTCCCCTTCTCTTTCCAGTTGCTCTAGGGATGGACTTTGGAAAGGAGTTTGAGAAATAGTTGCACTGATTTTTTTTTTTTAACTTAGAGGTAATTTGAAGGTTATACATTCTCAGTTTAAAGTTATTCTGAAGGTGTGGGATTTAGGTCATGATATGTATTTTTTGTTGTTGCTGCTGTTAATCTCTACCTAATATCTGGGTTGGGAGATTCAGATTCAGCTATTTAGAAATCAGATTCATTCACTTATTTTTACCTTGTGTTAAGTTAAATCATTGTTGGAAAGAATTTTTAATTTTAGTAAAACTTCCTGAAAGGAAGATTTTGCAGTGAAATCTCTACCTTGGATGATTTTTAGCTATATTTTTAGCAGGTGGTTGAACTAAGTAAGTGGCTTCTCACATTGACTTTGACAAATCATTCAGATTTGTAAAACTGGTTGAGGATGCATATCATTCTGCTACTTAAATGTGTGTCCCTTCATATTTTTTTTTTTACTTATTACAACTTTTATTAAGTACCAATTATTTACATATCAAGAGCATGCAATAGAAGAGGTGCAAAGATGTATAAACCAGCTACTGTCTCAAGAATATAAAATGGGGAAGAATGTGGAAAATGCAATATTAAAAGTTATCACATAATCTAACTGAAAGACAACATTAAGGGAATCAAGAAGTGTTTCAGAAAATATGTGACACTCTTCCTTGTAGGAGAAGTAAAAACAATTTATTAATATCAATATATAATTGACATATAGCATTGTTTCAGGTATATAACTGTGTTGATTTGATACATATGTTAATATAATTTATATATTGCAATATGATTACCACTGCAGAGTCAGCTAATACTCCATCATGTCCCATAATTATCATTTCCTTTCTGTGGTGAGAACAATTAAGATCTAGCCTCTCAGCAACTCTTAAGTATATAACAGTATTATTAGCTATAATAACAATGCTGTGGGAGAAGCAGAATTTCAACAGGTGAAGACAGTTGTGAAAAAACTGAGGACATGGCATTCTAAATGGAGGCAACAGAAAAGGCATTAAGAAAAAGTATATTTTCATTTTAGTTAATTCAGCATATTGTATATGAAGAAAATACTGAGTTAGAATTCTAAAAGAGACTAGAAATGTTGTCATCAAAGTTGAGGAATTATTTCTAAGAGAAAAAACTAATGGTTGCTTTAACATGGAGTTCAATAGGTACAGCACAAAAGATAAAATTTCACTAAAATGTATCCTCAGACTCATAGTTGGTTCAAATGTGCCCTTCAAATATACCAAGAAAGCAATTTTTAAATATCCTGAATATCCAGTGTAATTCCATGTATTTAAGAAGACATCTGTGAAGTGCACACACAAACTCTGTATCTAAAGGAACTTAAAAGGATCTAGACTCACTAAAACCTTTTAAGTGTACAAAAGGATAATAAACCCACTTTGCATCTACCTTTAGTATCACATACTACAATCTATGCATATAAAACCAGTGTTAGTGCAGCATTATGAATTTATATATATCGCTAGAATACTATATATTCAATATATTC
This sequence comes from Stenella coeruleoalba, assembly GCF_951394435.1. Lineage (NCBI taxonomy): Eukaryota > Metazoa > Chordata > Mammalia > Artiodactyla > Delphinidae > Stenella > Stenella coeruleoalba. Next base: position 72,648,789 of record NC_137162.1, read on the forward strand.
CATAAATTATCCATTTTATAAGAAAGAGATTCTTCAAGTTTGCATATTTTTCCTTTTCCCTCTCAAGAATTAGAAAAGTTACTCTAAACAAACATTATGCATTATAATCCTTACTCCTTCATTTTAGGGTCATGTTCAGAATAGAAATCTTGCAACATAATCTTTTTGTTTCATTATATACATGTATGCACATTCATTTGTTTGAATATATAATACACACATACGTAATACTTTTTCTTTTTGATAGCTTTGGACAGAGATTTAAATTATTTACCTATCAAAGTCCTTAGCTAAATTCCTTACAACCTGAGATGTCTTTATCTTTTTGAAAGATATATAAAAGAAAAAAGTTACTTGGTTATCAAGATTACCTCGTGAAGTATATCGCCAATTTGATTAATCCAAAAATGCAGTTTTACCTTGAATAAAGATTAAAAATTTCACCCACCTAATAAACAGATGTACTCGGACAAACATTGCAACAGAACATGTTTCTATTTATTGAAGACCTCTATGTTTTTAGCAAGAATTTTACACCATTGTCCCGTGGCCGCCCTAGTTTTGTAAAAATGAGTAATTTTTCTTCCTCATATTATCTTCTCTAGAGTGCTATAATAGAAGCCAATCTAAAATCTTAGTTACAGTAGATAAAAGGACATAAGTGACTCAGTTTGAATAAAGTAAGAGTGTTTTAAAAAGTTAATAAATGTAGTTACTTTTAAAAATAAGTGTTGGGCTGTTCTTCTAAGAAAAAAATTGCAGGTGTTAGGTTCACTTCCCTTAAAAACAGCAATTAGGAGCAATTTCCTCATACCTTATCTTTTTTTCCTTCCTAAAGTTTTAGTGATGAAAAATCAGCTAACATAGTACAAAAAGGAAGACATTTTATAATTTTATAATTAAAATTATATATGTATATATGTTTAAATAATTATATATGTTAATAATTTTCATTATAAAAATAAGAGATACAGTCTGCTAGGGTAAAAATACATTTCTCTTCATAAAAACAACTTTAAAATGTTGCAATACTTTTAAAGTCATGAAAGAAAAACTCATTAAGATAGTAATAAAACTCAAAATAGTAACCACAACAAAACCTGAAACTGTTCTCTGCTTTATTCACAATAAACTCCCAAAATAAAAATACTTAGTGGTAACATTGAATATTGTTGGAACTCTTAGGAAAAAACACAAAGAAGAAAATAAAAATCATTTGTAATTCTCTATACTATTAACATACTATAGAATATTGTTTTGTAACTTGTTTTTCACTTACTATATTATGAACAATTTCCTATGGCTACATACCATTCTAATCTTGTGTATTCTATTCTACCAATCAGTCATCCTAACACTGGACATGTAGATTGATTGTTTCCAGTGTTTTCCTGTAATAACACTCAGTTAACACTATTCTATGTAAATTTTTGTGCCTATCTATGATTATTTATTTTTGGATAAAGCCCACAAACTTCAAATGTTGAATCACATTAGGTTTCATCAATTTGTATTCGCAACTACAGTTTTTCAGTGCCTATTTTTTGCACCTTTATCAATTCCATTTACTACTATTTACAATGTCCACGTGTTTTGATGGGCAAAAATTGGAATCTTTATCTTAAAAAAACAAAAAATGAGACTTTACTTAACCTGTACACCTTACACAAAAATTAGCTCAAATTGATTAAAAAACTTAAATGTAAAACATAAAAACCACAGAAGTGCCCTTCTACCATTGTTTTAGCTAATTTCTCCTTTTTACTTTCTATATCTTGATGTCACATTGTGTGTGTGTGTGTGTGTATGTGTTTGCGTGTAATTATAGCTTCATTGGGCATGACAGCCTTTTTAATTAAAAATGACCATTTTCATCTTAATAAGTGTAATACATTAATTACACTCTGAAATAATTTATATCCTGTTTTATTTCAATTTGCGTGTGTATGAAAATTTTTGCTCTTTCCTGCATTTTATTTTTCACTTTCAATCTTTTTGGCTAAATTTGTTTTAGGTGTATCTTTTGTTTAGGTGTATCTGTTTCTGACCTCCATATATATACTATCTTCTATTTTCATTTTTGACCTTCCCTTTACATTCTCAACAAAAAATTCTAAGTGTTTCCTCCATATCTCTGATTTATTTTCTTCAGTGTGCCTTCCATTCTTTGCTAATGGAATTTTAGTTGGTATAGCATTATTAATTTTCTTATATTCTCTCCTGTTCACAATTAGGTCTCTTTATATATTGGTTTATTATCTAATCTTTCATTTTTTTATTAAATCTAATTTTGAATTTTACTGAGAATATATAAATCAGAATCTATAAAAGTTACATGGTTTTACTACAGAAAATCTTTCTCATAAATGATATTCTGCTTCTTATTGCTAAAATTTTCTCCACCTATTTCTTTGTAGAATCTTTTCATAGCTAGGTCTCATTTTAACTTTTCTGTGTATTTATCCTTGAAAAAGAACACATCTTTAGGTTTGGCATAGGACAGATCTCCTCACTTGCTGTAAGAGAACACTATCAAAATTTTGCTCTTAGATCTTAATCTGAAGGGGCAATTGTATGTTTATTTTTCTGGTTAAGTAATTCTGAAGTCTGTGTGAAGGGGAAAAGAACCAGAGACTTCATCTTAGATTATTTTCTTGGTTTTGGCTAACCAATGAGCAGGGGCAGGTTTGCCACCTCTAGCATTCTGTGTGGTCTGTTTCCTCCAGTTACAATATGTAGCTATTTGGATTTTGAATTCTTTTTATTAAATTGCTGGTTCTCACATTAGAAAAGTGTCTTACTACTTTAGGGATATGCCTCATTACCCACCAGGTGGTACTGGTGGATAACTTCACTTTCTGTGGCCCCTGGCACACCTGCTTTCAAGAACTACTGATCCACAGCAACAAGAGAAAATTCAAGTGGAGTTGTGCTCCCTATCCATCCCTCTATCCACCAAATCAGAGGGTTCTAGAACAGGTCCCTTCTAAGAGCTTCTCCACTATTTTTCCTGCAATACCACATGGTTTTCTGAGGAAAAGGAGTCAAAATTATAAGCTCCTTTCTACAATGGGGATTTCATGTGTAAATTATATAACAGAGACACCCCAGTGAGTGGAATGCCGATGGAAGTTTCCCATAATGTTTAGTATTAAAGACATTTTTCCTCTATTTTAATTTTTCCTTATTCATTTTGGCCAAGATCTTGTAGACAAGATTACTTTGATATTTATGCTCAAAATGACCATCTTACTGAGATTCTTTAATTCACTTAAAAAGTAGTAACTTCTCATCCTTTTTGTCTTTTTAACTTAAATTCTTTGTGGCAGCATTCTCCAGACTACCCTTATGCAATTTATTATAATATTATCAGATAAAAGTAAACAGTAGAGCTATATTTACATGTTTGTAGAATTATACACTCTTCTTTCTGAGACTGGCCTTGGAGATCCAGTCAATAGTTCTCAAATCTTTTCATTCAACAGATTAGCAAAATTTCATACAAAACTAAGAGAATTGTTTTTATTTTGTGAAGAGTAAAAACAAAACTGTAGTTTATTACAATCACAATTATAATAAAATTACATTTTAACATCAAATGTCAAAATACCTGATCTCAGAATAAAAAGTCTTCTAAAATTGAATAAGTTAACTTTATGAAGAACTGACTAAATTTTCTATATTTTCTCATTTAACAGAAGACTAATGAAAACTTCTCTATGGCTTGGTACTAGTTCTAAGGACTGATATTTGAAAACCATTTGATACATAGTTCAATTTCCCTTCTTTGTAGATAAATAAACTAGGGCTTAGGGAAACTAAATGATGTGGCTACAGTTAAAGACTGGGTAATTAAATGAACAAAAAAATGTAAATCCATGTTTTTTGCTTTTTTTTTTTAATCCAAGTCGATGGACTTTTTTCATTACATTATGTTGTCTTTCCCAGTTTAGTTTCTTGCTGGTTTTCTATTTTGAACATTGTGTGTTATATATGTGATCAGGGAAGTGTGGGCAAAGAGGCCAGTGGTAAGATCAACTAAATTATTTGGGTACTCTAGAAGCTGTTTTGCATGAAGCCTAAACGATGGTCACAGCCCTTAACATCCTTGCAATCTAACTGAACAGCTTAATGGTAATTCATACTGAACTCGTCTAATTTCACATGGTACTGTTTCTCTGACTCTTTCACTGAATTCATTAATTTAAGTCTGGAATTAAATTGAATGAGTTTATAATAAAAATGTATATTAGTCTATACCTTTACTAATTTTGACCCCTCAGCCCCCACCCAGGGGATATTTGGCAATGTCTGGAGGTATTTTTGATCAGTACAACATGGGGAGGGTGCTGTTGGCATCTGGTGAGTTTACATTGTGAAGCTTCAGCAGTCTATGACATAAAATATCTAATCAATTCAGTCAGTTAAGTTAGAAACCTCAAATAAGTCAATTGCTTAATGTTAATGTATATATCCTTTGGAAAATATACTAAACAGTTAACAATTGAACTGATGTTTTTGATATCACTGAACTCATTATTATTTTTTAATATATTATTGTTTTACTATAAATTATTTAGTGGTAGCCCATCTACCTGAATATGTGTTTTTCAGATTTAAGATAAATTACAATTCTGGATATCCAACTTCCAGAATTAAAGGAATCTAGAAACTGAGGATAAATGTTCCTTAGTTATTAAAATAGACAGAAGATAAGATGCAGGACAGAAGGCAAGGATTATACTACACTACACAAGAGAGGTAAGAATAGACTTGCATATTGAGGCAGCATTCAAAAGAGGACAAAGGGGAAGAGCCAAGAATGAATTTCAGGACTGATCCAGGAAGGGAAATGTGAAACAGGACACAGTTAAGAAAAGAAATAGAACCCATGAGCAATCTCAGAGGTGGGCCAAAAGCAATTCAATTTTTTTAAGTCTCATTTTCAATAAGGTAAACTGCATTTGTTTGTATATCTCTGAATATTTATCACAAATTACGCACCTCCATTTTGCTAATACTCAAATTAATTTCCTATGTTGATGGGTATATCTCACATAAATAAGTATACAACTATTAATTACAGATTGGTTAAGATCGTTTATACTAGTTAGACAGACAAGGGTTTGAGTTCTAGCTATGCCACAAGGAATTGTCTGATCTTGTGTAAATATTATAACTTGCTAAGCCTCCATTTTCTCAGAGGGTCAATGAGTATTAAATGAGGCAATGTAGACATACAAAACATTTAATATAGTATCTAGCATGTAGTAGACAATAAATGTTGGCTAACTGAACATTACTTTGATAGAAAAAGCAATACTAATTGACTCTATCCTTTAGTCTAATTAATGCATAACTTTTCTAATTCACTCCAGAATGTCAGTCTTGAATGATTATCCCTTCACGTCTTGAATGATTATTTTCTTTCGAAATCCTTTAAATATGCCGACATTCATTAGTGTCCAGATATATGCAAGTATTTTTGAATAAATACATATATGCTGAAAAAGGCTATAATTTCCTAATCTTGATGTGATATTTGAGTATAAATAATCTCTAAATTACCTCATGCTTCCTGCTCAAATATACTCTTAACCATTTTTTAAAACCAAATCACTGCAGATCACATCTAATTTCCTGTTTTTAAAGTGTTATTTAATCTTATAGCTTGCCACCCTGCTTGCAGTATTCTTTCTTTCCACAGGCCTCTAGTTTTTATTTTTTCACAGTCTATCACTTTTTATTAACTTCTTTTCTATGCACTTAATCCTTAAACCTCTCTTTCTGAATTATTTCTCTTAGATTCATGCTTATAGCACATCTTAATTATCTGTACAATTTTCATTATTTCATATCCAAATCATTAATAAAGATTTTTTGAAAGCATATTTCCCAATAACCATAGTATCCAAATAGCATTTCACCCCAATTTTGGATCTTAAATCTCTTTTCTGTGATTATCGTTCCTGGGGTTGTTTTAAATCCATGTAACAGCACTTCTTTATTAAGGGAATTCCAGTTCACTTTTCAAGAAACTTTTATGAGGTACTATTTTATTCTTCACCAATAATGAAAATGCATTTGCTGAACCAGCTGCAGGGCTATTGAAACCTCTTGATACCAATACTTTTTCACAGCTTCTCATTACTCTAGAGGTTAGGAGTTACAAATGGAGGACACAAAAATTCAACTGTCACAATATTAGGAAAACTATTGTACAGGGAACACTGGCACCTGAATATTAATGAAAACTTTTCCTCTTTGTAAAGGCAATCTATGTGGTCAAAAGCAGGGGAATATGACCACCCTGGAACCTCAGACTCTGAAGTCCAAGTCACCAATATTCAAAAGAATCTGAATGTAGTTTAATTACAATGCTCATGGACTTTACAAAGTTTTGATCTTTTGTGTAAAACCAAGAAAACCGGTTGATCTCTGTGGTGCTGACCCTTCACAGATAGCACTGGATACTCCAGTTCACAGCAGAAACACAAGATGCTGGCTTTCACTGACATAAGAAGCAGCACAAGATTAATGTTTCACACTATTTGTGGGCTTATCTCTTTTGGCCATATCCAGTGTTAAATTCCAAATTAAATTGTCTAATCAGTTTTATAATGGATGTGATCCCTGCCACTAAAGTTGAACTGTAACACTAGTAAATGAGTAGTAAATGAAAAAGTGAAACTAATTCGGTATCTATTGTACAGTTAAATTACTCAAAATATATATACATGGTCTAAAAATAGTAAATAAAATACTAATGATTTCTTTTGTCATTTCTTATAAAAGCCAAAATGGCAATGAGAAAATGAGTGCACTTTGTTAAACAAGTTTTAAAGATAAATTTGTTTTTTACTACTCAAACGTATTCAGAGAGTAAAACTGAAATAAACCTTGGCAAATGATTACGTGATAAAACAAATCTGTAACAAAAGAAACAATTTTATATGATTGAAAAGAAAAACACTAGATGACAACTGTAGACATCAAGGGTCTAGCCTAGGTTCTCCCAATAACTAGGCAAATCAAGGTATAAAAGGATTTTTGGTTAACTAAAATAGACTATATTTAAATAGAGCATTCAATCAAAATCTTTTAGTAATAGAAACATTTACTGAACACATACCTGCTATGCAGTGTTCTGAATATATTTTTTAATCCTCATAAAATTTATGAATTAGTAATTATTATTATTATCATCATCCCATTTTAACAGATGAGGAAACTGAGATAAAAAGAGTTTACAGGATTTGCACAAGGTCAAATAACTGATGTAGAAGCCAAAATTTCAACCCAGGAGGCAGGCATTAAATTGTAGTCTCTGAACCACTGTAACTACAGCTGCCTTCTGATAGTTGCTCTAGAATTATCTGTATTGTTTTGGGTAAATCACCTAACCTTCATTGTTTCCTCATTTGTAAAATAAGAGAACTGATCTGCAATAGACTCTCTCTAAAGTCACTTACAACTCCACACTTAGCTATCACAATGTTTCTCAAGTGCAATTTTAAGCTTCTTGTATGTATTATTAGTTAATAGTATTTTCCATTACCTCATGACCAAATTAAATATCTTTATATCCAGGAACTTAATTCTTTTCTGATATTTCCTTGCCATAGGGCAACTAATTGGGACACCATAGTGTAGTGCAGTAGGAATAGAGAAGCTTAGTATCTAGTCAAAGCTCTCTTACTGACAACGATCTTTGTTAGCTAAGTCACTTAACTTCTCTCGAACTCAAGTTCCTCTTTAACTTGAGGGGACTTGTCAGTGTGTTCCATTATTTTTAGAGGTATTATATTGTTGTTCTTGATTTTAAAAATCTTAAATGACAAAAACCAGAACTGATCAACTTTAATTTACTTAAAAGTTGACCATTTCTGCCTAACTTTTTGCCATTTTATAGTATTAAATACTCTACAAGGACAACCAGGGGCTGATAAAATAGGCAAGAGGCATATCAATTTATTTTGTTAGTTATTAGCAATTCGGCATAAAAATGGTGTGAAAAGAGGCAGAATCTACATTAAACTTAAGATCTGAACTGCTTTTGCTGCTCCTTTTGCCAAGACTACAGAACAAACACAACTTGTTTGCATAATCCTATTCTCTGCTTTTTTCAATTTACCTGGCCCTTTGTTATTTTTATATGAATTCAGTAAGGCCTGTGTTTTGTGCTTAATATCATGTAGTATACTAGAAACTCAGAGGAAGATATGCATTTGAAGTGGAATTATTGCATGAAATAATCCTTTCTTAGGGAAATAGATACTGTCCATTATGGATGCCAACTAAGAGTTCTTCCCTCCTTCCCTTTCTCTAACAATGACCCTTGTTTCCCCAGTGTATTAATAATCTTGAAAAATTATCAACCTGTAAGCAAATTCATTTAATTGACATACATGAAGGTACTTCCATGTAGTAAAATAATGAGCATCAATGATCAAGTCTAAAACTTCCAGCAAAATAGTGGTCACAATTCATATCAAAGTGAAAATAAATTAATAACTTTACATATAAATGGATCGATCCAATTAGCATTATGTTGTGACTTATAAAAGCAATTATGGATAGAACAGTTTGGGGTATAAAATAAGCCTGCTGCATGAAACTATGTGGAGAGACTAGTTAGTGAGCCAAATTTTAATTTACTTATTCCCACCTAGGTAACTAAAAGCACTTTTATTGTAGGAAACCTATACATGGATACTTCAGTTTTACATATCACACTTCAGAATATAAATATAAAACTATCTAAAAAATACCTACATATGCAAGGCATTAAGCTATTAACACTATAATTTATTCATAACTCTATTTGGCTTTCTACTTTTTATAATTTTTTAAATAGTACTTTCTTATTTATTTATGAATACATGCAGGAAACAGTCCCAACATGATAAAGGGATATCAAAAAGTCTCTTAAAATACTTAGAATATAATTTTTCTGCATGTGGTCAACACCAGCTAGTTTCAAGCAAGCTTACATAGTATGATAATTCCACAGCTTCCCTGCCCCCTCCCACCAAAATACTGCATACAAAATCTGTACTTCTACATTGTAATGAGATGCTTTATCATAAGGTTAATTAAGCTTAATATTCAGGGCCCCTCATTCACATGGTCCTCTTACATGGCCCAATACATAATATTTTATTTATAATTATATATTTTTTCTAAAGAGGGTCTTCCAAATTATAAATATAACATTGAAGTGACACAATATTTAGATCCACTCCTCCAGAGTAGGATTAAATGTTTTTTGAATGAATCTAGCCAATTTTTAACCTATTCTTTTTTTCATTTTAAAATAAAAATACACCTTTATACAACTGTATACAAGGTGTATACTTTAATACACTTTTATATAAGGTATACAACATGATTATTTGATACACATATACATAGTGAAATGATAATTACAGTCAAGCTAATTAACATAAAATCTCATAGTTACCTTTTTTTTTAATGGTGAAACACCTGAAATCTTCTCTTAGCAAATTTCCAGTACTTGATATAGTATTGTTAACTATAGTCATCATGCTCTACATTAGATCTCTAGATTCTTTCATCCTACATAACAGTAACTTGTTACTCTTTGACCAGTATCTCTCCATTTCCCTTACCTTCCTGCCCCTGGTAACCATCATTCCTTCTACTCTCTGCTTCTATGTATTCAACTTGTTTAGATTCCACATATAAGTGAGATCATATACAAATATTTCTCAACTTACAATGGGATTATGTACTGATAAATCCATTGTAAACTGAAAATGTTGTAAACTGAAAACGCATTTAATATGCCTAACCTATTGGACATCATAGCTTAGCCACCTTAAACATGCTCAGAACAATTAGCCTACAGCTGGGAAAAAATCACCTAACAGAAGGCCAATTTTATAATAAAGTGTTGAATATCTCATGTAACTTACTGAATACTATACTGAAAGTGAAAAACAGAATGGTTTTAAGTGTAGGGAGCTGTGGCTCACTACTACTGCCCAACATCGTAAGAGTGTATAGTACTGCATATTGGTAGCCCAGGAAATGACTGAAATTCAAAATTTGAAGTACAGCTTCTACTGAATGCATATTGCTTTTGCACCATCATAATGTGAAAAAAAAGAAAAAAAATCCTAAATTGAACCACTGAAAGTTGGAGACAATCTGTAGTTATTTTCTTTATGTGTCTGGCTTATTTCACTTAGCATAATGTCCTTCAAGTTCATCAATGTTGTTGCAAATGACAAGATCTCCTCCTTTAACGCTAACATTCCATTGTTTATATGTATAGCACAATTATTTTATCCATTTATTCATTGACAGACACTTAGGTTGTGTCCATAACATAGCTACTGTGAGTAAGGCTGCAATAAATATGGGAATATGGATACCTCTTTGAGGCACTGATTTCATTTCCTCTGGGTATATATCCAAGAGAAGAATTGCTGGATCATACAGTATCAAGAGCAATCAGACAAGAAAAAATAAAATGCATCCAAATCAGAAAGAAAGAAGTAAAGTTACCTCTGTTTACAAATGACAAAATCCTATATGGAGAAAATCCTAAAGGATCAACAAAAAAATGGTTCAAACTAATAAATGAATTTAGTATAGTTATAGCACATAAAAATCAACATACAAAAATCAGATGCATTTCTTTACACCAATAATGACCTATCTGAAAAGAAAAGCAAAAAAATAATCTCATTTATAATACCATCGAAAAGAATAAAATACTTAGGAATAATCTTAACCAAGGAAGTGAAATATCTGTACGCTGAAGACTATAAAACACTGACGAAAGAAACTGAAGAAGACACAAATAGAAAGATATACTGTATTCAAGAATTAAAAGAACTAATATTGCTAAAATGTACACACTACCAAAAACAATACACAGATTCAAAATAATCCCTATCAAATTTCCATTGGTAGTTTTCACAGTAAAGAAAAAGCAATCCTAAAATTCATCCGGAACAACAAAAGACCCCAAATAGCCAAAACAATCCTGAGAAAAAAGAACAGGGTTGGAGGAATCACACTTCCTGATTTCAAGTTATATCACAAAGCTTGAGCAATCAAAACAGTATGGTAATGGCATCAAAACAGACACACAAGCTTCCCTGGGGGCGCAGTGGTTGAGGGTCAGCCTGCTGATGCAGGGGACATGGGTTCGTGCCCCGGTCCGGGAAGATCCCACATGCCATGGAGCGGCCAGGCCCGTGAGCCATGGCTGCTGAGCCTGCGCGTCCGGAGCCTGTGCTCCGCAACGGGAGAGGCCACAACAGTGAGAGGCCCACGTACCACAAAACAAACAAACAAAAAAACAGACACATAGACCAACAGAGCAGAACAGAGAGCCCAGGAATAAACCCAAGCATATACAGCCAACTAATTTTCCACAAGGGCATGAAGAATACACAATGAGGAAAGGGTAGCCTCTTTAACAAATGGTGCTGGGAAAACTGAATGTCCACATGCAAAAGAAAGAAACTGGACCCTTATGTTAAATCATACAAAAAAATCAACTCAAAATGGATTAAAGACTTACACATAAGACCTGAAGCCATAAAACTCTTAGAAGGAAACACAGGGAAAAAGCTCCTTGACACTGGCCTTGGCAATTATTTTTGAATATGACACCAAACGCTCAGGTAACAAAAGCAAAAATAAACAAGTGGAACTATATTCAATGAAAAAGCTTCTGAACAACAAAGAAAACTCAAAATGAAAAGGCAACCTACAGATAGGGAGGAAATATTTGCAAACTATGTATCTGATAAGGGGTTAATATTCAAAACACATAAGGAACTCATAATAGCAAAACAAACAAAATCCCAAAAACAAACAAATAAAAAAATCTAAGTAATTCCATTAAAAATGAGCAAAGGACCTGAATAGACATTTTTCCAAAGAAGACACACTTAATGGACAGGTAGAGGAAAAGGTGCTCAATTATCACTAATCATCAGGGAAATGGAAATCAAAACCACAATGAGATATTATCTCACACCTGTTAGGACGGTTACTATGAAAAAGTAAAAAGATAAGTGTTAGGATATAAAGAAAAGGGAATCCTTCTAAACTGTTGGTGGGAATATAAATTGGCACAGCCATTATGGAAAACAGTATGAAGGTTCCTCAAAAAATATAACCTATTCTTCAAAGTTGATCTTACACCACATCTCTGAAAGTCTATCCTGATGACTCCAGGATCTACAAAAGGCTTCTCTCAGAACTCTTATAGAACTTTCTGTTGTAACTGTGTAGTCCACAGATTTTTCTAGGCTACTCTATTTCTCTATTATATGGGCTTTGAAATCAGACAAGACTTTGATATCTCTGTCACTTCTAGTTCTGTGATTTTGGGGATATTAAATTATTTGTCCTCAAGTGATTCACCTTGAAAATGGGGAGAATAATACTACATCATGAGAGGAATTTACCAGGAAACTAATGAAACTTAGCTTCTAGGGCCCTCTACTTGTTCTTGTTTCTGGTACTTCATTTTACACCCATAATTTCATATTGCTTTTTCTCAAATAAGACACCTAAACTTGTATGAACTTCAATCACCATGAAATCTGGATCCATTCCTGTCTAGAGTAAAAAAAAAAAATATATATATATATATATATATAGGGCTTCCCTGGTGGTGCAGTGGTTGAGAATCCTCCTGCCGATGCAGGGGACACGCGTTCGTGTCCCGGTCCGGGAAGATCCCACATGCCGCGGAGCGGCTGGGCCCGTGAGCCATGGCTGCTGAGCCTGCGCATCCGGAGCATGTGCTCCACAACGGGAGAGGCCACAACAGTGAGACACACGCATACCGCAAAAAGAAAATAAATTAATTAAAAAAAAGAAAAAATATATATATATAAATATGCAAACCCAACATGTTCAAAAACAAGGATAGCTGGTTGAGCAAAAATTCTTAGCTCAGGGACTTGGATGACTCAGAGCATTGGCAGTGGAGTGGCACTCTTGGTTTAGATTTCAATAAAACTTATGTTAATGTTAGAAAATTACTCTCAATTTTTATACACCAGGTCCTTATTAGTCATTAATTTAATACACATCAGTGTATACATGTCAATCCCAATCGCCCAATGCATCACACCACCACACCCACCACCCCACACCTTTCCCCCCTTGGTGTCCATACGTTTGTTCTCTACAACTGTGTCTCAATTTCTGCCCTGCAAAGTGGTTCATCTGTACCATTTCTCTAGGTTCCACATATATGCGTTAATATACGATATTTGTTTTTCTCTTTCTGACTTACTTCACTCTGTATGACAGTCTCTAGATCCACCCACGTCTCAACAAACGACCCAATTTCGTTCGATTTTATGGCTGAGTAATATTCCATTGTATATATGTACCACACCTTCTTTATCCATTCTTCTGTCGATGGGCATTTAGGTTGATTCCATGACCTGGCTATTGTAAATAGTGCTGCAATGAACACTAGGGTGCCTGTGTCTTTTTGAATTATGGTTTTCTCAGGGTATATGCCCAGTAGTGGGATTGCTGGATCATATGGTAATTCTATTTTTAGTTTTTTAAGGAACCTCCATACTGTTCTCTATAGTGGCTGTGTCGATTTACATTCCCACCAACAGTGCAAGAGGGTTCCCTTTTCTCCACACCCTCTCCAGCATTTGTTGTTTGTAGATTTTCTCATGATGCCCATACTAACTAGTGTGAGGTGATACCTCATTGTAGTTTTGATTTGCATTTCTCTAATAATTAGTGATGTTGAGCAGCTTTTCATGTGCTTCTTGGCCATCTGTATGTCTTCTTTGGAGAAATGTCTATTTTGGTCTTCTGCCCATTTTTGGATTGGGTTGTTTGTTTCTTTAATATTGAGCTGCATGAGCTGTTTATATACTATGGATATTAATCCTTTGTTCACGGATTCATTTGCAAATATTTTCTCCCATTCTGAGGGTTGTCTTTTCGTCTTGTTTATGGTTTCCTTTGCTGTGCAAAAGCTTTGCAGTTTCACTAGGTCCCATTTGTTTATTTTTGTTTTTATTTCCATTACTCTAGGAGGTGGATCAAAAAAGATCTTGCTGTGATTTATGTCAAAGAGTGTTCTTCCTATGTTTTCCTCTAAGAGTTTTAGAGTGTCTGGTCTTACATTCAGGTCTCGAATCCATTTTGAGTTTATTTTTGTGTATGGTGTTAGGGAGTGTTCTAATTTCATTATTTTAAGTGTAGCTGTCCAGTTTTCCCAGCACCACTTATTGAATAGACTGTCTTTTCTCCATTGTATATCCTTGCCTCCTTTGTCATAGATTAGTTACCCATAGGTGTGTGGGTTTACCTCTGGTTTTTCTATCTTGTTCCACTGATCTATATTTCTGTTTTTGTGCCAGTACCATATTGTCTTGATCACTGTAGCTTTGTAGTATAGTCTGAAGTCAGGGAGTCTGATTCCTCCAGCTCTGTTTTTTCCCCTCAAGACTGCTTTGGCTATTCTGGGTCTTTTGTGTCTCTATACAAATTTTAAGATTTTTTGTTCCAGTTCTGTAAAAAACACCGTGGGTAATTTGATAGGGATTGCATTGAATCTGTAGATTGCTTTGGGTAGTATAGTCATTTTCACAATACTGATTCTTCCAATCCAAGAAAATGGTATATGTCTGCAACTGTTGGTATCATCTTTAATTTCTTTCATCAGTGTCTTACAGTTTTCTGCATACAGGTCTTTTGTCTCCCTAGGTAGGTTTATTGCTAGGTAGTTTATTTTTTTTGTTGCAATGGTAAATGGGAGTGATTCCTTAATTTCTCTTTCAGAATTTTCATCATTAGTGTATAGGAATGCAAGATATTTCTGTGTATTAATTTTGTATCCTGCAACTTTACCAAATTCATTGATTACCTCTAGTAGTTTTCTGGTGGCATCTTTAGGATTCTCTATATATAGTATCATGTCATCTGCAAACAGTGACAGTTTTACTTCTTCTTTTCCAATTTGTATTCCTTTTATTTCTTCTTCTTCTCTGATTGCCGTGGCTAGGACTTCCAAAACTATGTTGAATAACAGTGGTAAGAGTGGACATCCTTGTCTTGTTCCTGATCTTAGAGGAAACTCTTTCAGTTTTACACCATGGAGAATGATGTTTGCTGTGGGTTTGTTGTATATGGCCTTTATTATGTTAAGGTAGGTTCCCTCTATGCCCACTTTCTGGAGAGTTTTTATCATAAATCGGTGTTGAATTTTGTCAAAAGCTTTTTCTGCATCTATTGATATGATCATATGGTTTTTATTCTTCAATTTGTTAATATGGTGTATCACATTGATTGATTTGTGTATACTGAAGAATCCTTGCATCCCTGGGATAAATCCCACTTAATCATGGTGTATGATCCTTTTAATGTGTTGTTGGATTCTGTTTGCTAGTATTTTGTTGAGGATTCTTGCATCTATATTCATAGGTGATATTGGTCTGTAATTTTCTTTTTTTGTGTTACCTTTGTCTGGTTTTGGTATCAGGGTGATGGTGGCCTCATACAATGAGTATGGGAGTGTTCCTTCCTCTGCAGTTTTTTGGAAGAGTTTGAGAAGGATGTTAGCTCTTCTCTAAATGTTTGATAGAATTCACCTGTGAAGATATCTGGTCCTGGACATTTGTTTGTTGGAAGATTTTTAATCACAGTTTCAATTTCATTACTTGTGATTGCTCTGTTCATATTTTCTATTTCTTCTTGATTCAGTCTTGGAAGGTTATACCATTCTAAGAATTTGTCCATTTCTTCCAGGTTGTCCATTTTACTGGCATAGAGTTTCTTGTAATAGTCTCTTAGGATGCTTTGTATTTCTGCGGTGTCTCTTGTAACTTCTTTTTCATTGCTAATTTTATTGATTTGAGTCCTCTCCTGCTTTTTCTTCATGAGTGTGGCTAATGGTTTATCAATTTTGTTTATCTTCTCAAACACCTGGTTTTAGTTTTATTGATCTTTGCTATTGTTTTCTTTGTTTCTATTTCACTTATTTCTGCTCTGATCTTTATGATTTCTTTCCTTCTGCTAACTTTGTTTTTTTTAAATTCTCCTTTCTCTAGTTCCTTTAGGTGTAAGGTTACATTATTTATTTGAGATTTTTCTTGTTTCTTGAGGTAGGCTTGTATAGCTATAAAGTTCCCTCTTAGAACTGCTTTTGCTGCATCCCATAGGCTTTGGATTTTCGTGTTTTCATTGTCATTTGTCTCTAGGTATTTTTTGACTTTGTCTCTAGGTATTTTTTGACTTTGATTTCTTCAGTGATCTCTTGGTTACTTAGTAACGTAGTGTTTAGCTTCCATGTGTTTGTGTTTTTTACGTTTTTTCCTCTGTAATTCATTTCTAATCTCATAGCGTTGTGGTCAGAAATGATGCTTGATATGATTTCAATTTTCTTAAATTTACTGAGGCTTGATTTTTGACCCAGGATGTGATCTATCCTGGAGAATGATCTGTGGACACTTGAGAGGAAAATGTAATCTGTTGTTTTTGGATGGAATGTCCCATAAATATCAATTAAATCTATCTGGTCTATTGCATCATTTAA
This sequence comes from Stenella coeruleoalba, assembly GCF_951394435.1. Lineage (NCBI taxonomy): Eukaryota > Metazoa > Chordata > Mammalia > Artiodactyla > Delphinidae > Stenella > Stenella coeruleoalba. The sequence goes on from NC_137162.1 coordinate 72,665,356, forward strand.
AGCTTCTGTTTTCTTACTTATTTTCATTTTGGATAACCTGTCCATTGGTGTAAGTGAGGTGTTAAAGTTCCCCACTATTATTGTGTTACTGTTGATTTCCTCTTTTACAGCTGTTAGCAGTTGCCTTATGTATTGAGGTGCTCCTTTGTTGGGTGCATATATATTTATAATTGTTATATCTTCTTCTTAGATTGATCCCTTGATCATTATGTAGTATCCTTCCTTTTCTCTTGTAACATTCTTTAAGTCTACTTTATCTGATATGAGTATTGCTACTCCAGATTTCTTTTGATTTCCATTTGCGTGGAATATCTTTTTCCATCCCCTCACTTTCAGTCTGTATGTGTCCCTAGGTCTGAAGTGGGTCTCTTGTAGACGGCATATATATGGGTCTTGTTTTGTATCCATTCAGCAAGCCTGTGTCTTTTGGTTGGAGCATTTAATCCATTCACGTTTAAGGCAATTATCGATATGTATGTTCCTATGACCATTTTCTTAATTGTTCTGGGTTTGTTTTTGTAGGTCCTTTTCTTCTCTTGTGTTCCCCACTTAGAAAAATTCCTTTAGCATTTGTTGTAGAGCTGGTTTGTTGGTGCTGAATTCTCTTAGCGTTTGCTTCTCTGTAAAGTTTTTGATTTCTCCATCGAATCTGAATGAGATACTTGCCAGGTAGAGTAATCTTGGTTGTAGGTTCTTCCGTTTCACCATTTTAAGTATATCATTGCCAAACCCTTCTGGCTTGTAGAGTTTCTGCTCAGAAATCAGCTGTTAACCTTATGGGAGTTCCCTTATATATTATTTGTTGTTTTTCCCTTGCTGCTTTCAATAATTTTTCTTTGTCTTTAATTTTTGCCAATTTGATTACTATGTGTCTCGGCATGTTTCTCCTTGGGTTTATCCTGTATGGGTCTCACTGCGCTTCCTGGACTTGGGTGGCTATTTTCCATGTTAGGGAAGTTTTCGACTATAATCTGTTCAAACATTTTCTCGGGTCCTTTCTCTCTCTCTTCTCCTTCTGGGACCTCTATAATGTGAATGTTGTTGTGTTTAATGTTGTCCCAGAGGTCTCTTAGGCTGTCTTCATTTCTTTTCATTCTTTTTTCTTTATTCTGTTCTGCAGCAGTGAATTCCACCATTCTGTCTTGCAGGTCACTTATCTGTTCTTCTGCCTAAGTTATTCTGCTATTGATTCCTTCTAGTGTAGTTTTCATTTCAGTTATTGTATTGTTCATCTCTGTTTGTTTGTTCTTTAATTCTTCTAGGTCTTTGTTAAACATTTCTTGTGTCTTCTCGATCTTTGCCTCCATTCTTTTTTCGAGGTCCTGGATCATCTTCACTATCACTATTCTGAATTATTTTTCTGGAAGGTTGCCTATCTCCACTTCATTTAGTTGTTTTTCTGGGGCTTTATCTTGTTCCTTCATATGGTACATAGCCCTCTGCCTTTTCATCGTGTCTTATTTTTCTGTGAATGTGTTTTTTGTTCCACAGGCTGCAGGACTGTAGGTCTTCTTGCTTCTCAGAAAATTATTCTTTACACAGCCAACTAGAATGTAACACTGAGTGAAGATAAAATAAATGTCTGATCTAAATCAAGGTCATAAAGGATTATGCTGGCACCATACCTGAATCTCTTTCTTCTGGTAAATATCCTTAAAAAGAACTGTTTCTCAAATAAAGGTAAGAATGATGGAATGCTATTACATCCATTTAGTAGGAAGTGTTATACATTCAGTTTTCCTAACATTTTTGGTTATGAATCGTTGTACATTAAAATTATCCAAATTTCATTTTTAAAAGTGAATAATGATTTATAAGATGTAATTTGTTATGCACCATATTTTTAGATATTTTCTCCACATCTGCCCCTTCATTGCGATGCAAAATAACTTTATGCAAAAATATTTAAAAATGCAAAATACATTAAGAAACGACAAACATCACAGGTATCACTATGCACAGAAACAGCTAAAACATTTCCAAAGCAAATATTTCTTTTAACTACAAATACCACAACTGTGTTTTATAGAGAAGATAGATGAGGAAATTTTATAAAGAAAATTTATGAGGAAAAAAGATGTATTTTTTTTCAGCATTAGAAATTCCATAATTGAAAAATTAAAAAAAAATACATAATAGTGATTGGCAAATTACTTATTCATTTTCTTTTACTCCAGTTTTCACCAGTAAGTATGCTTGTAAACACTAGAGAAGCTACTGCATCATAAAATGTTTTCTTTTAAAACTGAGCCTCTATCTGTATTCAGAGCACTGTTATAAAACTGATCAGCACAATGAAATTTATCTTCCTAAAAAAAACCAAAAATGGACCATTTTCCCTTCTCACTTCAAATTCCCTTTATACTTGAAGGCTAAAAAGTATTTGGTTGCAAAATAAATATTGGAGAAAATGTGTTTTTGTAAAAGGTGGTCTAGTATACTATTACTTGTCATCTCAAGAATATGAAAAGGCAGTTCTAAGGGTAAAAGAATTAAAAGATGAATCAATGACAGGCCAGAAGTGCGTGGCACGATATATTTAAAGTGATGAAAGGTAAAAACCTACAACCAACACTACTCTACTCAGCAAGGCTCTCATTCAGATTTGATGTAGAAATCAAAAGCTTTACTGACAAGAAAAATTTAAGAGAATTCGGCACTACCAAACCAGCTTTACAACCAAGGCTAAAGGAACTTCTCTAGGCTGAAAAGAAAAGGCCGCAACTAGAAACAAGAATATTAAGAATGGGAAAGCTCACCAGTAAAGGCAAACATACAGTAAAGGTAGGAAATAATCCACACACAAATATGATATCAAAACCAGCAGTGATGAGGAGAGTACAAATGCAGGATATTGGAAATGCATTTGAAATTAGGAGATTAGCAAGTTTAAACAATCCTGTATATATATAGACTGCAATATCCAAACCTCATGGTAACAGCAAACCAAAAATCTACAATAGATACACAAAAATAGAAAGGAATCCAAACACAACACTGAAGATAGTCATCAAATCACAAGAGCAGAAAACAAAAGAGGAAGGAAGAAAAAGACCTACGAAAACAATCCCAAAACAATTAACAAAATGGCAATAAGAAAATACATATCAATAATTACTTTAAATGTAAATGGATTAAATGCTCCAACCAACAGATAGACTGGCTGAATGGATATAAAAACAGGACCCATATATATGCTGTCTAAAGAGACCCACTTGAGATCTAGGGACACATACAGACTGAAAGTGAAGGGATGGAAAAAAGTATTCCATGCAAATGGAAATTAAAAGCTAGAGTAGCAATAGTCATATCAGACAAAATAGACCTTAAAACAAAGAATGTTACAAGAGACAAAGAAGGACACTCCATAATGATCACGGGATCAATCCAAGAAGCAGATGTAACAATTGTAAATATATATGCAACTAATATAGGAGCACCTCAATATGTAAGGCAAATACTAACAGCCATTAAAGGAAAAATCAACAGTAACACAATAATAGTGGGGGATTTAACACCCCACTTTCATTAGTGGACAGATCATCCAGATAGAAAATCAAAAAGGAAACACAGGCCTTAAATGACACATTAGACCAAATGAACTTAAGTGATATTTATAGAGCATTCCATATGAAAGCAACAGGATACACTTTTTTCTCAACTGCATATGGGACATCCTCCAGGATAGATCACATGCTGGGCCATAAAGCGAGCCTTGATAAATTTAAGAAAATTGAAATTATATCAAGCATCTTTTCTGACCACAACGCTATGAGATTAGAAATCAATTACAAGAAGAAAGCTGTAAAGAACAGAAACATATGGAGGCTAAACAATATGCTACTAAACAAACAACCAAAGGATCAATGAAGAAATCAAAAAATATCTAGAGACAAATGACAACAAAAACACGATAATCCAAAACCTATGGGATGCACCATAACAGGGAAGTTTATAGCAATACAGTCTTACCTCAGGAAACAAGAAAAATCCCCAATAAACAGCCTAAACTTAAACGTAAACCAACTAGAGAAAGAAGAACAAAGAAAATCCAAAGTTAGCAGAAGGAAAGAAATCATAAACATCAGAGTAGAAATAAGTGAAATAGAGACAAAGAAAACAATGGAAAAGATCAATGAAACTAAAAGTTGGTTCTTTGAAAAGATAAACAAAAATGACAAACCTTTAGCCAGACTCATCAAGGAAAAAAAGGGAGAGGGCTCAAATCAATAAAATTAGAAATGAAAAAGGAGAAGTTACAACGGACACCACAGAAATACAAAGGATCATAAGAGACTACTACAAGCAACTATATGCCAATAAAATAGACAACCTAGAAGAAATAAACAAATTCTGAGAAAGGTACAAACTTCCAAGACTGAAACAGGAAGAAATAGAAAATATGAACAGACCAATTACAAGTACTGAAATTGAAACTGGGATTAAAAAAAATCCCAACAAACAAAAGTCCGGGACCAGATGACTTCACAGGCAAGTTCTATCAAACATTTAGAGAAGAGTTAACACCTATCCTTCACAAACTCTTCCAAAAAATTGCAGAGGAAGGAATATTCCCTAAGTAATTCTATGAGGCCACCATAACCCTGATACCAAAACCAGACAAAGATAACACAAAAAAAGAAAATTACAGGCCAATATCACTGATGAACACAGACACAAAATCCTCAACAAAATACTAGCAAACAGAATCCAACAATACATTAAAAGGATCATACACCATGATCAAGTCGGATTTATCCCAGGGATGCAAGGATTCTTCAGTATCCACAAATCAATCAGTGTGATATACCAGAGTAACAAACTGAAGAATAAAAGTGATATGATCATCTCAATAGATGCAGAAAAAGCTTTTGAGAAAACCCAATATCCATTTATGATAAAAACTCTCCAGAAAGTCTGCATAGAGGGAACCTACCTCAACATAATAAAGGCCATATATGACAAACCCACAGCTAAAATTATACCCAATGGTGAAAAGCTGAAAGCATTTCCTCTAAGATCAGGAATGAGACAAGGATGTCCACTCTTGCCACTTTTATTCAATATAGTTTTGGAAGTCCTAGCCACGGCAATCAGAGAAGAAAAAGAAATAAAAGGCATACAAATGGGAAAAGAAGAAGTAAAAATGTCACTCTTTGCAGATGACATACTATACATAGAAAATCCTAAAGATGCCACCAGAAAACAACTAGAGCTTATCAATGAATCTGGTAAAGTTGCAGGACACAAAATTAATACACAGAAATCTCTGGCATTCCTATACACTAACAATGAAAGATAAGAAAGAGAAATTAAGGAAACAATCCATTTACGATCACATCAAAAAAAAAAAAAATACCTAGGAATAAACCTACCTAAGGAGGCCAAAGACTTGTACTCTGAAAGTCAGGCTCCTTGACTTCAGACTATATTACAAAGCTATAGTCATCAAAACAGTATGGTACTGGCACAAAAACAGAAATACAGATCAATGGACCAGGAAAGAAAGCCCAGAAATAAACCTACGCACCTATGGTCAATTAATCTACAACAAAGGAGGCAAGACTATACAATGGAGAAAAGACAGTTTCTTCAGTAAGTGGTGCTGGGAAAACTGGACAGCTACATTTAAAGAATGAAATTAGAACACTCCGTAACACCAGACACAAAAAATAAATACATACTGGATTAAAGACCTATCAATAAATCTAAGGCTGGATACTATAAAACTCGTAGAGAAAAACATAGGCAGAACAGTTTTTGACATAAATTGCAGCATTATCTTTTTCAATCCACCTCCTAGAGTAATGAAAATAAAAACAAAAATAAACAAATGGACTTAATTAAACTGAAAAGCTTTTGCACAGCAAAGGAAACCATAAACAAAACGAAGACAACCCTCAGAATGGGAGAAAATATTTGCAAACAGAGCCACCAACATGGGATTAATCTCCAAAATATACAAACAGCTCATGCAGCTCAATATCAAAGAAACAAACCAATTGAAAAATGGGCAGAAGTCCTAAATAGACATTTCTCCAAAGAAGACAGAGCAGGCCAAAGATGGCCAAGAGGCACACGGCAAGATGCTCAACATCACTAATTATTAGAGCAATGCAAATCAAAACTACAATGAGATATCGCCTCACACCAGTCAGAACGGCCATCATCAAAAAGTCTACAAACAATAAATGTTGGAGAAGGTGTGGAGAAAAGGGAACCTTCCTACACTGTTGGTGGGAACATAAATTGGTACAACCACTATGGAGAACAGTATGCAGGTCCTTACAAAACTAAACATAGAACTACCGTATGACCCAGCAATCCCACTCCTGGGCATATATCTAGAGAAAACCATACTTCGAAAAGATACATTCACCTGAATGTTCACTGCAGCACTATTTAAAATAGCCAAGACATGGAAGCAACCAAAATGTCCATTGACAGAGGAATGGATAAAGATGTGGTACATATACACAATGGAGTATTACTCAGCCATAAAAAAGAATGAAATAATGCCATCTGCAGCAACATGGATGGATCTAGAGATTATCATACTAAGTGAAGTCAGACAGAGAAAGACAAATATCATATCACTTATATGTGGAATCAAAAAAATGATACAAGTGAATTTATTTACAAAGCAAAAACAGACTCACAGACTTAGAAAACAAACTTATGCTTACCAAAGGGGAAAGATGGGGATGGGGAGGGATAAATTAGGAGCTTGGGATTAACATATACACATTACTATAAATAAAATAATCAACAAGGACGTACTGTATAGCACAGGGAACTCTACTCAATACTCAGCAATATCCTCTATGGGAAAACAATCTGAAAAAGAATAGATATAACTAAATCACATGGCTGTACACCTGAAACTGACACAACATTGTAAATCAAATATACTCCAATATAAAATAAAATTAAAAAAACATGATTCAGGGCTTCCCTGGTGGCGCAGTGGTTGAGAGTCCGCCTGCCGATGCTAGGGGACACAGGTTCATGCCCTGGTCCGGGAAAATCCCACATGCCGCGGAGCAGCTAGGCCCGTGAGCCATGGCCGCTGAGCCTGCGCGTCCGGAGCCTGTGCTCCGCAACGGGAGAGGCCACAACAGTGAGAGGCCCGCGTACCGCAAAAAAAAACCAACCAAACAAACAAAAAAAACCATGATTCAATGAGACACTAGAGTTCATTCTTTCAAGGAGCTTACATTACAATCTAGTAGACACATATGTATGCATATGTATGTACATAAGTGTTTGTGTGTTTATTTATAAATATATATGTCAATTTTTAAAGCTCTTACTCCTATATACCCTTTCAGATAGTGATCTATTTCATTGTTTCCCTTCATAACCAAACTTCTCTGAACTGCCAAAATATGCTATCTCCATTTCTGCACCATCTATTCACTTTTAAACCCAGTTAGATCTAGTTTCTGCCTCTACCAGCTCAGACAAGTCCTCTTGTCATGTTGCCAATAAACTACATGGTAGCAAATCCAATGGAGACTCCCCCGGACTTTTCCTCTCAACAGCATTTAACACAGTTGACCCTTTGCTGCTTCTTAAAACATGCTCTTAGTTTTTCTCCTTTTTCACTACTCCTTCATATTCTCCAGACCTTTGTGCCTAACCAGAAGTTAGTGTTTCTCAGGGATCTACACTAGTGCTGTCCAACAGAACTTTCTGCAATGATGAAAATGTTTTTATATGTGCTGTTTAGTATGGTTGCTACCAACTACATGTGACCGTTGAGCACTTGGAATGTGGCTACAGTTGATGAAGAAATACACTAAGTTTGATGTAATTTTAATTAATTTAAATTTGAAGAGCCATTTGACCCTAATGGCTACTACACTGGACAACACAGCTCTAAAGAATGCCTGCTTGTCTTTCCTCTCCTTAAAACCGATCTATCATCTGTTTGCTTATAATTTCCAAATTTATATCTCAAAATCTAAAGTGTATTTAAACCTCCACTTGGATATCACACAGACATCTAAAATTTAAAATATCTGAAACAGAACTCTTGATTTTCCTTCTCAGACTTACGCTCCAACCCAGTATTCTCCCATTTTAGTAAACGGCATCAGCATCTATCCAGATACTCTATCTAGAAATTTTATACTTCAACAACTAATAAAGGTTAACTAATCTTTTTTCAATTCTTTAAAAATCTAAGCTCCTTTCTCCCTGAAGGCCGATTCTCCTGTCTTATAATGCTTTACCTCCAGTTATTTAAAAGCTACTTCTCATTCTTCAGGTCTCTTATCTAAACTAAGTTTGTCCCCATAGTACTGATACTCTCCATAAGCTCTTTATTTATTTTCTTCACGGCACTTCCATAATTTGTATTTGTCTATTTTTATCTTTAATCTGTTTTTCCAACTTGATCATAAGATATGAATGCAGGGATCATGTCCATCTTGTTACCAATATTTTCACAGTGTTAAAATAAATATTTATTGAATACGTGACTACTTAAGTAAAGGAATCCATCCATTCCTCAAATTCAGAAATAGAACATTATTTTTATGGTTCTAAAATACCACTTTATTAATTGACATAGGAAATTTTAATTATTAATCATTTGATTCCCAAACGTTCATAATAAATTATCCAAATTTTTTCTTGTACTACTCATGTGGTAACCTATTAGAAGGTAATGCTCACTTCTGTAGATCCAATAAAGAAGTTAATAAGTATACTTTAAAACACACATATGACACTACAATGTTTTTCTATCACATTATATGGGTAAATCCTGCCAACCGCAACCCCAAGTAACATGCTCTTTCAGGCAGACAATAACAATGAGTAAGAATTTATCTCTCCAAATGATTTTTAATGATTTTATCATGCTGAAAACAAAGAATGCACAATATGCAAAAAAAGATAGCCCTCAATTCCCCTCCCCAGCAACAACCGTTATTAACAGTTTTTCTGTGTACTCTTCCAGAATATTCTACACACATAGCCTTGTTATCTGCCCTTTCCAGGTCTGGAATCAACCATTTTTTCTAGGATCCCTAGAGGTTTTTCATGGAAAATGACACTTTAAGAGCATAATCTGGGCACTAAGGATGTTCATTCCTATTGGATTGATTTTTGTTTCTAGGATTTTTCATTTGACAGAGCTAGAAAATAATTGTTTTATTCTTAAAGAGAAAAGTTATTATGAGTTCTACTAATACTTCTAATTCAAGTTCAGTACTACAGGGTTTTAATTTAACCCTTCCATCTTATATTCATATTTCCTTTCTCCCATGCCTGGTTCTCAAGGGGACCAGGATGATAAAATTAGAATACTGCTTATTTACTCATTTTTTAAAAATCCCACAATCCACACATAACAGTCTGAGAATAACAATACTAACACTACTATCAACTATATGATTTCTGTAAATAATTGTTAAAGTTTCTTTTTTCAGTTCTTTTTTCTGTAGGGTATATGTCACTTAGGGAGGTGCATTCTAACAGCTGTGTTTTTAAATCACTTGGAATACTTCCTCTCTGTGTGATTATGCCACCAATTGGATACATTTTGAGGTTCAAATTGATTTACTTTATTTTAAATTTTAGGGCTCTTTTTGTTTTTGTTTTTACTGTAGTAAAAGGTATCTTTCTTATGATTTCTTGGCTTTGTGTCATCCCTGAGTATCTTCTTCATTCCAAGAGTATATATTTAAAAATATTCATTCATGCTTTTTTCCTTGTACTTTTATGATTTTATTCTCTACACGTTTAAAACTTTGATCTGTATGGAATTACGGTAGAGGAGGAATCCATTTTATTTATTTTTTTGTCCAAATGGCTATCTAGTTTATTTTGAATAATCCATATTTTTCCTCATAGATTAGAGATATCACCATTTATTAGGAGTCCAGACTCACAGCAAGAGTTTCTAGTGGCAGGACAGTTAGTGACAATGGCTGAGAGTATCTATTGGCAATGGCACTAGTAGTAGTACCTAAAGTAGACTATTGCTGTGGCAGAATCTTAGCTGTGTTGCATCCTTTGTTTTCTGCCCAACCTAGATCCTCTGGATTTAACACTGATTAAGAGCCACTTGAATTTTGTCTAATATATTGTGGGGGTTTTTTGTTTTGTTTATTTTTTTTTTTGCGGTACGCGGGGCTCTCACTGCTGTGGCCTCTCCCATTGCGGAGCACAGGCTGCGGACACGCAGGCCCAGCGGCCATGGCTCACGGGCCTAGCTGCTCCGCGGCATCTTGCCGGACTGGGGCACGAACCCGCGTCTCCTGCATCGGCAGGCAGACTCTCAACCACTGCGCCACCAGGGAAGCCCTGTGTGTTTTGTTTTTTAATCGAAGTAGTTTTGGCTGTATGCAGCCAAGAAGCCTAACTTACGCAATATGATTTTTCTCCCATAGGTCAATGGTGAATATTCCCAAAACTCTAGCCTATGGGTCTCTGCTCTACATTCTGTAGCTGAAACTCATGTCCGTAATTATAATTACCAGAATTTTCACTACTATCTTTAGTAATTGACTCTTAACATGTATCACTAACCATAAGCTCATATCACCTCATTTTATATATATATATATATATATATATATATATATTCATTTCAGAGGGTAAATATACCTACAGTTGGTTATCTTAACATTTGAAACTACCTTTTAAATATTATTTTTCTAGAAATATTCTGAAGCTTTAAAAGATAGCATGGGGGGCTTCCCTGGTGGTGCAGTGGTTGAGAATCTGCCTGCCAATGCAGGGGACACGGGTTCGAGCCCTGGTCTGGGAAGATCCCACATGCCGCGGAGCAACTGGGCCCGTGAGCCACAACTGCTAAGCCTGCGCGTCTGGAGCCTGTGCTCCGCAACAACAGAGGCCGCGATAGTGAGAGGCCTGCGCACCGCGATGAAGAGTGGCCCCCGCTTGCCACAACTAGAGAAAGCCCTCACACAGAAACGAAGACCCAACACAGCCAAAAATAAATAAATTAAAAAAGAAAAAAAATGATAGCATGGGGTGTTGAAGGCAAAGCAAGCATTATGATACGGTTAGAAAAAGAAGAAATGGCAGGAAATAAGGCTGGTTTAGGAGACAAGGGTAAAATCACAGAGTATTTTTAATGTTACAGAGTTAATATTTAAAAATATAGACAATAAGCAACTAGTGAATAATTTTGAGTAGTAAACGAAATGATTAGATTTCTGTTAGAAAAATCCCTCTGGCAGCACGGAAGGAAGTGCACAAGATACGAGATTACTTTTTTTTTCCTTCTTTTTCTTTTCTTAACAAAGCCCTTTTATCCAAATAGATTTAGGGCCTTACTACACATTCTAAATAGTCTTCTACAAATTATTAACCAAAAGCTATAATTTAGAACCATATACACAAGTATGGATTCCAATTAATTTATAAAATTATTTGAGTTGACAGATAATATGAATTACAAGATTGTTTACCAAGTGTCATCTTGAAAATGATAGACAACAAATATGGTCTCTAATCAAATAAAATCATTAATGGAATTATCATTTATCATTAATTTTTTACTATGATGCACAACTTGATAAGCAGATAAAATCTGCATTTAGAAAATTATTACACTATTTGGAGTACATACAGGTTATGTATCAAATAATCTTAAGTGTTACGTTGAGATGACTAATTAATTATATGAGAGCCCATAAACTACAGGGTCCATAGCTACTTAGGGATACACTCACAGTTTGGGTTTACTATTATGGAAACAATAATATAAGACCTTTCTTTGAAAAAGGAAAATATGAAATCAGAAATACAAGTTTCACTTTAAGAAAGGGATCAGCTTTTATTTAAAGACAAACTATAAGCAAAATCAGTTGACCTTAAAAAGTACTTTGGTTTATTCAGATGCTGTGCTGTAAGGTGGATAAATTTATATTTAATAAGCTAAATAAAAAACCTATTTGTGATATTCTTAAGGTACATTTACGCTATGCCCTATTCTTTAAGTAAACTGTCTCTACTGTGTTAGCCTATGGTTCCCAGAGAAAACGACTCTTTTGCTGTACTGTTTTACTAAAGAAGCCCATCTTTATCTGTTTGAAATGTTAACTACTATGTTAATGAATTATGTCATACTTCCCAAAATTTTGACAAATTGTAAAACATGACTCACACAGGAGACAAACTACACTACAGTTAGTCACTTAAAATGTAAGAACTTACCATGAACTAACAGGTGCTTTTATCCTTTTCTTTCCACTTTGAATTTAGTTCTCCAAAAACTACTAAAAAATAAATAAAACAGAAATCCAGAGCAGCTTATAGTTACTTACTAGTAGCTTTTACAATTTTCTATCCCCTTATGCAGTATACAAGTTTGACTCAGATAAATGTGTTTCTGAATGTTTCTAAACCTAAACATAATGTGGAGTTACATTCAACAGGCTTGGTTGGTCCACTGGATTTTCAGAATTAGGCAATTTTTATGCAGAATTTTCATGTATCTACTGTAAAAACAGAGACTCAGATTAAGAATGGATTACACTGTTGACAGTAAGTACGCAGAGACCCAGAGATTAGACAGATCTTTGAAGTGGAGATGGCAATCATTGGGAGATTCTAAGCAGCAGGAAGGGAGAGGTAATCCAGACTATCAGAGAAATTTGGCAGTCTACAAATGGTCAAAGTCCCATTCAATAAGCAAAGCATGACACAGAATAAGAGGAAGTAATCTAATAGTAGGCAACAGGAAGAGTACAGGTGATGAGGCTGTTGCACCAGGGAGGTTTAACAGAAAGTTGCCAAATTCGACCTTTAAGGAATCATGAAATCTTGGTATTCAAAACAGCACTTTAGGCTGGAACTAGGATAATGTGCAAGAAAACAAAGCATAGATTCATTTATAGATGAAAACACAGGGATTCAACTGCTAGAGACAGACATAAGAAGGGCTCGAGAGAGGTCAAAGCAAGAGCTTAACGACTGCAACCAACGTACCAAGACAAAGTAATGTGAAGAACGAGTGGATACTAAGTTCATAAAATCCTGACCATGAGCTCCTCACCGTATCTGTTCTTAAACATAGAACTGTTACCAGTAACTGGGGAAGGGCTAAACTTAAATGTGGTATTAAGGAACTCAAGTTGTGAAATCCAGAAGAATTATCAGGCTAAAGCCTATAGTTTAATACTAATAATTCAAATCCCATTGTTGTAGCTGTCACTCCAGAAATCAAGCCTTAAACATGACTGCTTCCTCTGCCTGAAAAAAATTAGCTGAAGCAGAATCAAGGACACAGGCTGCCCATGGAACTCTGCAATTCTCCAGCATACTGGCAACTAGAATGTCAGGTCATTCTTCTGGCAGGGGATATGATGATAAATACATGATAAGAACATTCATAAATATGCTCTCTCTGGTGAGATGACAAAATAGGTGACTATATTAAGGACTTTAAAAAATAAAATGAAAACAATATTAATAATGTGAGCAACTGAGATATCTTACGTTTGGTGAGAAGAGAGCAATGTCATAATTACAAAAAATCAGGGAAAATTACTCTGTGGAAAATAGATGGATCAACTACTTCCCTTTTGGTCCCACGGCCAACACTTGCATAATCTCACATTCATGAGAAACATCCATCTAGCATGTCACATGGACAAAATAGAGCTGCTGCACCAAGATAACATGAGTAAAATGTCCACAAGGAACTGGGACATCTCATAGTCTAACTTTAAGTACAATGACTATATTCTTTTAACAACTTTATGAGACTCCTTTCTACTGATCCTGAGTGCCTGGCACTAATAAATATTTGTTGAGTGACTAATAAATGCATGAGGACTTCCCTGGTGGCACAGTGGTTAAGAATCCGCCTACCAATGAAGGGGACATGGGTTCGAGCCCTGGTTCAGGAAGATCTCACATGCTGCAGAGCAACTAAGCCCATGTACCACAACTACTAAGCCTGTGCTCTAGAGCCTGCAAACCACAACTACTGAGCCCGTGCTCCGCAACAAACAGAAGCCACTGCAATGAGAAGCCCGTGCACCTCAATGAAGAGGAGCCCCTGCTCGCCACAACTAGAGAAAGCCCACACGCAGCAATGAAGACCCAACGCAGCCATAAATAAATAAATAAATAAAAATAAATGCATGAATGAGGAATATGAAAACATGAATATACGACTAAAGCATACTGGAGATGGCACTCCCTACCAAGGCTGGCAGTACTTAATATGTTAAGAAAAAGATTTCAGATTAAAAACCAATAAAAAGTCACACAGAAGATATTTACTCAAAAGGGAAAGAAATCTACATTAAGTGAGAAGCTGGGCCTCCAGTTCCCCCAGATGACATGGGAACGGAACCAAATTAAATTTGTACTAACCCAGGGACTTTAAAATTAATGAAACTCTTCATCCTTCTCCTTCTTTTTTAAATAAATGAATTCTCATTTGACTGACAGGGGAAATATAAAGCCTCATAAAAAAGGGATCTGTTAAAAGTCATCATACCTAGACTCACTATATAATAAAATATAACTTTTAACATTATAACTACTTAGACTATTTAGAATGGTTATGAACTGGCCTGTCAAAAAATACCATGTACCCTGATAGTTACATACAATTTAAATAGCAGCAGTTAGTTATGAATTTTCATATTTCAGGTTTAACTTAAGGTCTGGTCTCCCAGCAAGTTAGAATTTTTAAAATTTAATATTTGGATATACTGAAAGCATATTTTGTGACTTGTTTTACCTTCTTTTGATAGGTCTTTTTATAAAGTAGATCAGAAACTTGGTTTATTTGCATAAACCCTATCAACATTCTATAAACACTACACATTCTATAGCTATATAAAGACTTCTCATGGAATTTGACCTTGATGTAGATTTCTATAACAATGAAACCGTTTAGCCCTCTTTTGCTCCCTTTCCAGTCACGGGAAAGGAATTCTTCTCCATGCAGCCAACTGATCAATTTATCATAATCTATGGTCCCTTAAGTAATCACTAGTCTGTCAAAGTTGAGATGCGTACTGCAGTTTATGTTAGTGACTTCTAATCTGTGAACTACAATATGTACATAGTGGTGTAAATTGCAAAATAAAATCATATTAATAAAACAGTTTGAAAAAAATGTCTGAAGTATACCTATTATTGATTTTATTTTGTGGGATGATATATTGGTTAAGAGCATAGGAATTAGATGAAACCGATACAAATCCTGACTCTGCTATTTACTAGCTACACAACATTAGAAAGGTTGCTTAACTTTAGTAGTCCTTGATTTTCACATCTAAAAAATGGAAGTTTGAATTAGATAATTTTTAAGGTATTCTCTAAGCTCTAAAATTCTGTTTCATTAATTCTAGTTATAAATTTAATACTACTTAAGCATTCAATGCACCAAAATGGTATAAAAGTGAAGTAATATCATTCAGAACAGGGAAACATACATACATACACATACACACACACACACACACACACACACACACACAAACACCCCTAAATTAGCTAAGTCATTTAGCAATAACTTAGTTTTAATTATCTGAACAATTGTTTAAATTCTTCTCTTAACCATTCATTTGAAGATAATGTTACTCTCATTCTTTAAATCCTTCCTTGGATAACCTTGTGATATAGTTATTAATATGGGATAACTATCTCAATTGGCCCTTCAGGATCTGGTATATTGTCCTCTCTGGCCTAAGCTCTGCTAACTCCCATTCTCACCCTCAATAGTCACTATTAAGCCTCTGTTGGAGTGATTTCTCATACCTGGCCTAGTACTGCCTATCTTATTTCTCTCTCTCCCTATCAACATCTCCACGAATTTTTTGCCTTCCTAATCTCTACTCATCCTTCAAGTTACTTTACTCTCCTGACCCTCACCCAACAAGTCACCTAGGAGACCTTCCTACCTATTTCTCTGTTAGATGAATAAAGAATGATAAACCTTTAATCTTCAAATAAGATTTCACATACATTTTTAAGTAAAAACCAAAGGCCCAGATTTATCTCCAATATTTTCAATTTATAATTTTCATAAATTATTAAGTTTTTCAGTTTAATTTCAACTTTCATTATTCAAAGGCTAAAACTGGAATGGGAAAGGCTTTATGACATTCTGATTCCTCAAAATCATTTTATCATAGCCAGATTAGTTCAAGGGAGATCTGGCATGTACAAAAATGAGAAGGCAAGTATCATACAGATCCAATTCCAACTCTTCTTCCTATGCTCACTCTTCCTTAGTGTTTCATCCCACAAGAGGGCACAAATGCAAATCAAGCCTCAGGTACAACCCTGAGTACTTAGCAACAAAAACACACAAATGCAACTGTATTTGACCTTATAAGATAAAATAAAAAGTAATGAATACAAGTAAGAGGAGCACAAAATAATTTTGGCAATAGAATAAATGATAATTAAAATAGGGGTAACTGTGTTTTAAGACTGAATTTAAAGGAAAGCAGCCTCTTGGATTATGGAGGGGATCCAACATGTACAATCCCACAGAAGTAGGAAGTAAAGCCTTAAGCAAAAGACAATAAATCTGGTAGCACAGCCAGAATAGAAGATGACATTGGTAAATTGTGGGACAAGAGTGAAAGTAGGGAATGCTGGCCTGGCAGTGTGGTACAATGACTTGTACATGGTAAAGCAGCTCACTTCGAACTTGGCAAAATTTTGGAAGAAAACACATGGAATGTAGGGGGAAAAACAGTACAGGTGACTAGTCAGCTAGGTGAGCTTGGTGAAAAATGGGGTGACATGTGCCCAAACCAAATAACCCTAAAAGAGGGAAGGTTGAAATAGCCTTCATGAAACTCTGCAAGTGTTTTGCAGTTCAATTAAAGTTTGTTAATGGGGAAGACAGATACTGAAAACCTCTTGCCAAAAAAAAGATTACTTTTAGACCAAGAATAAGATGTGATTGGAAGAAAGACTAGTGATATTAGATCATCAAGGAGGCTTTCAAAGTTATTCAGTTATAAAGTTATGAAAGATAAAATCAGATTAGGCCAATGAAGAGAAATAACGCAAGGGATATTATCTTAAGATTTTATATTAAAAATGTCTCTAAATATCAATGCCTTGGTAGTTGGGGAGGATAATGAGAACATCTGGAAAAGAGAACTATTAATGGGAGTAGTGGATAGCAAGATGTTTCTAAATTTGTTGTGGTGTTTTAGTTCCTTGATGAGCACCTAAACTTTGATTTCAAACACATAACTAATGTTTTTTTTTTTTTTAAACCCAGGGAATTCATCATACAGCATCATGTTAAAAAAACACATTTAAAGTTCCAGTTCAAGATGGTGATATAGGAGGATCCTAGGCTCACCTCCACCCATAAACAGACCAAACTTGCAGGTAATACAGAACAACTTCCTCTGGAAAAAACCTAAAAGCTGTCTGAGTGACTCCTGTGCATTGGATGAATGAAGGAAGTCTCTCATCAAAGTTGGTAGGAGAGTCTGGGACACAATTTTGCCATGAAATCCATCCCTGTTGCAGTGACCAACAATCAGGAGGGAACTTAGAACCCAGAGCTTCTCCCTGAGCAGTAAAGGGTTTGAACCCTAACTGAGCACCCCAACTTATAAATCCTGCACCTGAGAGATGAGCCCCAAAGCATCTAGCTTTGAAAACCAACAGGGCTTGCATCCAAAAGACTGTAATGACTTGAGAAATGGCTCTTAAAGGGCTCAAGTGTTCAGACTCATCCACCCCAGGGCTCAGAGCAAGTGGCAGCCACTAGAGAAGCACCCAGACTTCACGTGAATGACACCAATTTGCTAGTCATAAAGCTCTGGCCTGAGCTATAGATGCAGGCATCTAATTTACCACACGTCTAGGGGCCTGCCGGCTGGGGGTCACCATCTTCACACTCTACCTCAGCTTTGCTCTCTGGGCGCCATCTTTTTTTTCTTAAGCTATGCTTTTTTTCTTTTTTTTTTCCTGTTGGCACCATCTATATGCTCTCCTTTTGTCTCATTCCAGGCAGCAAGTGTTATCTTTGTGCTCTGTCTAGCCAGCAGGTACCCTCTTTCCTGGTGGGTGCCATCTATATACCCTCCCTCTGCCTCATTCCAGTCAGTGGGTGCCATCTTCACACCCTCCCTCTGTGGTGCTCCAGACCATGAGTATCTCCCTGAGGTGAGCTTTTACACAATTCTGGTGCCCCAGTTTTTGCAGCTGCCACCCAGTGGATGCTCCTTGATGATCTGGCTCTGGTGGCCAAGGGGCTTTGTGTTCTTGGGTCCTATGGGATTGTTCCAATAAGAGAAACAGTTCTTGGCAGGCCACTACTCCCAGGGTACTGCGCAGACAGTTGACTGAAACACACTCCAGTCTTTCTGTGAAAGATGCTTATTTGTCCTAGGGCTTTGACCTAAGGGGCAGGCTTCAGGACTGGCACACAACAGGGACCTATGGAGGTGTTCACAGGGAACAAAAGCCAATGGATGCCATCTTTGCAGTCTCCCTCTACCTTCGTACACATCACCAATATGTCCTAGAAAGGAGGTTATACACTCATCTGGAGCCCCAACTTTTGTGACTGCCACTGAGGTCACACGTCCAGATCACCTGGTTCTGGGGGCCAGTGGGGTTTACACTAGTGGTCCCACAGGACTGTATATATTTGCATACTCTAAAAGCTGCTTTTTGAGGGTCTGGCTTCCAAATCAGCCTGAATCTAGGTGCTGACTGAAATCCTCCCCTTTGGGACACTGACAGGTCTTGGCACACCCTCAACTACTGGGAGCCGTTAAAAATAAATTAGTCTACTTGAACAATCACAAAGATTTGAGAAACAACCAAGAGCTAGGGCATGGTTGGATGACAGCGTTCATCTCCCGCATGAGACCACTCCCACGAGACTGGAAGAGGCAGCTGTTTAATCTAATGCTTAAAAGCCAACACAGACAGTCAAGCAAATTGAAGAAACACAGGGATATGCTCGAAATAAAGTAACTAGATAAAACGTTAAAAAACCTTAATGAAACAAAGATAAGTAATTTATCTGATAAAGAGTTCAAAGTAATAATCATCAAAATGCGAAATAAACGTGGAAAAAGAATAGATAAATGTAGTGAGAACTTCAACAAAGAGAGATAATGTAAGATAGTACCAAATAGAAGTCATAGAGGTGAAGCATACAATGGCTGAACTGAAAAATACACTAGAGGGATTCAAAAGCAGACCAGATGAAACAAAGAAAGGATCAGTGAACTCAAGGACAGGACAGTGGAACTCACCCAATCAGGGCAGAAAAAAAAGAATGAAAAAAAAGTGAAGCTAGCTTAAAAACCCATCTATATGCTGCCTACTAGAGACTCACTTCAGATGTAAGGACACACACAGACTGAAAGTTAAGGAATGGAAAAAAGATGTTCCATGCAAATGGAAACAAAAAAAGCTGAAGTAGTTACAGTTATGTCAGACAAAATAAACTTTAAAACAAAGACTATATTAAGAGACAAAGAAGAGTGTTACAAAATGATAGAAGGGTCAACTCAACAAAAAGATATAACATTTGTAAATATTTATGCACCCAACATAGGAACATCTAGATATATAAAGCAAATATTAACAGACCTAAAGGGAGAAATAGATTGCAATACAATAATTGTAGGGGACTTTAATACCCCACTTATATCAATGAATAGATCATCCAAACAGAAAAGTAAAAAGGAAGCATCAGCCTTAAATGACACCTTCTACCAGATAGATGTAACAGATATACACAGAACATTCCAACCAAACCAAAAGCAACAGAATACACATTCTTCTCAAGTGTACATGTAACATTCTCTAGGACAGAATATATGTTAGCCCATAAAACAAATCTTCATAAATTTAAAAAGACTGAAATCATAATCAAGCGTCTCCTACCACAATGGTATGAAATGAGAAAACAATTAGAAGAAGAAAAATGAAAAATTCAAATATGTGGAGATAAAACAACATGCTACTGAATAGCTAATGGGTCAAAGAAGAAATCAAAAGAGAAAGTAGGGCTTCCCTGGTGGCGCAGTGGTTGAGAATCCACCTTCCAATGCAGAGGACATGGGTTCAAGCCCTGGTCCAGGAAGATCCCACATGCTGCGGAGCAAGTAAGCCCATGCACCACTCCTACTGAGCCTGTGCTCTAGAGCCCATGAGTCACAACTACTGAGCCCGCGTGCTGCAACTACTGAAGCCTGCATGCCACGACTACTGAAGCCCGTGTGCCTACAGCCCATGCTCCACAACAAGAGAAGCCACCACAATGAGAAGCCTGTGCACCACAATGAAGAGTAGCCCCTGCTCGCCGCAATTAGTGAAAGTCCCTGCTCAGCAATAAAGACCCAACATAGTCAAAAATAAATAAATAAAATAAATAAATTTATTAAAAAAAAGAGGAAGTCAAAAGTACCTTGAGAGTAATGAATATGGAAATACAGGATGCCAAAACTTACAGATTCAGCAAAAGCAATTCTAAGATGGAAGTTCATAGCAATAACTACCTATATCAATAAACAAGAAACATTTCAAATAAACATCCTAACTTCACATCTCAAGGAACTAGAAAAGGAACAATAAATGAAGTCAAAAGTTATGATGAAAGGAAATAAAGATCAGAGCAGAAATGAAGTAGAGACTAAAAAGACAGAAAAGATTAATGAAACTAAGCTGGTTATTTGAAAAGATAAACAGAACTGACAAAACTTTAGCTAGACTCACCAAGAAAAAAAGAGAACACAAATAAATAAAATCGAAATGAAAGAGGTGACATTACAGTGGATCCCACAAAAATACAAAGGATAGTAAGTGACTACTGTAAACAATTATATGCCAATAAATTTGAAAACTTAGAAAAAATGGGTAAATTCCTAGGAACATACAATCTACCAAGACTGAATCATGAGAGATAGGAAATCTGAACAGACTGATTACTAGTAAGGAGATTGAATAAGTAGTAAAAAAACCTCTCAGCAAACGAAAGTCCAGGACCAGATGGGTTCACTGGTGGATTCTACCAAACATTCAAAGAATTAATAACAGTCCTTCTCAAATTTCTCCAAAGAATAGGAGAGAACACTTCCAAACTCATTTTACAAAGCCAGCATTACCCTGATACCAAAACCAGACAAGGATGCCACAAGAAAAGATAATTACAGGCCACAAGAAAAGATAATTACAGACCAGTATCACTGATGAACATAGATACAAAAATCATCAGCAAAATAATTTTAAACCAAATTCAACAATACATTAAAAGAATCATGTACCATTCAAGGATGTATCAACATTCACAAATCAATATAACATACCACATTAACAAAATTAAGGATAAAAATCGTATGATCATATTAATAGATGTACCAAAAGTGTTTGACAAAATTCAACATCCATTTATGACAAAAACTCTCCACAAAGTGCATATAGAGGAAATGCACCTCAAAAATAATAAAGCCATATATAATAAGTCCACAGCTAGCATCATACTCAATGGTGAAATCCTGAAAGCTTTACCTCTAAGGTTAGGAATAAGACAAGGATGCCCACTCTTGCCACTTTTATTCAACATAGTATTGGAAATCCTTGCCTGAGAAATTAGGCAAGAAAAAGAAATAAAAGGCATCTAAATTGTAATGGAACAAGGAAAGCTATCACTATTTG
This sequence comes from Stenella coeruleoalba, assembly GCF_951394435.1. NCBI lineage: Eukaryota > Metazoa > Chordata > Mammalia > Artiodactyla > Delphinidae > Stenella > Stenella coeruleoalba. The sequence continues at coordinate 72,687,016 of NC_137162.1, forward strand.
CAGATGACATGATATTATATATAGAAAACACCAAAAAACTGTTAGAATAAACGAATTCACTAAAGTTGCAGGATGCGAAGTCAATATACAGAAACCTGTTGCATTTCTATACATTAATAACACACTATCAGAAAGAGGAATTAAGAAAACAATCCCCTTTACAACTGCATCAAAAAGAATAAAATGCCTAGAAATAAATCTAACCAAGGAAGTGAAAGATCTGTACACTGAAAGCTATAAAATGTTAATGAAAGAAATTTAAGACACCTTTTATTTCTTTCTCTGGTCTGATTGCCATGGCTAGGACTTCCAATACTATGTTGTATACAAGTGGAAATCCTCTTCTTCCAGATTTTAGCAGGAAGGCTTTCAGCTTTTCACCTTTTAGTATTATGTTGGCTGTGAGTTTGTCATAAATAACTTTTATTATGTTGAGATATGTTACTCCTATACCCACTTGGGTAAGAGTTTCTATCATGAATGGATGTTGAATTTTATCAAATGCTTTTTCTACATCTCTTGAGATGATCATGTGTTTTTTGTCTTTTGTTGATACGGTGTATCACATTGATTGATTTACATATGTTGAACCATCCATGTGACTCTGGGATGAATCCAACTTGATGTGATGTATGATCTTTGTTACATGTTGTTGGACTCAGTTTGCTAATATTTTGTTGAGAATTTTTGCATCCATATTCAAAGATATTGACCTGTAATTTTCTTTTTTGGAGGTGTCTTTGGTTTTGGTATCAGGGTAATGGTGGCTTCATAGAATGAATTTGGGAGTGTTCCCTCCTCTTCAATATTTTGGAAGAGTTTGGGAAGAATCGGTTTAAGTTCTTCTTTGTATGTTTGGTAGAATTCCCCAGTGAAGCCACAACCCCCCCCCCCCCCCAAGAATTGCTAAAGCAATCCTGAGGAAAAAGAACAAAGCTGGAGGCATAACTCTCCCACACATCAGACAATACTACAAAGCTACAGTAAACAAAACAGTGTGATATTGACACAAAAACAGACATATGGATCAGTGGAACAGAACAGAGAGCCCAGAAATAAACTCATACGCCTATGGTCAATTAATCTTCAACAAAGGAGGCAAGAATATGCGATGGAGAAAAGACAGTATCTTCAGCAAGTGGTGTTGGGAAAGCTGGAGAGCTGTACGTAAATCAATGAAGTTAGAGCACACTCTCACACCTTACACAAAAATAAACTCAAAAGGCTTAAAGACTTAAATATAATACATGACACCATAAAACTCCTAGAAGGGAACATAAGCAAATATTCTCTGACATAAATTGTACCAATATTTTCGTAGGTCAGTCTATCAAGGCCATAGAAATAAAAGCAAAAATAAACAAATGGGACTTAATCAAAGTAACAAGCTTTTGCACAGCAAAGGAAACCATAAACAAAACAAAAAGACAACCTATGGACTGGGAGAAAATACCTGCAAATAATGCAACTAACAAGGGCTTAATTTTCAAAATATACAAACAGCTCATACAACTCAGTAATAAAAAAACCAAACAACCAATCAAAAAATGGGCAGGGGCTTCCCTGGTGGCACAGTGGTTGAGAGTCCGCCTGCCGATGCAGGGGACACGGGTTCGTGCCCCGGTCCGGGAAGATCCCACATGCCGCGGAGCGGCTGGGCCCGTAAGCCATGGCCGCTGAGCCTGCGTGTCTGGAGCCTGTGCTCCGCAACGGGAGAGGCCACAACAGTGAGAGGCCCGTGTACTGCAAAAAAAAAAAAAAAAAATGGGCAGAAGACCTAAGTAGACATTTCTTCAAACAAGACGTACAGATGGCCAACAGGCACATAAAAAGATGCTCAACATCACTAATTATTAGAGAAATGCAAATCAAAACTACAACGAGGTATCACTCACACCAGTCAGAATGGCCATCATGAAAAAGTCCACACACAATAAATGCTGGAGACTGTGCAGAGAAAAAGGAACTCTTCTCACACTGTTGGTGGGAATGTAGTGGTGCAGCCACTAGGGAAAACAACATGGAGGTTCCTCAAAAAACTAAAAATACAGTTGCCATATGATCCAGTAATCACACTCCTGGGCATGTATCTGGACAAAACTCTAATCTGAAAAGATATATGCACCCCTACGTTCATAGCAGCACTACTTACAATAGCCGCGACATGGAAACCACCTAAATGTCCATCAAAAGGTAAGTGGATAAAGAAAATATGGTATATTTACACTATGGAATATTACTCAGACATAAAAAAAGAATGAAATAATGCCATTAGCAGCAACATGGATGGACCTAGAGATTATCACACTAAGTGAAGTAAGTCAGAAAAGGAAAGACAAATACTGTAAGGCCAACTGGCCCGAGGCAGGGGAACGCAATTAGACTAACAGGTTGCATCAGACCGAAACTTTCCGGACCACCCAGTTACAGAAACTGACCCGGAGACTTTCCGGACCACCCAGTTCCAGGAACTGACCTGGGGACTTTCCACCGGCCCAGCCTTCCCGCCTTTCGAGGGGCGGGACTAACGGTCCCAAGACTGACGCAACCGGCACCGGATATTGCCACGATACCCGAAGAGACCACCAAATAAAGAATAACCTGCACCCTCCCGGATTCACCATACCCCTTTCCCTTCTTCCCCTATAAATTCTGCCCAAACCCTCGCCCGGGCGTGACTTCTCTGGCCCCTTTCTCTCGGACCAGTGAACCTCGCCCGGGAGCGTTCCCAAATAAAGCTTGTTTAAAAGCTCTCCCCCGTTTCTTGGTGCCATTCCTTACATTTGGTGCCGAAACCCGGGAAGGGTACCAAGCCCCGCGGGTTACCGTGCGGGCCGCTCCTCCCCTCCCTCGGGAGACAACCAGGGGACCTCTACTCATCCACCCGATCCGGCAGAAAACGGGTTAAGTCCCCCTCCATTGTTCCCTCCGACCCTCAGAGTCCCTGCCCACCGGACTCCCTGTCCTTAATCGCGGCCGCGTCAGGGACTCCTCCATCCTCTCTCCGGGCCTCGGGCAACTGTGGAGACGTCCCAATCGCCTGATCGCCCTCCGACCTGCCGTGAATTGAAGACTGAGACCAGGGACGCCTCTCTCCCTCTCCATTCACTCAGGGACAGACTGGGGTCATGGGAACCTCACAATCGAAACCAGATCCTAAGACGCCCCTGGGGTGTCTCCTAGCCAATTTTACAGCCCTCGGGTTCTCCCAAGATCTCCGTCGCCGATGGCTTATTTTCTATTCCACTGTGGCCTGGCCACAATATCCTCTAGACAATCAATCCAAATGGCCTTCTGAAGGGACTTTCGATTTTAACATCCTCAGTGATCTAGATAATTACTGCCGCAGGACGGGCAAATGGTCTGAGGTCCCCTATGTCCAGGCCTTCTGGTATTTACGCTCCCGTCCTTCCCTCTGCGTCGATTGTTCCACTTCCCAGATCCTTCTTGCCAAACATACATCTCCTACATCCAAGCCCCTAATTTCCTTTGACGATGACCCCTCTCCACTAGCCGACCCACCCGAATCTCTCGCCTCTCCCCGCTCCAGAGCTCCTCTCCAACCTCCACCCTACCCTGAAGCGGTCCCTCCTCTTCCCGAACCCGCTCCGGCCCCTCCAACCGCTCCCCCGCCTCCCTCAATGGTTTCTCCTCCCACGCCCCTTGCTTCGCCAATTAGTGCCCATACACGCTCTCACGATTCCCAAGATCCAAATCTCCTCTGCCCTCTGAGGGAGGTAGCAGGAGCGGAAGGATTAGTTAGAGTTCATATTCCCTTTTCCCTCCAAGATCTCTCTCAAATAGAAAAGCGACTAGGCTCCTTTTCTGCTAACTCCTCCCGCTACATCAAAGAATTTCGCTACCTCTCTCAAGCTTACGATCTAACCTGGCACGATATCTTTGTGATCCTATCAGCTACTCTGACCCCTGAAGAGAGGGAAAGAATTCAAACTGCTGCCCGAAACCATGCAGATCAGATTCACCTTACCGACAACTCCATGCCTGTCGGAGCGACTGCCGTACCTGGCACCGATCCAGGCTGGACTTATCAGGATGGCCAAGATGGCCGTCGTAAACGCGACCTCATGATCCAATGCCTCCTGGCTGGCATGCAGGCTGCCGCTCATAAGGTAGTCCATTTTGAAAAACTAAAAGAGATAACCCAAGAACCTAACGAAAATCCAGCTATCTTTCTCAATCGCCTTACAGAGGCCTTAACTCTCTACACCCAGCTGGATCCCGACACCCTGGCAGGGGCAACGGTCCTAGCCACCCATTTTATTACCCAGTCAGCCCCGGACATCCAAAAGAAATTAAAACGGGCAGAAGACGGCCCTCAAACCCCTATTCGAGATCTGGTAAAGATGGCCTTTAAAGTCTATAATGGCCGTGAGGATTTGGCAGAATCCAGCCGACAGGCTCGGATGCATCAAAAGGTGGCCCTCCAAACCCAAGCTCTTGTAGCCGCCCTAAGGCCGGCCATCTCCCATGGATCACAGCATCCACGGGGTCCGCAAAAGGCAACCCCGCCAGGGGCCTGCTTCAAATGCGGAAAAGAAGGCCACTGGGCTCGCCAATGTCCCAATCCCCGACCTCCTTCTAAGCCCTGTCCCAGCTGCGGGCTAACGGGCCACTGGAAGAGTGACTGCCCTACGACTGGCCCTCCCTCAGCGTCTCCACGCGGGGGGCAGGCCGACCAAACGGCATTACCACTCGAACTGCTGGGATTGGCTGACGACTGACGGCGCCCGGACTCGAAGACCCCCATCACCCTCGCCGAGCCCAGGGTAACGCTACAGGTAGCGGGTAAGTCCATCTCATTTCTGGTGGGCACGGGGGCTACCTATTCGGTCCTGCCTACCTATTCTGGGCCAGTTTCTCCTTCCCAGATCTCGGTCATGGGTATTGATGGCAAACCATCCTTCTCACTCCAGACTGGCCCACTCCCATGTCATATCGAAGGACTCCCTTTTACTCATTCCTTCTTAGTCATACCATCCTGCCCAGTTCCCTTGCTAGGCCGAGATGTCCTTTTCCACTTAGGGGCCTCCCTCCAGCTGGTTAGACTTGACCCTAAGGTCCCCTCCTCCCAACTCCTGCTTCTTCTTGGTCTGTCTCTAGAACCCTCCCCCTCCTATTCCCCTCTTCCAGCCACACCGAACCCAATCAATCCCCAAGTCTGGGATACTTCTAAGCCCATAATAGCAACACACCATTCCCCCGTCCTCATCCGCCTAAAGGACCCCTCCAAATTTCCATCAAGACCCCAATTTCCCAGCTCTGAGACTCACCTTAGAGGCCTACAACCTATTATCACCAGACTCCTAAACCAGGGACTCCTTATCCCCACTGACTCTCCCTGCAACACCCCCATCCTGCCTGTCCGCAAGGCCTCTGGAGATTATCGCCTGGTCCAGGACCTCCGACTAATCAATGAGGCCATAATTCCTCTCCACCCAGTAATACCAAACCCATACACCTTGCTCTCCCATATCCCCCCATCCACAACCAACTTTACGGTTCTGGATCTCAAAGATGCCTTTTTCACTATCCCCCTACATCCCGACTCCTATTTCCTCTTCGCCTTTACCCAGACGGATCCGGATACTCATACTTCCAGTCAGCTCACCTGGACAGTTCTTCCCCAGGGCTTCCGTGACAGTCCTCACCTCTTCGGTCAGGCGCTGGCACGGGACCTCACTTCCTGCTCCCTTACCCCCAGCACACTCCTTCAATATGTAGATGACCTCCTCCTTTGTAGCCCGTCTCTCAGCCTCTCAAGACAACACACTGCAGATCTCCTTAATTACCTTGGCTCTCGCGGTTATCGGGTCTCCCCAACCAAGGCTGTTATCTGTATCTTCTGTAACCTACCTGGGGCTCCACCTTACCCCTACCACAAAAGGTCTAACAGCCGATCGCACCCGGATTATCCGTGAACTCCAGCCTCCAGAAACAGCAGAACAAATTCTCTCCTTTTTGGGCCTTATAGGATTTTTCCCTAACTTTGCTCTCCTCGCTAAACCCTGATATCTAGCCGCTAAAGAAACCCCTCAAGGACCCCTCACCTCTCCTTCCGCCATTCGACAGGCCTTTCTCACCCTCCGTAACGTTCTGATATCTTCTCCTCCCCTTTCTCTGCCCAACCCAAACCAACCTTTTCACCTTTTTGTGGATGAATGGGCCGGAATAGCCACTGGACTCCTTGCCCAGCCTGTAGGGCCTTCCTACTGCCCTGTGGCTAACCTCTCCAAACAGCTAGACCCAACCATTCGGGGATGGCAACCATGCCTTCGGGCCCTAGCAGCAGCAGCCAAACTGACCAAACAAACACTCAAACTGACTTTGGCCCACCCACGAACCGTGTTTTCCTCCCACCGGCTGGTTGACCTCCTAGGCCACAAGTCTCTCTCCCTCCTGGGCCCCTCCCGCATCCAGGAGTTCCACCTACTATTCATTGAAAACCCAGCTGTTTCTCTTGATCTCTCCCCTCACCTGACTGAACCCGGCTTCCCTCCTACCTATCTCTGGCACCAGGGGTTTTCCATCCCATTCCTGCCCTCATGTCATAGAAGCCTTCAAATCACCGAGAGAGGGACTCTTTGACACCCCTCTTTCAAACCCGGACCGCACCCTCCTCGTAGATGGCAGCTCAATACTCGGTGCTGACAGACGCTGACGGGCAGCCTATGCAGTGGTAACTACCTCACCTATTATCGAGGCTAACAGCCTCCCAGAAGGGACAACCTCTCAAAGGGCTGAACTGATAGCACTAACGCGGGCCCTCGACCTCTCTAAGGGCCAAAGGGCCATCTTTCTCCCTATGGTCGCAGGCATTTCCCTCGCCTCCTCTCTCGTTGCTGCGGGCATCGGGGGAGGAGCCCTAACACACAGTGTACCTAGAACAGAAACTCCAGCTAGCCATTGAGGCTTCTGCCACCTCCATCACCTCCCTCCAGCGCCAGATCACCTCAGTAGGCGAGTTGCCCTCCAAAATCGACGAGCCCTGGATCTCCTGACGGCCGACAAAGGAGGTACCTGCCTCTTCCTACGGGAGGAATGCTGCTATTACATCAATGAAACAGGACTCGTTTAAGACAACGTAAACGCCCTCCATCGCTTAAGAGCAGAACTCCAACGCAAACACCAACAGTCCGCCTCCCCAATTCCCGATTGGTGGCGATCCACCCTCTATACCTGGCTAACACCAATCTTAGGCCCCTTAATTCTCATCTGTATCTTGTTCATGCTTGCTCCCTGCTTTCTTAGGTTCCTTCACAGGCGCATGGAGGAAGTCTTTCGGGTGGCCACAAACTAAATGCTCCTCGGCCCTTACACCTTGCTTCCTACAGAACCCCCCACTGGTCTCCCTTAAGCCTCGGACCTCTGGTCGCCCGACTCCCCTTTCAACGCCCCCATTCATTAAGAAGTAGCCATATATCAGAACGCCGCCCCATTACACCAAAGATGTCGGGATGTAAGGCCAACTGGCCCGAGGCAGGGGAATGCAATCAGACTCACAGGTTGCATCAGACCGAAACTTTCCAGAGCACCCAGTTCCAGGAACTGACCTGGGGACTTTCCACCCGGCCCAGCCTTCCCACCTTTCGAGGGGCGGGACTAACAGTCCCAAGACTGATGCAACCGGCACCGGATATTGCCACGATACCCGAAGAGACCACCAAATAAGGAATAACCTGCGCCCTCCTGGATTCACCACACCCCTTTCCCTTCTTGCCCTTTCCCTTCTTCCCCTATAAATTCTGCCCAAACCCTCGCCCGGGCGCGACTTCTCTGGCCCCTTTCTCTCGGACCAGTGAACCTCGCCTGGGAGCATTCCCAAATAAAGCTTGTTTAAGCTCTCCCCCGTTTCTTGGTGCCGTTCCTTACAAATACCATATGGTATCACTTATATGTGGAATCTAAAATATGACACAAATAAACTTATCTGTGAAACAGAAACAGACTCACACATACAGAGAACAGACTTGTGGTTGCCAAGGGGGAGAGTGGGTGGGGGGAATGATGGATTGGGCATTTGGGATTAGCAGATGCAAAATATTATATACAGAATGGATAAACAACAAGGTCCTACTGTATAGCACAGGGAACTATAGTCAATAAAACAATGATAAAGAATATTAGAAAGAATATATGTATATACATATACATATATATATATAAAACTGAAGCACTTTGCGGTATACCAGAAACTAACAACACTGTAAATCAACTATACTTCAATAAAATAAATTAAAACAAAACAAAAAAGAAATCTAAGACAATAAAAATAAAGGAAAGGTAATCTATATTCATAGATTGAAATAATTAACTTTGTTAAAAGGTTCACACTACCCAAAGCAATCTGCAGATTCAATGCATTCCCTATGAAAATATCAATGGCATTTTTCACAGAAATAGAAAAAAAACAGTCCTAAAATTTACATGGAACCACAAAAGAATTTGAGTAACCAAAGCAATCTTGAGAAAGAACAACAAAGCTGGAAGCATAATGCTCCCTGATTTCAAACCATATAACAAAGCTATAGAGATCAAAACAGTATGATATTGAGCATAATAAGACACAGATCAATCGAACAGCATACAGAGCCCAGAAATAAACGCATGCATATACTGTCAATTAATTTATGACAAAGGGGCCAACAATATACAATCAGAAAAAGACAGTGTCTTCCATAAATGCTGTTGGCAAAATGGACAGCCTAAACTACTATCTTTAACCATACATAAAAATTAACTCAGAATGGATTAATGACTTGAATGTAAGACCTGAAACCCTAACACTTTACAAGAAAACATAGGCTGTAAGCACCTTGAGAGCCATCTTGACAAGGATTTTTTTGATTTGGTAATGGAGGCAAAAATAAATAAGCAGGACTACATCAAACTAAAAAGCTTCTGGGAATTCCTTGGTGGTCCAGTGGTTAGGACTCCACGCTTTCACTGCCAAGGGCCTGGGTTCAATCCCTGGTCGGGGAGCTAAGATCCCACAAGCCATGCAGAGCATCCAAAAATAAATAAATAAATAAATAAACAAAAGCTTCTTCACAGCAAAGAAAACTATCAACAAAATGAAAAACACACCTGTACTGAATGGGAGATAAAACCTGCAAATCATATATTTGATAAGGTATCTGATAAAATATATAAAAAACTCACAAAGTTCAATAGCAGAATAAACAATACCAATTAAAAATGGGCAGAGAGTCTCAATAGGCATTTTTCTAAAGACATACAAATAACCAAGAGATACATGAAAAGATACTCAATATTACAATTCATCAGGGAAAGGCAAATCAAAACCATAATGAGATATTGCCTAACATCTGTCAGAATGGTTATTATCAAAAAGACAAGAAATAACACGGGTTTGTGAGGATGTGGAGAAAAGGGAGCTCTTGGGCACTGTTTGTAGGAATGCAAATTGGTGTAACCACTATGGAAACAGTACTGAGACTCCTCAAAAATTAAAAATAGAAGTACCATATGATCCAGCAATTCCATTTCTGAGAATTTATCTGAAGAAAACAAAACCACTAATTCAAAGAGATAATGCATCACCATGTTCACTGCAGCATTATTTACAATATTCAACACATGGAAACAACCTAAATGTCCATCAATGGATGAGTGGATAAAGAAAATGTGTGTACACACAGACACATGGTAGAATATTATTCAGCCATAAAAAAATGAAATCTTGCCATTTGCATCAACATAGATGGATTATGAGGGCATTATGCTTAGTGAAGTAGATCTGATAGAAAACAACAAATACTACATCTCACTTTTATGTGGAATCTAAAAATACAAAAACAAAAAGCAAACAAACAAAAAACTGACTGTAGTTAATACTCTATTGCATATTTGAAAGTAGCTAGATCAGGACTTCCAAGGTGGGCCAGTGGTAAAGAATCCGTCTTACAATGCAGGGATGCAGGTTCAATCCCTGGTCAGGGAACTAAGATCCCACATGCTGCCAGGCAACTAAGCCTGTGTGCCACAACTACTGAGCTTGTGCTCCTCAACTAGAGAGCCTGCATGCCACAAACTACAGAGCCCACGCACTCTGGAACCCGGGCGACACAACTACAGAGCCCACGCACCCTGGAGCCCACAGGCCACAACTAGAGAGAGAGAAAAGAAAAAAAAAAACAACCCGTAGGCCATAACTAGAGAGAAGCCCACGCACCGCAACAAAGAGCCCACGCCGCAATGAAAGATCCCGCATGCCTCAGTGAAGATCCCACATGCTGCAACTAAGACCAGATGCAGTAAAAAATAAATATAATAAATAATATGATAAAATCTAAAAAGCAAAAGAAAGTAGCTAGATCTTGAAAGTTCTCATCACGAGAAAAAAATTATAACTAAGTATGGTGATGGATGTTAACTGGACTTATTTTGTGATCATTTTCCAATATATACAAATATGAAATCATTACATTGTATTCCTGAAACTAATATAATGTTATGTCAACTATACCTCTATAAAATACATTTAAGGAATGTTTTTGATGGTAAAGAATACTTAATTATGTTACGTAATCTTAATATCCACCTTTGAACATTGAGTGGATTTATACAGATATACCTTGCTATATAAAGCAAGATGTGTAAAAACAGAATATAATAAAAATTCACTCTTAAAACTTTTTTTGATCCTGTACTCCTATACAAAAAAGCGCTGAGAGTGTACTCATAAGTGCAGGTATTTCTTCATAAATTATACACAAATACTACTGTACGAAATATACAGTCATCCCTTGGTATCTGAAGGAGACTCATTCCAGGACCCACTGCAGATATCAAAATCCACAGATGCTTAAGTCCCAGAGTCAGCCCTCTGTATCCGAGGTTTCACATCTGGGATTCAACCAACTGTGGATGGTACAGAACTGTAGTATTCATTGAAAAAAATCTGTGTATAAGTGGACCTGTGTAGTTCAAACCTGAGTTGTTCAAGGGTCAACCGTATTACAAACATTAAAGATTAAGGACAAAATAGAAATTTAAAATAATAAAATACATATTTAAAAATTTTTATTACTAAAGTATATGAGTATTGTGTTATTTTGATAATCTGTTTTAATATTTTGTGACATAGCAATTCAAATGACAACCTCTAAACTTGACTTATTTTTTACCTGTTTTGAGGGCTGTCACATTTGCAAAAGATATCACACAAGAATGGGTACATCAGAATGGAGAAAGTGCATCAGTAGGTGCCTTACTAAATATTAATATTTTTTTTATTTCTCAATTCCATACACCAATCATATAAAGCCACGCCAGGCACATACAGTATAGATGACAGTTGGATATACCAAGTACTAATCTATATAAGTAAAATTAATCGAACTTATTTTTTCTTATATTAGATAAAAATAAATATTACTAGAACTTCTATTACTTTCTTCCATGGCCCAATTAATTATATGACCTCTAGCGTTCATACACAATATACCCATAGCATTTACACAACACTCTTGAAAGTCCTTACATTGTAGAAACAAACCATATAACTTTCCCATAAAAAGTAGCAGAGTATAACAGAAAAATGGAAGTAAGCCATTTGCAGACTCTTAATGATAATACAGGACTGTGAAAGTCATTTTAAAAGCAACTAAAGTAAATTTTGACACCATAATAAATTATGATACCTTATACTGTTAGTATAATAACATTAGTCAATGCAAAAATTTTACAAAACTACTTTTCAATTTAACAAAAACTATTCTGGGTAAAAATCCCTCTTCTCCTTTCTGCTTTCTTACATCATCACACTTCGCTTTCTTAGGAGTCATTTTTTAGTTAAAAACAATGTTTTTGACATTTCACAAGAGTTCTGTGTGCTCAAAGAAAAAAATTAAAGAAATGTTGATAGAAATGCTGGGCAAAAAACTTTGCAAACTCATAGGTAAATGATACAAATGCAGCATTCTAGAGTGTTTTTGAAATTTAACTATCAGCACAGTAACAATTTAGCTATCTTTGACATGGTCTATAAATAGATGAAGATAAAAATGTTATATCTTTGTATTTCCAATGTCTACTATTTACTTTCACTCATAAAAATTTCAGAAATAATTTAAGAAAGCATAGTTTAAGACAATTTAGTTGGTATTACATCTCACTGCCATTTTGCCCTTCTGTCAAATTTTTCAGAACGAAACAGAACACTAGAGAAACGGCAGCAAGCACTATTGTGGTTGATAAATGTGTTTTGTAAGTTTAGATTTCATATTTTGGATTTTCTTAAAGGACAGCATATCTGCATTTTAAAGTGTAATGAATATAAGTAAGTACACACACATACATTTTGTTTGTGCTAAATATCATCATGCATGTATCCAGGAAAATACATTTAATTTTTTTCATTAAAATATTAATACATCATAATGAAACTAAGTGGTCTTTGTATGTCAAAAAGTTTAAATAGTAATATATTAATACTAAAAGCAAAAAAACTGGTAAAAATATTTTCCAAATTACTGTGAAATCAGTGAAGAAAAAGTTCAGTGACTACTGACCTATATGAAGCTTTTAGAAATATTTGTGAAGCTCTTAAAAATATTTATATAAATGAAGATATACTTCTATAATACATAGTGCAGAATAAAAATTCTGGTAGAAGTGGCTAGATTGTATTTGGAACATTTTTCATTATTTCAACCTCAAATTTTATTACTGTAAATTTTATGATTACGACTTGAATGAATAAAGCTTTTAGCAAAACAAATAGTGCAAACAGCAAATTCCAGAATCACTGCCTTTTTAGTCATTAGGCTTTCCTGTTTTTATTTTTCTTTAATCACTAAAAATAACAACCAAAAAAGCATAGCAATCTCCAGGGAAATTAATATTGGACATACTGAACTGTACTAAAATATGTAAAAATAGGCTCAAATACGCAACCTTAGCACAGCTCGAAAAAGTTATACAAAAACTATATGTATTAAAATGGTAGGTTTACCTAAACTCATACCAAAAAATCTGCAAAGAACAAAAATTAAGTGAAAAAAGACAATGTCTTATTTAGGCCAGCATTCAATACATACCACAGCAAACATTAAATTTAGTAGGTTCGAAGTCAAAAGAAAATCTTGGAAATACAGGTTCAGTATGAAAGTTTTAGAAATAGCTTTGGTGAAGATTTTAGTTTCTGCAGGCTCAAGTGTTTACTTTATGCACTGTAGACTGTTGTCAAGGAGGGAAAAATGAGTCCAGTGTATTTCCACAGTAAGCACAGAAAATCATACACTTAACTCTCTTTCCAGTGGATATAAGGGAGAGAAATCTATCAAGTATAGAGCTTAGGTCAATTGTATTTCCTCCATGTTAACTGCCCCAAATAACTACTCCCAAGCCAAATTTAATTATATAAAAGTAATTAATTTTCAAACGCTCCTTTTAGACACCACAAAAAAGGACACCAACATTTGAATTTATTCATTCTAATGAGCAGTTCAACAATTTGGCATGAGTCTAAAAGACTGACTAGAAGATGAAGGAAAAAACACTTGATAAAGGAGCAATAGAAAACAGCTGGAAAAGGACTACCAAATTCCATCTTTATCCTCAAACGCACTCCCTATGAGACATAGATAGATACTTCTAACAGCCTCCTGGATGTCTCCATCTAGGTATTCCACAAATATCTGAAACCTAGCTTGTCCAGAAAAGACTTTAATAGCTTGTTAACAAGGCTTCGCCTTCACATTCACTCCAACCAACAATTACTACTTTATTTACTGGCATCAAAATGTACCCAATCTCCCAATCTAGAAAATTTAGCCATCAACAACTCCTCCTTTTTCACGTCTCACACTTCCAATTTAATCACAAAGTCAACAGATTTTTACTTCAAAAATGTTATTCAATTCCACCCCCAATTTTTATCTTCTTTTTCTTAACAATCCTATTATCTGTAACTGCCCTGTAAGTAGTTAGACTCCTGAGCTCAGTATCCCAGTTCATTCCTCAAATGAGTATATTTATTAAAACAAAATATGCAATATCTCTTCCTTACCTAAGAACTTCTTTGGTTGTGCTACCTACTGCAGTGGTTCTCCAAGTGTGGTCTCCGAATCACCAACATCAGCATCACCTGGAAACTTGTTAGAAATGCAAATTCTTGGGCTCCACCCCAGAACTAAAGGATCAGAAACTCTAGGGGGTGGGGCGGAGCAATGTTTTAAGAAGCGCTCTTGGTGATAAATGTTGAGATCCCATTTTTTAAGTTGGTTCTGACAAATTATTTATTTTTAACACAAAGGTGATTAAGATGTTCAGCAAGCATTATCATTTAACTTTCTTCTTAATTTTAGAACTATTTTGAAAACTGAATACAAATAGCATATATTAAATTGTGCTGTATCATGTGATTTGGGTTAAAGATCAAAATAAAATTTGCCTGCTACTTCAGTGCACGAAATGGCACAATGTATAAAAAGGTTACGGCTCTGATCATGTTTCATGTTTGTTTTTTTAATTCAAATCAGCAAGTATATACTCAAGTAAAATTTTGCAAACATTATGTGTTTGCATGCAGTATTCAATTAGTTGCAGGCAAGGCTCAGGTGCATCTCTTTGTCCCTTCAGCTCAACAGGACAAATTAAATAGAAGGGCTTATTATGAATTTTGTGTACTTCTTGATGTCTGTGATAAAGTTATTCTAAGTTTGGGTTATAGTTACACTTTTTTCCAGTATAGGTTATGAAATAATTACCTATAAAACTAGAAATGGATCCCTAGTTAAAAGCAGGAATGTTGAATAAATGTTAACATGGATGTATTGAGACTGATTTGGCTCAAGACGTCTCAAAGTCTTACTACTAATTAGTAACAGCTGATCTTTCAGCTAACATTTGGGAGCTCTCACCAAAGCTAAAACATGATGCCAAATTTCAATGACAGTCATCTGGTCAGTAGAATTTACATTGTAGTGATAAATTTTAAATGATAAATTTTCATTGGGTTTCATACGTCAAGGTTTTCAAACAAAGATACCATCTGCTTTCCAAAAGTTTGCTTTATGTCACTTCACTTTTACGAAATATCTACACTAGTACCTGTTTTTGCCAACCAAAAAAAACCCAAAGAGGATTTTTCCCTTCTACAAAAAGAGGCAAAAAGCAAAGAATAGCTTTCAGCGTTTGTTTTGCAGGGAGCCATTATTGAGGCAGTGTGCACCCCAAACCAGGAGAGCTGCACCGCCAAGTTCCCTCCCTGGGAACTACACTCTGAATCTCAGCATCAAGCCTCCAGAGCTCTGAACTGTGTCTGTGAGCATCTGTGCTTTATCTGGATTTATTTTGTGCATCATTAGCAAGATGTGTCCTAAGGTAACTGCTTCTTCACTTTACACCATTTTGGCTTACTAAAGCTTTCAGAAGAAAGCTCTACTTTTGGATATCGAGAGGAACCTGTAATGATACAGTCTTTGACAAGTTCCATAATTTTGAAAAAAGTGTGCCTGAAGTTATTGTAAATCTAGGAATTAAAATAAAATGTGCTCAGAACAAAGTCACCATATTACCCATGAACAACAGCATATATGATTGGAGAAAAATCTTATTAAATCCTGCATGACAGTGTAACAAATATGTTAAATTAGTAAACTTATCAAAAAACTGAAATAAATATTTGTACGTGTCTAAAAATGCAGAGAATACAATATATTCATCACATATGCTTGATTAATTCAAATACTGAAATTATATAAAATCTTTCCAATTTAATGGCATTAGAATGAATGTGGCAGATCTCTCCATTTACTTTTGTAGAAGTTTCTCAAATAGGTCAATTCAAGGATGCTAAAACAACACACAATGGACAAGACAATTTTAATGTCTACATCAGGTTTTTACACATCATCAACTAAACTGTCAGAATTGTTGAGACAACTCTATTAAGGGAAGCAGGTAAAATTTTTAAAATCTCAGGAGTGGTAGCTCCTATAAAAGCTGTTGTCAGCTTTCATTAGGTAGCAACTGTGCACTAATAAGGACTGGATATTAAGATACTTCAAAATAACTTTGCCTCATCACATACAGACTATCATTTAAATTGAAGGATTTTTCTCCTTTCTTTTTTCTGAAGTTAGCTGTAATGTTACAGATAGAAAATTTCAAAATTCATTTTTTTTCACACCAAACTTAGGTAGGTGTCCTGAAGCAAGGTATAAATATTTCAAAAGAAATACTTTATTTATTCATTAAAAATCCCTTTTATAAATCTTTCAAATGTAAATAATAGGCACACTAATATGATTATATAGCTTTGTAACAAGTTGAAAAACTCAAACTGACAAAACAGTCGCAAACGTTACCAAGCTTATAAATGCAGATAAAGTATCAGTAATGAAACTGATCCTTACAGTTAAGAGTCATCATCCAAGTAAATTAAATTAAGCTGTTCTGAAATTTTAAGAGATCAGTGCAAAAATATGAGCATTTAAAAATGTTGTCAATGAATATCTTAGAATATTATAAGATACATTATTTTTGCACTGAACAATGAAAAAATGAACTGATGGATGAATCAATTCTATCACTTCCCTCCAAAAGGATTTATTCAATTGGGACTTAATTTGATTCATTTTGGGGGAAAAAAATCTTACTATTTCTCTAAAGTCTGAATCAATTTATTTTAAGAGTATCCTGAGAAGGCAAAATAAGTTTTAAAAAAAACATTACCATTTGCCACTACTTATCTGTATGAACCAGAATTTCCTAGGGACAATGCAATAAAAATAAAATTCAGAAATAAAGTGGATGCTGAGGCTGATATTAAATAACAATTTTCAAGTATAACCGCTAATTTTAATTTCTCACTTAATCGACTTAATTTGAAAAATGATGCATGTTTGAAATTCCAGGATAAATGTATACTTATAAAATGCTACTTTTACTTGTTAGAGTTTTGTAAAATGTGGTATTTTTGTTTTAAAAGGTTTTCTACAAATTAGAAAATTTGAAATCTACTAATAAGATTTCAAACTAGATAAATCCAAACTATAGATCATGGCATAATCTAGCTAGCCCTAACTAGCGTTTAGTTTATTTTCTCACAAGTAACACTTCTTTCCTTCAGCAATACTAAATGCTGTGTATTCCTAGGACATACATGGTGTTATACCTTTATATACGCACTTACCCTGCCGGAAATGCCCTTATCTTGCTTCTAGAAATTTTTTACTTTACTTTTAATACCCAGAAAAAATGTTACTTCTCTCTGTGAAGCCATCTGAGAGACTCAGGACAGAATTACCCACTTTTTCTTCTCTACTCTTATTTATTTTTTAACATCTTTATTGGAGTATAATTGCTTTACAGTGGGGTGTTAGTTTCTGCTTTATAACAAAGTGAATCACTTATACATCTACATGTGTCCCCATATCTCTTCCCTCTTGCATCTCCCTCCCTCCCACCCTCCCTATCCCACCCCTCTAGGTGGTCACAAAGCACAGAGCTTATCTCCCTGTGCTATGCGGCTGCTTCCTACTAGCTATCTATTTTACGTTTGGTAGTGTATATATGTCCATGCCACTCTCTCACTTTCTCCCAGCTTACCCTTCCCTCTCCCCGTATCCTCAAGTCCATTCTCTATAGGTAAGCATCTTTATTCCCATCTTGCCCCTAGGTCCTTCTGACCAATTTTTTTTTCTTTTTAGATTCCATATATATGTGTTAGCATACAGTATTTGTTTTTCTCTTTCTGACTTACTTCACTCTGTATGACAGTCTCAAGGTCCATCCACCTCACTACAAATAACTCAGTTTCGTTCCTTTTTATGGCTGAGTAATATTCCATTGTATATATGTGCCACACCTTCTTTATCCATTCATCTGTTGATGGACACTTAGGTTGCTTCCATGTCCTGGCTATTGTAAATAGAGCTGCAATGAACATTGTGGTACATGATTCTTTTTGAATTATGGTTTTCTCAGGGTATATGCCCAGTAGTGGGATTGCTGGGTCGTATGGTAGTTCTATTTTTAGTTTTTTAAGGAACCTCCATACTGTTCTCCATAGTGGCTGTATCAATTTACATTCCCACCAACAGTGCAAGAGGGTTCCCTTTTCTCCACACCCTCTCCAGCATTTATTGTTTGTAGATTTTTTTATGATGGCCATTCTGACTGGTGTGTTATCTCATTGTAGTTTTTTTTTTTTTTTTTTTTGCAGTACTCAGGCCTCTCACTGTTGTGGTCTCTCCCATTGCAGAGCACAGGCTCTGGACACGCAGGCTCAGCGGCCATGGCTCACGGGCCCAGCCACTCCGCGGCATGTGGGATCCTCCCAGACCGGGGCATGAACCCACGTCCCCTGCATCAGCAGGTGGACCCCCAACCACTGCGCCACCAGGGAAGCCCCATTGTGGTTTTGATATGCATTTCTCTAATGATTAATGATGTTGAGTATTCTTTCATGTGTTTGTTGGCAATCTGTATCTTCTTTGGAGAAATGTCTATTGAGGTCTTCTGCCCATTTTTGGATTGGGTTTCTGGTTTTTTTGATACTGAGCTGCATCTACTCTTATTATATCCTTATCACATATTATATTCATCTATTTAAATATATCATCTCCCTAATTGTCAGCAAATCCTTTGAATGCAGGATCCAAGTTACATTCATTCTTGGGTCCTTTCCCCCCCTGTTCTTAATATAGACCCTAAAGTTGCGATACATGTATAAACAGTAAAAATACCAGGCAAGTAAAAAAAAAGAAGGAAACAAAGTGCGAATATTAACTGGTTAAGTTTAGTACCTAAAAATTAACCTTTGAAAAAGAACAGAATGGCACTGTCCTCTAGCTATTGTACTCAAAGTGAGGTCTGCAAACTATTTACCAGTCTGTGATGAGATAAATATAAAAATTAAGATTGAGCATTTAGAAACTTTTATAGGAATCTGACAGTAAGTTTTATGTCTGCTGAATCTTTTTGGATCTTTTAAATTTCATTTTTCTAATAATTCATTTTTATTGTATTTTTATGTCTAAGTGATAGATTGAATATTGAAAAAAACCCAACAAAATACAGATAGCTTGGGAAGCAGTGTATGAAACTATGGAAATAGAAAGATGAGTACGATCTTGACTCTTTTTCAATGGGAATTTAGTTTAGAAGGAAGAATATGATATATACATAAAATTTTATAATGTGTATCAATATAACTATCAGTATTTCTTAAAGTTCATGTTATCATCTTTGATACTTTAAAACATATTTGTTAATGGAATTGTAAGCATACCTGGAAATACTAATGTATAACTAGTATTTCTTTCTAAATGATGTTTTAGTAAGAAAGCAGCCATAGACAATATATAAACATATGAGCATGGCTTTATTCCAGTAAAATTTTACTTTAAAACCTGGCAGCAGGTTTTTGGATTTGGCCCAAGGACTGTAACTTGCTGATCCCTGTTCTACATCATAGATGTAACTCTAAAATGCAATCATAAAGAACATATCACATACCCGATGCTCAAAAACTGTCATTTTTCTTTGCATTTATCAACAGCTTTAAAAACTTTAAAGACTGAGAGATTTACCAACATTCACTCTTAGAGAAGGTAAGACACTATTTTTCAAGAAAAATCACAGTAAGTATATTGAAAAATATTTTGTGGCTTGTCTTTAATGGCATATGTCTAGGAAAGTTATAAGCCTTTCATACCATTATTAGATAGCAACACTCATATAGGCTATAGAAAACAAAAAGACAGATTTATTTCCAGTAGTTGCCACTACCACTGCAACTAGTGGTGTATATGCAAAACTCCCACAACCCCTTTAAAATGAACCACAAACTTGGCCCAGATAGTCATAATATCACAAACAAAACTAACCACGATTCACAGTATGATGCTTTTTGTTCAACTCACATCTAGTGAGGGACTTCAAAATGTAGAGCACTTGTTTGCATTAACAAGCCTGGATCATAGATTTATTTCATCTTTGGGGTTTAAAATTGGCCTTCCCCAGGATGTGATAATTCCTTACCTTCAAGGGGTGAGACACAAAGCTCATCAGAGCTCTAAAACGGAAGTCAAATTCTAGACTTTCTTTTTCACCTAAGTTCTAGCCTCCCCAGTGAAATATATAGTTCTATGAACAATTCTCTTGCTCATTCTAGAACTCTTTTCCCCAGAACATAAGAGGAACTGCTAAAGGTGTAATATAAGTTTCCAAGGAAGTCTCTTATGTTAGATTTCAAATGTCTTAATGTACATGTTCTTTTCACTTTATACTAAATCCCTGTGAAAAGTCTCCGAAGACTCCAAAACTACCTTTATGCAGATGACTCAAAAATCTCTATTTCATAATCCTCTATAAGGTATCAAGTGGTTTAGTACTGATTCTCAAAATATTATCACTGGATGGTAAGTAGCCCTAAAGAGTGGGAATAGTGGGAATCAAGAAAAAGGAGAGTCTAAGAAGAATGTAAATGGGTTCTCTTGTGGGGATCCACATTGAAACAATAATGAGAAGGCAGTATATAATACTGTTCTGGGAATGATTTTTCTGAGAGGGAAGCACCCCTAGAAAAGGGCT
Source organism: Stenella coeruleoalba (assembly GCF_951394435.1). Lineage (NCBI taxonomy): Eukaryota > Metazoa > Chordata > Mammalia > Artiodactyla > Delphinidae > Stenella > Stenella coeruleoalba. Next base: position 72,707,602 of record NC_137162.1, read on the forward strand.
AGGGACACATTTAGATGTCCACTGAGACCTAAAATTTGAGATGTAAAATACTGTCATCACAATGTCTAAATACTCTTTCCTTTCTCCTTTTTTTCATTCTTGTCAATGATTCTTCAGATTTCCTAGACTTAAAATCCTAAAGTTACCCCCTGTCACTTTTTTTTTTTTTTTCGGTATGCGGGCCTCTCACTGTTGTGGCCTCTCCTGTTGCGGAGCACGGGCTCTGGACGCGCAGGCTCAGCGGCCATGGCTCACGGGCCCAGCCGCTCCGCGGCATGTGGGATCTTCCCAGACCGGGGCACGAACCCACGTCCCCTGCATCGGCAGGCGGACTCTCAACCAGTGCGCCACCAGGAAAGCCCCGTCACTTTTCATTTTGCTTGAAAATTCAATCAGTCACAAATTATTGGTAATTATTTTTAGATTTTTCTTATACCATTGCCACTCACTATCCTCCCATAGATAACAGGCTGAGGCTGCCTACTTTTCCTTGTTGAGACTCTTCAAATTTTCTAATACATTTCTGCTAGAAGTCCTCCCCCAATACTAATTTTACTTCTCAAATGTATGTGTATAAAATACAGTCTTCTTAATAAGACAGTTTAACTATTGTCTAGTAATAATAAAATACTTTAAACAGTTAAAAATGGGCAAATGCTTTACAGTAGTAAAGATAGAATTTCAATGATTTATAAATAATAAAAAGATTCTTTACAGAGAAAGTTAAAAGAAATGTAAAACAAATCCAAGAAAGAGGCAAATCCTATAAGGAGAACTTAAATTATACATTTAAGGGCAGAGAAGGAAAACCAAAAACTAGAAGGATCATGCTTACTGCAGTAACTGATGCAGCCGCTGTTATTACCGTAGCCCAGGATAAAACATAAACGTCATCATGAAACTCTACTCACATAAGTTAAGGGAAAAATCAAGCTTAGGCCTAAAGAGAGGGAAACATCAGCAGCAATTTTTTTTTTTTTTTAAAGTGACTTGGAAGTTGCCTAGATAGTGTTCTATAGAGTGAATTTCTAACTGGCTTACTTACCTAGGCAAGAATGTTACCACTTACAACGTATTGGTCATTCTACCACTGGAGGGAGCCTGGTCACATATCCTTTGATGTGACTTTTACTCTAAAAACTTCCTGGTCTCCTCTGGGAATGAATCAGAACCTCTACCAAGAATATAAATTCGTTTAACATAATGTGATGGTTTTCAAGCTTTTTGCTTGTTTCTTTTAGTTTTTCTTTTCTTTTTGTTTTGTTTCATACTCACTAATGAAAATTTACAGCATCTCTATAGTCAAATCAGGGTCAAAGAAATGAACCCGGAGGTCACATGTGTTGGTATAGATCTATACTTAGAAAAAAATCATAAAGAAAACAATTGATAAATCAAGAACAGAGAAGGGCTCTGATGCAAATACCTACCAAAGCAGGTATCAAGGTCACAAGGTACATGAAAAACAGCAAACAGTAGGTTCAAAATAGAAGCTGAAAATAGCTTTTAGGATTAATGCTGAGAAGGATATTACTGATGTGATAGAAAAATATAAGCAAAGGATAGAGTACTGTAACTGTGATTTTACTGTTCTTTTCAAATTCAGAATTTACAGTTTCCATTGACTACTCATGAAGTTGAAGTGACATAAGAAGGATTTACTATCTAAACAAAACACAACTGAAATTTTAAAGAAGATCTAAACATTGGCCAAAAAATAAGAATTAAAAAGCAGTTCAACTCAAGAAGGTATGTGAAGAATAACAGTCCATTAAAAATAATTATTATTCTCTATTTTGTTTCAAGAACTGTGAGAATTGGTATATAATACTTTACTGAATATCTCAGCAATCCTACAGGACTGACATTATTATACCCATATTACATGAGAAAGCTTGAGGCTAAAAAATGGTTAAGTAATTTGCCTAAGATAACATATCTATCAAGAGTAAATATTGTATGAGAGGTCTGATTCTAAAATGGTATTACCACCATGCTATTTGCATGTCAGTGAGACTGAGTAATGCCTACCTTACATTTTTGTACTATGAAAGGTAATAATTAAGGCTATTTGTCCTAGATGTCTGCTTTAGAAAATATCTCCAAGAATTATCTAATATAGCGTTGTTACTAAGCACTCCTGTATTACCATGTTTCCAAAATTAAAATTTGTTTAATTCACACATCAATAAGCATAAAGAAGAACGTCTCAACTGATTTATAATTTAAACAAATATGATAGAGTCCAAATTCAAAGGAATTTATCTTTTAAAATATGTTAAAAAAGAGAAGACCTTTTCCCTTTTCTTCCGCAAACTACTGGTAGACAAAGACAGGGAAATGTCAGCTTCTGCCTGTGCAATTCCTTTAAAATGTGTTCCCTTGCTGACTAGCATCATACACCCCACAAACCGTATCTAGGCAGTCATAAAATGCCCAAATCATGGAAATAATACTTATTAAAGCTAGAAAGCATTGGGGGTGGATTCAATGCTATACAGCAAATTAACTTTGTATTTTCTTCTTTACTATTATAACAAGAGTTCAGGGAGCTTGGATGCATATAAAGCAACATAAAGATAAATCTTTCCTTCTCGGCACGGAAATAAAGCTTCAATATGTATATGCATGATGAGAAAAGATGAAGAGAAGTAACGTAGAATTCTATGTGTGGGGTCAGAGCTGTTTTGTCGTGTCACAGGTCAGTGAGGGTCTGAAGAAGCTATGTGAAGAAACAAACTGGAAATAAGTTCCCATATTACTAATGCTTCCCAATGACAAATTAATGCTTTTTTCTTGGATTTTTTTTGAAAAGCCACAATTAAAGTACATCATATACGCAACTTGAGGCTACTTCAGCACAGCAGAGGCGAATAACAGAAACACTCTTTTACTTACAACAAAGATTATAGAAACTACTAGATTTACAGCAGATCTTCAGAGGTTTCCTAATAGAAGTTGATCCAGAATCCTCATGTTGAACTACAAGTAACATCTAGGCAGGGCCATTTATTAGCAACCAAAGCACACATGCCTAGGATAAAAGCACACATGAGATAATGTGTGTGTATAAGGACCCTCTTGCTTAATTAAAAAATCCAATTATATAACCACTTGGACTCTATTCCATATTCTTCAGAGACTATTAAATATTTTGAGGAACGATGAGAAAAAGAAGCATTGTGAATTGTTGCTAATAATGTAAATAGATTGTAAGAAAAAAGGCAATAAAAGAGGAGATCCAGGGAAGCATAAGACATACAGTTATGTTTACCAGCAGCTACAGATCTTAGTTGATGCAATATGCAAAACATTATAAAATTAAAAATGTCTATCAGTGGAGAAGGTAAAAGGAAATGTTTATTAAACAATCATATGATACTTTCTCTTATTCTACTTTATTCCACTTCTAAGGAATTAATATTGCTCTAATTTTTCCCATCATCGGATTAATATTAGGGTAAAATAAAGTAAGTAAAGAGCAAACAAATCTATTTCTATAATAAAATTATGAAAGTATAGCACTTATTATGTACTTAAGCACATAATAGATCTACCACATACTAATTTTTCTATGTTATATATTTTCAACAGTAAAATAATGAGACCTGAGAGGGAGTGAAAGTAAGGGAGTGAAGGAAGCAAATGCATCTAGCTGAAAATTTCTCAATATAAAATTATGATAAATAAGATCTGGTTGAAAAACTTAATGCAGCATTTAAAAATTGTTCTGTAAAAATAACCATATCACCTTCTCTAAATTATTCCTATGACACCAACTTAACATTTTTGGATTTGACATAGAGTCACAAAATGAAAAGTTAGGCATTTAACAACATCTTTACACTAGCTATTTTCAAATTTTACACATCTTTTAATAGAAGAGTTAGCCCTCTGTATTTGTTGGCATAAGCTATTTTATAAAATGAAACCCTATTTAATTAATCTGTGTTGACTCAGAACTCTGCAAATAAGTATTAATTTTCATAGATACTACCTAGTGCCAATACCCCCGCCATTAAATGTTACGTAATTTGCTCATTTTGCAAGGATTAGTAATGTGAACTAAAACAACTAAAAAATATTACCAAAATAAAATAACTTCTACTCTAGGAGGAGAGACCATGGTAAATGCAGCACATTAATTTTTGTACTCTGCATTATTAACTCTGTAAAGGTCATTTTTAAAACTTTATTTTTCTTAGTATCTTTGAAACAGGTGGTAAATGCAATTTTAAGTATTGATTACTGGCTTCTGAGGAGCAACCATGAATTGCCCATTTCCAATAACTACAGTAATGAGCTTTTGATAAATCACTGAAGTAAATGAAAATAAAATCTGCCTTTATTTTATTAGATTCTGGTTTTCTGTCAAACCAGTCTAGGAAAATAAAAATATTTACAGTGATAACATTACAGAAAGTCATTTCACAAAAGTATAAACAAACCCACAGGACTACAGGACTTCCTATGTGCTATGTTAAAAATAATCTGTATAGTCTAATAATGTAACCTTATATATGGAATACCAAAACAATGAATCTTTTTAATGCCATAAATATGTGCACTTAATACTATGGTGACCAAAACAATTTAAGGATAAAGAAAATATAAGCAGCTTTTGCAAGAATATTTATTATCCATACTACACCTGTTTCAGAATTATTTAAAGAGACTCTGGCTTCAAAGAGCAATTAATCAAAGACCCATTGTCCTAAATTTGTTATTAAACGGAAACTCGGTGTTCAGTTGACCTAAACCGTACTGTATAGCAACGCCTAACCAAGTTATTACTATTTAAATGGACGGGAAACAAAACCTCTGCTCTCTACTTGGATTACATACTGATCAATTTTATGACCTTATTGTGAGTATATATCTACATAACCTTGGCTAAAAAACCATTGTAAAATCATCGTCTCTATATACAGTTAAACATTAATTTCATGTATAGCCAAAACTGTTCAGGATCATCTTGACAACACATAAATTGTTTTTCCTTTGTCACATGTATAATTTTTACAATTATTAGGCCAATCAGTACGAATCAGATGAGTTCTTTACAAATGAAGTTTTTTTCCGCATTACTGAAATAGCACTGACTCTCCAACTAATACAGAAGCAGTGTGAGTACCCGTGCTGCACGTAGTACCGGTTTCTCTCTTTAACGCTCAGACCGACGTTTAATCAATGTCCTTCTTCAGGAGACTGCCAACTTTAACAACAGAATAAGCGGTATGATATCAAGACACAATGGCGAGTACTCGCCCCGTATTCTGAATCACGGCAGATGTACGAGGCCACTTCCTTCACAGATTTTTGACAGTTTCTGAATCACAGCCCCAAACGGCGAAGCTGGTGGCTGTCCGTGGTGCTGAAACGCACTCTTTTTCTGCCCCCTCACTGAAAAAACTGTCACCCCCATCCCATTTTGAGAGGATAAAAAGACTTCTAAATGTAGATGTTCGGAAAAGGAACTGTTAAGTTTCTGGTCAGAGACCGCTAACTAGTGTGTGTGCGGAGAGAGGCGGCGGGGCGAGCAGGCTGGAAACCCCTGAGGGCATCTCCCTTTCGACGCCGGGAGACCCAGGACTGCGGGACTGCGGCAAAGATCAAAAGCGCCGCGTCCCGGGCGGGAGCCGCGGGCGGGAACGGCGCCCTCGCGAGGGCAGCCCTCGGCCGGGGCCAGGCGGGCGAGGCCGGCGAGGGGCGCCGAGGCCGGGGACGACGGCGACTCTCCCCGCCAACGCGCGAGCCCCGGGGTGCTTTTGTTTTTGGGGTCTGAGGGGCGGGAGGGGTGGACGAAGGGGAGCCCCCACCGACATTCATATGCACAGGTGGGACAACAAAAGACCCTGCCGCCCGCGCAGGGGCGGCTGAGCCAGAGCGGCCGCGGTGCCTGGCCGTGGGCTCGACCCCCCCTCCTCACCGTCCCGGCCACTCTTACCGTCCCGGTCGCACAGCTGAATGGCCTCCAGGCTGAGGTTTTTGATCACCTCCTCACAGGGGCTGGTGGGGCTGCTAAGGGCATGATCCAGGCGCGGCACCTCCATTTTTCCAACCCCCTTCTCACGTCCGCCTGCTTCGTATCCAGGCTCTCTCCGCGGACCGTGTGAGAGAGAAGGGCGGGAAAGGGAAAGGGAGTGGCGGAGGAAGGGAGGAGGCCTGGGACGCGGCACCGAGGGGCCGAGGCGACGGCAGTGGCGGGAGCTCCACTGAGCGTGCGGCTCTGAGAAGCCGAGACAGTCCCGGCGCGAGAGCGGGAGGCGGCGCGCTCCCGGCGGGAAGAGGACGCGGCGCGCGGGGAACGTGAGGGAGAAGGCACGGGGCGCGCACGCGCGCGAGAGGACGCGCCCACCTGCTGGCGCGCGGCGCTCCCTGCCCCCCAACCCCTCGGCCTTCCGTGCGTACGCGGCCCGGGGGGCCCTCGCGCCTCGGCGCCAGCAACCCGGCGCGTGAGGCGTCGGACGGCTGAGCGCGCCGGAACGGCGGGCGTCGCGGGGCGTGGCGGAGGCGCCCGCTTGTCCCTCTTTGCTGGTGAGGGCGGTTTGGCGTTCCTTCCCTCCTCACAGTGTTAGTCGGAACCAGGTTGGCACTGCGGCGTCTGCACGAGGAGGTGAGAGTGAGCAGTTTGTTTGTTTATCAAGGATTGGAAGAATGAGGGTCCAGACCCTTTTATATAGGGTTTTGGAGCCAGCGGGCTGCCTTCGCCCCCTCAAGGTCCCGGGCTACTCGCAGACCAGACTTAACGTGTTCCGCCAGCCAGTCCTCAGAAACAGCTGCGTCTGTGTGAGAAATGAGCGGCTTAACTGAGGAGTGGCGTGGTTTAGGGACAGGATTTTGGTCGTCCCGAAGGAGGGGCAAACAGGGGAATTCAGACCTGCCAGGAAAGTGAGGGAATGAGGAGATGCCCGCCAGCCTGCTGGAAAGGCAGCAGACGTGCTTCGGGGGCCCCAGCTCCCCACCCCAAACTTCTCAGTCTAGCTTCATTCATTCATCCATTTATTCACCCAACAAATAAGTAATAAGCGCTTACTCTGTGCCAGGCTTTGTTCTGGGCGCCAGTGAAGGTGGGAGACGGTGCCCTCAAGGATATGGAAGGAACCTTTTCCACGTGGAAAATGTGCTTCCTTAAGTTACCCTAAACTTGTCTGCCCATTTTTTTAAAAATGTCACTTAAGATTTAGCAATAAATCACTCAGTGGAGGTGCAAATGATTTTTAAAAAGAAAACAGAGGTCACAGCCTGTTGATCTCTGTTGCCATTTGCATCTTTGGAATAGTTTTTAATTTCGTAGCTATCTGGGGATCAAAAGTAATGCCCTCTCCCCTTTTGAGTGTGGATTCCCATTTGAAATTAAAGTTTCTTTTCACTGATTTCCCAACTTCAAACCTAAATGTTAACTAGTAGAGTAACAATTTACATAAAGATTGCTGTATGCTACCCTTTCTAGTCACATCCATTTAGCCATGACAGAACTAAATCTAGTTAATTGAAGCCTAATAAAACAGATGAACCAGCTTAGGGTAAAACAAGCCTGTGAGACAATTTGGCACGACTGCAAGTTGTTAAAAATCTGTGGAAGATAACTGGGTCTCTTAAAGGGAAACGTCCTCATTATGAACTTAGGTATTAACGAAGATGGATCTCCTTCGTGTAGTTTGAGAGAACTTTTGTGTCAAGTGAGGAGTGTCCCCAAGGAGACGATAAATTTTTACTTGTCAAGAAATATGGCAAGATGGGGCTTATTAGTGAATTTCCTGTGTTCCAAAGACGAACACAGTTTCAACTAGAAATTGATGTTGTCAGCCCAACCACAGTGGGTTCATCTTTCAGAGTGGTGGTAAATTTACAAATCTTAAAAGGAACTGTGTAAGATAGATTACCGATTTATTGATGTACAGATGAGACATATAATTCATGCATATAATTAAAATTATAACTTATACAGATATTTAGGAAGCACCTGCTGTGTCCAAGGACAATACACTAGATGTTGGAAATTTTGAGTTCATATCTATGAGCAAAGATAGACATTGAAAAAGTAAAATGATGAGTGTAATGGGGAAGAGGAAGTATGGGAGCTTGGGGAAGTGCACACAGGGACCCCACCATAGTTTGGTTAGTTAGGAAAGCCTCTAAAAGGATTTTATGTTAAAGGAACGGGAAATGTGTGAAAGGCTTTAAAAAGGAAATTACCATGATCAGATTTTTTTACCATTACACAGAAAATTTGTGTAATGAGAAAGGGGGTAATGTTTTGAGAAATGGTAATGTGATTTTCTGGGCATAAGACCTCTTCAATCCCAAGCACCTTTCTGCTGAGGATTTAGATTATTACATAAGAAAATGAAAACTCTTTTCTTCTCATACCTAAGTTGCAGTGGGAGGAATTGTAATCCCCATACACTTACATCATTTAATTGTTAGCTTGAGGTGCCCACTATTACAGTCAAGATCCTACCAATCATTCACGCTCGAACTCAAATGGTACATTCTCTGTAAAGATTATTCCCACTGCCAAAAATCTTTTTGTTTTATTTAAAGCCCTTGACAAGAAGTTGTTTACCTTTGAATAAATGGTAAACTAAAATCCTAATGAAGTAATCTAAAGTCTTACTCATTCTGAGCCCAAACATGCCTACTGTAAGGTCAGTACAAAGGCCTTAATTTTCCCCTCTGTCGGTCATACACAATAATGATAATCCTGCTTCCTTCTGCACACATATATTCAATTCTCTGGGTAAATGCTGCTAGTTCTTTCAAACATTTCTGATGTCACATTGCTTTGAGTCCCTCTCTCACTCTGGACACTGTCCTCTGGATAGCTCTAATTTTTGTAAGAGTTCATAGGTGAACACACTAGGGGTAGAAATATAATAATATATAATACAAATATTATAAATTATATTACAAATATATGTAGGGGAATACACAGTAGTCTATCACTGTCTTTGCTCTATATGTCAGATGTCTTGTAACACAGCCCAGGAACACATTAGCTTTTCTGACAGTGTTATCACTCTGCTGACACGTCCTGAGCTTACAGTCACATAAAACCTATCCTTCTTCCCTGAACATTTCTTAATTCCCCCCTTGACGTTGTAAGTTTTGAGTACATATTATAGTATTTGCAGAGAGAAGATACTCAGTACAGTTTGCTAAATTATTTGATTGAAGTTCATTCAGTACTTTTAATGTGTTTAATTATATTGTTGCAACTAGCCTAGGATTTTCTCAAACCCAAAGAAGAAGTCCTTTAGGTAAGTTTTTAAGTGCAGAGATCATGCTTATAGGACCCACAGCTGTAGGCACAACCCAGTTTTTTTTATTATTAGGCAGAAGGCAAAGCGTGAGAACCAAAACCATAGGTAGAAGGAAACTCCAAAAAATGCATAGTAAATGGAGTGTTTTTTCTTTATCTCATAACATTACCATAACTTTTCGTAAGCTCTTATTATAAATGGTAGCATGAAAGAAAACTCATGATTGATAGAGACAAACTTGAAAGCAACTCAGATACTCTAAATTCTTTAATTTGATTCAAGTTGAGTAGAGTCTGGACTTGTGAAGATCAAATGAGATAATGCATATGAAAGTGTTGTGTGAGCTGTGAGGCACTTCAGAAAGTTAGGATGTTGTTATTACTGGGCACTAAGAATGCCATTAAGAAAAGATTTCTGGGCTTCCCTGGTGGCGCAGTGGTTGAGAGTCTGCCTGCCGATGCAGGGGACACGGGTTCGTGCCCTGGTCCGGGAAGATCCCACATGCCGCGGAGCGGCTGGGCCCGTGAGCTATGGCCGCTGAGACTGCGCGTCTGGAGCCTGTGCTTCGCAATGGGAGAGGCCACAACAGTGAGAGGCCCATGTACCGCAAAAAAAAAAAAAAAAAAAGAAAAGATTTCTTGTCAATTTTACAGTACAAATTTCTGGATATATTTTAATAGCTATTTCAAAACATTAAGAACTTCCATATTTAGAATATCTTTATGATTCAGTGTGTTGGAGCCCTTAAAAATTATGCCTCATTTTGTTTGCTTTGGGTTTTATCTCAATGATAGATTTTTGCCAAACCCATAAGCAAATATTCAACATTGAATCTCTGCCCAGTATTTGATTTCTACACTCCTAATTCTGTATCACCAAACACCAATGGGAGAAGGTAGAGAACTATAATGACTTGATCCATTATAAATCCATGCTGTCAAAATTCAGCTTGCTTAACAATCCAATGGCTATTGCAGACCACTTCTCTTTGAAATCCCCCAGCTCCACTCTCACTTTCAAAGGATGATGTCTCTGTCTCTCTTTCCTGGAAAAAAAAGGAAGGCAGAGTGAAGTTTCTCTTTTGTTCTTACCTTTAGCTCAGTAGGTCCTGGTAAAATTTGCTACTTTGCCTTCCTTCATCTGTGCTCTCCAATCAGTGCCTGTGTATTCCAGAATATAGTTAACTCCCTATTTTTACCCCCTCCAGCTGTTTTGGTCTTTTTCTTTCCTCTGATTCTCTTTTTTGTTTTTAAACATTACCAAATCTCCTTGATTTTTTTCTTGATTAAACATCATTTTATTTTAAATTAAGGTTTAACAGATAAATTATTTCTGAATGGTCACAACTAAATCCCTTGCTAGTATCTTAGCATTATACATAAACATAAAATACACCCTTGCCAGAAACACTTCAACGTTTAAAACTAGGTACCATGAAGCACTGACACAGTATGCTGGATTATAACTGAATTTTGATTCCCACAACACACTTCAGGTCAGTTCACTCTGCATTGCTCTCCAGGGCTGAATGGAAGGGGACATACCACACAAGGGTCAGTGGAAAGGATGGAAATGTTTCATCTTCAGCGCTGGCCCTAATGCTCATCAGATCTTATAAATCCCAAGATAAACGTGGAAGAACATCAAACTCATCTAGGGGAGCTGCTCTTTCCCAAGGTTTCAGTTCCAAAAGCTTCTTCCTCAGATGGAAAGTAACGAAGGCAGGGTTTCTTTTTAGAACTCAGTTAATATTTCAATGTGTTTTCTGCCAGCATCTCATAGATATGTGTGCATAAATATATGCACATTTATAAATACACACACACACACACAAAAATTTGCTCCACTATCTAATGTCATCTAATGTCACCTTGCTTTATTTTTCTCAAACAAATAAAGCCTAGCTCTGGGTATGTGTTTACTAACAGTATTTGTTCCAAATCTCCTGGATTTAAAAAATTATCTTACTTGAACCAACCAGTTACTATACAAGTTTTAAATTTTCTTAGGTAAATAAGGATCCCATTATAAATTGTGAAGTATCATAAAAGTGTTATTCATTGCTTTTATTTCCTTTTAATCCTCATACAGTTTAACACCCATCTCTACCACTCTGATTCTTACTCTTCAAAATCATCTTTGGATTTCGTGAGATTTTTCTTTTTTTTTTTTTTTCTGCAAGATTTTTCACATCACCAAGTATAAAGGCCTTTTATCATCTGCATCCTCTTTGATATTTCAGCAGTTTACTTCTGAACTTCTTTAGCACTGAACTCTATTGGATCTCTTCCTTCACATGTGCTTAATGTTTATCTAGCTTCTAAGCTACCCTCTTGAGTGTAGGTGTTTGTTAAAGTTCAGCCTCTGACATTATGTTCTTCCCTGTTTAAAGCCATTTCCTCTGAGAATGCATGCATTCCCATGAATTTTAATGTCTTCTTAATGTTTAAATTCTCACCTTTAACGTCAGATCTGTATCTCAAGTTCCCAACTATAAACGAAAGCCATTGGCCTATTTCCAGTTAATGAGCATTTTTATTTACATTCCCATAACCATTTCTAATTGATCTGTTCATCCCAAAAACTGATTACCTTTTCTGATTTCTTCCATTATAATCACTGGCAACAGTATCCTTTTAGTCACGCAGTGTTACCCAATTTTCTGATTTTCTCTTTTCCTCTTTAAATGAAACTATCCGGAAAATAATTAAAATTTTGCAATAGTTCTTGGATGTGTGATTTTTTTATGAATTATAAATACTGCTAACACATTAAGTTCTCATCATTTTGACCAGATTTTTTGAAATTACCTTGTGAATAGTCTTACTACCTCCCTTCTTCAATCATGCTGCTACTAAGATTGGCCCGCTAAAGCACTTTATTGATCAGAACTTGCTTGATAAATTACAGTGGCTACTTATTTTTGTTCTGCAGTTACTGAAGTTTTCTAGGCAGTTATATGACAATTGCAAAGCAATGTTGTAAGAAGATTAATCTGTCCATGTTTCGTGGGATAAACGTAATGGAGGAAGACAGGCGTTTAGGAGATTATTATAGTCCAGGCAAAAAACATAATGTATTATAGACTAAGACATTAGAAATGGGAATGTAAAGGAAGCAATGGATTTGAGAGAGTGGTGTTATACTGTTGTTTTCTGAGGTTATTTTTAAAAATCACAAAAGGAGAGGTCCTTCAATATTTTGACACTTTAGAAGATTAAATTGTTCACTCATATTATTGATGGCTATATACTATAAATATTAATATTATAGTACAGCATCCTATAGCAAATGAAGCAAGAAAAATGTATTGAACATACTTCTTCCATCTGTAAACCCAAGTCAGTGCACATTATTTAGATTTTCTGGGATGATACAAAGACACTGCCCATGTCAACATTTCCCCTTACACCATGTTATTGCTGTTATCCTATAATACAGATAAATGGAGTTGCTTCTAGCTAATTTTAGCAAGAGTAGGTGGCATCATAAAAATTAGCGCAGCAGCTATTCACAGGAGGGGCTTCAACTAGAAAGTGGCAATAGTGAGGCCATGGAGACAGATAGCTATCACCTTCTGCTCTTCCTAATAAATCCCCATCATTCAGACACATAAATGAGACTATTTATTGTCCCAATATGTGTTCATATTCATTGTATAATATTCATAAAGGTGTTAAATGCTTCAAAGATTGGAATATTTGTTTTACCATTTCCTTGTTTGAAACTTCTCCACAATAGCTAAGCCAAATTGTATGTGATTATGCCTTGCAGCTAGAAAACTATTTCCTTTTGAAGTAGTCTGTTGTATCTAGAGAGAGCTCCAGAGTCAGCATTGTATGGAATCCAAAACTTCCTCCACTGTCAGTGTTTCCCCACTTATCTTGAAGACACAGAGAACAGTTAATTCTTCTTCACATGACAGCCGTATGTGTATAATGCAAAACATGGTTGTCTCTTCTGATTCGTCTTTTCTCCAGTCTGAATCTTTTCATATTGCAGCTTGACTCAAAGCATATTGAGTCCTTGATTTCCTCTGAATATGCTCTAAAGTTATATATTTCATTCTGAAAATACAATGTCCAGGACTAAACACAATATAATGGAGGAGGTCTGATTACAATAGAGCAACTTATCTGAACATAAATTGCCAGTGCATTCACATTAAAAATGTTATTTGATTATTATTTGACAGTGTATGTCTATTCATATTTGGAAAGTCCTTCACAGTAACTTTCATTTATTATTCCTCACAGCAACTTTCTTGAACTTTTGTTTTTAAAGCTGAAAGAAATGCCTACTGTCATTTTTACAAATCACAGACGATATTAAAGCTAATTATGCATAACATATAAAAATGGGATAACTACTGCAATATGGTTGTATTCTATGTAGTCTCTTGATTACTCTGTGGTCCTTAAGACCTTTAAATGACACAGTATGTCATGAAATTTGATAATAAGATTTTCTGTTTATGATAAGTGTCGTATAACCACACAGTATCTGTGGATTCACACGTTTTGTGGGACAGATCATGGGCTAATCTTCCATGGTGTGGAAGGTATTGACAGTTCTTGAAATGCGATAAAGAAGCCTTATTTCAGATATTCACAGGAAAAACCTGACAGCCTTATAAAGATTTAGTGGATAGTGTTATAATGATAAGGGAGAACATTTCTTTGGTCTCTTATGTGATGCTTATTTATTACAATGTAGTCTGTGACAGTGCATTTACTTTTTCCTCCACAAAAATGTTGCTCAACTAAACTAGTAGTTTGACTGTTTAAGATATCACAAAACTGAGGAATAAAGGGAATAAAGGGAATAATCAAACATAGCCGAGAGAGAGACTAAGTCTACAGAGACACTACATAGATAGTAAGCCTACTGAAAAGGTCTTAATACTCCCAGGAACCAGACTGATACAAATACAAAGTTAAAGTCTAAGCCATCACCTGGCAAAATTGAACTTTTAAGAGTAGGCACATTTAGTTTTATTCTTGCCACACACTACATTTTGTTGCCCTGGTTTCTATTCCATATTATTTCACTGTTTTACACCCATGCATCAATCACTCTTTCTAGATCTTTTTCTTTCTTTCTTTCTTTTATATCATAGAAACTAAATATCCCTAGTGGTATGGGGGCAGGGGGAGGAAAAGAAGACAAAACAAAACAGATATGATACTTAATAGGACCATGGTAGGCCCTCAGTAGTCAGCTCCTCTATTTCTCTTTCTTAAGGATGTCTTTATAGGTGGCCCAAACAACTGTTTACTTCAGGAAATATATTAATATGTATTCAGTCAAACTAATCTGTATGGTGTCATATGAACAAATCAAGTATCTAATTTGTTTTATAGCTTTAAAATACTTTTTTGAACATCTTTTTGAAACTGTGCTAGAGTTTCTTAAGACAGCTCATAATGACTTTGTCTCATGTCTTCATAAGAGGCTGAGAATCTCTAGTAGTAAATGGTACAAATGATATTTTTACTGGTCTCATTCACCTTATGGATGAGCAGAAAAACCCTTATGGGTCAAAACCTATGATTGATTTTTTTCTTCTGCCACCTCACAGGAAGACTTAATTTGGATATATTAAGTTTCTATTTCAAGGCACTCTTCTTTCTCACTACTAAGGCTTCAGTGCCTTTATCAAGATAATGGCCTCTGAATGATTTGAAAGGGTAAACTTGTGGAATTGTTTTTATAGCTGAGTTATAAGATAATTTAGCTTTCAGGTTTCATCCTTGACCCCTTGACTATATCTATCTGTTCTCTATCCTTTAGTTTCTCAGATTACAAAGAAGACAGCTAAAGCTAAATCAGTTAAACACTTTTTTTGTTTGTTTGTTTTTGTTTTTTGTTTTGGATGGTAGTGGCCTGTGGATACTGAGTAGAAGGAGAATGTTTGCCAGATCATTGACTTATAGACTAGAATCAACAAAAGTAAACTCCATTG